>NC_134104.1:70332500-70934750 GCF_040939455.1 Microcebus murinus | reverse complement strand
CAATGAAGTCTAAGGCCCTTTGCTCCCTTGCTGGCCACCTTGTTAAAGACACTGCAAGGAGACCTCTCTTCCTGTGGAAGCGGTTGGCCCACCCTGAAGGCATAAGGTAGAGGCTCCAAATCCAACTTTTGGGCCCGCAGAATGACTCTGTTTTCATCCCTTCTCTCTCAGTCCAGAGACCCCTTTGGGAATTGGTTAGTAATTTGCCCACCTGTGTGGCAAGTCCTCCCTGCTCCCATTCAGGTGTGTTGGAATAGGATGCCAGGTGTTGGCGTTAGCGGCTCATTAAGTTATATAGAGTAAGAGGAGGGGAAGAAGTCAAGACTCTCAGGCAGAGAGGCTTAAAGGATGGAACCCTCCACCGTACTCCTCATGCTTGGTTCTTCTTCTCTGCATCTTTGTCTAGTGGGCTTTCCATCCCCCACTAAAGCCCCCCTGACGGAAGGAGCTCGCCACCTTGGGACAGCTCGGACAAGGAGAAGACTCCATTTTGAACTGCAGCCCGTCCCCCCACTATCCCATCATAGTCCGCATTCTCCCCTGTGGGGCCTCAGGGAGTGAAGAAGTGTGGGTCTTCCCCATGGCAGTCTCTCAGGTATGTGGAACCAGCTCTCCTGTTCACCAAGTCTTTTTTCCCCTAGGCCAAAGGTCTTTCCACTCCTACAAATCTTCTCCCTGTGACATGGTTTCAGGTTCCCTCAGCAACCGCCCCACTGTTACCATGCCATCTGCAAACCTGCCTGGGCCTCCAGGGGATTCATAGCTTGGACGGTCTCTTTACCCTCCTAAGTCCAGCCATCTCACTAAATCAGCTTGTTCTGTTTTCATTTACTTGGCCACGTTCTTGGCAAAGAGACACAAGCTGTCAGCTCACTCAGTTGCAGTAGCAGCAGCCTGTTCCCCTCCGTCTCCCCCATAGCACCCACTACAATCTTTACGGATAGGTGGGTGCAAAGGAAATGTTTGTGAAAGCGAATTGAATGAAGAGGGCTGGGTGGAACCTTGGAAGAAACTTTTTTTTTAAGGCCCCAGCTCTCATTACCAACACGGTCACTCTCAAGGTGGAAAAAGGAAGGTAGGGAATGTCCTTCTAGCTAAGTCAGGTCTTGGGAGTGCCCTCTACGGGCAGTCTCTGTGCCAGACTCCACCCTAGAAACACAGCTTTCTGCCTTCCCTTCCTCTTTTTTTTTTTTTTTTTTTTTTTCCAAACAAGTCAGTTGTCTGATTTCCCTTCCTCTTGATCTCTTTCTGGAAACATGTGTCTCAAAAAAAGCATTTAAATAAATCAGTTTGCAGAGCCCATTCTTGGATTTAGGATTCACATGTATATTAACAACTGTGAGGGAAAGCTAACCATTGGTTTCTGTCTCCCCAAGAGGATGGATAAACACTTTCCCAGGAGACCCTGTGGGTCGTGTGATACAGTCCTACATTGCCCCTGGTCCATGGGCCCCCAGTCTGGGCTTCAGGCCTTGACATCCTCTTCAAAATAAACTCCCAGGAAGATTAGCAATACAAGGCTGGCCTCACAAATCATGGTGTGGAGGAAACACTGGCCCAGCATGGTCGACCACAGAACCTGGACTTCCCCAGTTTGTCATCAATTTCCTTGGTGACCTTAAGCCTGTCTCTCTGGAACCGAGGCCCTACATTCGCAATGAGCTCTAGAGACTCTTAAGAGTTGGCAGCAGTCCCCTGATACTGTTTGGGGCCCTTGGGTTTCCAGAAGAACTCCAGTTCTGAAGCAGAACTTGCCAAGAAGGTTTTGGAATCAAAAGTGCTCTTTTGTGCATTTACTTGTTAGCCTTAAAGGTTGTGGCAAAGATGACCTACTATTAAACACTTTTGCAACAGTCACAAAACCGCAGACACCAGAGCTTTATGCTCTGAATTTTTTTTTTTTTTTTTTTTAGCTTGATGAAGGGTATTGAGGAAAGCTACCGAGTTTCCATGCTGTGTAGTACATTAGAGTTTGGAAAAGAGCTACAAAAACCTAATTAAAATATAACCCAGTTGTAAGACAAAAGCCCATGCAATTTCACACAAGGCCTTCTATGCTAAGATTGGATTCCAATCCATTCTCTCAGCAGAAAGTGATCTTCCTTAGTTTCACAGATCTGTGGGAGCAAGGGACCCAAGAGGTCTGGGCCAACCAGGATCACTCAGCGAAGAAAAATGCCCTTTGTGACATTCAAGTTGCATTTGTCTGGGGTTCCCACACATACCCATGGAATCTGGAAGATTAACAGTGAAAAATGACCTATTTTAACAGGTGCACACTTGTGTTTAAGTGGGATTTATCTGAGCGTGGAATTATTTTAACATGGAAATAAGTTGTGGACATTGAGAAACATCACTGTTTGACCACACAGGAATCAGACACATGGTCAACATTTGGGAGTTTCTCAGGACTTGAAACGGATGTGTTGGTTGGATTTTTCCAGAGGAAGCTACAATATCACAGGGAAATAAACACTAATGCCTACAAAACATGACTGTTCATGTTCCAATTCCTTTTTCAAAGAATGTCCCCTTTCTCAAAGGAACAGAGAGCAAAATGTCCAATTATTAAGTCTGTTTAGGAAAGATAATTTCAACTGTATGAAATAACAACAGGCAAAGGAAAGCCGCATTTCTCAGCAGAGCGCCTTTGACTGGTGCCATGGTCCAGGGAAGAGAGCAGCAGCCAGGTCTGAAGACTGTGGTCCAACAACTGTGAGATGCTTGACCCAGGGCAAGTCGCTGAATGCCTCTGTGCTTTGATGTCTGTCTTGTGAGATGGGGATCGTGAGCCTGCGTGCAGCCCTCCTTGCTCAGCTTTTGCAAAGGGCATGTCGGATGACGAACGGAAAGGTGCTGTGAATGAGTGAGGGCTGTCTCGGTCACTGGGGCTGTCATTGCTGTGACAGTGACTCCAAGCTGCACAGGCAACAGGGTGGAGAGCCAGAGGGGGCATTGTGGAGTCTCAGTAGTGTCTCCAGAGAAAATAATTTTTCTTCTGGGGGAAAGCTGCTCTTTTCTATGACTTGACTTTCCCTGGAATCTATTCAGAGAATTTGAATACGGGAATCATCAGGATAATCGCAGGGTGAATAGAAATGCATTTCCTTAATGGATGAAGAATTGAAATCTGCCTTTTCGAGAGTGCTAGATGGTGCCTCTTAAGAGAACATTTCTAAAATTGCCCTAAAGGTATGTTTTCAATGTCTCTTCATCCTGTTTTTATGGTGAAGGAATGCCTCAGAGAAACACTGACTCCAGATCATTTCTTCCGGGGAAGCACCTTGGCTGTGTGACTTTGCTCGGGTCACTCATCTTGCTCAGTTTCAGCATTATCACCTTTAAAAGGAGGGAAATGCAGCCCTGGCCTGCACAGGGCTGCGTGTGTATGTGTTCGTGTGTCAGTATACACACATATTATAGGATAGGGAAAGTGTGCTTCCTGTGCTGAAAGAACATTTTTTCTTTGCCTCTTCTGTTCTCTTCTATAAGCCCCCACCACCCTACCCCCCAAATCTAAGGCTATGGGTAAGGTGAGGTCATTTGGAAAGATGGTAAAGTGTGCACATGGAAAGTTGCTTTCTGAGGGTTGCCTTTAAAAGGGTGTAGGGGCAACAATGTTTGGTCAGGGTCAATAATTGTGACTATTTAATACCTACTATGTGCCAAGCATATGGCAAGCCCTACTATGTGCCAGGCATATTATAAACCATGTCGTCGTTTACCCTCAGTAACAACCTTAGGAAGTAGGTGTGTCCTCATTGCTGAGGCTCAGGGCTGCCCACTAACCTGCCCAAGGTCACGCAGCCAGCTGGTGGTGATACTGGCTTAGCACTCTGTTCCGTCTCCTGTGGAGTCTGGCTTCTTCCTGGCCCCTGCGGTGCAGGGAGCAGGGGACAGTGCATGAGTCAGGGATCCCCAGCTGTTCACAACGAAAGACAAACTGGTTTCTGAGCCCTGTGCCCTTTTTTGTTTTGAGCATGTGTAGTTTTTGTCTGTTTTCCTGAGATCACTTAATTTTAGTCTTTTTAAGCCTATTTCCTAATTCTCAGGCCTGTAGCTCTGTCACTACTCAGCCTCACATGCCCCCCTCCAAATGCTGCTGGCTTGGGCCTGCCCCACCCTCTCTTCCTGCCCAGCAGCCCCAGGTCCCCAGGCTGAGTTTGCTGCACCCGCAGCAAGGGGCACAGGCGAGGGGGCCTCGCCCAGGGGTGAAGCCTGGAGGTTCCTGCAGCAGGGGGCCCTGGCCACCCGGGGGAGAAGGCTGCCGGGACAGGGCAGTGGGCTCCGAGCGGCCCTCCCAGCCACTTTATTTACCGTTGCCCAGACTCCGGGCCTGGCCCTGTCAGCCCGGGCCTGCCCGCGGCCCTGGGAGATGATGGGGGAGGGGGCAGTTTCAGTCCCTGATGAAAGCGCTGAAACCAGCACCGCACACATGAAAAGGACGAAAGAGAGGCACGAGGCTGACTGCCAGGTGGCAGGCGTGATTGGACTTGTCTCCTACTTGGGGAGATGGAGACAAAGACAGCGTCATTGCCCAGTGTGAGTGACGATGCCCCCGCAGGGCTGTTTCTGAGTGATGCCTCCGTGCCTGTAAGAATGATGCCTTTGGCTTCCCGAGTTCCAAGCAATATCCCCTGGCGGGTGAGCCATTCCCATCAATATTCAGGAGTCCCGGTGTTGAGAAACTGAACGGCGTAAGCTGAGAGGTAGCACCATCAATTCCTGTCTAGACTAGATTTTTGGAACCCAGGCTCCCAACATGAAAGGGTACATTATGAAGACAGCACATAAATCTACCATGCCAACAAGACCCACATTCACCTCGGATTATTTACACCTTTTTTGCCTCCCTCTGGTCATTGCCTGTCCCTCTGTAACCCACTTTCAAGTTTGGACAGGTTTGCGTAATACATCATAACCTGTAAGTAGCCAGTCACGTGTCTTTTCATCGCGAGGGGCCCTTCGCTGCAGGCTGGTCTGCCTCCTCCTGACTCCCTGCGAAGTGTGACCTTTTTACTTGGCCCTTAAAGACACCACGAACACTAGGACAGGGATGGTGTTAGTCACACGCCTGCAGTGAAACCTGGCTGGGGAGGGTCACCAAGTGTGCATTGCTAATTCCTCCCCGCCGCACCCTTGGTCCCATGCCCGGCACCTTTGTGCGCTGGTTACTCAAGGATGTGGGAAGCCGCTGGAGGGAGGCTGTGACTCGGCCCCTTTCAGAGCTGCCAACCTGGGCTCCTTGGCAACTGGCCTCGCCATCTGCCCGGTCACCAGGGGAGGGCACAGAGGGCAGCAAACTCGTGCCAGGGTGGACGGCTCCGGGCGGGCACTGCAAACCGGCTGTGGGCTTCCAGCAACACCGAGGAGCGGCCCAGCGTCAGGCCGCGTTCCCGGCCGTGTGGGGCCATCTCAACGTGGATGATCCTGGGAAACTGACCATTAAGTGCACGAGGCTGGGTCAAGTCACTTTCGCTTCGGAGGCCTTTGTTTCCCCATCTTCATCGCGAGAAGATCGGACTAAAACAGCCTTTCGGATGTGTCTGCCAGCACAGTGCGATGGGAAAAGAGCTCACTCGGCTTTGAAAGCTGAGGCAGCCACGTTCTTCCCTGGCTCCACTGTGCGACTGCAGGCGCCCCGAACGTCCCCGCCCTCAGTGTCCTTGCCTGTGAGAGAGAGTAAGACACGCCTGCGGCCCACTGCTGCGATTACGCCCGCCCGCAGCAGTGCCGTAACAGCTAACATTTACCGTGCGCTCCCTCTGAGCCAGGTCTGCTCTAAGGGCTTGGGATACGCCAGCTCATCTCATTTGTAAGAGAACTTCTACAGAGCAGACACTTCCAAGCTTCGCTTTCACTGAGAGTGGCGACACGCCTTCCAAGGCCACACAGCCAGCAAGCGCTACGTCCGGGACTTGAACCCAGCAGTCGGATCTTAGCTATCACACAGTGCTCTCTCCAAGACCAACCCCATGAATGTCAGTTCCCCTTCCTTCTCCTTCCCCCTCTCAGCTCTGCACACTCTTTAATTTGGTGTCCAAAGTACCCTCCACGTATTCTTACTGTTTTCACACCTACCCTTCTCGTTCCACACCGTCGCCTATGAATCCTACCATTTCTCCCAATCCTCCTTACTTGCATATTTTGCAGTGTTGCAGTTGGAGGGAACAGCTTGTGCAAATGCCCTGTGGCAGGAGAGAGCATGAGGGAGGATGAAGAGAGGGAAGGACACAGTGGCTGCCTCTGGATAGGCTGACCTTGGTAAACTGATAGGACCCAGACACTCTGGGATTTGAGAACCACATGAATGAGTTCTTTCTGTAAGATAAAAGAAATGGGAAACTTTTGAAGGATTTTAAGTCAAGAAATGCGATCTAGGCTATCTTTTAAAAATAATTTTCATCTTCACTCTGGGAGGCCGAGGCGGGAGGATTGCTCGAGGTCAGGAGTTCGAAACCAGCCTGAGCAAGAGCGAAACCATCTCTACTAAAAATAGAAAGAAATTAATTGGCCAACTAATATATATAGAAAAAAATTAGCCGGGCATGGTGGCACATCCCTGTAGTCCCAGCTACTCGGGAGGCTGAGGCAGAAGGATCGCTTGAGCCCAGGAGATTGAGGTTGCTGTGAGATAGGCTGACGCCACGGCACTCACTCTAGCCTAGGCAACAAAGTGAGACTCTGTCTCAAAAAAATAAAAAATAAAGAAATAATAATCTTCATCTTGCCAGAAACTGTTCCAAGAGCCATCAGTGCCTTCCCATGTCTCTGAGCCAAGGCTTCTCTGCTGCACATTCTGTCCAGCATCCAGCTGAGACATGTGTCTGGGCTGGGGGTAGGGTGAAGGGCTTTCTGAGTGGTGGGGAGTTATGGCATTTGAAAGACCCTTCCGTTCCAGAGTCCACAGCCTAGGTGCCTGTCTCCGATGGCCCATTTGCTTCTCATGCAGTCCCTCACCTGTTCTCCACTCTCAGAGGCCCTTCGCCTTCTTCCACAAACCTCTAAACTTTATTTCTTTCCATTTAACCTTGTAAAGTACCCTAACACTTCCTGATGGACTCTAGCCTCTGTGTCTTCAGAGATCCCTACCTCTAGCTATCCCATGCTGACAAAGACGTTTCCTGAGTACCTACTAAGTGCCAAGTGCTGTGCTAGACTCTGCGATTAGGACACACACTGTGGTTAGGACAAGGCAGTCATAGTCTACCGTGTTTCCCCAAAAATAAGACCTACCCATAAAATAAGCCCTAGCAGGATTTCTAAGCATTTGCGCAATATAAGCCCTTTCTGGAAAATAAGACCCAGTGATGGGCGTGGCTACGCAGCGTATCTGCACAATCCACGCATTTCATTGGGGAGCGGTAAAGAAGATGAGCAGCCCTACTATCCGAGAGGTGACTGGAAAGGTGCGGGCAGCCCCACCAACAAGGTCAGCTCCCCCTGTCAGGTCCCAGCCATCCTGTGCGGGCTGCAAGCTGAGGCTCTGAGGGGAAAATAACACATCCCCTGAAAATAAGCCCTAGGGTGTCTTCTTGAGGAAAAATAGATATAAGACCCTGTCTTATTTGGGGGGAAACACGGTATTGATAGGGCAGGATCAGTCATGTGAGCAGGTGACTGTTACACATGAGGGGTGACGGCGAGAAGCACAGTGTGGTGGAAGTTCCAAGTCAGGAGCAGCACTTCTGCCTGGGTATGGAGGAGGGCTGGAGATCAGCACGCTCATGTCATGCCAGAGGTGGCATCACAGTCGGCCTCGCGCGGACGGGCGTCCACACAGGGGAGGAAGGACCACTCGGTGCAGGCAACAGCAGGAGCCAAGGCCGGGAGGAAGGGAAAGCATAGCTTTGTGCAAGGAGGACGCATGTCTGTGGGATCACGAGAGCCCGAGGGGTTTGGGGGCAGGGAAGAGTACCATTCCTGCTTCATGCAGAATGCCTTGTCCATCCATGTTTTTGTACCCCTATGAGGCACCCCTAACCACTGCTCATCTTACAGACAGGTCAGTGCCTGGAACTGTGATCTGAACAGCATGGATGCTCAGAGACGCTGAGAGCCTCTCATGGGCTCTGCCTCGTGGCCCTGCAGCAGGAGGGAGGACCTGGGTCAAGGAGTGGTAGTTGGGCCTGAAATGTCCATTCTCTCTGCTTTGGTTCTTCTTAGCCATCACCTCTAAATCGCTATCTTCAAGTTCTAACTCAGAAGTTCCTGCCCTGATACCTTCTCAGGAATCCAGCCAGAAGGCAGTTTCCTCTTGGGAACTTGGGGACGTCCTTAGAACTGCCCCTTGCCTCTCTTGCACCCCTAAGCAACCCCAGCCCACATTATTTGTCTATGTCATGGCCCATCCTGCCTTTCAGAGTGAAAGGTTCTTGAGCATATCTCAGCACCTCTTTCCATCCTGACATCCTCCAAGACCCTAAGACAGCACTGATGCTATGTTATGTGCACAAGAATGCAAGCTGCCTGAGACGGTAACCCTAAAATGAGGCCCCAGCTCTTGCTGGGGCCAGGAGCTATGTGTGGAGGTGGTGGTTGTGGGTGGGGCCTGTACTGTTACCTGGAGCTGCACTCATCTGACTCTGTGTCTACCTGGCAGCCGCCTGTGCCCTCAAGGAAAACCTGTATCCTGATGGCCGAGTGCTGATAAGATGGGGAAAGGTGTGCTCTGTTCACCTGACTCCCAGCACAATCAAACCCGCAACCACTGCTCTGAGTCACCCAGGGAGGCACCACTTCTGCCTTGTGTTTCTTTGATCTCTCCCTCACGTGCATTAAAAGCAGCAGTAGCCAAAAAAACACAGACAGGGAGTTGGGAGAGCTCAGTGGCGATGTTGAAAAGGGGAACCTCTTTCTCTGCAGGATTTTGGGGTACACGCTTCTTTCTTTAGGGGCAGAATCTCTTCACTCCAAACTAGGTGGCATGAGTCATATGAAACCATCTCTCTCTCTGATGATTCACAAACACCCCAACTCTTTCTTTACTTCTTGAAATTGGGGCAAGTTGTCAAATGACTTTACAAGGCATTTATTGAGCATCTCTATGTGCCCAGGGGTGTCACGGAGGCTTTAGGGTTTACAGAAGAATTATGGCCCCAACCTACCACCTGAGCTTCAACCTCAAGTGCACCCACACTGCCTCGGTGCTCTGGACAAGGCAGCAGTGGCCTCGTGGGGCTGTCGTCTCCTCTCACTCTGCCTGCAGATTCCCACTGCCGGCCAGGTTTTGTTCAAGCTGCTCCCTCCACTTGGAATTCTCTTCCATCCCCGCTTGCTTATTAAATTCCCGTTATCCTACTTATCCTAAGCGTTCCTACTTATCCTTTTTTAAGGCTTGGCTCTAAGTTAACAGTCGCTGGGAGCCCGTAACTGCTTCCGCCCGTCAGGACCCCCACCTGTCACTCTCATGCAGGGTTCTATGCTCTCTTCACGCACTGCCTGGGAGCTTTTGCCTCTAGCAAAGGCTCTTCCCCATACAGAGGATTTGTCAAGGCTGTGAAAAGAGAGGCCAAGGCCCCAGAGGTGTGAAGACCTGGGTCCTAGTCCAGTCTGAACCTAGAAATCAACAGTGATCTTGGGCCCAATGTCTTCTTTTAGCCTTAGCTTTCCTGTCTGCAGAATGGGGGGCTTGTTGAGACCAGGGTCCCCAATCCTGACTCTGCCTAATCCTGTCTCCTGGGGCATTTGTTCAAAATACAGATTGTGGGATCCCCTTGCAGGCTGACCATGTTAGACCCTCAGAGAGTGGATCCTAGAATGTGTTTCTAGAAAGCTTCCCGGGCAACATGCATGTAGCCTGCCTGGTGTTCATCTCAGGACTAGGGTGGAATGACTGCCATTAGAGGGTCCCTAAGCCCCACAACCCTGTGGCTCCTTGAATGATTTTTTTATATGCTTAATTTGATGCTTTCTAGAATAAACTACATCACAGGCACTGCCGTGGGTACAAGTCTGGTGCTGAAATGAGCAAACCCTGGGTCTTGACTAGGCTTCATGTCTCTCAAGGGGCTACTGTGTTTTGCGGAAATTTCAGGCGGTTGGAAACACATAACTACCACCAGCCCGTCTATATTAGTCAGCTTGGCTTGACCTAACAAAATACCACAGACTGGGTGGCTTAAAAAACAGAAATTTATTTCTCACAGTTTTGAAGTCCGGGACATTCAAAATGAAGGTACCGGTCAGTTTGGGAGCTTGCGAATGCTCTCTTCCTGGTTCGCAGTGGAAATCTTCTCCCTGTGTCCTCTCCTGGAACAGAGAGAAAGAGAGATCTGGTGTCTTCCTCAGGGCACCAGCCCTATCAGCCCCTTGTGACCTCCTTTAACCTTATCGCCTCACAAGCCATGTCTCCAAATACAGTCACGTTGAAGGTCAGAGCTTCAACAGATGAATTTCAGGGGAACACAAACATTCAGTCCGCAGCACCATCTGTGCCTGATGCTTTAGCGAAAGCCAAGCTGACCTTACAACGCAAATTGATGTTCAGATACATTCCGTTACTCATTTGTGTTACCAATAAGGTCTTGAGAAATAGCTGCTGCTCCCTCCCTTGCATGGGTGACTGGGGACCCCAGTGCGGGAAGACCGTGGCGGCTGCCTCCCCGTGGTGGAGCAGGTTCCGTGTGGCGTGCTCCTCCATGTTCCTGCGTGAGCTTCAGTGTGGTCCTGGCTGTCCGAAAGCCCCCTGCCCCACCCACTTCTCAAGCTAGATTTCCGATTTTTTTGCAGATTCTGTGAACACCCCATTTCCTCTTCATGAAGATGCCCTTTCTACCTAAGTCAGCTAGGGTGGGTTTCTATTGCTTGCAACTCAGACCTTGCTGATACACGTATCCTGTGAGGAATGATGGAAGGAGTTCCAAGTATTTGGGCTGAGGCAGGGAAGTCTCAGGGAGTTGCTGTTTATCTACAGATATCTGAAGAGCTGTCGTGTGGAAGAGAAACAGACGGCTTCTGTGTGGCGTCAGAAGGCAATGCTAGACCAATGAGGAAAGCTTTGGGGAGAAACATTCCAACTCAGCATGAGACAGAACCTTCAGAGCTAGTCCCCAGGAACATGATGCTGAGGGCTGCAGGGAGCTTGCCCCTGTCACTGTGGGCAGCTGGTGGAGGCTGGATCCTTTTGTCAGGGATGCTGTATAGATAGGATCTGTTCCCTCGATAAAGGTGCCTCATTTTTAAAATGTTTCTCTGTTTTAGTTACATTTCAGTACCATTTTAGTCAGGTGCCATTTTAGTAATTACTTTCCCACAAAAAGAAAGGAAAATAGAGGGAAAGGAATGGAATCATCTAGTCTCTTGCTTATTCATCTTTAAAATATTAATTTTTATGATTATGAGGAGCAAAAATAAACCATGTGCAACGAAGAAAACTTGGTTACAATATGAAAGTGTGAAGTAGAAAATAAATATGACCTGTAACTCACCATGCATTTGGGGGTATTTATTTCTAGTCTTTTTATATCCATATATCCATACGTTTTTTTGTTGACAGCTTTATTGAAATATAATTCACACACCATGCAAGTCACCAGTTTAAATTGTACAATTAAATCATGTTTAGTATTATATATTCACAGAGTTGTGCAACCATCACCACAATCAAATTGAGAACATTTTCCTTAACCCCCAAAAGAAACTCTATACCCTTTGCTGTCACCTCTTATTTCCCCATCCCCCCACGCCCAACCCAGGCAACCACTAATCTAATTTCTGCCTCAATTGATTTGCCTATTCTGGAAATTTCATACAAACGGAATCATGCAATATATAGTTTTTTGTGACTAGCTTCTCTCACTTAGCATAATCTTTCCAAGGTTCATCTTTGGCATAATACGTGTCAGTATTACATTTTTATTGCCGAGTAATATTTCAATGTTTGGGTATACTACTTTTTTTAAAATTCATTCATCAATTGATAGATATTTGGGTTGTTTGCCCTTTGGGGATATGAATAATGTTATGAATAATGTTACTATGAATATTTGTGTGCAAATTTTGAATGGGTGTATACCTTTATTTCTATTGGTTATATGTGAAGAAAAAGAATAGGATAGAGTCAAATGGTAACTCTGTTTAACATTTTGAGGAATTGCCACTGGTTTCCAAAGTAGCTGCACCATTTTACATTTCCACCAGCATTGTATGAGAATTTTGATTTCTCCACATTTTCACCAACACTTATTATTTGTCTTCTTTATTATAGCGGTCTTAGGGGCTATAATTTCATTGTGGTTTTTACTTGCATTTCCTTGATGACTAATTATTTATCTTTTAATGTGCTTATTGACCATTGTACATAGCCTTTGGAAAAATTGATATTCAGAACCTTTGCACATTTTTGAATAGTGTTGTCTTTTTATTGAGTTGTAAGAGTTCTTTATATATTCCAGATCTAAGTCCCTTATCAGATATATGGTTTGCAAAAATATTCTTCCACTCTTTTGGTTGTCTTTTTACTTTCTTGATGGTGGCCTTTGAAACACAAAATATTTTTAATGTCAATGAAGTCCAGCTTAACTATTTTTTCTTTTGTTGCTCATGCTTGTGGAGTCATATCTAAGAAATCATTACCCAATCCTATGTCATGAAGATTTACCCCTATGTTTTCTTCTAAAAGTTTTATAATTTTCATTTTACATGCAAGTCTTTGATCTGTTTTGAGTTAATTTGTGTGTGTAGTGTGAGAAATGAGAAAATTCATTCCACGCCTCCCTCCTGGCTTGTGGCAATTGTTGGCCCTTTCCTTGAAAGTAAATCATTCCAGTCTCTGCCTCTGGCTTCACGTGGCTTTCCCCTGTGTGTGTCTCTGTGTCTTCTTTTTTTCTGTCTCTTATGAAGATTTAAGGCCCACTCTAAATTTAGGATGATCTCATCTCAAGATCCTTAATTTAACTACATCTACAAAGACCCTATTTCCAAATAGAGTCACATCCACAGGTTCAGGCGGTGAGTACTTGGACATATCTTTGGAGGCCACTATTCACCAGTGCCATGGACTACTTGTCCTCATGAGGTCAGCTACTCACTCCCTCATCTGCTCACTCCTTCCGTTACCCCAAAGATCGTGGGAGGAGCCAGGATATGGTAATAAACTGGATAGAATCTCTGCCCTGGAGAACATCACTCTCCGGTAGGGCACTGGGACACAAATAACAGAAATACAAGGAACGGGATGGTAAAAGCCATAAACTTTGGAAGCTGAAGGACTAATGGAAGCAGCTCAGAAGAGGGAAGGGCTTTCAAAGCAGAGACTAACATTGCCAGCAAAGGCAGGGGACTAGAAAGTAAAGTCAGGTCAGGGATTGTTGCAATCGAGTTTAGCAGGAACCCAAGGTATAGGGGAGAGAGAGACAAAACTAGAAAAACAGTCACCCAGAGGACTCAGGCTCCAACTGCCATAGTTCATTTTGGGGTATGTAAGGTTGGGGTGGGGCATTTGAGCTGTAAACAGGACCCCTTATTCAAACCTTCAGCAGCTTCCAAAACTGGCCTGGTGGCCTGTAACTCCAGGTGGGGATCGCCTAAAGCTGATCTTGCAGCTAGAAGTGGGCTGACCCTGAGCACCATACGCCTTCACAGGAGAGGTGTCTGCAGACGGGTCCCCAGAACCAGTCTAGCTCCCCCATCCGGGCTCATGCTGAAGCCAGTTCTGAACAACTCACTTCCTCGCTTGGCAAGAAAATCCCTGAGTAGCAAACCAGTTCCCAAGCTTCATTTCTTTCATGCAAATTTTGCTACAAAATCCTGTCACAACAAACAGAACTGGACGGTTCCTTAGAGCTCAATGAATGCAGAAGGGAGCACTGTCTTACTTTTAGAGGTAGCGGTGGTGGCAGTTGCCAGGGAGGTACTATTGCTCCAGAACGCCGTGGCCGGGTTCTATCGAGGGCTCCATGCAGGGAGCAGAGGGTGGCATGTGGAGATGAGGATTGCACTGGCTAGACTGAGGCACCCTTAACATTCTGAGCCAAAGAGGTGTCACCCCAGCCCATTGGCTCTTATCTGGGACCTCTCCTACCTGGAGAGCAAAGGCGGGAGGCAGAGAGGAAAACGGATGAATATCATAAATGCTCACTGGGTCTTCAGCCCAAGCACAGCAAATCCCATATAAATTGACACACACGTTGTAGAAGCGTAGCAGTAAACAGATCCGTGTTGGGCTAGCTGCACCACCTCTGCCATGGGAGAACAGGCTCAGGAGCCGATCTCCTGGGAGGAGCCCCCTTTGGTGGAACATTTAGACACACACGAAGAGTACACACTGGTGAGGCCTCCCCCCCTGCAGCACCATCTGGGGGGAAAGGAGGTCAACATGTGCAGATTTGGAAGCATGAGGTCATGGCATGGACTATGCAGGAACTTCCCTCCCCTAAGAGGAAGTTTTCTCAGATTCAAATGAACGGCATGTCTTGTGCCCACTCACCTCCTCCTTCTCTTATAGTGTCCCTTACCTCACCTAATTCAGTCTAGGGCCCTGACTGAGCCAAAAAGCCCTCTTGAAACAGGCAGAGAGAGTACTCCTTGCACCCACCCACCCTCTGACCTGTGCCAAGTCACATTGGGACAGTAGTTCCCAGGGCAAGTAAGCCCCATATGCCAAAACCAGCTTGCACTCTGCCTCTGGAAGAACTGAGAGTCACAGTGGACTGGAGCCAGGAGACTTGGTTTCCAGTTCCAGCTCTGCCACTAACATACTTGGTGGCTTAGAGCTTGTCATTTAGTACCACTGGGCTTCAGTTTTCTCTCTGTAAAATAATACAGGATCGTATGATATTGGAGAATTGCAAAGATCCCTAGAGATTTAAGCCAGGAGTGGGCACACTGAAGTCCACTGGCCAATCCTATTCACTGCCTGTTTTGGGAAATAAAGTTTTATTGGAACACAGCCACACCTATTCATTTACATATCGTCTATGGCTGCTTTCATGCTACAGTGGCAAAGTTGGGTAGTTGAGACAACCATGTGGTTCACAAGCCTAAAATATTTAATATTTGGCCTTTTATGTAAAAAGTTTGCCAGCCACTGCTGTAGGCCAACATCATCATTGGAACAGCAGAGAAAGAGAGACATGGACAGGTCAGGCAATGTGCCAAAACTCATAGAGCAAGTCATGCCGAGGCTACAACAGCCCAACTGGCCCAAGTTCTTCCCTGGTCTAGAGCTCTCTGTCTGACGCTAAACACTGGGTGGAAGCTGTGCTGGGGGAGAAAGCTTGTGGGGACAGAGGAGTTGGTTCCACCAGAGACGTCTGGGGAGTGGGGCAGAGCCTGAGGCCTCTGTGTAGGTCGGTGTGGGCCACAGCGCCTCAGGGCTGCTGAGCCCAGGAGAGGAGCCAAGTGGCTCTCTTGAAAGGCAGCCGGGCCTCAGGTGGCCTCTGAGGACATTTTAACCACAGGTCACGGATCTTGGTAAACTTTACTTGGCTTTTGAACCGCAGGGAGCCATTTTTTTTTCTTGCCTCTTTACATACTGGATATTTCCTCCTTCTGGCATTTATTAATCTGACTGGTTAACCATTGAACCCAACTGCAGCCTCCTCTCCTTTCAAATCCTGTTCTCCCTGTTGGCTTCAGAAAAGAGCTCTCACTAAACAAACCTACTTTTTCTTCTCTTTCTATTCAGAGCCAGAGTCAAGTGATAAAGGGGGTGGGGTCAGGGGTGCTATGTTTGCTGTAAAGACACACCCCAAACCGGGGGCCCTGGGAAGGGGAGCAGGCCAGCCATGCTCAAGGAGAAAGAAATCTATCAGCTGCAACACACGTGGGCGAAGGCAGCTTGATTCTTTAGTGTACGGGCACAATTTGGAGAAGAGATGTATAAAAGTCTTAATTTATCTGGTTTCTCCATCATTGCACAAAGCATTGTGTTTCCTGCTTATAAACACAATTGCTTTAATTGCTTTGCTTTAATTCCTCCTGTTAAAGGGGAGTGGTTTAGGGGAATCTGAAAATGGAGGGAAAGAGAGACAGTGGCTGTGGGCAGTGAGGGGGAAAGGGCTGTGGCAATTTAACAGAAGAGCCTTCTGAGCAGAAGCATCAGCCGCACTGCCACTTCCCTTCGAATTGTTAGAACCCACTAGAATATATGCTCTATAAGGAGAGGGATATTATTTGTTCCCTGCTGCATATCCAGCACCTAGAATACTGTCTGGCATGAAGTAGGTACTCCTCAGGTAAGTATTTGTCGAATGAATGAAGGGATGAATGAATGGATGAATGAATGCAGAATCAGTGGTCTGGTCACGGGTCCCAGTCTCTCAGCAGGTGGTGGAGTTCTCATAGTGGTCTATAGGCTGCTCTTTTTCCCAAAGTATTCTAAAGCTCCTCCCCAATTGGGACAGAAGCCACCATGGCAAAAGTAATGAAAGACAGGAAGGATCCTGTCCAGAACCACTAAGACAGCTCCAGAGAAATTTCACCCCCAAAGGGAGTATTTCCACCACACACCCAGGACATCCAGACAGTGCCTTGCACAGCCCTTTCTTTGTGTTTCTATCCTCACATATTTCCAGGGACCACATGTACACGTGTACACTACAAGCATTTACACTTTATTCTAATAATACCTACTAGTATTATTAAACTAGTGAGTATTATTTCGTGTCAGGGATTTTACATATATTTCCTCATGTAGTCCTAGAAAAGGGCTGAAGGTTACACTGGCCCAGGTAGCACAGGGCAAAACCATGTGTAGCTACCTGAATGTCAGGCATTTCGCTTGGGCTACTTGAGAGCAGACCACGCCGGGAGCAAGGCAGTTAATGATGTCCCTGCTTGGCCCTGCCCTGGGCTTTTGGACCTCCAAATCCTTTCTCTTCCCATGACTTCCTGTTTTTCCATGCCTTGCTCTTTTACCTTACTGCACCTGCTAAGAAGCTTCAGACAGCCCTCCAGTTCTGTGGTTTCCTCATTTTCCCCCAGTCTATAGCTTTCTCCTAGTTTGCTTCTTTTCATAGCACCTAAACTCTGGAATCCATCACTCTACACAATCTCTAACCAATAGCCTGGACTCCTTCACTCTCAGACAGTGATGATCTACGTGCTGATGACTCAAGCCCTGACCTTTCTCCTAAGTTTCTGCACCATAACCAGGGGCAGAGTGGGACTGGCCGACAGGTGAAAGCCGTAGGCCGAGTTCTCCACATCCCAAAGAGGAGCCAGTGACAAGGTAGGCATGTGCCTCTCAGGCCAACTGCACCTTCGAATCACCTGGAGGGCTTTCAAACCATTAGGAAGCCTGAGCTCCACCACACAGCAACAGAATCAGAGTCCGTGAGGGTGGAGACCAAGCGTTGGTGTTTTTAAAATAATCTTTAAAATTTAATTATAATGTACACCATAAAATTGCATCAAAACCTTGGAAGATTTTTACAACATGAATATCTACATGTAACTATCATGTAGATCAAGAAATAAAAGCACTGCCAGCTGCCCACAGCCCCTTCGAGATCCTTCAGCCCTTCTCCTCCCTCCTCCCCAGGATAGTAATCCTCTCCTGATTTCTAATATCATATATTTGTTTCACCTGTTTTTGACATTTACAGAAACATAATGGTAGAGCATGGACCCTTTGTATCTGACTTCTTTGATTCAATATTTCATTTTTAAGATGCATTCATGTTGTTTGGGGTAACTGTTGTTTATTTATTTTCATTGCCCTATAGTATTCCATTGTCTGACTGCTATGGTCTCAATGTTGTGTCCCCTACAAAATTTGTATGTTGAAACCTAATCTCCAATGCAATGGTGTTAAGAGGTGGGGCCTTTGGGAGGTGATTAGGTCATGAGGGCTTTGCCTATAAATGGAATTAGTATCCTTATAGAAGAGGCTTGAGGGAGACTGACCCTTTCACTGTGAGCAGGCACAGCAAGAAGGTGCCA
The DNA here is from genome assembly GCF_040939455.1 of Microcebus murinus. Lineage (NCBI taxonomy): Eukaryota > Metazoa > Chordata > Mammalia > Primates > Cheirogaleidae > Microcebus > Microcebus murinus. The sequence goes on along the minus strand of NC_134104.1, from coordinate 70,916,864 downwards.
TCTGTGAAAAACAGGCCCTCACCAGACACCAAATCTGCTGGCATCATGATCTTGGACTTCATCTCTGTGAGCAATAAATCCCATTGTTTATAAATTACCCAGTTAAGGTATTTTGTTATAGCAGCTTGAACAGACTAAGACACTGACTATACACACATGTAGTACATAACTATTGATAAACATGTGGATTGTTTGCAGTTTTTAGCTCTTACAAATAATGTGGTTTTGAACATTCTCGCACATGTTTTTTGATACATACATGTACGCATTTCTGTTGAATGTATGCCTAGGAGTGGAATTGCTAAGTTACACATATGTTCAGCGTTAGTGGATAATGCCAGTTTCTAAAGTAGTTGTCCCACATGGCTGCTTTGCAAAAGCTCCCCAGGTGATTCTAATGGGTGGCAAGGGTTGAGAACCCTGCCCAAGGCTTACCAAGGGGTGGCAAAACCAGTCTCATTTCCAACCATTACTTTGAAACCCCTCCCACTCTTATCAAAAGATCAGGGAAGGGAGGACGTGAGGGCATCACTGGCCTTGCTCAAGGGGAGAGGCTTGTTCTTCTTTGCCCTGTAGGGAAGAAGGGTGCAAAGATTTCTGTCTCTTTACACATAGATTCCCCTCTGAACGTCCCTCCTCCACTGTATCTATGGGTGAGTTCCTAGGTATTTTTCAAGATGCAACTCAATTTCGCCCTTTCAGAAAGCCCTTCCCTACTCTATAGGCAGAATCACCTCACCTCTGGCAGAGCAGCCAGTCCACTTTGGGGACCATCATGTCTGCGTGTCCCATCCCACGGGGTCATGGCTCTACGTGCGCACCCTCGTTTAGACCATGGCTCCCTGGTGTGAGCAGGGCTGTGTCTCATTTGCCTTGTTCCTTCAAACCTGGCATAGTCCCTATATAAAAGGTGCTCAATAAATTGTGTATTGTGATAGAATTTATAATGTGACTAAAATATGAGTTAATAAATGCTTCCGACGATCAGCTGTGAAGAAAGAATTGAATCTTGCTCTGATTGTGTGTTGTGTAACAGACCATTCCAAATGCAGGTGCTTTATGCAGCAATGTGTTGTCCCTGGACGTCCTGTGGGTTGACAGGACTCAGCTGCCACGTGGTTCCTTCCTGGGGTCTGGTGACAATTCGATGGAGGCTGGATGGGGGTCATCGGAAGACTCCAACAGGCTGGGCATCCCAGATGGCCTCTTCCCCCTCATGCTTGGTGTTGCAGTTGGGATGACAGAAAGAACTGGGTCCTGGCGGGGTGGCCTTCTCTGTGTGGCTGGTTTAGAAGTCCTCATGGCATGACAGTCTCAGAATAGCCAGACTTCTTACATAGCAGCGGCTTTCCTCAAACAAGCTTTCCCAGAGACCCCAGCCACGATGCAAGTCCTCCTGCTCAGGGGTCACACAGCATCAGATGGTCAAAAGCCAGTCATGGAGCAGGGCAGACCCGAGGGGAAGGGACTTCACAAGGACATGGATCCAATCTGAAATTAAGCCAGGAAAGTCACGCGGAACTCAGTTACCTTAAGTATCTTTGAAAACAGCACAGGGCAAAAATAAATACTTAATGTAAAACGCACATGTTAAATAAAATACTTCACCTTAGAAAACTCTTTCACTAGGGCTTTGGGCCTCAGCTGTATATTACATTCTATACATTATCAGGGTAAATCTACAACACTTTGGGACAAACTGACATTTGTGAGTCTCTACAGAAGACAAGACACTTAGAGTTTTGGAGAGTGGCCAGAAGCATGCAGGGAAACCTATGGGAAACATTTGCTTGTTGGTGAGATGGCATTTATGGCATCTGGTACAGTCTCAAGCAGGTTTTCCTTCAGCCCCTGCTTCTTAACACTTGGACAGCTACCTGGACTGAATGAAAGGTGCTGGGATTTAAAGAGAGGCCAGGAGAACAACAATTCACAAGTAAGAATGTTCTACACTGTTATTTATAATAACAAACAATCAGGAAAGAACCTTGGTGTTCAACGGTAGAAGACTTGTTACAAGCTGTTATGTTACCATACGGTGGAAAATTATGCGAGTGTTAGGTACTACGTAATGAATTTTAATGGCAAAGTACATAACAAACTGTTAGATGAAAAAAGAATCAACATAGGAAACTTTGCATAAAATATTATTCCAATTATGTTCAAATAGCTGGATGCACAAAGGAAAGGCTAAAATGTTATATATCATAAATTCAACAGTAGATATATCCAAATAGCGGAATTATAAAAATGTTTTAAAGTTTTCTTCTTTGTGTTTTTTGCATTTTACAAGTTTCGCACATTGAGTATGTATAATTTTTATAATCAGAAAATAAAATTAGGAGTGAGAGGAAACTCCACTGGGACGTTGGGGCAACGTCACAGCCCCAAGACCCCCTGCCTCCCACCACCCCTTTCTAAAGCCTTTTATCCTGAAGCTGTCAGGGATCAATATATTATCCCTGGGAGATATGAGGCCTTATCAGCTACTTCCTTAGACCAATATTGTGTGGTCTCACAAAAGTTTCTTACCTTCTCCAGACTTCGGTTATCTACTCTATAGAATTAAGGGGTTGGACAACAGGACTAAATCTATAGAACTTCAGAATTTACAAGCACTTTCTCTTATGCTGGTCCATCCTCACAATAGCCCAATGGTGGAAGCAAGGTGAGTCTTATCAACATCTGACCCCTGAGAAAACAGAGGCTCGGCAAGGTGAGGTCACTAGCCCAGGATCACACAGATGTTAAGCAGAGGTGAGTATTCAAAACCAGGTCTAATCCTGTTGTCCACCCCCTTAATTCTATAATTTCTTTTCTAGATCAACCGTAAACTCCCATCCTGTCATAGAACGCTACAAGAAAGTTCTGCCTTCCGAGACCACATATATTAAGGCTAATCTCTCTCATTTCTGTGTCCCAAGGACCTTTAAGGCAGCTCTCATGTCTCCTCTGAGTCATCTTCAGTTCTGTCTGCTCCTGCTCAAATGACATTGTTTGGGAACCACAAACCATTTTAGAATCTCAGAATCAGAATTGGAAAGACCTTTAAAGGTCATCTGTCCTAAGAAAGCCCTGTCAAGCCTTTTACAGAAACCCTCTTGTCTGAAAAAGTCACTCAACAATGCTCCCTAGGGGGTGCCTGGGGCCAGGGCCAGGGCGACAAAGTGCCTTTTCCCCTGCCGAGCCGCTGGACATGTGCCGGCTTACCTTAATTCAAAGACGGGATGTCGAGGCTGCAAAGCATGAGGCAGAGTGACTCAGGCCTTTTAACAGGGACATTGTGCACAATGGAAAGATCTGAAAGTTCCAAAGGGAAAGAAAACCGGAGGGGCCAAGACAACTCTCACACAGAGAAAGCCAGCTTAGAACAAACCCCAAGGGCCAAGAAGAAGCCCATGGAAAAAAATCTCTCTCCTAAGAGGGCTCTATTGTGTGTGCTCTGGGTCAAAAGAGCCTCACTCTGCAAAGGGGCTCTCCCACCTGCTGGGCCTCTCCAGAAGGAGCCCTTTTTCTGCTGTCTGGGTTCAGCAAACTTCCTGCTTCCTCTGCCCTGGCGCAGTGAGCCCCTCTCTGTGCTGGTCAGAAAGGGTGACGGGGCTTGGCAGCCGTGGTGGCAGCTTGCCGGGGCACTGGCACAAAGTGACTTAGTAAATACCACAGCTTTGATAATTTCTTGCTTCACTGGTCTCTTGGGATTCTTTCCATCTGCATTAAGAAAGAGAAGTTGGACCTCCCTCTGCCCACAAAGTCAGATGCTTTTATTTTATGTGGGACTTAAAGAAATGAATGTCTCTTTCTAATACCAACCCATTGAGTAATATATTTTTAAATAGGGGAAAAATAAAATTGTTAAAGTCTCCCTTCTCGAAAGCTCAAGGAAAGCTTTAACATAGAAACTAAAAAAGCAAAACTTTATTCAGTTTGAAATGGAAACACTTCATGTTAGAATCTCAGGAAAAATTATTCAGCACAGAAAACTATGCAATTATTTTTCCCTCCGAATAAAATTCTTTTGTGTTAATATTCCTTCATTTATGTCCAATCGTAAGGAGCTCACAAATAGATCTTCTGAGGGTATATCCCTTTGTTTCTGGGATTTCATGAAATAATTTCATCTAAATTAAGGAAAGAAATTCTCATTAGATTTATGTATCAAAGAACCATAAACCTCAGACCTCAGAAGTTATTTCATCCCACTTGACTACCCCACTGCATCTGATGTCAGAGCCCCTCTGAAGCTGTGTTGAGTCATCTGTGTGCCAGGATGGTGTGTGCTAGGAACTTGGATGGCATTCTCACTTAATTATCACAACAGCCCTATGAGAGATGTGTGATCTGTGTTTTCTAATCACGAAACCAAGTTTAAAGAGGTCCAGAAATTTTCCCAAGATCACAGAGCTAGTTAATAGAACAGAGTGCAGAAAGACTCCTAAACCCAGGACTTTTTGCATAGTAGACCTTCTCCTTACTATGGTCATCTAGTCACTGTAGTCACTGGCCAGAATCACCTCTCTAGGCAACCCATTCCAGTTTGAGGCAGTTTTTGATGTTTTAGAGAATTCTTCCCTGTACTAAGCCTCCTAGTAACGCCTAACTACAAGTCCAACCATAAGCGTAATTCTACACACCAAGCCGGAACCAGACCCAGAGGGCATTCTAGAAGTAAGCTGATAACCAGTTACAAGGAACTCCTGTTTCCAAGCTCCGGGTCATAAGAAGTTGAGGCTTACAAACAAGGAAGTATCATTCAAGGGCTATGTCACACCATGACCACAGCTTCTGTGCTACTAAGGATGAGGAACATTGGGTTTTAGGCGGTATTAGGAGCTGGTTAATATAGGAGGGGGAAGCAGACAGTGAACCACAACCCTGATACCATAGGCTCAGCTCATAGGAAAACAGCTCAGGAAGGAGACACATGTTCTGATAAGATATAAGCTCGAGATCCCACCCTGCATTCGTCTGCAAGCCGTTTCCTGGTTCATGGATAGCAGTGACCTGGAAATATGAGCCAAAGAGGTTTTGAGTTTAGAAACACTGCCATGGAGGCCCTGCCAAGTCCTTCAGCCAGTTACACCCTCTGCCTTTGCAGCCTCATGTATGTGTCTCTGCCATGTTGTCTCGTCACCAGCTGTTTGTACTAGCAGTCTCTCCTGTAGGCTGTGCCCTGCTAGTGCAAGAGTTGGCAAACTGTGGCCCACAGGCATATCTATTCCACTGCCTGTTTTTTAAAATAAAGTTTTATTGGAACACACCCATTCATTTTTATATCATCTATGGCTGCTTTCTCTACAACTGTAGAATAGAGTAGTTGTAATAGAGACTGTGTGGACCACAAAGCCTAAACTATTTGTTAACTGTCCCTTTACAGAAACAGTTTGCCAACCCCTGTTCTTGAGAGCAAGGACAAGGTCTTGTTTACTTTGTATCCCTATCAGGGTCTTGATCCCCAGTGTTATAGCCATAGTTTCTTTAAATGTAAAATAGCAGTGGTACCTTTGTCACAGAGACATGATGAAATATAGAGGAGATATATTTGGGGACAATATATGTAAAATGCCTAGCACAGGTGCCTGTTGTAGGACACACTCTCAATAAGAGTTTAGTGAATGAATGAATGAAGTCCTATCTTCCCAAAATGAAATGATGAATGTGAAAGCACTTTTCAACCCATAAAATGCTCTACAATAGCATGTTCAGTTATTATTTTCATTGTCAAATACAGCAAGGTTCTGGAGCAAACCCTGCCCTCCTCTCTGATCCTAATTTTTTGAGTAAAATCCCATATTCAGTCTTAATCTAAGTTGATTCATATTCCAATTTTTACATGGATCCTATCCTTCCCTCCCTCTTGACATCTCCCTGTAGGTATTCACCCTTAGGTTAAATCCTGAGCTCCTTAAATAAGAGCTACCAAATATTGACTACTCTGGCGGTTTTGTACTAGGTCAACCTAGCCAAGCTCAAATGACATTTCCCAGATTTTCCCTTCTTTGTATGGTCCTTATTATGGTTGGCTTATAATACAAGAAAAATTGGCATGAGATTTGGAAAACAGAGCAACTGTTTTCACACTTGAAAGTCAGTGCAGGGCCCCAGGTACCACCACAGCTCACACGTGTGCTAATGCCGTGGCACTGGTCTGCTCACTTGCCTCCTCGGCATGGAACCGCAGCCAGTTCTACAGCTCCCTCAGCTCCTGCTGAGTCCCGGGTCAGGTGTGTGTGCAGCTCTTTGGTGAAGGGCACATGCTCCTTCTGCAGGGTTAGATGTGGTGAAAGATAGGGGTGGGCTCCAGGTTGTCCTTGCTCTCTCCTGCTTTGGGTCCAGCTTATTTTCCTGCCTGCCCACCCTGCAGCAACTTCAGAACAACCACAAGACCCAGAGGCAACAGCTTCCCCAGACTTCTTCACTAGCTGCCGCGTAGTGCGTTTTCTATTTCAGACCTTTACATACACAGCTTCTCTCATTATTGTGTGAAATCAATTCCTATAAGAAATTCTTTTTTTTTTTTTTTTTTGAGACACAGTCTCACTTTTGTTGCCCAGGCTAGAGTGCCATGGCATCAGCTTAGCTCACAGCAACCTCAAACTCCTGGGCTCAAACGATCCTCTTTCCTCAGCCTCCCGAGTAGCTGGGACTACAGGCATGCACCACCATGCCTGGCTAATTTTATATATATATATATATATATATATATATATATATATATATATATATGTATATGTTAGTTGGCCAATTAATTTTTTTCTATTTATAGTAGAGATGGGGTCTCGCTCTTGGTCAGGCTGGTTTTGAACTCCTGACCTTGAGCAATCCACCTGCCTCAGCCTCCCAGAGTGCTAGGATTACAGGCATGAGCCACCGCACCCAGCCCCTATAAGAAATTCTTTATTTCATATCACTGACTGGCTCTGCCTCTCTGACCAGACTATAAGGAAGAGAACCTAAGGGATGGGTTCTCCGAATTGGTCCTGGAATTGGTTCTCTGATCTGATTATATTTGAAGGCATTAATGATCCTGATGCCAGGGGGTAAAGGGAATGCTGGTGGTCCATAGGATGTAGCAGCAGAACAATTAATGAAATTTTCATATGTAAACACCTGTCATTAAGCACCTATAGAAAGCAAGGCTTTGAATGACCAAGTAGTTGCTTCCATAGAACATTTCAGTAAAAATAAGAAGGATAAAGGGGTTGGTAGGTAGCTTCTAAATGTGCTTGAAGAAAGAAAATTATGGCTTTAAGCTCCCAAGTCAAGGTCCGGCTAAGGGAAACCTTTAGTTCCTGTGGCTCCAAGATCAAGATTTTTGAAAATCAAACCCAATGTCTCATCTTGGGCTAAATTATACAAACTGAAATCATGACCTCACAGAATCTCTTATGGTAAAGTTAGTACATTGATTGGGATAAGTGTGGCCCTGAAGATTGGGGTAGAGACATATGGGCAGACTCAGATGAAGCTGTGGAGCTCAGACTTGAATTTTGCTGGGCCTCCCTTGCTGGTAGCAATACCACTTCCTCCCTAACTAGAGAGCCCAGTTTCACCTTGTCTGAAGAAATTGCAGTGGCGTTCATTGGACCTGGACCAGGACAAACAGCCTGAAATGACTTGCAGGAAACTACTGATTCTCCTCAGGACCTACCCCCAATTCCTCTCATTGCAACTAGACCTATAACTAGACTCATGTTTCAACAGGCTCCAGGAGTTAAAGTTTCAAGTGTGATCCACGTGAAAATATCATATACATCAAAAGAATTATAAGGTTTTTCCAATTTATAACCATCGAAATCTGACATGTTTAGAAATATATCTTCATGATGCTAAAACAGGATGGAAGAAATATAATGCAGGACCAGGCCAAATATGTCACTGTAGATGGACTGGAAAGAGATACTGGATTCAATGTGTTAATTTGAGCAGCTTAGAGTGGCTTTAACAGTTTGCTTGGTTCATTGACTAAAACCTAGGCCTAATGGTGGCTTACATCTCATGCAATTGAATTACTAGAACTTTCTTGATATAATGTAGATGAAGGTAGCCAAAAGCTTAGGGAGATAGAAATGCTGGTTTATTACATCAGACTTGTTTGTCACTTTCTAATTATGCTGGCAGGAGGATCCAGAGGACACTCCCTTCATCAAGGCCTTGAGATATGGCACACAAAACCAGAGGTGGCCCCTGTGGTAGCTAATAACTGTACACCAGGAATGACATGGGAACTGCTGCCACTGAAGTGGCTCCACAAACTAAGGGGATGGTGAGCTGCTCAGGTGGCAGAAGCCAAGTGGAGGACAATCTCCAGAGATGAAGTGGTTACGGTAATGGACAGCAGAGCCAAACATTAATCGGAACAGTTTGACCTGCAGAGCACTTTAGCATTGGTTAATCAATTGTGTTGTCCCTAAAACCAAAATTGATGTGTGGCCTACTCAAGTCTTGTTTGATTTAGTTAAGTTGAAAAAGTAGTAGAGCTGGTGACCAGAGGTGACTTGATCACAGTAGAGAATCAAGGCTGTCTCAATCAATTCCCAGACATGAGCCAGTTCTCAGTCACATTGCTGTTTGAATGAAAGGGGAGTGGATCCCTTCAGGAAGGAATCTACTATCCAGCCCAAAACTTATACAGTGCATCATTTTTTCAAGCTTTTCCCAAAGGAATCTGAGGACATCTACCAGTGTGGCTATATATTGGGAAAAAGAAAATGACTACAACTTTCAGAAATTACTGAGTTTTGACTCTGAATTGTCACTAATTTCCAAAGATTGAAGATGCCACTGTGGCCCACAGTTAGAATAGTGGTTTATGGAGATCAGGTGATCAATGGAGTTTTGGCTTGGGTCCAACTCACAGTGGGCTCAGTGTAGTCCTGAATACCTTGTAGTTATTCCCCTAGTTCCTAAAATTGAGCATTTTAGGAATACACATGCCAACCAACATTGGTTTTCTTCTCTATGGAGTATGGGCTATTATGGTATGAAAAGTCAGGTGGAAGCTAGTTGAATCACCTCTACATATACAAGCATAAGCTAAAGAAATACCATATTCCTGCAGGTACTGCAGAAATTAGTCCACCATAATGGGCTTCGAAAATGTAAGGATGGTGAATCCCACTACATCCTCATTCAACTTGCTTGTTTGGCCAGTGCCAAGATAAATGGTCCCAGAGAAAAGCAGTGGATTATCCTAAACTTAATTGGGTGGTGACTTTAATGGCAGCTGCTTTTCCAGATGTGATTTTGTTTCTGAAGAATTCAACACAACCTCTGACAGCTATTGATCCGACAAATGCTTTTTTTCTCTCTCCTATATACCATTTAACAAAGACCACCAGAAGCAGTTTGCTTTCAGCTAGTAGGACCAGCAATATACCTTCACTGTTCTACCTCAGGGCTATATAACTCCCAGTCTAATGTCCAAATCTAATCCCAGGGACCTGGATAGACTCTCCATGCTACAGGGCATCACACAGGCCTACTGTGCTGATGATATCATGCTCATCAGTTCTGGTGGGCAGGAAATAGTAATTACTCTGGATACCTTGGTAAGAAAAATGCAAGCAGCTGGAGGAAAATGAATCCCACAAAAATCCAGGGATCAGCTATTTTGGTAAAATTTTTAAAGGTCCAGCAGTCAGGGCATGTTGAGATATTCTGTCCAACATGAAGAAGAAGTTGCAGCATCTGGCCTCTCTTACCACTAAGAAAATGGCAGAATGCCTAGTGAACCTCTGGAAAGCAACCCTACTTCATTTGGTCATGCTACTTCAACTCATTTATTGAATAACCTGAAAGGCTGCCAGTTTTAAGGACATTCCAGAAAATGAGAAGAATTTGCAACACACTTTCAGTCTACTAAGCAAGCTGCTCTGCCACCTGAATGGAACAAATGATTCAGCACATCTAGTTGTGCTAGAAGGATCTGTGGCCAATAATACAGCTCTATGGAAATTTTGGCAGGTCCCTATAGGTAAGTCACAACACAGACCTTTAGAATTTGGGTACAAAACTATGCCATACTCTGCACATAATTATTTTGCCTTTAAAATAGAAAAGCTCAGTAACATGCGCTCTCAGCCTTCCTGTTGATAGGCTGTGCGGAGTATAGATCTCCTTCCATACTCAGCTACTAGGGGTGGGTGGGCTGGGGTATGGGTATGGAAGATGCTGAAGCAGGCTGGTGGTGGCAAACTTATGTACAAATTTCATGGAAGGCTGGAATGGTTTCACTTGTTCTGGTGGCCCTGAACCTAGCAGAGAACCTGCCAAGTTTGTCTGGTGTACCGGTATGGTGATCACAAAAATATGTCTCTTAGATCTCCAACTGCAGAGAGTGATAGCACAAGCTTTTACACTCTGAGATCCACCACCTCCTTTTATAAGAAGAGCTTCATTGTCTACTGCTGCTGATTCATGAACCTCATTTTTAAAACTCTCACTCACCATTTATGCCAAAGTTTTTGTTCAAATTTGGTTATTAATTCCATTTTCCATGATACAAATCAGTCATGCTTGCCAATTTATGAAACATCTGCTTTTAAATATATTTCACTGGGTTCAAAGGCCAGTAAACTTTTGCATTTTAAAGATTTTTTTAAGTTTAAAATATTTAATTTCTAAGTTTTTCTGTATATGTTTATAATAACCTTTTTATAAGTAATACATCGTTTGGGGTAACAAAATTACATAATGCTGGAAATTTTTCCAAACGTTTACTTGAAAATGCTCTCTCTATAAAATATCTTCAGCAAATCAGTTACTTTTGTAACCAAAATGTTTATACTTCCATACATTTCTGAAATTTCAAAAAATAAAAAATAAATACATAAAACGTTAATATGTATTTTTGAACAGACAAAAAAATAAATAAATAAAATGAAATAAAATAAAATAGAAAAGCTTCTATTTTGTGACTGGGCCTGACAGAAACTGAACGTCTGGCCATGGGCCACCAAGTTACCATGTGCCCTGAGCTGACCATCATGAATTGAGTTTTGTCCCTGTGAGTTCCCTGTTCGTGTTCTCTTCTGCTTCATGTGCAGCTTTTCTTCTCACTACATTTCCTGTTGATCTACAGTAACTTCAGGCCACCATCAAATGCAGAGCTTCAAATAGACAGTTCTTTACCTGCCTCACTTTGTGGTTCCTGGTGGGTGACTTTTCTCCAGTCCTTCAGCTGTTCCCTTCCGGATCTTCACTTCCCCAGCTTCCACCACCACTGAGATGGCCAAAGGCCTATAATAAATCCTTTATTCTATATCACTCGTGGGGATTCTGCTTTCCTCATCAAACTCAAACTGGTACAACCACCTATTAGGTATGTGATTATATTTAATTTTCATGACAATTCTGCCTGATTGATTTAATTCCCCAGAACTGAGGCCGTTTGCTCAGCTTGTCATACTCAGTCTGTGGGAGCCAGAATCGGATCCCACCCATGGCCACCTGACTCCGGGACCACACTGCACTGCCTGGCAGGAGCAGCAGGTCTTCGCCAAGCTGCAGCCAGGTCCACCCTCAGGGTGAATCATCTAGGTTATTGTTTCCATGGACTCCCTGATCAACTCAGCCAGTAAGACTTTGGGATCTGTTTGTTCAAGTGCTTTCTGTGTCCTATTTGGGTTATTAAATTTTAAAACATTTAAGTTATGAAATATTTCAAATATATAGAAAGGTGCAGAAAATAGTATCTCAGGCATTCTTGTACTCAATACTCAAAATTGCTATATTTGCTTCAGCTTAATTTTATTTTCTATCTTAAAAACTTTTTAAAAAATGTTTGTTTCAGCACTGTTTGCAAATATCCACCAATATAAACAGGTAAGTAAATGTTATGTTCAAATGCAAATAAATACCATATAGTAATTAATACTAATAAGATAGATCTATATTTTAAGAGGAAAAGGCAAATTGCAAGTAAGAACAATATATGTAATAGTATTCATGTAAATTTAAAAAGCCAACAGACCTGTACCAATATATGGTTCCAAAATCTTAAACTCTTTTTCCAGAGCTGTTCCCTCAGGGCTTCTACGCTGGCCCAATGCATCCTTGATTCTCTCATCCTCACCTCCACTTCTATCTTACCGACTTTTCTGAAATACCATTTTATCTCCTGCCAACTCCAGTTCCTGGCAGCAGTAGCTTGCTTATATCAGCCTGCTTCTGTAACTCCAAAAATTTAAAAATAATCTTTTGCATGGCAAAGCTTAATTATGGGCCTTCCCCCAAAAAAGCAAGTCATTGTACTTATTTACAAATATTTATAGCACTTTGGACGTGAAATTGATCTGTTCGCACACCAACCTCTTACTATGTCTGGGATGCCCCTCAAGCCTCCTGCAGTGGTAAAACATATTAAAAAGATTAGTGATACCAGGTTTCAGTGAGTATGGAGAGAGGTGGGAATTCTTAGGCCCTGCTGGTGGGAGTACAGATTGGGGTAAACATATTGAAAGACTGCTTAACAATGTTTACTAAAGTTGGAGATACGCCTACCTTTTATGATCCAGCAATTCCACTCCTAGGAAAATCCTAACAGAAATGTGTGCAACATGGGTAAGAATTGAGTTTTGTCCCTGTGAGTTCCCTGTTCGTGTTCTCTTCTGCTTCATGTGCAGCTTTTCTTCTCACTACATTTCCTGTTGATCTACAGTAACTTCAGGCCACCATCAAATGCAGAGCTTCAAATAGACAGTTCTTTACCTGCCTCACTTTGTGGTTCCTGGTGGGTGACTTTTCTCCAGTCCTTCAGCTGTTCCCTTCCGGATCTTCACTTCCCCAGCTTCCACCACCACTGAGACGGCCAAAGGCCCAGCAGCACCATTCAAAATGGTCCCAAACTAGAAGCAACACAAATGCCCTCTGAAAGTCAAATGGATAAGTATATTGTGGTGTACTCTCATAATGCCATAGTGAAAATATGCCAACTGCAGCCTCACACAAGCAGGTGATATTGCTCTTAATGCCAAGAGAGGGAAACCAGACACAAAAGAGCATGTGAGTGTGATTCTATTTTATGGAGGTTAAAGACAATCAGAATAACATTTCGTTGTTCAGGAACCAGGGGTGCATACTTGGGAGGTGGGAGGAGAGAAGAGCAAAGAAGCCATGAAAATCAAGATAAAAGTTATTTTTGCTGGGAAGGGGTGTGACAGGAAGCGCCACTGGGGTGCTGGCAGCGCCCTGGTACTTGATCTGGGTGGTGGCTATGCAAATATTTGTTTTATAATGGTTTGCTTTGCTATAATTTATGTTTTATGGGCTTTTCTGTATGTTTGTTGTATTTGAAAATGATAATGGTTTTTAAACCACCACAAATCACAGCACTCTTATAATTTCACAGTGAGTGTGCAAAAGATTCTTTGCAAAGTTCTTTTGAAAAGGCTTGAATTTTCAATCGCCGGTCTGGCAGTGATCTCCCTCGCTTAGAGCTTCTATTTTCTGTCCAAGAAACAACGCTTTCTTAGGCCTCTTCAGTTTTAAAGGAGGCATTTTTTTTGCAAAGAAAATTTTATCACGTAACAGAATTGTCATATATGTTATCAGATAGAGTAAAAATGGGCAGCATGAGCCCCACCCTCACAAGCAAAGCAACATACCAGGCACCCCCTCTCCACAGCGCACCTTGTTTATATTCCACATCCCTTGTGGACCTCGGGGAATAACTGATACCCAAAAGTCCTAGGCCTATGAATACAGGGCTAACTGTGTAAATTGTTCATTCCCTTTTACGTATGAGGAAACTAAGGCACAGAGAAGTTAAGTAACTTAGCTATGGTCACTATCTAGGAAATTGAAAGCCCAGGTGTTGGACAGAGGCTATCAGGTCTTGGAGCCTGAGACAGTAACCACTAAACCATCCTATCCTCCCAACCATTGTCTAAATTAAGGATCAGCACATGTTGAAAAATCTTTGAAGTCTCCTCTTCCTGTGGTCAAACAATTCACTTTTATTCTCTTTCAAAGCGTCTCTTCATTCTGTCCTTTATTTTTATTCCCTGAGCTTAACATTGGCCAACTCATCCCTCACCTGGTTTACTGCAGGTTCTTTCTACATCCGACTCCTCTCTCACCAGCTATAAACCCTCGGATGGCTTCCCAGGGCCTTATTCTCCACCGTGTCAAGTCCAGACCTCTCCATGACTTCGAATGCCCTTCATGGCCTGGCCGCTGCCCTTTCTTCAAGTCCCATGTCCTACTCATGTCTTTGCATATCTACCCGCTGACAATCCCAGTGAATTTACTGTACAACCACGCACCAAGGATACTGTAACCACAGTGCTCATCTCCCCCAGCCCTTCTCCCTGCCTTTTCCACCTTCTCTCTGGTCCATTCATCCTTCCAGACCGAGTGCAAATACCAGCTCCTCTGGGAAGCATTCCCAGAAGCCTTCCAGCCAGAACCTCTCTCCCCAATCTTATCATATCTCTGTATTGGAGCATGCCCTGGCTGATATTAATCCAACTGCCATTCCCACTAATCTCAAAACTCTTGAGAACAGGGACTATGCCTCAGCTACATTTTGATTTCCAAAGTCTGAGATAAAACAGCACCGGCTGTTCAGTTCATATTAAATGGATCTGTATCACCCACTTAATTCATGTCTAGCGGTGAGGACTTACATGGCACTATGATATTCTCTCATCCTGACATTTGGGCTGGTTCCTCCCAGAGCAAAGTGGGTACAGTTTTGTCCTAGCCAACAGGAGACAACTGATGCCGGGAACAGCACAGAGGACTATTCACTTGGGGTATAAGTCTGGCTGGAAAACCCACCTGAAATGGATTTTCCCTGCCCCAGTCTGGGACTCCAAAGACATCGCCAAGGTGGATCGGGACAAGGAGAAGCGGAAAATTCCTCATTCGCATTTCACTGGGAAACTTGAACCAGAAACCAATGTTTCAGGCCCAGCTGTCTCGTTTTTCCAGACAGGACTCCCTGATTCTCCTGTTTGCCCTAAAAGGAGCTGCAGCAGAAACAACGCAAAACTGCTGTACAGACTTTCATGTGGCTTCTCCTGCTAGAAAAACACAGTCCCCCCTTCTAGACGCCTTCAGAACACAGCATCATTGAGAAGCTAGCTTTTCTTCTAGGCAGGGCATGGGAACTATTTTTCAAGGGAAAGCACATGCATAATTGCTGGAGAAATGTACATATTTAATTTCTTTTGAGACCTTGAAGTTTTCTTCCTTAAATAAATCATCCTGCATGATCCTCTGACCTGAGACCTGGAAGTGGTCTTGTCCTGGCCCTGAGCCATGGTCTCCAGAGAGGAAAACTCTGTCCCATCTGGACGCCCACGTGAACACACACGATGCTGCTTTGCTCTCGCCCAAATGGGCAGACCAGATGGTTGCTAAAATCTATCATGTTGTAGGCCTTTTTCAAGAGCTGAGCAGGTACATAAATACCTGCCTGACTTATACATTAAAAGGAACAGGAAACAACTGTGTAGAGAGGGGTGATGAGGCCTGCAAGCTTGGGCAAAGAGATAACATAGAGCTTTTAAGAAGTCCTGTGTTGGAGTTGTCAGAGACAGTAGCAATTGTCTTTGACAAACCTCTTGATTTACAGAGCATAGCACTGAGATCCAGACAGGAAAATCCCGTCACCAATGTTTCCCAAGCACAGCCTGTGTAAATCACCTGTGAACTGGTCACAAAGAGCACTTCTGGGCCCCATCCCAGATTCAGAGTCTCTGTGCATTTCCCCAGGAACTAGGATTTTGACAGAACTCCCAGGTGGTTCTGACACACCCTGAAGTTTGGGAAGCTGTGCTAAGCTCTCCGGCCTTTCTGCGTGGACACAGGCTGGGTCCAACCTTCCCGCAGGCCCGTCCTTTCATCTGGCTCTGTTTTCCGGCCCCTCTGCTACCATCAGTCTGTCCTGAGCTTTCTCACGTCCAGACCACCTCCCCTGCTGGCCTCCCTCCTAATCCCCATCTAAGGCTCGAGGCCTTCTCAGCTGCCACCATCGGAGAAGGGAAACAGCGCACTCTCTCCAGGAGTGTTTGAGCTAGACATGGCCCCAGAGAGCACTGATTGCTGCCCCCTGAGGGCTACTCACAGGTTGGCTCAATCTCCCTCAGAACCTCCTACTTGCATTCTTGCTTTTCCCCAAGAGATACATGAATGGAGCAGGCAGTCCTGATGAGATGGGTATTTCTGGTCTGTTCTCCCAGTAGCCAGCAGAGGCAATGCTGGGGTTGCCAAGCTGAGACCTGAGGAAAAGGGAAGAGTGGAGGTGGAGGGTGTGGGTCCATGGAGCCAGGTGGGCACTCGCTAATCCATGCAAGGGACGTTAGAGAAGGGCACTGAATGTCAGTGCAATCAGATTCAGGCTGACGCCCTACCTACTGGATCATTCCCTTCAGCCTAAGACTAAGTATGTTCCATCTTAAAATAATCCTCCACTGACCCTCTTACATTCCTCTCGGTCCCAGTCAGTTCAAGCTGCTATAACAAACTACCACAGACTGGGTGGCTTATAAACAACAGAAATTTATTTCTCACTGTTTTGGAGGCCAGATGTGCAAGACCAGGGTGCCAGAGTGGTTGGGTTCTGGAGAGGACCCTCTTCCCAGTTGCAGACTGCTGACTTCATATGGGACCCTTCCATGGTGGGGAGGGAGTTAGAGAGCTCTCTGGGGGTTCTTTTACGAGGACACTAAGCCCATCCATGAGGGCTCCACCCTCACAACTTTACCTCCCAAAGGTAGCCTAATACCATCACATTGTAGCCTAATACCACACTGTAGCCTAATACCACCACACTGGGGATTAGGATTTCAGCAAATAAATTTGGTGGGTACACATTCGGTCCACAGCACTCTCCAGCTACTCTGCTAGTTTGCTTTTCAACCATTGATGATGCCCAAATTCACAACCCCCATCAGAAGAGTTACCCTCCGGAACCTGTGGGCCCAGGTCATTGCCCCAGAGATTTGGTGAGGCCCAAAGGATGGTGCTTTAAATGAACTTTTAGGAGCTTCAAATTTACAAACCACTGCATTTGCCCTTACTGTCCTTGTTGGCTTGAAAATGGAAAGATTGATACCTTATAGCCAGAGCAGGCAACTGCGTGGTGACGTGCTTCCCTGCCACAGCCAGGCCCCACCGTGCTCTCCTGCTCCTCTCTCCATCTGCAAGAGACGCTCACCCTTCGGGCCCCATTTAAAACTCCCTTTACTGTGAAGACTCCAATGACCTCATAGCCAGAACCAACCTCTCCTTCCTCTGGACTCCACATCCCCTTGTTCCGGTCAGGAAGGTAGTGCTTGTCGTGCTCTCTAGGGGTCTCCCTGACGTGCCCGGGTGCTCCCTAGTGGTGAGAACCACACCTCATTCATCTTCGTGGTGCTGGACACCCACCAGGTGTCAGGATTTGTTGAATGAAGGAAGCTGGGACCTTGCTTCCTACTTACTCTTTGTGCACATTGAGCAAGACTCAATTTCCTTAAGGCATTGTGTGCCCATCTCTAAAATGGAGGCAGACAGTATCTTCACCCCACCTACTCAAATCCAAGGAAACCCACAACAGGGAAAGCTGTGCAAATCCTAAAGAACTGCAGGAGTGTGTGGGGACTATACTCCATGCCACCACATTGTTCTTGGGGACAGCCTCTGATCTGGCCCTAGAAAAAAAGGTATAACCTCATTACCCCCATGCATGTTTTTGTTTCGGGGGTCTGATTAGGAACCGTGTTGCTTTGACCCCGCACGCTGCCGCCAGATGCACTCTCCTTTTTACCTGTGATCCCTCCTCAGTCCCAGGCAATAACCTTACAGTGGCGCCTACGGTTGCACATGAGCTGCCTAAAGGCTGCAAAGGGAAGGACAGAACTAGAGCAGTGTTCTTAGGCTTCCTGTGGGGCTTGTCTCCCTACCACCCAGAGGGCACTGGAGTGTGAAGCCATTTCCTTCCCCAGGGCCTTCATTCTCGCACTGCACTCACCCACTTGCTCCTTCAGCGCGCTCCCTCCAGCGGGCAGGAGGTGTGGCAGAGCCCACGGTGTTGAGCAGGATAACCAGGCCTTGCAAAAGTTCTCAGAGGCGAGCAGAGGAGCAGCACCCACCAGTCTTCAGGGAGAAGCTGCCTGCCAAAGGCGACACTCGAGCTGTGAGGAGGGAGTTTCCCTTGCAGCGGGAACAGCTTGTGCCCAACCTGGATGTGAGCGGGAACACAGTGTCTCCCAGAGAACAAGTTGTTCAGAGCGGCTGGAGTGAAGGGTGAAGGGTAAGGGGTGTGTGGGTGAGACCAGCCGGAGCAGGAGGCGGAGCCAGGCCAGGGGGTCTAAGGAGCCTTGGCTTAGGACCTTCTCGGAAGGATGCCTGAAACTCCACTGTTAAAACTTGCTGGAGGCCACGTAGTTAACCTACTCAACCCCTCTCCAGGCTTTTTAGTCCAGCGTCCAGGGGCTCATTCGCTATTCATTAAGTGACCCCTATGTCCACTGTCCCTGGCTGGTCCCAGGCCTGCCTTGACCAGGGTGCTGAGCGCGGGGAGCCCCAGCCCTGAGCCGGGCCTGGCAGGTCGCCTCCACGCCCATGTTCTGCCAGGGCGTTTGCGCTGGGACCACAGGCCCGCCAGGAGGCCGGCAGCCCGCGCCGCTTCCCAGCTATCCGGGCCCTTCCCTTCCGTGGTTAATTTTCACTTTTCATAAAGCTGTGTTCCTTTAGGGGGCTAGGAGCGGAGGAACGCCTGATGGGGAACACATGCCGCCCCCACGGCGGGCGCTTTGATTCCTGCGGAGGCCAGGGGCGAGGCTGCACACAGCTTGCCGTCCCCGCGCCAGACGCGGTCCCCGGAGGCTCCAGGCGTGGGCTCGCATCGGCATCGCGTGCGGGGAGCCCCCTGCCCACATGAAAGGGTCTGGCCGCGGAGCCATCCCCTTCCCGGCGCTGCCCGCCCCCAGCCCAGCCCGGCAGACACGCTCGAGGAGCCTAGGAGCCACACAAAGGAAATGGCAGGAGAGTGAGTCACCACCCAGAGAGGCTTGTCTGCTGCCTGGGCTGCAGGCCCACAACAGGACCTTTGTGCTGCCCTCCAGGAGGACGGGGAGGACGGGCTGGAGGGAGGCAGACATTGCAGGGCGCTGAGTAATGCCTGGAGAGGGGAGGAACCTCCACGGGAGGAGAGGCCGACTTCTGGCCCCCTGCCACTCCCAGGCCACGGAAGGGGAATTCAGGCGCTGCTCGTGGGTGGCCTCCCTCCGCCGCCAGCCTGTCACAGTGCAGGTTCCTTGCTGGTTCGTCCGTGGTGTGAGGCCTGGGTCATGTCTGATTCAACTCTCCCTACCTGCCATAGTCCCTAACACAGCATTGAGAAGGTGCTAAAAGTTCATGCAATATATGGATGGATGGATGGATGGATGGATGGATGGATGGATGGATGGATGGAAGGAATAATTCATTCACACAAATGCTGTATGCGAGGAGCTAGCCCGATGCCGTCATTTCACAAATGGTCAAATGGAGGCCCAGAAGTGGGAATGACTCAGGCTGGGTCCCACAGGGAATAGGCGGCAGCTCCAGAAATCGGGGGCCATGCTACAAGGCCTGTGGTGCTCTACTGTGTGGCTGCTGTGTGGCTCAGGGGACATCTGGGGCATGACTGACATGTGGGGAAAGGTGGGGGTGGTGGGAACCTACAGCATGGATCAGGCAATGTGCAGGGCAGCCTAGGACCAGACCCACTGGGAGGGAGGGAGAGAAACCAGAGCAGCTGCAGTCAGGACTCCAGGCCTTAGAGCATCACCATCTCTTGGCCAAGATAGGTCAAAGAGATTACATAAAATGGGGAAAGAATCAGCATTTGCTGAGTACCTAGTGTATGCCACACATGGATGATATGTAATCCTTTACCCAGCTCTGAGGGAGGTACCGTTCCAAATAAAGAAGGTGATTGGGAGACCAGTGACCTCTTGGACAATCGGTTGCCAGCTCTGGCACTTGGTGGAACCAGCGTGTGACAGGAATGTGTTCTCAGCCTGCAGGCCCTGAAACTCACTGTTGTGGGTGCCCCCCAAGGGCGTCAGCAGCCCAAGACTAACTCACATCAACTCATACTCAGAGAGTCCAAAGTCAGTTACCAAGAAACCCTGGTGCAGGATGATCTGAGCTTTTACACCTGTGAGAAGCTGAATGCTGTGAGTCGGGCAGGTTGCCTGGGGGCATGGAAGCTACCAGAAGTTCAGAGCTGCACCGAGGAGAGAAGGTCTGATGTCTGTGAGCCTTGACTGGGGGGTGAGTGCCAGGCACCACACACCTGAGCTCCTGAGGATAGGCACACCTGGGGCAGTGTGTGTGCACAGATGTGGCCTTTCTCTGTCACCTGTCCTCTAACTCCCGTGCTGACTGTACTCACCACAATCCTCAGTTAGAACAATCTTCTTTCAGCTCAAACCAAAGCAACAGGCTGGTTGTTCTGACGAGCTGATAACAGCCACACTCTGGAGACCACACCCAGGATGCCTTAATGAGAGGCAGATGGTTCTGAAGTCCTCAGCCTCCCCCTGACCAGACCCTGGCTTAGGCAGATGCTGTCCATATGTGGCAGGGATCATTCCCTACCTCTGGTGTTTCCTAATTCCTTAACAGACACTCACTGTAATTTAAGAATAAGGGTACCTGGCTGCTATCTCCAAAACTCTCTAAACCAGCAGTCCCCAACCTTCTTGGCACCAGGGATTGGTTTCATGGAAGACAATTTTCCCGCATACCTGGGGGAGGGGCAGGGGAGGGCGGTGGAGCTCAGGCGGTGATGCGAGCAATGGGGAGCTGAAGCCCCAGCTTCCATCACTTGCCCACCGCTCACCTCCTGCGGTGCGCCCCCCATTCCTAAGTTTCATGGAAGACAGTTTTTCCACAGACGGGGGCTAGTGAGAGTGGGGGATGAGGGGGTGGTGCTAGAGCTCTGGGCCTGGTCCCTAACAGGTCTTGGTTGGCGACCACAGCTCTAAATTATCCAGAGTTTAAAGAGGAATCTAGAGGAAGTTCAGTAGCTTGCCCAAAGTCAGATGGCTAAAAGGTGAGGATCTAAGATTCAAGTCCATCATATGCCACTCTACCTCTTCTCGAGACTATTAACAATAGCAGTATTAAAGGCTACTGGTTACTGAGGGCTTGCTGTGCGTGCTTGGCACTTTACATGTTTTTTCACATAATCCTCACAGTAGCACCATGAGATTGTTCTTGTCCTCATTTTACAGGTGAGAGTTAAAGTGCAGGGCTGTAAAGAAACTTGCCCAAGCCAGGGCCACACAGCTACTAGGTGCAAAAGCTGGATTTCAAACCAATCTCCCTGCCTCTACCAAAGCTCTTAGCCACTCTGTTCCACAGCAGGGCAGAGCAAGATAATCCATTTGCAGTCACTGACCCCACGGTACCCCAGTGTCCTGCTGCCCTAGGAGAAGCAGTCTGCAGCTCTGAGTGGGGTTACCAAAGTCCAG
Source organism: Microcebus murinus (assembly GCF_040939455.1). Taxonomy (NCBI): domain Eukaryota; kingdom Metazoa; phylum Chordata; class Mammalia; order Primates; family Cheirogaleidae; genus Microcebus; species Microcebus murinus. The sequence continues at coordinate 70,895,409 of NC_134104.1, read as the reverse complement.
AGCCCCGCCCTCGGCAGTGTCAGTTTAAAGATTAGGTTTGTATCAGCTTGCCGGAGAGGAACAGGTTCAGGCAGTCTGATTTATGATGACTCAGTCTGCAAGGGAAAGAGCCAAACCCAATTAATTGATTCACCTGTGAGATACACCAGCCAGAAAAAAGACTGTTGTTAAGAGCACTGGCTTCAGGGTCAGACGCAGCTGGGTTTGAAACTCCATCCACCACTTCCTAACCCCGTGACTTTAGACATGTTACTCACTTTTTGCACATGAAATGCAATCTTAGTTTCGGCCTCTGCAAATGGGGGAAAATGCCAATCTTGTGTGGTGGCTGTGGCTTAAACCAGATGTGTGTCAAGTATCTAACACAGTGGTTGACGCTCAGTAGGAGCTCAATAAATGGCAGTGCTTATAATTTCCATTATTATTATTGTTTGAAAACCAAACTTGGCCACCTGATAAGATCCCCCCTTCACGGTGAGTAGGTCCCACCATAAAAAACAAATTCCAGCTCAGAAGGCCACTGGCAGAGTCCAGGAAGGGTTACAGGAAGGGGACTTAGCTGTCAGCCTCTGACAGCTGGATTTGCTGCCCACCACCCTGCCTTCCCACCCACTGAGTATTTCTGTTCGAAACCCTCTCACTGGCTTGGTCTCAGAGCCCTGTCTTCTCCTGGGCACAGCTGCTCAAAACAACGAAAGCTTTTTTATCAGTACTTCCTTCCCACAGCAAAACAGTCTTGACCTGCCACCTTATCTTTGCAGCCCCTGGTGGGTAAACTCTTGTCCACCCCCCAAGGCCCTGGTCAAATGTGCTTGCATTTGTGAGGTCTTCCCAGCACCCCAGACACAGTTAAACTGGCCACGAGCTGACCATGCAATGAGTGCATTCCCGGTGCTGAGACACACCAGCACAGAACACAGAGGTCGTTCCTCTCTTTCTTAAGCACGAGGTCTAGTGGGACAATAAACAAGCAAAGAAATAAACCAAATTGTTACAGCTTCTGGTAATTGCAAAGAAGAAAATAGCCAGCATGATGTGATAGAGAGTAACTGTGGCGGTGAGGTGGTCAGGCCAGGCATCGAGCCTGAGGCCTGAAGGACAAGCAGGAGCCAGCTTTGCCATAAGCCGGGAGCAGAGGGCTCCCTGCAGAGAGAAGGAACTCGATGTGTTTCTCATGCTCAGAAGACCAGGCTGGAGCAGGCAGTGGAGGGCGGACGGAGGGGAGGACGAGGCATGGAGATCAGACAGGCAGAGGCCTTGCTCCTCTGCACCCAGCTGGATGTGTGACAGTGAGAACTGAGTGAACACCTACTCTGTGTCAAACACTGTGTAGGCACTTTCTCTAATCTCTCTTAAATAATCTTGATTCTCTCAGCCACCCCTACCCAAACACAACTATCTTCATTCATGCTCTTGTCCTGACGTTTCTGATGCCTCCTGTCTGGATTTGTTTCCCGCCCACCCCATCCCTCATTAGACGGCGGGCTCCTCTGTAAGGCGTCTCAGTGTCCCAACACACAGCCCTAAAGCAGAGAGCTGGCAAGCCTCTGGAGTGCGAGCATTACCCCTCTTCATTAGTCTTGAGCTGGTACAATTTGGGGGAATCAATAACAGAAATTGATGCTTCTCAGACACAGTTGATAGAAATGCACTGGGCAGCTTGCTGTGATGATTTAAGAAGCACCTTAGTTGCATTGGTAACATGCTCACTAGTATATTTAGGTCTGCCAGGTCCTTGGCACTGTGTTCAGAGCTAATCGCACCCTTTGTGTGTTAGTGTCTACTGCAGGGAGCCACAGTCCATCCTTACCCCCAGGTGGAGAGATGTGGTCTAGACAGGTCATTAGGGACCATGCTGCACAAAGCAGGAATGAGTCCATTCCATTCAACGCTTTGTTGTTGGGCAAGTAGGAGTGCTAGACCTTGTGGCAGATGTTCTTTTGGACGTGAAAGTGAATCCAATGCCCCAAGCACTGTAGCTGCTACACTGCAGGGCTGACTGTGCAATCCTGTGACAGAGGCACAAGCAGTACAGTGACAGGTGGGCACAGAGGGCCCTGAATGCCAGGCCAAAGACTTTTGGTATTAGCATGGATGTATGAAAGGGGGAGAACCACAAATGTGGTTTTCATTATATTATTTTTTTTAAGTAGGAAATTGTAAATAGCTCTGTTTTGAAAGGGCCAGTGGAAAAGAAAGTGAAGAAAATAACTGACAAAGTTCTTGAAAGAATAAGCAAGGAGTGCGGTGTTGGGGGCCAGCGGTGGGAAATTATGCGATGGTAGGGGCTTGAGCGGCTCACTTTGACCACTGTGTGAACAAGCCCTGGGGCTGAGAGAGGGAGGGGTCCCAGAAACCGAGTGAGGTGTTGGGAATAGGTGTGGGGTTGGGCAGGGCTGGGACTATTGCTGTGGGGATGCCAACGTTTACTAGCCCAAGACTCCAGAAACCAGAAACAGCTGAGATGTCGTGATGAATGGGAAGACACTGGCCTTCGGTTGGACTTGGGTTCCAGTCTGATCGCTTGTCATTGATTAGCTGCGTAACTTGGAACAAGTCACTTCATTCTCTGAACCTATTCTCTCAACTGAATGAAAATGATTATTATCTCCAAATCTCAGACTGTGACAGATAAAGACATATGTGTGAAGTCCCCTTGCATGGAATCTGAGAATCCAAGGCCTTGCTGCAGGTATTCAGTTGGAGTTAATCTCTACTTCCTCCCCGCATATACCCATCTTTTGTCACCACGTGACCTTGGGCACAGGACAGGTTTCTGGGCTTTCGATTCTGTGATTCTTTTCTTTTTTCTTTTAGAGACAGGATCTAGCTTATCACCCAGGCTGGAGTGCAGTGACCTGATCATAGCTCGTAGCAGCCTTGAACTCCTGGGCTCAAGTGATCCTCCCACATCAGCCTCCCAAGTAGCTGGGACTACAGGCATATGCCACCATGCCCGGATAATTTTTAAAAAGTTTTTTTAAAGATGGGGTCTTGCTATGTTGTCCATGCTGGTCTCAAACTTCCGGGCTCAAGTAATCCTCCCACCTCAGCCTCCCAGAGTGCTGGGATTACAGGAATGAGCCAACTCGCTCCCTGCTCAATTCTGTGATTCTTAAAGGCTTTTCTCACTTTAAACTTCTAGGTTTCTATGATAATTTTGGATTTTTTTTTTAAGATTAAGTTGATCAATCTATGGAGCACCCAAATGAAGCTATTTCCCCAAGTAAAATCACAGCCAGGTCTATAAGTAATAGAGCCATATCGCATATTTACATATGCCTTACATGGGTCTTGGTAGACAATTCAATCTATTTTGGTTTGATTTTCAAGTAAAAATGTTATATATTGCTTAAAGACAGTAATTAAAAGGTAATTGTGTTATTAGAGTCATTAAAAATGGGCTGTATATAGTTTCCCTTCTGGAGGACTTCTCACCATTCTTTACTTAGAATTTCCTACACTGAATTTACCACAACTGAGTTGGTTTATTTTGAAAGTGCAACACAGGGAAGGGAGAGAGTGCTGCCCAGCAAAAGGGGCAGGACAAGGGAATAGGAGGCCACCAGACAACTTGTCCAGGCTTGTTTGAAGGCAACAACAGGCTTTTGAGGGAATCCTGACCTGACCTCGGGGTGACGAAATAATGGTGACCTTGCACCAGGGCTCACCGGGTTGGTCTAACACCTTTGCACATGGAGCCCTGGTCTCTAAATGAGCAAACTCTGGACACTTTCCACCTCAGGAGTTGGCATGAGTTAAACTCAACTTTTCTTGTTTCTTAAATCATCATATCAGAGTTCAGGGATCTACAGATGATCTCAATGTGGAGGGTATAATTTTTAGAATAAATGTTTCTACTTGGAGAATCTATAACATGCTTTTCTATCTGATTTGAAGGCAGTTTTGGAAAAAAATACCTAGGTTTGTGAATGTGTCTTAGTCTATTCGTGCTGCTATAACAAAATACCATAAACTAGATGGCTTATAAACAACTGAAATTCATTTCTTGCAGTTGTGGAGGCTTGGAAATTCAAGACCAAGGAGCTGGCAGACTTGTTGTCTGGTGAGGGCCCACTCTGCCTTCTCACTGTGTCCCCACATAGTGGAAGAGACAAGATAGCACCTCTCTAGCACCTCTTTCATAAAGGCACTAATCTCATTCATTAAGGCTCCACCCTGGTGATCTAATCACCTTTGAAAGGCCTCACCTCCTAATATCATCACATTGGAGATTGAGTGGGAGGGATGCAGACATTCAGACCCTTGCAGAATGCCATCCTCATGTTAACAGAGAGGAGGAAAGACAGTCATAAGGACCCAGAGGGGAGAGGTTACATCTCAGGAGGAGTAAAAGAGAGAAACTCCTCAGGGACAATTGCTTTATCTCTTTGAATGAAGTGTGATCTCAGTCCACAGGTCTATAAGGACTCTAGAACTCCACATTCATTGTGAGGAATGGTGCCTTAGTCTGGGTTCCCACAACAAGCAGAGCCTAACACAAGCTGGTAGTTTATTTTGGGAAGAGATCCCAAGATGCAGGAGTGGGAAGGGGGAAAACCAGTCCTAGGGTGAGTTACTGAGCTACCCAAGCCAGTGGGAAGCTGGAGCTTGAGACCACCAGGGACCCCTAATGAGCTGTGAGGAGTTCCCCTGGATTACAGATTACACTCCCACTTCCAGGTTTCCACAAGTGTCAAATGGCAAAATGGGTGTCCTTGGCACTCCACATGGGCAGAAAGTGAGAGACATGAGGAGCTGGGATTAGTTGCAGCTGAATGGCAGGATAGCACTAGAGGGAAAAGGCAGGTAGGAGGGTGACAGGCAGGCTGCCAGGGGCCCCATCCGCCAGGTGAGAGAAGGCAGCACATGATAATGGACTCGCCCAGTCCACCCTGGACTTCCGGCCCAGGGAGAGAGAGCTGGTTTAATCTTATTTTTATTTCATAATTTTAGAAGATCCTGGAAAGACAATTTTCTTAGAAAGGAGGAGAGGATGAGTAGAAAGAAAAAAAAAGTAAGGAAGAAAGGAAGGAAGGAAAATTGTTAGAACCTCAGGCAGATAGATGCAAATTCACTAGCTTCTCTCCTCTTTAAGGAAAAAAAGAAGAAAAACAAACATGGAGTTTTCTTTATTTCTTTATTTCTTTCTGTAATAATTGCAAAGCTAATTCATGCCTGTAATTAATTATTCAAACACTTAAAAGAGAATATAGAATGAATAAGTTTCTCTCCTGTCCCAGATCCCAAGTCTCTCTTCCCAGAGGTAATTACTGCTAAGAATTTCATGTTTATTCTTCCAGAAATATTTTATGTATATGAACACATATGCATATTTCCCTTTAAAAATCACAACTAAAAATAAACACATTGTGGACCTTACTTTTTCATACCCCATCCCCTTTGAGGATTGCTTCATGTGAGCATATGTAAATCTACCTAATTGAAAAATTCCTTCATGATACTCCCTTAGAAGGACTTCCCTGGTTTATTTAACCAAGTCTCCTTTTGATGGATAGGTGGGGTATTTTCCCACATTTATTTTCTCATTGGTTACAATGACCTGTTCAATATTTTTCTATGGTTTTCCCTGTACAAATATCTAAGAATATTTGTAGGATACATTTCCAGGAGTAAAATTGTCAAAAAAAATGTGCAGTTAAAGCTTTGGTAAAGATTGCCACGTTGCTCTTCCAGGACTCTTGCAGATTACATCCCTACCCCAGTGGGGGGCTCACCCACTGGCCTGATCACCTCCTCCCACTTGGTGAGCTTTATGATTCTGGTAGGTAAAAAGTGAATCTCATGATTGTTTTAATCTGTATCTATTTAATACTGAGTGATAGTCAACATTTTATCATGTGTTTACAAGCCAGTTGTTTTTCTCTTTCTTCGACTGCCTGTTTATGAGCCAAAACAACAGACATGCACATGTTCTGTGTATAGGCTGTGCCTGTGTGAATCACGACTCATCCAAAATCCCCACTGAAATCTGCAGCAGGCAATTGTGCTAGGTGACAACAGGTGACAACAGGGAGCAAGGACGATTCAGCCCCTGGCTGTACCACTTAAAGGCACAGAGGGAAGCCTCCAAATAACCCAGGGATTGAAGTAATGCATTTTGGTGGGTGTCGCCAGGGGAACTAGAGAGTGGCTCAGCGGGGTGAGTCATCCGCCCCAGGTGTCCAGGAAGACAACCTGGAAGAAGTCTTCTTTCAACTGAGAGACCAGTTGAAAGGGGATTTCAAAGTGAAAAAGGCACAGGGATGGGGCAAAGAGTGTTCTCAGTGGGACACAGGAGGACTGCCAACGGGAAGGCCCCAGGTGACAGACGGGGTGAAAAGAGTGTGAGCTGGGGGCGGGGCTGGGGAATGGAGAGTAGAGAATGGTGACTCAGGAGAACTCAGGCGGTCAGTGCTAAAATTGGGAAGCCCCTGCTAACGTGGACCAGTTAGTCACATTACAGAGCTGCTTGTAAACTCTGCTGAGGACTTTGGACTTTATTTAAGGGCAATAGTGACCAATCAGAGTTTTCCATAGGGAAGTGACGAACACAGAGATACATTTTGCAAGGTTCAGTGTGTATATGATTAGGCCGAATGTGGCGGGGCAGGGGGCAGCGTGGCAAGGCTGGACAAGGAGGGAGCGGCAGGGTGGCAGCATGCAGCAGCACAGGTGCGAGAGGAGGGCACTAACAGGTACTGGCAATGATGGAGGCAGATGGGCCAGATTTAGACCGACTGTCCTGGATGCTGCTGCTCTCTGTGGGGATGGGGACTGAGCCTGGAGGTGTCCAGAGGAGGGAGCTGCCGAGTTCAGAGTCACTCTGAGGGCACCCTGAGAGACAGCCAGTGGTCATATGCAGGGGTCGGTTTGATATCTGGGTCTGCAGTTCAGAAGAGACAAGCTGGTGGAGATAAAGTTCGGGGCCATTCCATCTCAAACCTGCTAACTGAAGCCATTGGAAGAGATAAGAAGGTCAGCCAGTGTAGAGGAAAGTCTGGTTCAGGGCTGTAAAGATAAGGTCACTAATTAAAAAGGGAATAAAAAACACATTTATGAAAGCTAAAAGTAATTCAGTTTAGAATAATAGCTTAAACACATTTAGTGAAGTTGCCTTTTGTGAAGTTGGGTTTTAACAGACACACATAACTCTGCTGGAACATGTGGGGAGGGGGCAGTGCTGGACCAGAGGTTTTGCTAGACCCAGGCTTTCCCCTTTCAGCTCACAGGCTGCTGGACAGTAAGTTTGTCCCCTCTGCTTGCACTAGTCCTGCAGTGTCAGAGGGAAATTCTGAAGATTGAGACCTCAGAACACAGCTGGCGTGCTGTCCTCAGCTGCCCAGGCCAGGGGTCCTTTGCCCAAGGTCACACAACTGGTCCAGCAGGAGAACTCAGGTGTCCCAATTCCGACCCAGTGCCCTCGCTCAGACTTGTGCTCCTGGCAGAGTCATCTGTTAGAGCCAGAAGGGATCCTGGTGCTCTGTGAACCAGCCTGACAGCCTCATTTTACGGTGGAAGCGCAGTGTCTGCTGTGAGAGGGCAGCTTGATGTTCACGCCCATAGCTCTGCGGGGGTCGTCCAGGCCAAGTAAGCTGAACAGGGATTGGGGGAGAGGCCAGAAGTCTGCACGCCAATGGCCACATGCCTGTCCTCTCCCCAGGGCTGAGTTACTCTGCGTCTGCTGTGGCCTCCTGCTTGCTGAGGACCTCGACCTCGTCCTGGCTAGCTGGGGAAGCGCGTGCCACGCTCTTCTCACCTTACACGGGAGGCCCCTGAGACCTGAGCAGCACGAGCACTGAGTAGGCTGCCAGGTCCCAGCTAAGGGAGGGACAGGCGGTATGAGGAAGGCAGAGAATGACATCAGAGAATGGCAGAGCCCTCTTTCCCATTATTATATCTTGGAATAAGATCAGCTCCTCCAAACGTGTGCAGTGATTTCTCTTTTCAAGAGTGGTTTCACATACAGCATCCCCTTGATGGAGATGAAGATGCGTGTTCAATGTTTCATAGCTAGTAAGTGGTCAAGACAACAGGACTTGAACCTTGGTCTTTCTGGTTTATCATTCAAAATTTATCATTACCTGGGCACCCACTAAATGCCTCATACTCTGCTAGTCTTAGGACACCCTGCAGGGCACTGCACCAATGCCTTCCTCTCTCTGCTCAGGCCTGACACCTATGCCAGGCTGCCCTCTAGGAGGACACCTTCCTTCCGCTGCTTGGGCACCAACATCCTGTCCTGGGCTGCCCTCCTACACAGGTGCCCTCCCCACCCCACTGCACACCAACACCAGGTGCTGGGGTACCCCTGCGTGGGCACTCTGTTTACCACTCCAATTCTGACACCCTTCACGGGGACTGTCCCTCCTGTCAGACCCCAGTTCGCTCCTCTGAGGGTCTGAGTCTCCATGCCAGGACTCCCTCCCTGGCAGGGACTCCCTTCTCACTCTGTGTTGGCCTGGCACCTCACACTGGGTCTCCCTTCCTCACCCCACCTGGGCTCCCACACACGCCAGGCTGTCCCCTCTAGTGCAGACGCCCTCCTCACTCCCTCACCCTGGACCTCTGCTCCCTGGCGAGCCTCCTCCTCACCCTGGCTGACTCCCTCCCCGCTCAGGTGCAGAGGCCTACCTTGCTCTGCCTCACCTGATGGCTTCTGAACAGAAGTTTCCAGAACAGAGGGAAAGAGGAAGAGAGCTAATTCTCTTGGCTTATTCCTGGATCCCATCTTTTCCCTTCATTCACATCTCCTCCATGTTCTGGAAACCCTAGTATCTTCTGGCAGTGCTGAGTTCTCCAGTACGGTGAGGTCTTCACCGGCTTGGCCCAGGCTCCCCTGCCTGCGTCCCACTTCTGTGCTAACTGATAGTATGGAGCTCCTCCGGTGCTGAGGCCACATGGGTTTTGTTGGAAAGCGAGGAAGAACACCTCTGCTCACCACCTTGCTTCATCGCACTGGGCCAGAGAAGTCCCCAGGTGTGCTGCTTGGGCTCAGTGTTTCACAGAGTTTGCAGCCAAACAGCTTTTACTGGGTGCCTAGAGCAGCTCTGCTTCTAACCTCCCCCCTCCCACCCTCCACAGTCTGGGTGACAAATACTGTTACACACCTGGGCTTCCCTCCCATATTCTAGCTTAGGCTTTGTACTGGCCAGTTCAAGTTTGCAATGCCCTCATTCCTGTCCTCTTAAAATAAGTAATCTCCTAGGAGGCTCCTTAAGCCCTTATACAATCAGACTTCTGGTTGCCCACTGCTGCACATTCTAGACATTTCTAAACCCCAGCCAGGGGCACAGCTTGGGCTTAAACTAGACCCACTTTGATTATCTGGCTGAGTGTTCTGTTCTTAGGCTGTTCCCTTTCCCCTCAGTGTGCCCGTGTGCCAAAGCCAGGTCCCTGTTTTGTCACTCGCCCATTGACTAAGACCCCTGTGATACTGAGGGCTGAGGAGCCACAAAGCCTCCATGGCAGAGACAGGCGAGGGCCCATTTGCTGAAATTCGAGTCCCATGTGCAACCTGAAAAGTAGCCTGGAATGTTTTTCTCTCCCACCTATTTTAGCCTTTAGCCAGCGTGGAGAAAATTAGAATCTCTTTTCTCATTTTATGGTAAATTAAAGAAAAATTAGGTAATGGAACATTTAAGCTACCTTCCATCAGGAAATTCGTCTATGGAGAAAGATTTATCAGAACATGGATATGCCACCAGGGCTGGGAAACCCCGTTACTGAAATATACAGCAGGGACCAGACAAGGTCTTGGAGAAGCTTTCATTGGCCCAGATAACCTAACTCTGCTTTTCCACTTGCCATCCTTTTAAATTCCTGAATTCTAACTCAAACAAGTGGGCTGTGTTTTCAAAGAGTGATGACAAGAGAAAAGAGCTCACCCGGTTTACGAGAGAGGGGAGGGAGAGGTCCTGCTGCAGAAGGAGCCAGGCAAGGCGTAAGGAACACTGGCGGGGACAGAAAGAGCGTGACCCAACTTAGCCAGAGTGTTTGGTAGGCACTCAGCCCCACGGAAAGGACCCTGGGCCTCGCTAGGAGTCCCAGAGAGTGACTCACCCCTGCTGAGGGACAATCCTACCCTCAGTCCCACCAAGGTCCCTCTGTTCCCTGGGCACCCCCACCATACTAGGCACTGAAGTCCCAGCCTAGGATTGTAGGAAGGAAGGGAAACAGAGAGGCTATGCGTTCTCAGGCACCATTTAGTGGAGGTACAGCACGGAGTCTTTGCAAATCTGTGGGCAGTGGTAGTATGCAGGCTGGGGGGCACCAGCACTCTATAGTGGTTGCCCTGTGCGCCATCTTGCTCTTATCTCGTCACTGCCCAAGCCCCTATGGTAGTGCTCACCAATGGACTTTCTGCAAAGATGGACATGTTCTATCTCTGAGCTATGCAATAGGGAGGGCAGTAGCCAGCTGTAACTATAGGGCACCTGAAAGGTAGCTAGTGTGGCTGATGAGCTGAATTTTTATTTATTTAGTTAGTTAGTTTTTCTTTTGCTCTCTCTCTCTTTTTTTTTTTTACTCAAAGCTAGCCCCAGTTGGAAAATTTTTAATTTCTTTTAATTCTAATAAATTTGTACTTACATTTGCATAGCCCCATGTGGCCAATGGCTGCTGCTGTGGCCGTGCAGCCCTGACGACACCCGGCTCTGCTGGGCACCATCACCTCACTCAGGCACTGTCAGCAATGGCCTGAATTTCTTGGGGTGCTAAAAGGATGGTTTGTGGGACAGTGTAGAAAAACACCTTTCTCCCTTGCGTCATGCTCTGTTATAGCATCCCAGAGAGTGCCGCTTCTGCCTTAAAAACAAAAACCAACAAAAGAAAACACTAGCTTTCTGTGTTGAATTACAGCTCCCACTTTCCGCTGGGCCTGTGAGTCCAACGGGGTCTGGGGTTGGTGTGCAGTTTTCAGAGACCCGTGGCAACAGCTTTGTTGCTGGATGGATTCTTCAGCCTTGGATCAGCCAGATTCCCCTCCCAGGACCCCTTCAAGTCCCTGCTACTACCCTTCTCCAAGGCTAGAAAACCAGTCCTCTTCTTCAAAATGTTCATAGACCCCTGAGAAGACCCAGAATTGTCTGCTCAGCCCAAGTCAAAATGAAAGGACTGAACATGTCAGGGTGACACAAAGGGGAAAGCAATTTTCTCTGGAGCAGTAGTCCTTAAAGTGTAGTCAGAGAACAAGCAGCATTAGCATCAGCTGGGAACTCGTTGGATCTACAAATCCCTGGGCCCCACCCAAACGACTGAATCAGAAATTTCAGGGGTGGAGTTGCAATCTGTGTCTTAACAGGCCCTCCTCACTCTGATGCGCTCCGAAGTGTGAGAACCACAGCTGCAGAAGACTGCAGGGCAGTGATGGGCGGGGGGAACAGGGCTGACTTCTCAGAAGAGCCCTGGAGATCTTGCCCTTGAGCCTGCAGAGAAGTTCCCCAGGCAGACAAGGAAGGAAGGGCATGCCCGGGCAGAGAGCCCACATCACATACCCACTGCCACGGCCTGAGCTCTGCAGACCTTCTGATATACATTTAATAATCTTGGAATAATAATTTTATTGACATGCTGTTTAGAGTAAATGGCAATGTACTCTTTAAAGAGTCAAATGGCACTGCTTTCTGTTTGAAAACAGTTCTTGGTTGGACTTAATTTTGTGTTAACTAAGAATTATTTTTTATTTTTATTTTTTTATTTTAGCGTATTATGGGGATACAAGTGTTAAGGTTACTTATTATTTTTATACAAATTTTTGAAAGCTTATGAAATTTGCCTGTTGAATGCATTCAACCTCTTTCCTTTGGCTCCTTTAAAGAAAGCTTTTAACCAAAAGTTCTATTCAAAGAAATCAAAGATGGAAAGCTACTTATTTAATAATCCTTGTCTCTTGGACATTTACTTTCTCTATCCATTTTATTTCCCCTGCAATTTACCTACCTATCCTCTTCCCCACACCCCACGCTTACTTCATGGCTTTGAACAAAGAAACTAGATAATCAGGCTGGTTAAAATTGTACAAAGTTAGGGATGCAGCTCTAAGCAAGAGAGTTTCTTTCCTAAGTGTACTTTTATGCATGGATGCGCCTCTGAAATTTTATGATTTAGTGAAAAAAAAAACACAGGTTTACGGTCAGGCAAATAAAGGTTCAAGTCTTAGCTCCGCCTCTTGCTAGCTAGTCATTAAACTCTCTGTCTCCTTTTCCTCGTTTCCGTGGCTATAGCACGGGGCTGAGGATATGTTGTAGGGGTTCAATGAAATAATAATGTGTAAAGTAGCTGGCACTTAATAAACACTTACTAAGCGTTTGTTTCTACCTTCCTTTCCTTCTTCCGGGGTAATCGTGGAACGTGAAGAGCCCGGGCTCTGAACTAGAATAACCCGACAGCTGGATTTCCATCCAGCCAGCCATTTTCTGCCATGTGACCTTGAGTAAATTATTGAAATTATTCTCTGTGTCTCAGGTTACTCATCCTTAGACTGGGGATAGCAAAAATAGCACCTGTCTCAGAGGGTTGATGTGAGGATTAATGATCTCGCTACACGCAAAGTGCAGAGGGGATACTGCCACACGGCAACGCTCAGCGCAAGTTGGTGAGTGCTAGTGCCATTACTATTCTCAGTCACCAACTCCTGTGAGCAAGCCAGATTGCTGGAGACGTGACCTACAGATGAAACACTCCCATGCATTGAGACTTTCAGAGCCTCACCAACTTCTTAGCACCACATTATTATTTCCTCAATTGAAGACCCATGTTCCCCTCTTAACATCTTATTCCTCGATTTTTAAAAAATATGCTCTGATAGTTTTTGATGGTCTACTTGACCTATACCACACAGCAGCCATTTCACTACCATTTAATCCCATTAAATGAGTTGAAGAAAATACTTTTTCAGAAAAGGAACCAGCTCGAGCAATTGATTGACTCTCCAAACTATGTTCCATAAAGGATTCAGAATGGCAAAGCTGAAGAATCTAAATTTACTATAGTCCAGTATTTTCTTTTTAGATTTTTATCTCTAATCCCTCAAAAAACTGTTTGACTCAGTTAAGTCACTGAATTAAATACACCTAACTTTAGTCAAGCAATTTTGTGGGGATAGATATAGTTCTGAATGAAATCCTACCTTGAGCCTGGGCATGTGATATTTTAACAGAGAATTGCAGGGACTTAGGTAGATTCCTATTTAGAGGATTTTGTTTGTTGTTGAGATAGAGTCTCCCTCTGTCACCCCAGCTAGAGTCAGTGGTATCATCATGACTCACAGCAACCTCAACTCTTGTGCTTAAGCGCTTCTCCAGCCTCAGCCTCCCAAGTGGCTAGGACTACCAGCATATGCTACCACGCCTGGCTAATTTTTCTTTTTCTTTTTCTTTTTCTTTTCTTCTTTTTTTTTTTTTTGCAGAAATAGGGTCTCGCTATGTTGCTCAGGCTGGTCTCAAACTCCTGACCTGACAGCAATCCCGTCTCTACCTCCCAGAGTGCTAGGATGACAGGCGTGAGCCACCGCACCCAGCCTGTATTTCTTTTCTTATAACTGAGTTGCCTGGAATTTATTACAAATCCAAGAAGTTCTCTGCAGTAGTGAATATTTTCCATTTATTAGATTTTGCTCCCAGAAATAGAAAGACTCCAAACACTTCACTTTGGAATGATAGGCCCCCTTGTCTCATGTTTTATTATTTAATCCTAACCCCATTTGTTCTCCCTCCACCAAACAAGTCCCTTAAGCCTGGCTTGCTCCTTTCTTGCCTCTTTATGGGGGTACAGATATCCACACTTCCAGACCCATCGACTCCTGTAGGACTCTTCCCAGGAGTCAAACCCACCTGCCCACTCCAAACTGCTCACTCCAGGGCGTCTCTGCTCAGAGCCTGATGCAGTCTTTGAGTTGCTCGCCTCTAATATACATAAAATGTCTTACTGATCTTTTTTTCAAAGAGAGTTCAGTGGTTCTCAACTCTGCACATTAAAATAAACTGGGAAGCTCTTAATAAATGTGGAGCCCAGCCTCTACCACTACACCATCTGAATCAGATTCTCTGAGGGTGGGGCCCAGGCAGCTGTATTTTTCAAAAACTCCCCAAGGGGGTGGCTGAGACTCACTGTTCCAAATGAATGAAGCCTAAGGGAGCCTTGGTGATATGCAAATGGTCTCTCCTTGGGTGAGGAGCCTTAGGAGGGAGTCACAGGAAAGAAGAGCCAGTGGCAGTTGTAGCAATTCAGTTCCCCAGCACAGTGTGTTGGAAAAAGCCTCTCATATTGCCTCATCTGATCTGAAAATTCCAGACATGTGTCCAGCCTTTTCATAAAAAATTTTTTATCATGGATAAAATTTACCATTTGAACCATTATAAGTGTAGACTTCATTGGCATTAAGTATATTCACATTGTTGTGCAACCAACACCATTGTCTATCTCCAGAATTCTTTCATCTTCCCGAACTGAAACCCTCTACCTGCTGAACAGTAACTTTCTAGTCCTCCTCCCTTCAGTCCCTGGTAACCTGGTACGTTCTGTGTCTATGAATTTGACAATTCTAGGCATCTCACGTAAGTGAGATGTACAATATTTGTCCTTTTATATCTGGCCTATTTCACTTAAGGTAATATCTTCAAGGTTCTTCCATGGTGTAACATGTGGCAGAATTTCATTTCTTTTTGAGTTTGAATAATATTCCATCGTGTTGTACCACATTTTGCCTATCCACTCATCTGTCAATGGTCATTTGGGTTGTTTCTACCTTTTGGCTCTTGCGAATGATGCTGCTACAAACATTGGTGTACAAATATCTGTTCCAGTTTCTGCTTTCTGTTCTTTTGGGTATATACGAACCTCTTTAAACTCTGTAAAATTACCCAAGACTTCTCCCCCACAAATTGAAGAAATGAGGGTTCAAGGTAGACCAAGAGTTAGGGCATTATAGAAGTCAAATGGTAGATGGAAAGCAGCAGGATGCAAATGGTCATTGGTAGAAATTGTTTCTTAGTGAAGTACAGGAAACGATAACTAGGAAAGTGATTTCGGCTAAAAATTGAGAAGAGGCTCTTGGCCATGGAGTATCAGAGCATCCCTAGGCATCACTGAGCACAGAGGTCACAAACTAGGAGGACTCAGGCTGGGTCCTGTCTGCACTCGTGTGGCTTTGGTTTGCACAGTGTTTTAGCGTTCTAAAATTAATTACATGCATTTGATAATAAGAAGATGTCATTTTTAAAAATCTGGATTTCTGGTTTCTCTTGAAAAATCTAAAGCATTAGCCACACTGTCCACATTCCATCACAGCAGCAAATGGCCCGAGGTGATTGACAGCTGCCCCCCTGGCCAAGGGCACGCATCTCCAGGTGGCCAGTCTCTACCCCTCTCCCCAGGGAAGCTGGCTCATGTCATTCACTTGTATTTCCTTTCTGGCCCCTGAGAGAGTTTACCTTTATCACCTCTGATCTAATCCAAAGCTCCCAGAGCACAGATGAGAAGCTTGAGGTCTGTGTGGCTGAGCCACTTGGCCAAGGTGACTTGGTAACTTGGTCCCAGAACTGAAAGTAGGACTCACATCACATGACTCCTTGCCTACAGTGCTCTTTGTTTTCAGCCTTATCGAGGTATAACAGACATACGATAAACTGCACATATTTGAAATATACAATTTGATGAGTTGTGACATATGTATAAATGTGTGAAAAAGTCACCACAATAAAGATTGTGGATATATCCACTACTCCCCAAAGTTTCCTCATGCCCCTTGGTAATCCCTGCCTCCCTTTCCTCCCTGCCCTCACCTCCTCCACCTGCTCCTGGAGTTTCTAGGCAATCCCTGATCTGCTTTCTGCCACTAAAGGTTAGATTGCACGTTTTAGAATTTTATGTAAATGGAATCATACAATATGTACTCTATCCTGTTTGGCTTCTTTTACTCAGCATAATTATTTTGAGACTCATCCATGTTGTGAGTTTCAATAGTTTATTCTTTTTTATGTGCATGTAGTATATTATTGTCTAGATCAGACATCCTCAAACTACGTCCCGGGGGCCACATGTGGATGTTTTTGCCCGTTGTTTTTTTTTGTTTTTTTTTTTTACTTCAAAATAAGATATGTGCAGTGTGCATAGGAATTTGTTCGTAGTTTTTTTAAACTATAGTCCAGCCCTCCAATGGTCTGAGGGACAGTGAACCGGCCCCCTGTTTAAAAAGTTTGAGGACCCCTGGTAGATATGCTACAATTTTTTATTCAATCATCTTGTTAATAGACATTTGGGTTGTTTCCAGTTTTTTGGCTATTACGAAGAAAGCTGCTATGAACATTCTCACATAAATCTTTGTCTGAACATGTGCTTTAATTCCTGTTAGGTATATACATAGGAGGGGCACGGCTGGATCTTAATGTAAGCATGTGTTTAGTTTCTTAAAATAAATTGCCAAACTGTTTTCTAGAGTAGTTGTACCATTTTGCGTTCCCCTAGCAACATCTAAGAGTTCTAATTGCTGCACAGCCTCTGCAGTGCCTGGTTTGGCCAGACTTTTCAATTTTATTAATAGCCACCTAGTGGGAGACTAAGAGTTCCTTTCTCATAGTTCACTGTTTCTGATTCCTGCATACTATACCATCATAGGCATCCATCTCATTTTATTAATCCACTCCCTTAGAGGTGGTCTCTGAGATCATCCCAAACTCCTTGCTACCAGGAACAACCCAACCCTGGCTTAAGCGAGAGTTTCTATGGCTCTTGCTCTCAGAGTGAGAGCTGGTCAGAGGTCTCGCGCTTCCTTCAATTAAGTGCATGTCATACATTAAGGCTGCTCTCAAGAAAAGCTACGCTTGTACTATGTGTGGGTTTCCTCACATCCCCACCAGTATTTATTATCTGATGATCTGATTTTTACAAATTCAGTCAGCATAAATACAATATTGTCATTTTACTTGGCATTTCTTCTATTATTATTGAAGTTGGTATCTCTTTGTGTACTTGTCGATTTAAAAATGTTTCCACTGCCCATGTGACTTGCCTGTTCATAGTTTTTGACCATTTTTTTCATTGTGTTCCCTCTTTTTTTCTTGTTGGTTTACTGAAGTTTCTTGTCTATTCTATTTACTCCCATTAGTTTAAGGCATTGCAAGCACCTTCTCTTCATCCGTTGCCCTTCTTCAACCTTTACCTAATATATCCTTTGTAGAACCAAAATACAATATTGCTGTAGTGAAATCCATCAATATTTTTTCCTAAGGTTCATGCCTTGAATTCTTCTGT
This sequence comes from Microcebus murinus, assembly GCF_040939455.1. Lineage (NCBI taxonomy): Eukaryota > Metazoa > Chordata > Mammalia > Primates > Cheirogaleidae > Microcebus > Microcebus murinus. The sequence continues at coordinate 70,878,159 of NC_134104.1, read as the reverse complement.
AAGATAGCTTCCCCATCCCAAGGTCATAAATATGGTCTTGTACGTTTTCTTCTTTGGCTTCTTTTACAGCTTTTCATTTTACCTCTCCCATATTAGTCTTTAAATCCATCTAAAATTCCACCTTTTATGTAGTATAAGGTAGGGATTCTAACTTTATGTTGCTTCAAAGAGTGGCCCATATTCTCAACACTATCTGAACTCTTTCCATTTTACATGTAGAAGAGTCAGGCCCTTCTCTTTGTGATAGAATTAAATTTCTATTCATGATCTAAATATTTTAAGTGCAGTTTGGCTAAACTGGGACCATAAAAAATAAAATAAGGAGACCATCGTGTATTTCAGGATCCCCTGGCACCCAGCTTCTACCCCCTCAGCAGCTCATTTGTCTCTTATCACCCTGTGCCCAGGGGCTTGACTCTTGCCAACCGTGCCCTGGCCTCCCCCTCAGGGCTCCCCTTCCTGAGAACCTGCCTCACACACGCAGCCCCTGGAACGGCCAGGCCAGGCTGCTTCCTTCTTCCCGGTGCCTGCTCGTGGGAACCGACCCTTTCAATGCCTCATTAGCACTGAAGTCTGCGCTGGGTCCAGATGTCCCGGGCTCATTAAGTTCAGCCTGTGGGGTGTGTGTGTGTATGTGTGTGTGTGTGTGTGTGTGTGTGTGTGTGTGCGTGTAAATATGTTCTGCTTTTCATAGTTACAAAACGCTTTCTCATTCTCACCCACAAACCCCATAAAGCAGGCAGAGCCCCAAATATTTCTCCCTTTGGTAAAGGAGAAAACCGAGACTCCAAAGAGTTTGAATCTCTTAAAATTTAGACAATTTGCCCAATATCATGCTGCCAGGACAAGGAATGGCTGGGACTGAATGCCAGCTCTCTGGTTCTAAGTCCAGTGCCCACTCACTGTGCCACACTCAGTCCAGGCATGGGGTCTGTCTCTACAATTAGATGGATTGTTCCTTAAGGGCAAGACAGAGTTTGAACCTCCAGAAAGCACTTGTCTCACCCTGGTCCAAACAGCGGCCATTGCATTTGGAGCCTGGTCTTTAACTCCTCCTGCCCTTCTTCCTGGGGGCATTTACACTCTTCTTAGCCATGCAGCATGAGCCCTCTTATATCACTGTATACATTATTTTCCACAGCACGGATCATAGCCATACTTAGATCATCCCTTATGTGATTAGAATTTAGCACCTGCCTCCCTCACAAGTTCCATCAGGGCAGGGGCCTGATTCGTCTTGTTTATAACTGTATCCCCAGTGCTGAGCTCTGCACACAATAAATATTTGTGGAATGCATGCATGAATGTATGAATGAATGAGTGAATGTGTTTTTGTACGTTCTCAGCCACTGCTCCTGTGCCGAAGGAACCAAGCGTCTGTGATAGCGGTGCTGCTGCTCGCCCGACACCACCCCCAGACCCTTAACCGCAGTGCCCCTTCCAGGTGGCACCTGCATTTGCCACACGCCTTTAGGCTCAGCATGAGGGATGATTTACAGTGCAGCAGCGGCCAGCACTGCCCTCGGCCCAAGTTCAGCCTGATCCCCGTCTGCTCGCCCTTGCTGGCCCTGCCTCCCCCAGCTCTGTGTCCCGGGACACCCTGTGTCCCAGACCTCCCAAATCAGGGTCCTCTTCTGTGGCTCCTTCCAGGCCCCAGACTCATGGTCTGCACAAAACAGACTCTCAATAGACGATGACAAATAATGAGCTCTTTATTCCTCCTGAGAAGCCAATTTTTAATCTGTCTCATAGATCTGAATGGAAAACACAGATGATTGGTAAATAGGAAAAAATGCTTCCCACTTCCAGCAATGTGCCCAGCCCCGCCTGTGTTCACAAGTGTCACCATCGGAGAACAGCACATCAGTGGTAAACAATATTTCTTGAATGATTACTCTGGAAAGAAATGTGGCCCTGAGCATTCCATCAGATGTGAGCCTGGTCAAGAGTACCACTGGAACATTCTCCCAGAGCACCCAGGTCCTGCCTAGGTGAGCTTTTTGCTACAGGGAGAAACCGAATACTGAGACACATACAGGCATGTGTACATATGTACACACACAGGTGCACACATACTAAATTGATTTAGTATGCAGGTTGTTTTTGGGCACATGTTTTAAAGTCAGACAGAGCAATATTCAAATTCCACCTCTCATTTTCCGAAGTAGTTTATCTAGGGCAAGCTACTTCTCTAATTCGTTTCCTCATCTATAAACTGGGATAAAAATACTTTCTTCATAAGGTCGTTGCAAGGATTAAGTGAGCTAGATAAACAAAGCTCCAGCAATGTAGCCAGGGGCAGAAAAATAGTGGCTGTAACTGTGGTCAGAATCACATTGTTTATATTTCAAAAACTAAGTATGTAGATGTTGGGCTGATGCAGAATAAAGGGGGTGAGAAAGGGAACTTGGGAGAGGGGAGCTTGGAGTTGGGTTTAAGGAAGGGGAAGGAAATGGTTAGAGAAGGGAGGAGGGTGTTTGCATAGGGGATGAGGGCTGGTGGGGGCACAGGGAGGGGAGGGGTCATCCCCAGTCCTGGTTCTAGCCGTGGTCACCAGTGAATAATCCCAGAGGGCAGTCTTGCATTTCTTCGGGATTTTATGTAATCACTTACTTTTTGTTTTTAAACTTTCCAATGAATTAGCCTTAGACATTCTACCCAGCAGCCTGAGATACTCCATGGGAGGTGGCAGGTTGACTTGTGGAGAGACCCCTGCCTTTGAGCACACCCTTTAGCCTGGCCATCTTCTTGCCCTGCTCAGGGACTCAGTGGGACAAACCTTGTTAATGACGTCAGTGAGGGCCACACGTCCCTGAAGTTCACATGGGGAGGCAATTCTCATCTCGTCTCTCTTCTTTCAATTGTAACAAGCTAGAGAAAAGCTTCCTGTGTTCCAAAATCTCCCTTGCCTGGGGAAAACATAATATTTAAGGACTCGCTATTCAAAATGTGGTCCTTAGACCAGCAACACCAGCAACCTTTGGGAGCATGTCTGAAATTCTGATTTCAGGGCGCCACTCCAAACCAGCTGAGTCAGGGTCTCTGGCGGTGGGACCCAAGCATCGGTGCTCCCCAAGTCCTCCAGGAGATTTTTATGCACGCTCCAGTTTGAGAAGCACGGACTTGAGGCACAGTTTAGGTAACTCAGCCTCTCTTGAGCTCGCATGCCCCACTTATAGCTGCCCTTCACCACATGATTAGGAAAGTCTATTTCCATACTGAGGAACAGGAGGTTCTGTCTCAAACACAGTTGTCAAAGCCTTCATTTCAAAATATAGAAGAGCTCTGAAGAACTCCCACATGGACCAGCCTGGAACAATCATAACACAAACCGAGCTTTAGAAATGTAGCTATAAGGACTGACCTACTCTATTAGTTAGCATTATTTGATTGCAAGCAAGAGGAGTAGAATCTTGCTATCTTAAGCACAAAAAGAATTTAGGAGAAGGTAGAGAACTGCTTACAGAATCAGAATCGGAAGAATCCATTTCAGAATGTCCAGGGACTGAGGCAGGACCCGGGTAGCAGGAACTTACGGAGGGTCTGGATAGGGAGTTGCTGCAGGGATGAGTCAACGTCCACGGCTTTCTGTCTATCCAAGATGCAAATTCCCAAGGGAGAATCTGATTGGCGTGGCAGAGTCACATGCCAAACCCTGGTCCCTGGAAAGGGGGGCACCTCGGCTGTTGGTGCCGGTGCCTCTCCAAGGCTGCACACAGCGGGTGCTGGGTGGCTCCTCGAAGCAAAATCAGGTGCAGCTCCCAGGCACGAGTGGACGGAGCCAGCAGGCAAAACAGCAGATGCTCCCTGCCTGCCAGGTTTAGCCAGGCATGGCTGGACATCAGCAGGAGAAATACACATGTGTAAGCCTTCAGAGAGATGGAAGGAAATGGCAAAGTTGTCGTAGAATGGCTGGGGGAGTTCAAAAGCTGGGAAAAGCAGAGTGGAGTCAACAGTATGGTCGGGTGTCGCTGTGAAGGCCAAAGAGAATGACCTTAGGTAATGACTTCAAGAAGCCCAGCTCCTGGGAGCTGCCAGGGTCAGACGCACTGCATGCCCTGAGAGGGGGTGGGAGGCACAGGTTCAAAGAGGCGTGTGTGAGTGAACTCTGCAGAGAGGCAGAGTGCATGTGTCCTGCCTCTCTAACCCACGCCTGTAATCTGAGCACCCAGGCAGGGAGGACAGCGCTTCCTCAGGAGAATGGTGCGGAGGCGCTGGGGTGGGAGAAGGGGGTCTGTCGGCTGCATTTGGGCATTTGGGCGGGAAATGCATGCAATGTGACAGCAGGGACCTGAAAGAGGCAACGCTGCCAGGAGGTTTTATAGACACCCTACCGTGCCAGCGTGTAAAGCCTGGCAGACCCTGATCTTTTTAAAGAGAAATGTTGAAAATACCAACTTCCATAATAAGGTAAAAGGTGATCAGAGCCATTAAATCCCAACGAAAGGCACTAGGAAAGTATGTAGAAGTGGAAAAATTACTAGCATTTAATGAGGACCTACTGTGTGACAGGCTTAGTTCTATGCAGTTCACTTAATGCTGTCTCATTTAACACAAAAAACAAACGGAGATCTCTGTTCTACAGATTAGCATTGAGGTGCTTTGCTCATGGTTGTGCAGATAATACGTGGCAAAGTCACGTGCCTGTTTGAGCCAGGCATGTTTAAGTTCAAAGTCTTTATTATTATTCCATTTATTAGTAAATTGAATCCTAAAATTTCTAAAGAGGCTATCAGAAATAAAGCTTTTGGAGTGCTACATATATCTATATTGTTGTACAAGTAATATAGGAGAAGAAACTTTTATTTCTCTGTGATATCTGTTTATTTTTTACATATAGGTACTTAATGGTTACAGTAGCCATTTTATATAGAGTTGTTTAATGACTGAATCTTTGTAGACATAAGTATGGTGAGAGGTATACAGTTATTTTATATTCTAATGTATTTTTAGCCGACCAGGTCTGAAGAGAACCCATCAGAAATTATGTACCTAAAATATACTTGGCCAATAGTGGCATAAAACACCATGAAAATCTAAAACTGCTCTAAGAAAAATCACAAACTGTTCCAATACCACATAAGACAGGGCCAAGACCTTGGTGTTTATTCCACACTGACCCCAGTGAGGTAGAGTGAGAATGAGGTCTGTGAAAGCCACCAGTCCAATAGCTGCATCTGGCTGGTTTAAATCACAAGTCCAAGGTCCTGTATTTCACCCACTGTGATGCATTTGTCCCCTGAGGCCAGCACACCATGAGGTTCTGATGTCATTCTAGGAGGCTTGAGGGTAGGGGACAGAGAGCAACAACAGACTCAAGGCTTGGGAAAGTCCTCTTGGGGAGGGGCGAGGCGGCTACAATAACACTTTCTTAGAAAGCCAGATTTCCTCCAGCAGGGCCTTCATTTGGCAGGGAATCGCAGTGGTCTACTGAACCCTCGAGAAGGCTGCACCCACACCTAAAGGCTGGCAGTTCAAGTAAGTTCCAGGCAAGACTTGCCCTAGGAGCATGACTTCCACTGCTAGCCCTGACCTTGCCAGGATGCCCTAACAACGATCACACTCCTTGGATAGCATTTTAAAATCATCTTCTTCCACACCCGAACCCTGACCTTCCAATTTGACGTGTAGGAGCTGGCAAGCTCCCACCGCAGCCGTGCCCAGGGGATTCCCGCCCCCACACACCTGCCCCACGCTGGCAGTACTCAGTGTGCCTCTCACCAACCTCCAAGCCACTTAGGAAGCACAGTGTGTGCAGGATTTATCTCCCCCCTCACGCCCTTGCTTAGCTTTGTGCTTTATACTTGGCTGGTACTGAACAGATACCTTGGAAAATGCTAAATAATACAAATTCTAAAAACGGCTGTGTAGGGGATTGTGAGGCCCTAATTTAGGAACTCTTTCGGGCTTACGCCTCAAGGTGCAAATAAACATCTGTTTTTTAATACCTGCAGAGGATTATAAATGTGTAAGCAAAGCACCTGGCACATAGTAGGTTTAATAAACAGTGATTAATTGAATGGATACATTAACTGGAGAATGTATGTGAGGAAAGGAAGGCTATCATAAACGTTTCAGCAGTACTCCAATCAGGATCTAAAGTCAATAGCACTATTGTGGTGGGTGTCTTCATTTCACACTGAATTTCACTGAAAATCCACAATTCCACAAGTTACATGAGCAACTAAAAACCTTCCTTCCCTTTATCACTCCATTATCATTATATTATATTATCAGCATATCAAGGGGAGGTGCCTTTTTAAATTTGTCAAGTTAACTTTAAAAATTATCTAATGTTTTTTAAAAGAGAGGTCCCATTAAGGGGAAACTTGAAAATAGAATTTAACTGTAAACAAATGCACTTTAATTCCCTCTTTCTAAATTGCAAAGGTCAGATTGTTTTCTAAGGTCTAGGTTTTCTTTATGGAGGAAGACGTGCAAATTAGGAATTAAACGATAAAGTCAGGCGTCCTTCTCTGCAAGCACGGCCTCTCTGCTTTTTAATGGGCCTCTTTTCCATTTGGTTTGAGATAAAGTGGTCCCAATTATTTTAGACTCCTTTAAAGGAAAAGATATCCATAAATTAAGCTACAGTCCTCTCCTCATTTCCCAGAGAAATTAAATTCTTACTTTAAATGACTTAAATCACATTGCACAGAACCAGACAAAACTCCTCTCTATAGTGTTAAAAGACGGACACAGCAGCACAGAATTTTGGAGTTAAAAAGATAAGTAGAAATAGATATAAACACATACCCCACTAGGAAAATTCAATAGTAAGATCAAAGCTAAACTTTCTCCTTCACAGAGTTCCTGTTAAGATTTTTTTTCCCTCTTCTGCACTATAATCTGAGTCTCCGAGACTTTGGTTCCTATTCAGCCTCAAGATCAAACAGCTCACACACATCTGCTGGGGTAGGGTTTGGGTCTTTTTTTTTTTTTTTTTTTAGTTATTCAGTAATTGGTGGGGGTAAGATGAGAGTTTGAACATCAACATAAAGGCAACAGCAAAACACATCACCACAGTCCTTCTGCTCATGGACATGAGGGGCCGGTGGGAGATGCGTGTGTGTGTGTGTGTGTGTGTGTAGGGGGGTGCACATGTTTGTAAAATGGAATACCACCAGGTTCCAAAGAGGACTTGATCAGATTACTTGCCCTAGCATTTAAAATGAGCCTGTTTTTTTCATTAGAAATTATCTTATTTCATGTCTTTCCAAATGGAATCCTGCCTCTGGCCTGTTTTGAGAGCTGAGAGGTGAGAGGCCTGGCCTCGCGGAGCATGCAGTCTGTGCAGGAGCTATGTACACACATACACAAGTGGAGCAGAAGGCAAAATGTGGTTTCTAGTGAACAAGAGTCTTCTGAGGAAATGCAGAGCAAGAAGTACTATATTATGGCGAGGGAATGGGAAGGCTTCCTGGAGGAGGTGGCATTCCAACAGAACTCGGAAGGATACATTACACAGGGTTTTGTTAGAGAAGTAGATGGAGCATGTCCCAGGCAGAGGCACTGGTAGGTACAAGGTGGTGCTGGAAAAATACAGGCACGTTCAGGGTCCAAAGTAACCTGGGCTCAGGGACTGGCACTGAGCAGAGACTATGGAGTCCAGTGAAATCCTGGTGGTAGGATGGAGGAGTAAGGATACTTTACATAATATATGTTTATTCTCCACATCATCTTTCCTCTCGTTCCAGATACCCCCTGTCTCCACTCAGCCCTCAGTGTTAGTCTTCTGCTTCCAACCAGTAAGACTCAGCAGTATGCCCATGTCTCTGTTGGAAGCGATGCGGGTTCAGGAGAGCAATGTCTGACGATGAAATCATCTAAATACCCCGTGAAGAACAAGCCTAAATAAACCCCGAGAGGCAAGACTTCCTAGTCTCCTCTTCTGCCACCTTCTCTGTGGGCAATGCAGTTTCTCTCCAAAAGCCACCAGCCCTGCTATTGAAGGGGCACAGGCCTTGTCTCTCAGACCCTCTCACAGTCATGCTGGAGCCAGGCACTGTGTTAGTGGGGTTAAGTAATACTAAGCTACTGCAAAAAATAACCCCCAAATCTCAGTGGCTTAATATTAATACAATACAAGTTTATCTCCTGCTTAGGCAAAGTCTAGTGCAGATCAGCAACTCCCACAGGTGACCCTCTGCCCACAGCCTTAGGGACCCAGGCTGCTTCCATCTGCCACTAACCTACAGTGTGACCTTGCGCAAACACTTCCCTTCATGGACTTCAGAGTTTTCATTTATAAGATGGAGCTAATAGCTCTTGACCACCTACCTTATAGGATTATTGTGACTGTCAAATGCATAGTAAACAATAATTATAATTATGAACGCCTTAGCATTTATTAAATTCTTACTATCCCCAAGACATGGTGCTATGGGTTTTATGAGCATTATTTCATTTAACCTTCAAAACAACATTGTCACAAAAGTTCTACCACTATTATTATAATCATTAAATGGGTTTTTTGCTTTTATAAGTGAAATGTAATTGTAAAAGAATGTTCCTTGAACATATCAGGCAGGTTCCTTGCTCAGGATTTTGCACAGGTGAGTCTGTCTTTCAGGAATGCTCTGCCTAGATGTCAATGTGGTTTATGTGCTGCCGTCATTCAGGTCTCTGGTCTCATGCCATCTTACCAGAAAGGATGGTCCCATGCACTCTATTTATCCAAAGTATCACTTCTACCCCACCATCCATCTCTACCCTCTGACCCTGTTTTACAGCATCTTAACCCCTGGACATGTGGTGATTTTATACATTCATTTACTCGCAGTCTTCCCTCGCTTAAACTCTAAGCTCCACGAAAGCAGGAACTTTGCTTGAAGTGTCCACTGTTCTATCTCCAGTGCCTAAAACAGGACTTAACACACAGGAGGTGCTCAGTAAATATTTGTTGTGATCCAATCCTTATGCTGCAAATTGATCCTTTGCTACATTTCTTTTTCTGCAGAGGAGCTGTATCAAAAACACAGCTGCAATATTTAGAAGGCTCTGAGTCTAAAATGCTGACACCCTTACAGCTTAGGGTGAAGAAATCTACCAGCTGCAACCTGTCAGCTCTCTCCTGGTGAAAGGTTAGGAGGAAGCACGCTCCCTTTCAGGCGATTCCCAGGCATCTGGGTCGCCTGTGCAAGCCTTAATCAAGTTATCATATCTAGCCAGTGTCTCCTGGATCCCGTCACTTCTGAATGAGGAAAAATTTGCAGACAAATTTCTAGCAGCAGGAAGTTGGTGCTCTCCTGCAAAGCTGCCTGAAAAGCACCTGCAATATCAGCAGCCTCCCTCCCACTCCTGCTGGGAGCCGGCTCCAAGCCTCTGGCTTGGGGACTGCAGGGTTTTCTGCTCATGTGCTTCCAACCCACCTGCCCTTCTGAGATACTGCTGTGGTACCAGTACTGCCCCGGGCTGAGTCCAGATGGGACCTAAGCCCACGTCCAGGTGACATCTCCCTAATGGGCTTTGCTGAGTTGCTCTAGTCAAAGGAGATAGTCTCTGCCCAGAAATCAAGAAGCCATCAGCACCAGCCAAGCCTGTCACGGCATTGTCCCCATGCTACAGGACATTTGATCGAGTGCCAGGAAAGTTCACTTTAACTGAAGAGAGCCCTTGTTAGAAGGAAGGGCTGTGCCCTGCTGGCCTCTATATGTGCCTGACCATTTTCACTTTTTAGCAAAAACTGCAAGAGAAAAACAAAAAGCACTTTTCTACCTCCATCAGAAAAGAGACCCCCCCCCACTTGGAAAAGGGAGTTTTGCTGGAGAAAAAGAGCTGAGAGGATAAAGATATTGGCAGAGCTTAATGCCATAAATCTGATTAATTTACCTTGTGACACTCTCAACAAAAAGTTAAGGGTCAGAGTCTTGCCTGCAAAGTGACCTTTCACCTGTAGCCAAGGCGGTCACAATGGGGGCCTGAGCCGCCTTTCACAGCTACCTGCTGCTCCCTACAATGAGATTGGACACAGTCTTCAACATGATGGAGAACACCTCCAGAGTGAGCGGCCTTTGTTCTTTCTGCCTGCGGAGTGGAAAGCGCCCAGGCCGGCATCTTCACCTTCCAGCATTCAGAGAGGACCAGCGAGAACTTGCATCTCTGGGATGGATGGGAAAGAAACCAAAATAAAGGTCTCTGTCAATGAGGCATTACATGGACATATATTTAATAGCTTACAGAATATAGGAAGATGAATAAGTCTTGGTCCTTGCCCTGGAGGAACACAGGGGACCATGTCAGTATCTAAAATAGGATACAAGCAACACCTAACATATGGGAGGTTCTCGGTGCATGCTCATAGGGTGAATGACTGATCCAAGAGCACTCTTTATCTTTTTTATTTTTTTTTTATTTTTTAATTTTTTTTAGAAATAGAGACAGGGTCTCACTGTGCTCAGGCTGGTGTCGAACCTCTGAGCTGCAGCTATCCGCCCGCCTCAGCCTCCCAGAAAGCTAGGACTACAGGCGTGAGCCACCACGCCCGGCCCCAAGAGCACACTTTCTTTATACAAAGGAAGACACTATGAAAGATAGAGTCTGGAATTCCTAGACTGGGAAACTCAGAGAATGATGCTCACATTTGTGTCTTACAGTACAGCAATGCACGTAAGAGATGGGAAATAAGGGGACCCTCCCTCTGCTACTCACATTTATGTTAAAAAGCATCTCAGACCAAGCAAGATTTTGTCAGGCACAACTAGCTTATACTAGGACCTCGGTCGTGGCAACTCTTTCTGGGAACGTGCAGCCAGTGTAGAACACTGTCAGAGATTTCTCTGTTCTTGCATGTTGCCACATCGTGTTGCCAGCAACCCTTGCAGCTTTCTCATTCTGCATTTCATCTCCGCCTGAGCAGAATGTATTAACAGAGGGGAACATGTGGCAGAATGGCACAATGAAATGGGAACCAGACACTCAGTCAAGCACCACTGGGAGCTGCTTATCCAGGGAATTAACCTTTTGTTCAACATTTGTTTTGTGGTGGGGTTGTTCTGTGTTTTTAAATTCACGTCTCTCCCTGTCTCTTCTGGAGGCTCCCAGTTTTTGCTGATTCAGCACTTCACACGCCTGGCAGAGGCCATTTTGAACAGCTGGCAGCCATGGAGACTTGAAAATGCTCCCCTGGGCAGTCGAATTCAGCTCCCTGTAGATTTACAACTGCAGCAGATGGTTCCAGGTGGGCCCATGTGAGAATTCCAGCAGGCCCAGCTCCGTCTGCACACTGAAATTGCGTCTAGACAGGAGGCTAGGTACATTCACCTTCTAAATTCACTGAGAAAGGAAGTTATTGATGCTGAAAGGTCTGGAACATGCAGGCAACACACCAGGAATTGCTCAGGAAGAAAGAAGAGAAGGAGGGAAGGGAGGAGGGAAGAACAGGAGGAGGAAGGAGAAAGAGGCACTTAGCAGAGAGTGCACATGCCAGATCAGCACAGGGCACAACCCCGCTGTGCGGGCCTGCGCTCCCAGTTGGGACTGGGGCCGCATCTGAGGGGCACTGGTGGTCAGGCAGGGCGTCCACTGTGGCTCAGCTCTGAGAAGCAGCAATAGTCCTCCTGTGTCAGCCTGGAGGGAGCTCTGTGAAAATCCTCCAATACTAGGTATGGGCCAAAGGAAGGTGGTGGTGGAGGTGAAAGTTGTCTTTGTGGTTTTAGCCAGGTTTACATGGAAGCCCAACAGATCAGAGGGCAACAGCTCTGTTTGAAATAGAAGCAGAAGGCAGCCAGGAGCCCCAGCCTCTGAGACATTTCTTTCACCTTCTCCCACCAATACTCCAGGCCCCTTCAGGTGGGCCCCAGAAGGCATAGAGGTTGAAACCAACTGATCCTTTCCAGGGCCAACTTGGCAGAAGGCCCCGAGAGGAGGAAGTTCACCTGAGTCACTCTGAATCAGGAATAGCACTGGGACGAGAAACAAATCTATCCTCAGCCAGATGCTCCCCCTCACACTCAAGGACAGCTGTGTCCCTGGGCACTGCCACCCCCTGATTCTGCAGAAGAGGAATGGAGGTTGCTACAGTCGTAAGAGCAGCAGAAGGAAGCAGGCTTGGAGCTGTGGGCGTTCCCCATGCCGGGCACATACCCCCGAGCTGCAGCTGGGGACGCACATTGCATGCGACCAAAGCATCCTGAAACCACCTCTGGCCCCAGATTCAGACAACCAGACTTCATCTGGGTGCCACACGTCTGGCGTCTCATAGATTCCATTTTACATTGAAAATATAAACATCATAATAAGGAAGACCCTGAATTTGTTTATCCATTCAATGCTTATTAAAGGGTTTACTTGTGATTTATTAATTTTTAAAAATAGAGATGTAAAAGGGAACAACAAAACAACAGATCACATATTCTCCAAGCAACTTACGGCCTATGCCAGTGTTAGCCCCATCTTAAACAGGATAGTCTTGACGAGTTGAGAGACACATTTTAGTAGGGAAATCAGTGAGGGAACACGATACAATTCAAATAGCTTAATAATGTGAGCAAAAGAAGTTCCCTAGCTCTAAGAAAACATTATTTTGAAAGATCGTCCAGACTTGCAATTTAATACCAGATGTTGGCATCTGGAGAGACCCTGATTTGACAGTTTGGCAGGGAATATGAAGAAAACACAAATAGCAATTCAGAAGAAGAAGAAAAAAAAAAGAAGTTATAGAAAGGATTGCTGCAATGACCCAGTGAAGCAGTCCTGGAATGTCAGCAAGCCAGAGTTTATCACCCATGAAGCTCAAGTCATGTAAAGTGCAGCCTGGGCCCAGGAAGGTTCACGAAGGGTATCTGAGGGTGAGGAAAAAGAAGGTTCTTTGGGGAGCTCCATGAGGCCGTCAGTGGTGGGGGAAGCAGGCCAGAGGGTACGGCTGCTTTCTGTGATGTGGCTACGGAGCTGGGAGGAAATGGCTCTCCCAGCCTGCTATTATAGCAGCTGTGGTCGGGCCATCCTGACAGCTGGGCACTGGCAGAGAACACAGGAAGTGGGCTGACCCCAGCCATTAGCACGAGCGGGAAGAGGCAGCAGCTTTCCCAAGCCCTGGATCCAAGGCACAGCACTGCAAACTCATTCCAGCAGCCGAGCTGTCCTAGGCTCACATGGCCTCTTCTCAACTACACAGAGAGTTGGCATTGAACCTTCCTGACCCGGGCTAGAAGGTCACTTTAAATTTTTTTTTTTTTTTGGGGGGGGGGAGTATAATGTACATGCAGTGAAATACTTAGATATTAAGTGCTTATTCAGGTTTGACAAATGAATACACTCATCTGCTCCATACCCGATCAAGACACAGAACATTTCTGTCATCCCAGAAAATCCCCTCTTGCCCTTCTTGTCAATGCTCCTCCAAACACACAGCATGAAGCAACCACTGATCTCATTACTGTCACTCCCAGTTAGATTGACTATTCCAGAACTTTATATAAATGGAATCATGCAATGTGTCCTCTTTTGTGTCTGGCTCACTTCACTTAGTATGTTTTTAGATTCATGCATGTTGTCACATGTATCCGTAAGAGTTCATTCCTCTTTTTTTGTTTTTCTTTCTGAGTAGTATTCCATTGTATGGATATGCCACAATTTGTTGTTTTTACATTCAACTGTTGTTAGACATCTAGAATGTACCCAGATTTTAGCCATTATAAATAAAAGTGCTATGAACATTCCCATATAAGTCATTGTGTGGACATATGATTTCATTCCTCTACCTAGAAGTGGAATTGCTGGACCACAGGGTAGATGTATGTTGAATTTTTAAAGAAGCTGCCAGACATATTTCCAATGTGGTTGTTTAGAAGTTCACATTTGAAGTATGACTATCACAGTGGTTCCTGTGCTTCAGGCACGTGAATAACCTCACTGTTGTGAAGTACAGGTGGGGACGGTACAGCACGGGCGTGAGCACACTACCCTGGGGGCTGTGACGTCAGAGGCACATTTCTGCTCAAGCATCTGGGTTGTGGTTTTCTTATGTGTTGAGTGACACAACTGAACAGACTGATGTCTAAGGGTATTTCTAGTTCTATTATAACATAATGAATCTTCCATTTCATCACCTTCTAAAATAAACAAAAATACATTAGTTATTATCCTGTTTAAAAGTCAATATCCGCTTTGTAACCTATTAATAGAGTTATTAGATTTGTCATCTAACAACTTCAAGCCCTGGGTAAGATACAATACTCGCAGCTGCAAGTAACAGAAAATCCAATTCAAACTGGTTTAACCGATGAGGAAGAGTTACTGGCTCATGTAACTGAAACAAGTCCAAAGGTAGAGGCCAGGGCTCAGACACAGGATGACCAGGGCTCCTGCTCCATTTCTCCACAATTCTCTTGGCTTTGCCCTCTCCTCTTTGATGACTTCATCCTTAGTTTGGAAACAAGAAGGCAGCAGTTCCAGCCCTCACTTCTACACACAACAGAAAAGAAACTATCCTTTCCAGTGGTTCTTTCTTAAGAATGAAGGAACTTCTTTCTAGAAAACTTCCCCTCATGTCTCATTGGCCTGCGTTTCATGATCTTTCCCAGCCAATCTCTGTGGGCAGGATAATGCCATGAGATTATTGGTGTGGGCCTGGATTCCTGGATCAATAAGTGACCATTATACTCATCAGTTCTACTAATGAAGCTGGGATGAGACCAGTTTCCCCAGAAGCACGTGACTGCGTGTAGATAGAGTAAGCACCTCTCCCCCCAAAATAGGGGACATTTGGTAGACAGCGAGTGTCCACATGGAGTCCTTCCTCACAGGTATAGCAGTTTACCACATGGCCCTTACCAGGAGCTAATGGATCTTAAGGGATCACCCAGAAGACTCAGAATCAAAGATAATTTGGGAAATGTGGTAGATTAAATATGATAACAAATACTTTTCAGCTTTTCCATTCAAATGGTGGAGTCTATTTCCTCATCATTCGAACCTGGTCTGGCCTTGTTTGGACTAACAGAAGCAATGGTGTGTGTGCCTCACAGCATAGGCTTTAAGAAGTCTTGCAGCATCTTCCCCTCATTTCTTGCAACACCTCCATCATCATATAAGGAAACCTGGGCCAGATGGTTGAATGATGAGAGACCACATAGGGAGGGAGGTCCAAGCTGACAGCCAGCACTAGATATGAAACAGCCATCTGTTTAATAATATTCTCTAGTTCCAGTCAAGCTGTCAGATGACTGTAGCCACATGAGTGACTCAAGGCAAGACCAGCAGAAGAGCCACCCAGCTGAGCTCAGCCAACCAACAGAATCATCACAAATAATAAATCATTGTTGTTAGGCCACTAAGTTTTGGGTGCCTTATTACGTAGTAATAGGTGAGTGAGTCAGGAAAGGCCCTTAAAACTCGTCCAGTCTTTCCAATGGGTGATTGCCCACTGAGCTTATCAGGAACACTCATTACTTATTGAGATATGAGGCAGCCCTGTTTTTTCTTTTTCTTTTTCTTTCTTTCTTTCTTTTTTTTTTTTTTTTTTTTTTTTTGAGAGCTCTACTAGAATGTCTTCCTACTATAAAAGCAGATTCAGTATCCCTGGTTCTTTCTTTAACTCTAGTTCCCCCACAGCTCATTGGAATCCTGGAGAACAAGTTCAACCCCTCAACCACATGGAAGCATATCAGCTATCTGCAGTAACTCATCTATGCACAAGAGATCATCCTTCCCCAGGTTAAGCAATCCTAGTACTCAACTCTTTTTTTATTGCTGATGGAATGGAGGATAGTGAACCAAGAGGGCCAAACAAGTTAGGAGCTGTTGCAGTGAGTGAATTATGCTATGAGGGTATCCTTGAAAGCCTGGGGCCATGGCCAGAACTTCCCCCAGGCAGGACCTGGCCAACTCTGTCCATGCAAAGGTAGCTTCAGATGAAGATGGATTAGGCAAGAAAAAGGGCAGAGTGGTACTTTCTGGCTGCTGCATGAAGGTCCGTGAAGGCTGGGGCCCAGCAGGCAGGCACTGCCTGAGAATTCTGTGCCCTGCAGGGGCTGGGGCAGGAGGCAGGGCAGGAGAGAGCTACCAGCTTTACAATATGGTTAGGCTTGTCTCAGCCCTCCTTGCCCCTTCTGCTGCCTGTTCAGGGAGTCCTGGGCCACTGTCACGAAACCCACTGGGTTGGGAAGGAAGCCAAGACACTCAGGGTGCTGGGAGAGTACTTGTGTTTCCCCAGCAGACCTTGGGTACCCTGGGGACTGGACCACGTTTCTTTCTTCTCTTCATGCTGTGAAGCACACTTGAGCATAGGATTTTTAGGAAGCCTCAACAAATATTTGTCACAAGAACTTTACTGCAGTCAAGCAGAAACTGCACGTTGACACCCTTGGAAGGGATTACTTCAAGCCAACCCTTCTCAGGCACCTTGGGTTCTCAGCAACCTCTGACACTTAGCCTCCCAGCTCCTGCCCTGTGGGCTTCAGCAGGAACCCCTGGGCCTGGCATGTAAAGGGTGGCTCTGGTGAGGACCCTGTGAGCTGCGGAGGAGGACACAGGAGGTGCACCAGGACCTGAACCCTAGAGAAGACACTCATGCTCTAAGTGTCCTGCTTCAGGGTGGGGGGGGGTCTCACAGAGCCCCCTGGCCAGAGCACAGGCTCAGATGGAGAAGGCAGGTGAATCCCTCCCTGCAGGGAGACCAGTGCCTTCCTCAGGGTAGGGGGCTTCATGAGGAGGCCTCCACAGGCAAAACAAGGGCATAGGGAATGATGGTTCTGCACCAGGATGAACAGGAGGAGACCAGCCAGGAGCAATCAGAGACCTGGAACTAGTCTCCCTTCACCCCTTCCGCCTTTTCCATAAAAATGCTATGCCTTCACTTTGCTTGGCTTGTGGATCATGTTACCAAAAGCTACTCCCCACATAGTCCCCTCCTCCCCCACACCCTTAGTGGTGTGTTTTCCTGAGGTTTCACATTTTTCCTCCTTGCAAATTATTATCTCTACACCTCTGAATCCGGAAATAAGAAAATACATTAGCAAGAAATTACAGCCTAATTGTCCCCCCTCTACTTGCTTTAGAAAATAAATCAAGAAATTATTGTGAATCTTTAGAGGGAGATTTCATGAATACACTCAGTTTAAAGCTCAAAGAGTGAGATAAGGA
This sequence comes from Microcebus murinus, assembly GCF_040939455.1. Classification (NCBI taxonomy): domain Eukaryota; kingdom Metazoa; phylum Chordata; class Mammalia; order Primates; family Cheirogaleidae; genus Microcebus; species Microcebus murinus. Next base: position 70,861,077 of record NC_134104.1, on the reverse strand, counting down.
TTAAATCAGATCTCTCAGATCTGTGTGTGCAGAGGTATGCAGGAGCCACCAGGGGAAAAGGCCCTGGTGAGCTCACTATTGCCACTGTTTGCCCCAAAATGTAAAGATGATTTTAACAGGGATAAAGTGAATAGAAAGCCAGCTATCACTTAGGATGAAATTATTATTTATTTGAACCAATGGTAAAAAGTCTAACCATTCCACAATTTGGTGGGGAAAAGAAAGAGATTCAGTAAAAATTTTTCCATCAGAATTTGATAGCAATTAAGAAAAAAGTATCTTTCTTCACTGAACCAAAATTTTTGAGATGAGAAAAACTGTGTCCTGGAGTGCACAAGTAATTTATCTGGAATTAAAGGCATTTATTTTCTTTGCTTTTCACACTACAGAATCATGAGGCTTCTGATCAGAGGCCACTAAAACCTAGATCATCTGTTTCAGGCAAAGAAGGGGCTGAGCACTCTCCCAGTGCCAGGAAGTCAGACGCCTGACTTCTAACTTCAGCAACATCTGCTTCCACCTCCGCCCCACCAAATGTTGCAGCACGATAAGGGTTAAATCAGACAAGTCCCAGCTCTCAGATCTGCGTGTGCCTGCTGAAGTGCATGTGAACAACCAGGGAGAAAGGTTCCTTCTCTTATCTTGATGGCAGGGGTATTCAGTGCCCTTTGCATAACCCCAAAAGCCTTGAGTCTGCAAAGTTTGCAAAGACTGTCTCCAGGCTGTAGCCATTGCAAGTGCTTTTGCAAAGATTAGTTTGTTTGATAAACAGATAAACTTGGAGGTGGAAGAGACTTTACAGTTTGCCCGAATCAACCCTCCCTATTTTTTGTTTTTTTTAGTTTAAAACTGAGGAGAGGAGGGAGTGGCAGCTAAGAGAGGAGACAAGAATCACTGGAGGACACACAGGGACTTAGCAAGCAGCGTTGGAGCTGGGACCAAACCGTGAGCTCCCACCACTGCCTTGCACAGCCTCCTCTGGGGAAGGCTGGCTTGTTGAGAAGTGCCCAGAGCTCTCCTTCAATCCTGGCTGCACACTTCCTCCCTGCACAGCTCTCACCTCCATCTGCGTTGCAGAGGGGGACTGGAGCACTCGGCACAATGCTGCTTTTGCACATGGGTCCGTCAGCCGCTTGCCAGTTGAAGACCATGCCCGTTCCAACCCTCAAGTTAAAAATTTTAAACAATTTCTTAAGCAGCACCAGCGTAAGAATCACCTGGGACTTTCACCAAAATCCAGTTCCCTGGGCCCTGTGCCAGGGAGGGGGCTGAGGAGCCTCATTTTCAGTAAGCATCTCTGGTGACTTTCACAATCGGGCAAGCCTGGGAAGCTCTCCCTGAAGAGATGGGGTGGCGGTCCTTCCACTGTGTCTCCTCTGCACGGCATTCAAGGCTCTCCAGTGTCAGCCCAATTTCCTGGGTCTCTGCCCATCACATCCCTATGCTTCCTCCTCATTGAACTTTTTGGTGTTTAATAAAAATTGCATTCACAGCAGTGAGAGCCACCATTCGCTCTGCGCCTCTAAAGTGCCACACAAGCTCCTCCTATTGTAAGACCTTTACCAGGTGGATGAAGACATCGTCCTCACCTTACAGCGAAGACCGAGGGATGGGAAGGTTGAATAACTCATCTAAGCGCACAGACTCTCTCTTTCTCTCTTCCAGGCACTTCACAGCACTGTTTCCAGGAGCATGGCCTTTGTTTTCCTCACCCCTATCTTCGTTCACGCCATTTCCTCCATACAGATGCCATCTCTGCTCAGTGACGTCTGGCTCATTCTTTCTCGCCAGCACCATCTTCCTACACCTCTTTTGAAGCACTGCCACTTCATGCCTCATATTGGAGCTGATCGTGGGTGGCTTCTCCACTGGCCCTTGCCCTGGACCACCCGAGTAACTGCAGCAGCCTCCGGTCTGGTCTCTGCCTCTCTGCACACAGCAGCAGCAGTGATAGTTTTTAAATATCTATCGGGTCATGTTATTCAAGGTTCTTAAGCTCTGATGACTCCCCACTGCCCAAGAACAGCCTCCCTGGCCATGGCCTTCACTCCCTCTCTGACCTTTTCTACTTCTGCCACTCGTCCCCTTCTTGTGCACCCAAGCACGCTGGCCTCCACGCTGGTCCTCCACATAGCCATGCACACCCCTGCCTCGAAGGTTGCTCTTCCCTCTTCATAGAAAGCCCCAGATATCCATATGCCTCTTTTTCATGTCCTTTAGGTCTCTGCTCAGATCTCACTTTGTCACGGAGGCCTTCCATAATTATCCAATGTGGAAGGTAGTTCCTTGGGCACGCACAAATGGGGAGACTAAGGCTCAATGAAGGAAGCGTGTTATCCAAAGCCACATGTGAGCCAGTGGCAGTCAAGGCTGGAAACTGGGTCTCTTGGCTTCTCATTTAGTCCCTTTGCTGAGGGTCTCTCTGACCAGTACATCCCAGCATCCCTTCTTCTTGACCCATGGATGTGTCCAACCTCTGCACGCATGGGCTGTGTGGGCACAGGCAGAGAGCTTCACTTCCAAGCCTGCATTTCCTTAAACATAGGAGGAGGGAGAGGAGGGGGGCAAGGAGCAAGAACATAGCTGCCTCCAAGGTCCCCTGTGAGTGAAGGATTGAGCTTTGCTGCCTGACATTCCCACCCCTACCCCAGAGGCAGATCCCAGTTATTCAAGGGCTAAAACATAATTTTATGGATCTATTGTGAAAAAACAATACAAAAAGATTACAAATAAATAAGTAGATACAAACATGGATATTTATTTAGAAAGCTGGCAAATACCATAAACATCTTAAAATCCAAAAAAAAAAAATTCTTAACATATTTAGTAAACAACTGCTTAACACACCTCTCTCATGTCTTTTGTACCACCTACATTTTTTACTAACTACTTTTTTGATTACATCTTAGTGTGACAATGATTTTCTTATATTATTTAAGAATATATATAAGAATATATATATATTATTATATATATATATAAGAATTATATATATATAAGAAAATACTATACTTTCTTATAGTATTTTCAAGAGATACTGCAAAGATAATTCACTTATTTCTTCAGCAGAGTTGACTAGAGTTTGTGTCTTTATTATGGAGAGTTGGGATATATAAAGCTCATGATTTCTCACTAGATGTACTTGGTTTTTTGTAGCACTCCTATAGGTCTGTGTCTACAAACACAGAAATTCTGATGGATTCTATTTCACACAATTACCATTTTAAAAGAAAAAAAAATGGGTATTTATAATTATCGTTACTTCTTTGTTAAGTATAGTCCTCACAGGAGAGCACTTTGACTAGGCATCCATGAAATGGACTCCTCCATTCACAACCATGTGTTTGTGATGATTAGACACATTTTCCATAGGTTGGCTCCCAGCTCGATACCTTGCAAATCTCACTTCCCCATTACCAGCAGATCTGCAGTGTTTAATTCTTGAAGGGTCCGTCCTTTTTTTTTTTTTGAGACAGAGTCTCGCTTTGTTGCCCAGGCTAGAGTGAGTGCCGTGGCGTCAGCCTAGCTCACAGCAACCTCAAACTCCTGGGCTCAAGCAATACTCCTGCCTCAGCCTCCCGAGTAGCTGGGATTATAAGGCATGCACCACCATGCCCAGCTAATTTTTTCTATATATATATATTAGTTGGCCAATTAATTTCTTTCTATTTATAGTAGAGACTGGGTCTCGCTCTTGCTCAGGTTGGTCTTGAACTCCTGAGCTCAAACGATCCGCCTGCCTCAGCCTCCCAGAGAGCTAGGATTACAGGTGCGAGCCACCGCGCCAGGCCTGGGTCCTTTCGTCTGCAGTTCTGTGCCATGACAGCAGGTGAGTTGGCATAGTGGGGTAGTATTCCTGGAAGTCATTCCTACATCAGAAAGGCTAGAAATAATTGTACACAGAAGGGACAGCAAACCACGTAAATATATCACACTCAGTCCAAACTAAAGTATCCTCTACTCAAGGTGCCCTTAGCTACTGTACACAATTGCTCTGGGGCCACCTTAACCCCACTTGACAGCCTCGGGGGATGACGGAGGGAAAGTCAGAGGGGAAATAGACAGCATTCTTAACCAGTTGTGATTAAAGTATCTGCATTTGCAAATTTTGTGAAGAAGAATGGCACTGAGAACATTTGGAAGCTTAAGCTTCATTATCTTCCCATGAATTCACCTCTGCCCTTGAAGCAAAACCTACCCACTCCATCTACCTGTGTGAGAGGAATTTAGCAAGTTTAGTCAGTGAGCTAGATCAAAGGAGAAGCCTCCTTGACCTCACAATAGTTTATTTTCCTCTCCATGGAATAACCTCAATAAACTTCAAGCAAGAGCTTAGCTGCAGAACAAACTTTGATGAATTCAATTACAAAGGATTACACAGGGTCCTGCATAAAATATTTTGGCCTTGTATTTTATTTTCAGTGTTTAAATTACTCCACCATCATTTATAATCCTCATGACATTGTTGTAAGGCAAGAAGGTGACAAGGATTTTTCCTCATGGTGCTGAAGCTCTGGTTCAAACGGGGCCAAAGTCTGGCAAATGGGAAATAATCAGCAAGCTTTAAAAGAAAAAGGAAACCAAACATTGAAGTCTTCACTGTTAAAGGTAACTTTATGTTATCTGCTTACTCTAAATACCATTTGATGTTTTGTATAAGTGGGGTATAGAACTCAATAGCAATGTTTTCAATGGATAAATGACAACTACTTTTAGAAAAGGCAAATTTTTAAAGCAATCAAATATCACCAGCTACTTTCTTAATATATCTCTTTTTATCTTCTCAAAGGGATTACAGAGTAAAATAGCTTGAAGATGAAAGGGGGTGATTTTCCATTTAAGGAGCAGTCAGTCCACTGTTTCTGTTGGCCAAGAGATCGTTGATACACATCTGGAGGTAAATAGTTAATAAAGGTGTTTGGATTGCGACATCTGTTGCCGTTCTTGGAAGCTGGGACTTAACTGCGGACTGGAGCATCAAATCTTCAGAGGGTTTGTAGGACAGAGATTGATTGGGGTCACCAGGTTACCCAGAAGTAAAATCCCAATCCTTATCTTTAAAATGCAGTGTCCAATTGATTCTCTCTGGATCATTACACACAGCACATGGAGGTAAAGCCAAGGAAAGGAATGGTCAAACATTGTTCTTTTCAAGATATCTAAAATATAAACCATAGTGGTGCCTTGATTTTGGTGAGGAATACAAAGCAGAGTGTCAACTAAGGCTCAGATATGGAAGCAGCAATGTTATGTTAATTAATACATCTCCAAATTTATGTCCAATGGAAAGAAGGACCCTGTGAGAGCCTTGTCTATTTTTCCCCCTTGGATCCTAGACAGACCACATATGCCAAACCTGTCCAGCCAAGGTTGGCAGGGTGAAATCTCCACCTATAAGTCATAGGGCTCCCCTGCCATTAACACTCTATAAAGTCAGAAGAATAAGTGAGATAACTTCTATGATTAAGATGTAATCAACACTGATAGCCGGAGAGTACTCTTCAGTTGAGTCAGGAAAACCAACTTCTGGTCAGGCTGTACCACCCAAAAGGCCAAGAGATGTGGTTCTCTAGATCTGAGTCTTACATTAATGGTTAGGAGCTTCTTAAGGAAACCAATGAGCAAATCGACAAATCCCTAGATAGGGTCTTTATAATAGGGCTCAGAAAATCCTAGGGAGATAGTGGCATCAACAGATGACAGAATTCTATCTCACTCATGGAAGCTGTAGGAATTGGAATTGTAGCTTCCTGTAGAACTTTAATTTTGCTAGAGTTTCCCTTCTGGCAGACATATGAACAGAAAGTCTAACTTGGAAAAGAAATCCTAGGAACTAAAACACCAGGGAAGCCTGTTATATGAAACCATTCCATTCTAATGGTTGAAGAAGCCAACTGTATCCAGGGAGGGTCCCCTCAGAAAGGAATGTGTGATAAAATACGAGCATAAGTTCAGTATCATATTTTATATGCTTAGAGAAGAAGAGAGACATTCAGGGGTATCTACTATTTGCTTTCCCTTTTTGGCTCATAAAAGGTCAACACTTAGAAGTTGGCCAATAAATATGAGAAAGGGCTTCCCTGAAGACACCTGCCAACCTCAAGGTACCATTAATTATCCTTTCTCATTAGAACTAAACTATTTTAAATTCATTTATATTTCACAGTGACCAAATCAGATAATTTAGTATCTTGTTACAAGGATCACAAAATGCAGTAGTCTATATAAAACAGAAAAAAATTTAAGCTGTCATGTAACAAAGTTTACTGGACATATTTGTGATACAGTAGAGTACTGCTCAACCTTTCAAAATCAATCATTTTTTTTTAAATTTTAAAAATATGCATTTGGAATTGTTACATAACTTTATCACTTGTCCAGTGCTCACCCCAACCTTAATAAATCACTTGGAAAGAGAAGAAAGATGAAATTTATTCATAATACACCTATTCACAGCTATTTGCTCCTTTAAACACACACAGACATACACACCTGTTCAGATTCCTCTATAACTGTTCAAATTTCTCTGGTCTTCTCTGATCACCTTACGACTTTGTTGCTTAATTAGCTCCTGCACATTTTCAGATGTTTAGGAGGGCTGAGGATTGCTTGTTTCCATTTAAAGGCTAACATGCTTTCTGCTGCCTGGTAATCCAGTAATATATGGATGCTGAATTCCATTGTATCCCAAGAAAGAAGAGAGTCATACTGAGGAGACGGCTTGACTTTAGTTTTGCTTTTTCCTTTTTTCCTGGGCAGGATGCTTCTGGCTGGCCCAGAGCTAAGTTCCCATATTGTACCAGGCAGCCAGAGAATGGCTCCTTAGTGCTTGCACTAATCCTCCTCTTTACTAAATAAGCAAGTCAAGCTTTGGAGGTAGGGGTGGGGGGAAAATTATATAATTTGAGTTAATTGGTTTGGGGCTACCCAAAGCCCCAGCTGTATTGAAGGGAATTGTTTGGTCTTCAAGACCCAATTAGAGACATTCAACTGATGTAAAATAGATTTTATTCTTTTCTTTCCAAGTCATTGTCAAGAGACTCAGCCTCCATACCATACCAGAAAATATCCTTTAATCACAGTCTCCCCAAATGCATTCTGAAAACATGTCTGCAAATAGGTGTATCTAAAGGCATGGAAAACATATAAAGATATGCTAACTAACAAGTTTATTTTACAGGTTCAAAAATGCAGCATCTAGTGATAAGACAGGAACTACTTTTCAGTAACCTTCTAGATACTATAAAATGTGTGTTAGCTAATCAAATTGTTTGAATGAATGGTCCAACCTCTGTTTTTCCCCCTAAATATACAAGTTTGAGAAATTCATGTTTGGTCTTCCTAGATCTGAGACAAAACCACATGTGACTTCCATTTAAATGATCAATGTGTAAGGAATGGCCATAGTGGCATTTACTTGCAAGCAACCGCAGTTTGAGTTTGCTGGTGTTCAGACAGGGTAAGAATTGTTGTATGTTTAAAGTGACCTGAGATGTGCTATCTTTTTGGTCTAGCAGCTTATTCAAATGATGCTTGAAATAGGATTTGGTTGATGACAACCAAAATCATTCCTTTTTGTAAGGTCCATGCAACCCAGAAAGAAATGAGAAACAAGAATCGTGGGGTGCTGAGGTAGCACATAGGCTTACAGAATGGCTACTTGCTGCAGCAGTTGCTCAATTCCGTTATTTCCTGATAGAGGACCATGTGCACAGCATGGGAAAGGAAAACGAATTAAGACCAAGTCCTTATCCTCAAGGAACTTTTAGCCATATAAGGGTGGGAATGAATGAAGGAATTATAGAAACAAACATGATGTCAAGAAAAACAAAGGAGGGATCCAGGATAAGAAGGGGTAGAACACTCACCTAGTTAGAGATTTTATGAACCGAGTGATGTTCAAGATGAGTCTTGCAAGCTCAGTATAGGTTTTTAAAGCTCAGGATAGGACCCTTCAGCAGGCAGAGGAATAATCTAAGCATTCAAGATCCCACCTCCACCCCAAACATCATTTTGGGGGGAGACTATTCCAAACAGAGGTTAACAAAAAGGAAAAAAGTGATGAAGATAGAAAGTTTTCAGGGAGAAATATGGAAAACATTTGTCAGTGCAATTGAAGTGCCACCAAGAGTATTTGTGGGGAACAAATGGTGATTGGGTTTGGAAGACTAAGTCAGGTGGAGATGCTAGACCTGTGTACCCCAGTAAGAAATTTATACTTAAAAAGAAATGGGGAGCCACCTAAGGATTTGGAGCAGAGAAATGAATGGCAGAATCAAAGCTCTGCTTTTACCAGGGACCTTGACAGCAGTGGGCTGTGTGGAAACAGTCAGTGAGGGCCAAAGTGAGAATGAAATCCCAGCCCCAAAGAGCAAACCCAGAGTGTGGAGAGCATGCACTACTATAGGTAAAAATAATTTAACCAGCAGGAAACCAAGGCACACTGTCCTCTATGGCCAGCTAAAGACCTGATTCTGAGATAAATAGAATGTCTCCTTGAGAAGTGGTTCTTATTTCACTTGACAGATATAACTGAGCGCCTACTCTGTGCTGGGCACCATCCTGGCACTTGGAAATACATCAGTGTGAATGGGACAGGTACAGATCCCTGCCTCATGAAAGAAGTAATTAGCTCTAGCCTGACACTCAGAGTCCCCTTCATAAACAGCAGAGATGAAAGACCAGTTTCTAAATAAGAGCTTCCCCCAGTATAGCCCTGCCCTACTGCTAAGCTGGTGCAGAGATGAGGAAGTACCAAAACCACGGTGGGTCTCCATGAAAGAGGCGGTCCTGTAGGAAGGTGAGCAGACAATGTGCAAGCTGTACACAGTTTACCCAGCAGCATCAATATGTAAGGGTGACGGCAGGCAGTTAGGGGCTCCCCCAAAGCCAGAAGATGTCATAGGCCAGAAGCAGGACTAGCCAGGCTAGGAGCAAGCGAAATCAAGGGCCTGGACTTATATAAAGAAATAGAGAAGTTAACTCAGCAGGAAGTAATACAGAAAAGGGAAGAGGGAGCGTTGGAATTTGGCATTGTTTGTACAGCAGGAGAAAGGCTCTGGCTACAGACAGCTCTGCCCCTGGTTCAGGTGTCATATGGGTGATGCATCAGGCCATCAGGCCATCAGGCCACCATGCTCTTGGCATAAGCAGTCACCTCACTACCCCTTCTTGCCCTGAGAATCTGATTACCTGGCAAGAAACTGGTTTCAGTCAGTTCCTTGGGGAGCTTGCCTGCAGGGACATGACAGGCTTGACATGAGTTTCCATGTCTCCCAGGAGAGGCCAGTTACATCCAGTAAGTAGGCGAATTGGAACTCTCATCTACACAGTAACCGCCTATACGGCAGGCTCTTCAGCAGGATCCTCTTGGGAGCTCGACAAGGGATTTGAACTTCATGCTCAATAACATCCTCCAATTCTCTAGTAGATTCGTTCTGACTCCATTTGAATGGGGTCCCTGAAAATACACCCCAGCCCTGCCTAGATTTTTGTTTATGTCTTTTCAGTATTACATTCAGGAACAGTTGCAAAACCTAAAATCCCTAAGGAAACTGAGCACCTATCACTCCTCCTCACTACTAAGAAAGAGGTGGAGCGTCCCCAAATACAACCTGCTGAGAGTAATCCGGTCATTAGAACCTGCCATGGGAGGGGGCGGTGCCTCCTCTGTGAGGTCCTAATCGGACCCGGACCCCTTCGGGAGCAGCCGCTTCTGAGCGGTTTCCATTAACTCCTCACAGGTGCAGCGGCCCCCACTGTAATTGGGCTCATGTCAGCCAGGCCCCCCCGCAGCTGGAGGGCTCAGCCCGGGCTCCCTTTTCTTTCTTTTCTTCTCCTCCCCCTTTTTTATTTATCTATTTACTGGGTCAAACAATGGGGAAGACTAAATTCTAAACAGCCTTTGTTGTTTCTACCCCTTCATCCCCTTTAAGTCAAAGAAGCGGAATTCAAAAGCGAAGCCGAGAGACATCCATCTTCCAGAAAGTTAAACAAGGACAGGGGGTTATAGATGGCAGATAGGACGCATTTGTCAACACACACTCCACGGCGGAGGACACAATCGGACGGCGCGCCAGCACCGAAGCCTCACAGCTCGCGGTGGGGCGTTACCTGCCAAGCCCTCGGCAGAGCCGGGCACCGCGGGAGACAGCGTCCACGCGCGCCGCCTGCTCTCGGGGAGCACAGCGTTTGTGTTGGTGTCAGGCCGGCCTCACTCACCTCCGTTTGATTCTGGCCCGCACCTGTGAGGTCAAAGCTGGAGGTGATATAGAATCTTCAAGACAAAAGAAAACTCTGAGCCAAGCTCATTCATTTTTCCTTTCAACAAAATCCAGGGAGCACCTACTCTGTGCCCAGTGCTGTTTGAGGTTCTGAGGTGACAAAAGCAGGCAAAAATCTGTGCCCCTTGAAACTGACACATTATTAGTAGACAAGTTAGATAATAAATACATACTATCAGGTAGTGATAGGTGCTATGAAGGAAAATAAAACAAGGTAAAATAGAGAAGCAACAAAGGAAGAGGAGGTGCTATTTTAGATCAGGTGGTGGATCGGGTGTTATTTTAGGTCAGGACATTTGAATAAGGAAGCACACGAGTCATGTGCCGTGTCTGGGGTAGGCTGTTCCAGGCAGAGGGAATGGCAAGGGTGAAGTTCAGAGGCAAAAGAATGCTTGGCTTGCTGGAAGCCGGGGAGGAAAGCTGCTGTGGCCAGCTTAAAAGAGTGAGGGAGAATGTGGGAGCAATTCTTCTGCTCCTGGAGCTAGTCACTAGGAAGAAGTAGGAGCAACGCATCCAATACTATCGTCCTGAGAGGCTACTGGGAGGAGCTGCTGTTGGTCAAGTCTTGAGCTCCTTGAATAGAGTGCACTGTGTTTCATAAAGGAGCAAACTACCACTCGTTCAATTGTGTATCTAGTGACCTGCTCTATGTTAGCTCCCAGGAGACCCTCTGAACCCAAGTCAAGTCAGTTCTGTTCTCTAGAGACCGTTTGATTTGTGTTATGAAAGGTAATTATTTTTCATCCTCGTCAACCTATAAGGAATAAATGTCTCAGCAGTGGTGTATGGCAGAGGTTTAACAATCGGCTCTCTGGGAAAAATATAGATAGGTATTACAGACAGACAGATATAAGTTTAGTATATTATTTTAATAAATTTTACTGATATAAAGAATGTATAGCACACAAGTTAAAAATAATAACATACAATATTTGTATTAGCCAGGGTTCTCCAGGGAAACAATAGGCTAGACATAGACATACAAAAGGAGGTTTATTATGAGAATTGGCTCACATGATTATGGAAACCATGAAGTATCATGACATGCTGTCTACAAGCCGGAGAACCAAGAAAGCCAGTGGTGCAGTTCAGTCTGAGTTTGAAGGGGAGCTGATGGTGAAACTCCCAGTCCAAGTCCGAAGGCTCCAGAACCAGGGCAGGGGGTCAAGGGTGGAGGTGCTAGTGTAAGTCCTGGCATCTGTAGGCCTGAGAGCCAGGAGCTCCAGTGTCCAAGGATAGAAGAGAGTGATGTCCCAGCTCAAGAAGGCAGAGAGAATCCACCCTTCCTTTCTGCCTTTTGTTCTATTCAAAAGGGCTCTCAACCACTGGGAGATGCCCACACACACTGGTGAAGGTGAATCTTATGTACTCAGTCTACTGATTTAAATGCTAATCTCTTCCTCATAGACACACCCAGGAAAAAGGCTTTGCTCTCTGGGTATGCTGTGCCTTCACCTAGTCAAATTGACACACCAAATTAACCATCACAATACTATTATTTTAAATTATGAAATTATTGCAAATTTCAAATAGCCCAATGAGTCTCACAAAATGCTTTCATTGCTGCTGAAATCTTGAATATGTCACCAATCTATGGGAAGAGTTGACAAATGAGTATAGTTCTGACATGAATGTTGGCCGACACTTTCATTTAAATTAATGAGTAAAATAAGTGAATCATTAAAGATATGTAAGAACGTCACTCTTTCATCTAAGATGCGAGAGACTTCTTTGCTGAATTAGACACTAGAAGAATATTTCTTCAAATTTTCATGCTATTCATAATGTAATGGCTATCGACAAAACACATGTAAGTTTAATATACATTGTTAATATTTCTCCCTCACTTTCTTAAGTCTAGCTATCAGCAAAACAATCACTCTCTGATTTACAGCACTTGCCCATTTCCATAGTGTAAATACTCATACCACGACTGATTTCACACTACCGACACAGCATCACTGAATGCAGAATTGGAAACGTACACCATGATATAGAACCTCCACCTGGCACATGGATACAACAGATGGTAATAACCTCAAGAGCATGCGTAATGATAAAATGTACTAAAATAATTAGGAAACATTAAGTTAGTTTTAAGTATCTGTTTCCTTTTTAAAAAAAATTAATTTATTTTAAAAAGTTCATGTATTTATTTATTTATCTTTAGAAATGGGTGTCTTGCTATATTGTCCAGGCTGGCCTTGAACTCCCGGCCTCAAGTGATCCTCCTGCCTCAGACTCCCGAGTTAGCCAGGATTACAGGTGTGAGCCACCGTACCCAACCCTGTTTTTTTTAAAATATAATTTATTTGATTATAATATAAATTCATATAATTTAATTTTAATTTTAATAATGGCCATATTTAACAACTGGCTTATAAAATTCCTAAAAATTTAACAGTTGACTCTCACAAGCTGGTTGAAAGCCAGCTTCACTAAGACACCTCTGTGTCTTAGTGGCGTCTTGCCTTGTGTATGTAGCTGACTTCGAAGTCTCAAGATCTTTACTTCTCTTTTCTTTTTACTTTTCTACAAGAATTGGTGTGAAGTAAACAATTATTATCTAAATGCCTTAATAGTGGGAGGGACTCGGGGACCCTGGGGCTTCACAGAAAATTAAGCAGTCTTGCTTAGACACATGAATACTTAAGTTCTGACCTCTTGCTACTGTAAGAGGTATATGCAGGGCACATCAGCGCTGAAACAGATTTGGGAAGTCACTTGAATACAGCTTCCCATCCACTGCCCTCCTTCTGTACCCCTATCATACAATGTGTTATTAATCTATAAAGAATAAGTAAAATAAAATATCACCATGCTATTTTAAGGAGAATTATAGCAATTAGTGAGCCATACATTCGCTATTCTATTTGACAAGGATCCCAACAGAGTGTGTTCTGTGCTATCAGTCTGAGTATTCAGAGGATAATGCACCAAAAAGCTAGTAAAACTGCATCATGGAGCGTGTCTCACTTTGAACTCCTGGCCTGCAGAAATTATACCAGCTGTACACTTAATGAGATCTGTACACATTTCTTCTAACCCCTGTGTTTGTCTCCCTTACCCAAAACTGTCCTGGCAAGTCACACCTCTGTGGTTTTGCTGAGTCTGTTCCTTCCTCCTGGAGTTCCCTTCCCTTGCCTGTACCTCTCAAATCAAGGCCCAGATCCAACAAAACCCTTCCTGTTCCCCTCAGGAGATACACGCTGCTCTGAACTGCATTGCCCTTTGTACCTCTAGCACTTTAATGAAATAATGCTACTCTCTGCCATGAATTATAATTATTTGTGAGCTCCTAGAAAACAGCAGCCATACTGTCTTTATCTTACACCTCGTTCTGGGGTCCCACACAGTGAGATGATGACACAGCCAGCCATGCTGGCCTCAGGGAAGACGTCCTAGTGATATGCTGCCCGGCTGCAGCTATGACTCAGATGACGTGGCCCACTTTGCCATCAACATGCAGCAAGCACACCAGCTTATCCCTTCTGCATTCTCAGCAGAGCCTGATTTCAAAAATCACTGAGAGGAAACCAGAATCACCCGAAGTTTCTAGAAAATAAATAAGTCATGTTCGGACCACAGTTGCTTTCCAAAGGGACAGACTCCACTGCCTGAACTTGCATCCCATTGGCTTTAGGTACACTCCCAGCTGCCTGCATAATGAGATGGCCAGTGTCCTGGAATGTGCTCAGGATAAGGAACTGGAGTTCCTGTTGATGAGAGTCGGGAACAGCAGTGATGATCTTCCCAGAGTTCTTGCCCAGGCCAGCGTGAGGCAGCAGTATGGCAGAGTCCAGCACCGGGAACCCTGCGGGAAGATGGCCTGGCTCCCTCACTTGCCAGCTGTGCGACCCTGGGCCAGTTGCCCGACTTCTCCACCAGCTTCCTCACCTGTCAAGTGAGGACAACAGGCTCATTAGCCTCACGAGGCTATTGTGAGGATTTAATGAGTTAATATAGGTAAGTGCTTCATGTGCACAACAGGAAGTAAAGCTCAAGAGAAATCAAGCAGGTGAGAGGGGGAGGAGGGGATGGGTGAAATTATACCTAATGGGTACAATGTACACTATCTGGGAGATGGGCACACTTATAACTTTGTCTCAAGTGCTACAAAAGCAATCCATGTAACCAAAATATTTGTAACCCCACAATATTATAAAATTCAAAAAAATAAAAAATATATATAGATAAGTGCTTAGAAAATGCCCAGATAAAATAGTCAGTGAATTGTAGTTATTACTTATAGTAATAATAACAACTATTATTACTATTAGAAGAACAGCATTTCCAGTGGCCTCTCCTGTTGCAGGAGGGGAGGAGAGGGTGGGCAGGGATGAGAGAGCAGGGTAGGAGAGAAGGCACCAGCTGGGAATGTGGGAATATGATTTCTAGGCCTGGCTCCGCGTCACTGTTTACCTCTGGAACCAGAGGTTAAATCTCTTCCCTTCTCTGGACCTCAGTTTCTTCATCTGTGAAATGAGGTGACTGGATTAGATCAGAATTTCCTAAACTGGGCTAAGTATGGAAACCTTTTGGGTAGATTTTTAAAAATCTAGGACCTCGGGTCCCATTCCTGGTTTACTGAATCAGGCTCTGAGATTGTGGCATTCAGGAATATGATTTGTTTTTTAAGCTTTGTCGGTAAGTCAATGCATCTAGTTGGTGTTTAGGAGCCACTGGATTCAACCAAACCCCAGCCTCAGGGCCTTTGCACTTACTGCTCCCTCTGCCTGGAAAGCTCTTCCCTTAAATGTTTCTTTGACTCATCTTCTCGTTCATATCACTGCACAAATGCTACCTCCTCAGAGGAAAACTTCTTGATCACCCTATGTAACATCATACTACCCTTCCAACCACTGTCAACCTTTTTTTTTTTTTTTGAGACAAAGTCTTACTTTGTTGCCAGAGCTAGAGTACTGTGGCATCAGTGTAGCTCACAGCAACCTCAAACTCCTGGGCTCAAGTGATCCCCCTGCCTCAGTTTCCCGAGTAGCTGAGACTACAGGTGTATACCACACCTGGCTAATTTTTACTATTTTTAGTAGAGACGGGGTCTCCCTCTTGCTCAGGCTGAGCTCAAGTGATCCTCCTGCCTCGGCCTCCCAGAGTGCTAGGGTTACAGTTGTGATCCACCGTGCCCAGCCTGCTGGTCAATCTCATAATGTGACTTATTCCTCCCTGTAGCACTTCTTACTATGTGAGTTGGTTGGTTGTTGTTCTTCCTTATTAGAATGTACACTCCATGAGGGAAAGGTCTGGGTTTTGTCCACCACTGTATCCTACCACTCAAGTAGAGTGTCTGGAATATAACCGGTATCTAATAAACCAGTTTTGAATGAACAAATGAATAGCTGGATCAATTAATGGATTGAATGAATGAGTAATTCTGCATCCACTTTGCCTCTGCCTGTAAGTCAGAATGTGGAACTAACTGAGAGCAGCAAGGAGGTGAAGGCAAGTAGATGGCATGCTCAGCCAAAGAACTCAGCAAGAAGATTGCCGCCTGGGCAGTTCTCTGGGGGGCAACTAGAGGCCTCTCCCTGGGGCTCAGTATTCGAGGGCCCCTGATGTTCCCAGGACTGCAGGTCCTGCTTCTTGCTATACCTGAGGCAGTTCCCCTAGGGGGAGGTTGTTAAATCTAACTGACTGCCTCACAGCTATGTTTTGGGGTTTCATTGCACTCACATTTTCCAGGTGCTTACTTTTAAGGAGGATGATGACAAACTTTTCAGCAGTTGCTTTATGGCGGGGCAGGGAAGCTTTCCCGATCTCCACTACGGAACAATGTGTACCGAGAGACATGATGTCATTTGGTTTTAAAAAGGTGTCTGAGCTAGGAAATGTTTCCAAATGTATTTCAGGGGGTTCATAAATGATTAATAAGATATATATGGGTTAATATCTAAAAAGTATAGTGCATATTAAATACTCTTGAAGGTAAGATTTTACAGGCTAGCATTACACTTCCAGATTTCTAGGGCTTTAAAAGATAAATATGCTGATCTGAGTCATCAGTTTTAAAAGAAAAAGTCCCATTTCCTATAACATCTTGTTTGCACAATTGGGATGTGTAACCCAGACATAGATTCTGGGGACATTGAAATTATCTCTTTAATTGTTGGCCCTACCAAAAATGCTCAGCTTAAGTATCATATCAACAGCCTTGATTTTGACTGATTTCTAAACTGCAAAGCTCTTTTTTTGCCTTCTGATTAGTATTTTTCTGAAACTTTGGGAAAAAATATATAGGTCAGGTAATCCATTTCCAATGGATTAAAGAGCCAACATTTCCAATATTAATGAATATTTCCTGAAGAAGAAATTCCACGGATCAATTAAGTTTGGAAAGCATTAAGTTGATGAAAATTTTCACAGAACATGTCAGAGTCTTTCATGTTATGTGCATGTGACTTCAGGAAGAAAGATAAGACATACAATTTTTCAAAAGCATTTGATTAGGGAATGCTGAATACCCAGATTAACATTTATCCTCTTGTGGAGCTCTTGTGTTTCCTCAGAACACTGACTGGGAAATGCTGGCCTGGAAAAGACTACTAAGGGACTGGCTTGAATTATTAGATAATATGATACGTTTGCTTGATTATTCTTTGAGGACATTGAAAGGAAAGCATTATAAGAATCATCCCATGATTTTTCTGAACTCAAGATTTGATTTGTGCCCCACTGCAAGCACATGAGATGAAGGAGATGGCATAGGTATATTCTCAGTACAGAAGGCTGGTTGGACAAATGTGTGTATGGGAGTAATTTTATTTTTGGCCATGATGGAGTAAACTGGTATTGGATGTGCCTTCCCAGCACCAGCAATGATTAAAATGGACAAAATATATGAAGCAGTTATTTTCAGATGTTGAATAATAGCAGAAATGTGATCCTTGAGAGAAAGGAAGCCCATGAAGGGAGCCCTGCATGCCACCTGGGGACATTTACCACCTGGGGACAGTTACCAGGTTATAGTGCGAGGAGGTGGAGCACATGCAGGGAATGGTGAGCGTGCTTAGTTGAAGAAGCAAGGATTGGAGTCTGGGGACGCGGGAGCAGTGAAGCTTGCAGGGCAGGGTACCTGAGCAGGGACAGCTGTGCAAGGAGGTTGTCAGAAGTTTGTATTGAAGAGTCCATCGGGGTTCTTGGTTGAGAGCAGGGCAGTACATGCATGGGGTAAAACTCCACTAGACCTAGCAGAGAACAGATTCAATGGGGATAAAATTAGAATAGAGACACCAGAGGTCCTCAGTGTTGAAAAACATTGGAATTCCAGCCAAGCAGAGGGGAGACACTTTGGTGAACACCTCACACATTCATATGAAACTCCAGAAATTCCAGACCTTAAGAGAAAGACCATGCCATAGAATAAGAGCTATGTCCAAAAAACAAAACTGAAATAGATACACCCTAAAAAGACCTTAACACAGCCTCTGCAAGGTCAAGGTAAGCCACCAGTAACTTAGCTGCCTATTCACCACGGTACTGGAGATCCCAGCCAGTGCAATAAGGTGGAATAAAAAGCACAGACATTGGGCAGAAACAAGTAAAACCTTCCTTATTTATAGATGACATACATATATAGATAAAATCCTAAGGGATCTATAAAGTCACTAGTATAACTAATCAGGAAATTTTGCAACACCGCAAGCTACAAGGTCAAATGTACAGATATCAATTCTATTTTTATATACTAACAACAAATAATTAGAAAATAAAATGTTCCAAACACCATTTGCAATGGTATCAAAATACATAAAACATTTTGGAGTAAGTTTGATAAAATATATACAAGACTACATTAAAAATTATACAATATTGTTGAGAGAAATAGAGGAAGACAAATAAATAGAAAGATATGCCATATTCATTAATTGAAAGACTCAGTATTGTTAAGGTGTTAATTCTCCTTCTTACCAAACTGATGTACAGATTCAACACAACAAAAATCTCCACAAGATTTTTTATAGAAATTGGGAAGTTTATTGTAAAATTTATGTAAAAATGCAAAGGGCCTAGCATAACCAAAATAGTCTTTAAAAAGAAGAGCAAGATTAAAGGGACCACACTATCTGATTTTAAGACATTAAAAATATACAACAATCAAAGCAATGTGGTATAAGCATAAAGATAGACCCCCCTAAAATAGAACAGAAAGTTCAGAAATAAAGCCACATATATACAATCAATTGATCTGTGACGAAGGCATTAGAGCAATTCAATAAAGAAAGGAAAGTTGTCATCAAATGGTGCTGAAACTACTGGGTAAATGTCTGGAAAAAAATTAACTTCAGCCTTTACCTCACATCATACACAAAAAATTAATTTGAGGTACGTTATACATTTAATCACAAAAGCTAAAATTATAGAGCTTCTAGAAGAAAGCACAGAAAAATATCTTCACAACCTTGAACTGGGCAAAGATTTCTTAGATGGGACACAGAAATAATTAACCATAAAATAAAATTTTGAAGTTTGACTTCATCAAAATAAACTTTTGCTCATCGAAAATAAAAGCCACAGACCAAGAGAAAATACTTGCACTACCTATGCATTAGAAGGGACTTTTATCTGAAATACGTAAAGAACACCTGCAAATTAATAATAAGATAAACCAATGAAAATGGATGAAAGCCTTAAATAGAAATTTCATGAAAGAAGATATGCAAATGCATAATAAGCACATGAAGAAAGTGTTCAAGATCATTAGTCATCAGGAAAATGCAAATTAAAACCACAATGAGATTACCACTTCACGTATTAGCACAGCTACTGTTAGAAAGACTGACAACATCCAATGTTTGTAATGAGGTGGGACTACTGAAACTCTCATTATGTTGCTTTTAGAAGTAGAAGGTGGTAGAACCATTTCAGAAAACTGTTTGGCTATTTCTTAGTTTCTTAAAAATGTAAAGATACACCTAACCTATGAGTCGGCAAGTCCACTCCTACATAATTACCCCATGAGAAATAAAAACGTATGTCCACAAACAACCTTATACAAGAACGTTTGTAGCAGCTGTATTCGTAACAGTCCCAAACTGGAAACAACCCAAATATCCATTAGCACAAGAAAAGATACACTGTGGTGTAGTCATGCAACGAAACGCTAGTTATAAATAAAAGTGGATGAACTACTAATTCACTCAATCACCATCCGGGATGAGTCTCGAAAAATACTATTTTGAGGGAAAGGGGCCAGAAACAGAAGAATTTGTACCATATGATATCATTTATATGAAATTCAAGTGCAGGCAAAACTAATCTACAGTAATAAAAATCAACACAGGGCTTGCTTGGGGAGGGCGGCATTGACTGGTTGGGGGCGGGAGACTTCTGAGGTGATGGAGATGTTGTGTCTCTTGATCACCGTGTGGATTGCTGGGATGCGATGCAACCAGTTGTACAATTAAGATCTGGGCATCTTGTGGCATGCACATTTTACCTCAAGAAAGTAGGGAGGGGAGTGAAAGAGGAGAACAAGAAACAGTCAAGAAAGAAGAACAAAACAAAATGCACTTATGCTTTACTCGCAGGCATGCGTGCCCGGCCCCCAGCCCCGCCACACGCACAGACACTCACACGCAATGTAAATACGTGTAAGTATATTCGCTGTGAACTGGGCCGAAGTCGCACAGAGCATCATGTGCTTTAGATCCATTTCAACAGATATCTTCAAAGTTCATTATGAGAAAGGTCTTTCCTATGTTCATTTTGGTCTCTTCTGGGCTTTGTTGCCAAAATACCCAAACATGTTTGGAAAGAGAGAGAACAGAAACACTAATTCTGAACTTCACACTTATCAGGATCCAAGAAAAATTGTTCATTGGTTGACATTTTTAGGTTTCATTTCCTGCCACAATTCTCTCTGGAAAAGGAAACGAGCAAGGAAATAACTCTCGACTCCTCCCTAACCTCCCAAATCTGGCCACCGGATTTGAATCTGGAATTTGATGGAAGAAAAAAAATATTTTTCCAGAATAAGAAATGGTTCCTATTTTTATTATAACATAGCTCTTTCACTGACTTGATACCGCCCCTTCCCATTAAGAGTGACCAGTGATGTTCTCAACAATAGCACCTCGCTTCATTACTAAAGTGTGCTGGTCACATTAAAATGTAACCACATGGAAATGAATGTCCTGCTTTTCACGTCTCTGTCCTTGGTTTCCATGGAAGTGGGCTAATTACCTTTTTAATAGCCCTAATTGATGGGCTCACAGATCCTACCTTTCAGTCCCACTTGTGTGCTGCTGCGGGTGGCGTGGGCGGCACTCCTCTCTCCGGCCCCTCTCTCCAGCTCCTTCTTATTGGAAGGAGGCTTGCTGACTCCTGAAAGGCCCCTGCCTTGTGTTCCTCTGTTTGCAAGACTACCTGCCGCCCACTGTGGGCTGGCCAGGAAGCCTCGCTTTGTCTTGGCCGATTGACACAGCTGCACACTCAGTAAATAGACTCAGATGTTGAGCTTTTGTTTGAAGGATCTTTTCAGATTAATGCAGAGAGAATTAGTTTTTAAAACTTAAGCCGGAGCCAGGATGAGTAGAATGGAGCTGTGAGCCATTGAATTCACGTCCACAAAATGAGACCAACTGTCTTACGGGGGTGTTTATCCCCTGTTCCTTTTGGAGGTAACATTGAGGAAAGAGGCTCCCACTCCCGCAGGCCTCAGAGTCTTCACTCAGGCCATTGGGAGGAGAAGATTTCACCAGCGATTACGTCTTCCAGCTTCATTCTCCAAGGACAGATAGCCCTGCCCTTGGTACAGAGATGCAATTACTGCAAAATATTTGTTAACAACTGATTTGGGTTTTCTTATTTCTAGATGACAAGAGATTCTAATAGGTGATGTAAAAAGACCCGTGGCCTCTGGCAAAGACCACTTTAGCAGCCTGGCAGACAGGGCAGAGGTCTGAACTCAATGTCGATGATCATCTATCTCGGAGTCTTCAGGCTTCATCAATTATCCCAACCCGTCTGGCCTTCACTGGCGTGCTCATTAGGACCATTCCCTGCTGGGACTCAGGTACTGGTCATAGCTCCCAGTGGATGGCTGGTTCTTTGAGAGTGGGACCATGTCTCAGAGTGTTCCTGTACCTGCCATTTCACTCGGCACAGTTTGGAATTTCAGTCACAATTTGGTGATTAGAAACTACAGGACTTTATGCCTCTCTGAGACTTACTCAATTCCTCAAGCTATAAAATAGGGATCATTGCTCTCTTTTGCTAACAGTTCTAGGTACTTAGTTAGGCAGTTTGATGTGGAATGAGACTTGGCTTTTACTCAGACAGACCTGAGTTCAAATTCTGCCTCTGCCACTTACTAGGTGTGAGATCTTAGACAAGTCCCTGCTCTGAGCACAGATCTCCTCACCATGACAGTTCAGATGGGATTACTTTTCTTAGGCTGTTGTCAGGGATTGAAAGAGTTTTTTCATATCCATGCGCAAATGACAAGCATGTTGCCTAGAATATTGTAGGCTGGCCAATATGTTAGCTCTTCCTCTCCAGGTCTCTGCTTTTCAAAGATTCAAAGATTTTTTAAGGATATAAAGGATGCCAAATGGAAAAATCACTTAGTTAATTATTAACATAAACTATGCCTACAGGAGGCAAGATTCCTTCATTCTATTAGGCATGCAATAAATACTAAAGAACGGCTGTTGGTGGGCACTCCCGACTCCAGCCTAGTCAGCCTCTCCTCTCCTCTTCCATCTCCAGCGCCTGAGTCACTGTCACCCCCCCAGACACACGCACACCCTCTCCTCTCCCTCTTCCATCTCCAGTCTCTGAGTGACTGTCACCCCCCCAGACACATGCATACCCTCTCCTCTGTTCCTACACACACACACTCACTCACTGAAAAAGAAGTGCTGACAAAGCAGAAGAAATGAACCGGAATGATGCAGAAAGCCTTCTCAGGGAAAAATAGGCAGCAGCTTTCCAAAAAAGGTGATAATTTCACAAACAAAGTGGCGACTGGGTGGCATGTAACATATTTCCCAAAGGAGAAGGGTGGGCATGGGTACATTTCTCCTCCTTGCTCCAGGCTATGGGATTTAAAGAAAATGTTTGTTCCTCTTTTCCTTTATGAAGACAGTAACCAATCTGGAGTCTGTTTCCCATGTTCTCCCACAAGGTACTTTCTGCTGAAGAGGCAGCACACGCAGGCACTGCCGCAGGCTTGCTGTGGGCTTAGGGCCCCCAGCAGTGGAACAAGGATTGGACTATATGTCTTTAAGGACCCCTCCCAAGCCAAGACTCTGATTCCTCTACAGCTTCCTGTAAGGAAGGATGTGAGAGCAGAAAAGGTGGATTTTGAACTGGCTCCAACAATCAGGAGAAACGCTGATGATAGGAAGGGGCTGCATTGTAGGAACCTAAATCAACCCATATGTTGGGTCAGGTTTCAAGTTTTGATCAGCATGCCTCTAGACTCTAAGAATTTAACGCTGGAAAATAAGCCTGTGCTTTTTGAGATAAGAAGAGAAAATGCAGTTGATTGAGTTTTAAATTATAAAATATACCTTCAAACTGTAGCCTGGAGTCACTTTCTTTTGTGACTTAGAAAAAGAGAGGTTGGCCAGGCACAGTGGCTCATGCCTGTAATCCCAGCACTTTAGGAGGCAGAGGCAGGAAGGTGGCTTGAGGCAAGGAGTTTGAGACCAGCCTAGGCAACATAGTGAGACACCAACTCTACAGAAACTAAAAAAATTAGCTAGGCATGCTGGCATGCACCAGTAGTCCCAGCTACTCAGGAGGCTGAAGCAGGAGGATCTCTGAGCTGAGCAGTTCAAGGCTGCAGTGAGCTATGATTGTGCCACTGCACTCCAGCCTGGGTGACAGAGTGAGACCCTGTCTCAAAAAAAAAAAGAGAGAGAGAGAGAAAGAAAAAGGAAAAAGAAACTTTTAGTTCTGATAGCATACTCCTCTGTGGGAAGAACAATAACGTAGGAATCAGAAGAAATGCACAGATCTTGTAGAGACGTGTGCACCGAACCTTTCTGAGCCTGAGTCCCTGTCTCTGTGAAATGGATAAAAAACCTCCCCAAGGACAGTTTTCATACCATGAAGGGAATGACACTACAGTGAAATAGAGGGTGGTTTGGTGCTACTGCATTTCCTGCCTGTCCTAATCTCTCACTGTAGAGCACTCGTGTTCCTTGGATGAGTTACAGCCATCCAGATGGAAACTGAGCACAGCTCGCCTCGCCGCTTCCCAACATGCTCACGCTAGAAGCGTCAGCACCAGGAACTTGGCCGTGAAATGCGCATAGAGAAGGAAGGTGCTGTGGAGTAGTATTTGGAATACCGGAGCAGGGTGCACTGAAGACAAACACGTCTTGGTGAATGAGAAAGGATGAATCATGTTACCATGTACCAGAAGATGCAAAGAGAGGCTTGACAATAGCACATGTCATCTGCCTTGCTTTTGTCATCAGGTAAGTAAGGCAACTAAGTGGCCCCAGGTTGAGTGTGAGGAGGCCTGCATGCTGATTCTGCCTCTCCCCTGCTTTCCCTCTGCAAGAAAGGTTCTTCTATCTCCAACATGCTCAGCCACTCCAGAAATCCTCCTTATCCAGGGCTTTCGAGCCTGATTTCAAAAACAACAAATTATGAAGTCAGCGTACCTGGGGAGCTACCTTTGGTTTGAGACTTTTTTTTGGCCTTAAAGCTGAGTTTCTAAACCTTACTCAGTTGGCCTGACCCCATATTCGTGTTTGGCTCAATCCAAGGTGGCAAAGGTAGCTGTGGTAGGAGACCGGGAATAATGCCTGGGTAGGGATAGATTGTGTTTCCTCTGCCCATGGGAAGGCTTCACAGAGGGGCTGGGATTTGAGCTGGGTCTTCAGAATGTGTGGGGGCGGCCTTGGGTAAGCATTCTGGGCAAAGGCAACAGTCCCCCAGCTCGTGGCATTGCACACTTCAGGCTGTGTAGTAGATCCCCACAGTGTACGACAGTTTCAACCCCACAGGCATTTATTTCATGCTCACACACAAGGGTGAGGTGATAACTGTCCTCCATTCGTGATTTGTGTTTTTGCACCAACTGAGCCTCCGTTACTTTTAACATTTGCCTTCAAAAGTTGCCCAGAGAGTCGTCTTCACTCCCTCCAGGCCACCAGACATCGCAAAGAACATGGAAATGGCCTGTGTCATTTTCCCCAAAATCCATTAGCTGGAACTCTGTCACACTGCCACATCTAACTGGAAGGGGGACTAGAATATACAGTCTTGGTGTGGACCCAGGAAACCCATGACTACATGGGCTGTAGGGACCTGCCAGCTACCTCTGCACAGGCCAGCCCGTTCCTCACGCCTGCTCCTTCTGGGGAGATCAGGACTCAGAGCAGCCAGAGGCCCCGGCAAGGCAGACGTGAGGGGGTTCCTGGCAGCCAGGAGCAGCACTCTGGGAGCTGTCAGCCCTGCTGGTTGACTCAGGCCAATTTCTGTGTTGGTAAAGCCAATTTCACTGCAATGTGATAAAGAAAACTGGAACTCCCAGAGGGCCTCCACATTTCTCCCTCTTATTTATGGAAGGAGAGAAGGAAGGTTCGAGAAGACTGACTTTTCACATGCAAGCCATTCCGCCTCCCAGGGTGAAACTGGAACCCCACTGGCTTTCCCTGGCATTGCCTTCAACCCCCTTGCTCAGTCCCTTCTTCTGCCCTGTCTCCAGCCCCTTTCTCTGGGCAGGCACCAGTGGCCAGGCCTGTCACATTGCTGACACCTCGGCTCAGTGCCCAGCCTGTGGGCCACTTTGGGCTCCAGCTACTGGTGGGAGCTGATTCGGGAGCCTGGCCGGCCCTGTGGCTTTGATGGGATTTCATCATCCCGCCTGCTCCTTGGCTGGGCGCCTGGAGAGCTGCACAGCCTTGCCTCAGGCTATCTGCTTTCACGGAGAGGCCCTCCTCTCTGAATAGCCGAGGTGAGGAGGTGAGGCTGGGGCTCCTGTCTCTGCAGCCTGGGAGCTGATCCCACGCCAAGGCCATCTGCGTTCACCCAACTGTCCCAAGGGGCAGAGACAAGATAAAGTACAGGGAGAATTAACACTGAACAACTTGTTAATGATTTTATTGCAGGTTAAATAAAATGTCCCAAATAAAACTACAGGAGACCTTCTTTAACCTTACCCTGCTGTAAATATGTATTAACTCAATTACGATCAGCAATTAAGGCCTAGTTTGGGAACAGTGACCTGAGACAAAAAAGACATTATCATCCTGGGAAATGAATCCAGAATAAAAGGAATTTATTCCACCTTAGCTAATGAGCAGCTGTATAGGGATGGAAATGAAGGCCTCGGAATTGCTTTTGACCGTTCGTACAGGGAGAGGAGAAAAGGTTCGCCTTTACGTACAGCTCTTGGAAGCACATTAGGGACATTGTTACAATGCAAATGAGGAGGACCGTTGTGTTTGGGTGGTTTATGGGTTTAGTAAAAGGAGTAACATTTCAATTAGTGGGGAAGGAATGAGAACCTGCCTCAAAGAGGCTTAATTGGCAACTTGGCTTTCCCAGGGGGCTTTGAAGTAGCATCAGAGAAGGAAAGTTTTCAGAGATGGGTGGAGAATAGAGCGACTCCAGGGCCCTGGATATAAGGGGGCAGATGGGCGGCTCAGAAGGTAAAGCCCACGGTGCTACCAGATCCCAGCCCTGCCCAAGCGCCTGGCTCGGATCTCCAGGGCTTCTGAATCATTTTTCCCCAACTTCACCCAATGCCCCCTCCAAGAGAGCCAAGCAGTCAGTCTCCACGAAGCCGGCTGGCTTTAAGGACTGCAGCCCTAACCTCACCAGTGTGGAATTCCTTTTTCCTTCTCAAGAGCCCCTTTTGCTGGGTCTCTAAGTCCAGCCCAGAAAACCGGGGAATTCCACCCTAATTGCCGTGAGTTTTGGGGGGAGGGTGCAATACTGCATGTAAGTGTGTGTTTTCTGCATATGTGTGTTCCAGGGCCACAGGGTCCGAGGACTGAAGATTCAAGCATGGCCTTATGCTAGGGCAAGGGATTTATTGCACAGGTGACTTGTCGAGATCCCGTTCAGATTTTACAAGTTGCAAAGGTGCCCAGATGGACATTACTCTCTCGTGTCTTCTGCCTTTGCGTGGCCACCTCACCAGGCCTTCGTCAGTGCAGCTCACGCTCATGGGCCACTCACATCTTCACACATCGCGACTGATTTGAGGTTGTATTTCTCAATCTAGACATTCACAGGATATGGCAAACTTTTTTTTTTTTTCTAATGTGGAGGAACTCTCTAAGGAAATGCTAGAGATAATATGCCAAGATAATTGTTGAAATGAAGTTTGGAAGAAAATTCAGTGAACCCTGTGTTTTAGCTGAAAGATAGCCATCTGACCAGGGCTTAGGAGAGCTATCCAAACCAAGCCTCCTAAGTGGTATGCTCGTCTTTCTGAGCTTGAAAAAAGCAGAATGAAGAACTTCCAAGTGACTCCAAGTCTCCCTCAGTCCTTTTGCTGTTGACTTTGGATAGGGTGACCTCAACACCCTGCCCGTGTGTGTCTCTGTGCTTGGGTCTTAGCATTGAACCCTGAACTGGAGGATGCCATAGCCCTCTCTCTGAAGCAGTCAGTCCCAAACACACAGGATTTACCCTGAGCCAGGCTTTCTCCCTCCAGCCTTCCCTCTCCTGTGGGTGGCTTCTCCTGGAACGCTGGCTCATATCTCTGGAGCCTGTGGTTTGGGGATTGCCATTAGCCAACTACAACAGGGCCTGGAGAGTTTACTTTGGGTCTAAAATGGGAACTGGACCCACCCTGTGAGTAATGCTCATCCCTCAGCAGGTCTTAGCTGGTGGCCTGCTGCTTTACGAGTGACCCCTCTTCCCACCAGCCTCACCCTGGTTGCCCATGTAGAGTGACCACTCCCCTCCCAAGCCTGTTCTCCTGCTGCCTGCTCAAGCTCGTGACTGGCGGGAATCATGGCATCCGTATGCAGCCTGCACACTCCTGCATGTGGGCGAAGCCAAGCCACCAAGCAGCCGCAGTGGCCATCAAGCCACTGTGAGGAACAGGAACCAGGGACTTAGCACAGCTGTACCCGCTCCTGCTTCCTGTGTGGTGGACAGGAGACGCTGTACCCGGAACCCCGTATCTTCAGCAACACAAGGCTCTTCAGCCCCTAGAGGGGATGATTGATGAGGTGCTTTGGGACAGTTACAGAACCCATTTTAAGTGCTAGAAAGGACTTTAAGAATGTTCTAACCAATACGTGCATGGGAAACTGGGAGGTGACGAGACCTACTCAGGCACCGGCAGGGAGTGAAAGACAGAGATGAGATCCAAAGCCAGGTGATGGCACTGAGGCCAGGGCCCTCTCTTCTCCTATTGCAGAGTCTCAGCTTCTACTTCCCAGCAGGTTTTTGCCTTGGCTGGTGTGGAAGTTAGTATGTGAAACCCTGCAAAGAAAAAGAGAAGTGCGCTCAGAGGCCAGAGGATGCCGGCCGGCATTTGCCATAGAGCTCCCTGAAATGTGTAGATAATCGAGACATTATTTTATATTCTTGCCTTATTGAAGAAAGACTTTGCATGCTTTTTCCTTATTTCTCCAAACCCCTCTGTTACAATCAAAGCTGCTTGCGTAGTGCTTTGGTTAATGCTCAGGAGAAAATTCTCATACTAGATCGTTATTTTCAAAATGCACTTTTCAACATCCAAAATATTTCCACCCCCAAGATCACACAACCTGTAAAGGCCAAAAACACCCATACTCTATTATCCTCATTTTTATAAAGAGAAAATAGTTCTTCAAAAGGTGAAGTAATTTGCCCAAAGCCACGCTCCTCACAAGTGGCTCATACAGACCTAGAACCCAAGTCTAGGTTTATGTCCAACATTTTGCAGAATTCTAGCCTCTGGCAGGAAACAACCTGATTTAGACAATAACTCATTGTTCACTCCTCCCCTTTGGGAACCATGAAATCAATGTTCCTTTGAAACACGAGAGTTTGCATAGATGAACACATGTACTTGTCACCACCTCCCTTTCTCTCCCCACCTGGGGCGCAGGCATTGAAGAATATACCTTGGGGTCTCCCTTCCCTAAGTCCCTCTTGACAGATGAAACTCTGTCCCCACCCACAAGCTTACCCTCCGTCCAGAGGCTGGGGCATCAATAAGAGCCTCTCAGCCGGCCAGAGGCAGGCACCAAGCCATTGTTCTGGAAGGGACAACTGGACCGTCCAGCCTCCTGTTTTAAAGGAACAGGACATAAGAAAACACATCAGTCCATCTGGGGTTACACAGATTCTCTTCATCAATTTTGCTACTTGGGAGTTTCTTCTGGAACATATGAGAAAAGAAGTGAATAGCTAAAGGTGGAAAAGATGAGCTAATCCGGGGTGTTCACTCCCCAGACTAGAGTCTCGCCAGTAAAGTAGATAACAGAAAATATTTCAAAAAAGAGACAAGCAACAAATGAATCCCCAAGGGAGCAAGGAAGAATTATTTCCTCAAAATTTTCTCCAAAAACAAAAATACAAAAGATATAAGATGTGTGCTTCTTATATCTAACATAGGAGGCATTGAATTCACACTCGAAATCGCCTGATATTAAAAAATGTTGCTTTTTTCAAAGAGAGAGATGAGTTCCTCCTGAACAAGTCTATCCTTGTGTCTACCAAGCTCTAACGGGCTTTTCTGTAGTATAATGTAGTGCACGAAAGTCTTCTACTGCAGCCTTTGGGTGTGTGTGTGTGTGTGTGTGTGTGTGTGTGCGTTTATACTATGCATAAAAACTTGTATTGTAGTTTAAACTCTGACCCATCTCTCATCTGGAAAATGGAACTGACCTCAAAACTGCCCCAAGTCTTGAGCCAACTCCCGCACTTCTGTCTAAAATGCAGATTTGACCACTTCCACCCTTGGCTGAAGGCACCCCCACCCCCGCCCGCCCAGTCCCCCATTGCCCACGTGACAAAGCCCACACGCCATAGACATAAACCCCTGCCTCCTTCTCAGTCCCTACGCCCATCGTTTCCTGCCTCGCAGTTCGTGCTCCAGCAACACAGGCTTCTTCGTAGTTTCTGTCCACACCACGTGGCTTTTCTTCTCCAGGACTTTGCTCACATTGGAACCTCTGCCAGGAACGCAGCCTGCCCCCCTGGGAAGCCTTTCCTAAGGTATAACACATCCCACCTGCCTTCCCCTTCTCCCACGATGCCCTGGGAATATCTGGATCTAGCACTTAGAATCATGTTTTGGTGTCTGTGTCTGCTATCATACTTAAAAAAAAAAAAATTATTGAAGAATAACATACATCGAAAACCACCCAAATCTTAAGTGTGCAACCTGTTGAATGTTTCCAAATTTGAACCAGTACCCAGGACAAGAAGCAGCCACTATATTTTCGAGGTCAGAGGCTGAGGTTTGTTCGTCTTTATAACTTCAGCACCAAGCACAGTGGCTGGCGTGCAGTATGTGTCTAACGAATGGTGTGGAATCAATCAATGAATGGGCACTGTCTCTTTCTGTTTGATCCGCCAACCTTTTCTACCAATACCAGGACAATTCAGGATGCCTTGCCCAGGCTTTGAGAGCCTGAATATAAGTGATGAGGATTGTGAAGAAAGGTTCGTAGTTGGGGAAAGAGGGAGGGGGAGAAGCTTGGTTGCTGAGCACCAAACCTGGTAAGATCCAAGACCCAGCCATAAGAGAAAATAACAGTCTTTTCTCTTTATAGACTTGAAGCCATAATCTCACTGCCAAAGCAAGTTGCAGTATCTATGTCAGTTAAGAACAAATGAAGAAGTCACTACAGAATAGCACATTTCGGCCTTTTTGCATTAGATCTAAGGAAAAGGAACAAGTGACATCCATGCTCAGCCCCTGGTGCCAGCCACCAGCATCACTTTACATCAACAGCTGGCACCACACCAGAGGAACGAAGGGTCCAGTCTCTCTACACCCCTGTAAGTGATCGTGTGATGTATAGTTTAGAGTGATGCACCCCTAAATCTGAGTATCCTCATCCACATACTTCTTGGTAAAGTCCACAGCTGCAAATATGAATCTACCATTTAGCTAGCACCTACTATGTTCCAGGCACTGTGGTAAGTAACCACTTACATACCTTCCATTTATTCTTCGCAGCTACTCTCTCTGGTGTGCAATATTATCCTCATTTCACAGGTGAGAAAACTGAGCAATGAAAGCTGGCGTTTGAACCCATGTCTTTGATTCCAAAGCCTATAATGATAGCTACTGCACTACAAACGAGCTATGGAACCTGCTTCCCCATGTTCCTCCTACCACTGGGAAGACCAGTAGCGCCAAGGTTGAGACAGATGGGCCCATGAACCCAGGAACTCCAGACAGACAGGGTGGGAACAAGTCCATCTTCACGGCCTGTTAAACATTCACAGTCTCACTGCTGGAACCCAGCTTCACTCAGTGTTACCCAGGGCTAAAGCCTAAATTCTTACGGTGGATTTTCTCCTAAGGAACTAGAGTTCCCCATGTATGTCCACCCATGGCCTCATTTCAAAGGAAGTATTTGGGGGAGACTCACAAGACACAAGACTGAAGCACTGAAAATATCCACTTCTTCCCAGGGACAGCCACACCCTTCAGGGACAGATGCTTCTGAAAGGCAGAGGATTGGCTCCCCACAGGAGCAATCCTGAATGAGGGGTCAGCTATGGTGTCCTCAGCAAGAAGATGGGTGCAGGGAAAGCATCCTCTGCCCACCTGCACGAGAGCTCCCTGCAGAGGGGCTCGTCATCCTGGAACCTCCCAACACCCCTGGACAGCCCAAGGAAGGGACTTGCACCGTTCAGACCGACGACAGAGCCCGGGCCTGACTAATGCTCCCCAGCACCCAGGCCCATTCCTTGGCTTGAGGACAGACACAAAGCCACCCTGTTGCGAAGCCCAGACCTCTGAAGATCCCCTCCCACTCCCTACCTCTCAGATATCCCGTGTTTACATTCTACTCACCGGCAGACCTAATCCCCGGGCTCTGATCTGCACTTCATCCTGTTCCTGTAAGTCCTCCAGATCAACACACGTCAGTAAGAGTCCCCACTGTGGGTAAGACCTGCGTTTGGGGACTTCCGAGCCCTACAGATTTGGTGCCAACAGGAGAAAATATGGAAAAGGAAATCCAAACATTTACAAACATTTCAGGATGTTTAGTTCAAGCTGCCCCATGTAAATAAGAGAGTGCCCAGGAGATGCTAATTTTTCTGGGACTCACTTATTTCATCCCAAATAAAGATTGCCTTAAAAAAAAAGCCCAAGTCATCAGTCAGTCCCTACTCCCCTTTTGTTTCTCAGGGGCATAAGATCTTTTTCATATAGTTCACTTCAACGCTATTGTATTTCTTCTGTGCTTTGAAAGTGAGCCCCTCTTTGATGGATATTAGCAGAACGTGCTTTCGTGTCTCCCTAATGAACTTTCACTTGGAAAATACCCAAAACAGGGAGGACGCTAGAAGTGTAACAGGATTTTGTTTAAAGCAAAGAGAGACCCTCTCTTCTGGTGTCCCCCTCTTTGGTCCACCCCAGAGGAATAATCCGCCCAGAATCACAGATGGGATCATTTACAGTTTTACTTTCAAGCTCCCAGCTCCCTTTCAGACTGTGTTTACTTGGTCAAAGGCTTCAGGCCAGCCAGGCCGGGCCTCCTCGCAGCCCCATCTCACTGGCTCCCAGATGCTCTGATTGGGATTAAACCTGTGCTGATCTGTCAGCGAGTGATTGGTGGAGAGGCTGCTTTGTGATGCTCCTTGTAAACTTGAGAGGACGGAAGGGTTCAGACGTGGAGGCGATACTCTTTAGGGGACCCTTCAGCTCTGTGCCTGGAGCAGCGCAGGACGGGAGTCCTGCAGTAATTACTGGCTACACAAAAGGCAAATCCCCCCAAAATGGAAGACAGCTTGGTGGCACTGCAAAAGCCCCGTTAGTGGTCGTGTTCTTTATTTCTTTAAACAATTGAAAATATCCTGTGGGAAACAGTTTTCTAGAATCCAATCGTCATTAATTTCCAAATAAAACTAAGTATAGGGGAAATAAATGAGCAGTAAAACACAAAGCCATTAGATGTACCTATGTTGGTTCCCTTGTTTTTCCCTCAATGAGTGTTTCCTTAGGGAGAGATTAGCTATAATAATTAGTATTTTTTTTGTAAACAAAATTGTGTGAAGCTGGAAAATTTGCAAGAGACCAAATATGATTGTCAAAGCACCAAGTTCTCAGCGTGGCCCAGTAGGAAAAGGAGTGAACTGGGCCCCAGATAACCTGCATTCCTTTCCTTGCCAGTCACGTGCTAGTGGTGCTAGCTTGGACAAGTCTTTTCCTATTGAGTCTCTGCTTCTTCATCTATAAAATGGGGACATGCATCTGGGTCCTGTCCTTCATAGGTGTGTTCTGGGGGGTCAAACAAGGCCATGAAGGTGACAACACCTGGAATCTGATTATCACTGACCACCTTTGGTATCAGGACTTTAGAGGCAGAGGTTCCCCCTTTGGTCGATATCACTCATAGGTCATCATTTAGAACTTCCCAGCTCAGGGGTTCAGAATTTCTCACCCCTATGCTTTTTAATAATGCATATCTTTTTTTTCTCTTTTATTCTTAGTTGACATGTAATGATTGTACATATTTATGGAGTACAGAATGATATTTTGATACATGTATAAAATGTGTAGTGGTCAAATCAAGGTAATTAGCATATCCATCACCTCAAACTTTTATCATTTCTTTGTGTTGGAAACATTCAAAATCTTCTCTGCTAGCCATTTGAAAATGTGCACTAAATTACTATTAACTATAGTCACCCTACAGTGCCATAGAACACTAGAATTTATTCCTCCTGTCTAGGTAAAATTTTGTATCTCTTAATCAGGCCCTCCTTATTCTCCCCTCCCGCTCCCTCCTTCCCAGCCTCTAATAACCATCATTCTAATCTCTCCTTCTATGAGCTTAACCTTTTTGAGCTCCCACATATGAGTAAGAAATTCAGTATTTATCTTTCTGTGCCCAACTTATTTTGCTTAACATGTCCTCCAGGCTCATCCGTTTGCCACAAATGACAGGATTTTATTCTTTATTATGGCTAAATAACATACCAGGGTATATATATATATACACCAGTATATATACCAACATCTACTGAGATGATCATATGGTTTTGGTCCTTCATGCTGTTGGAGTGATGTATCACATTTATTGACTTGCATATGTTGAACTGTCCTTACATCCCTGGGATAAACCCCACTTGATCATAGTATATTGTCTTTGTGATGGGCTGTTGGATTTGGTCTACTAATATTTTGTTGAAAAATTTTGCATTTATATTCATCAGGGATGTTGGTCTGTAGTTTTCTTTTTTTGTTGGGTCCTTGCCTGGTTTGGGTATCCAGGTAATGCTGGCCTCATAGAACACATTGGGAAAAATTCTCTCCACCTCAATTTTTTGTCACATTTGAGAAGAATTGGAGTTAGATTAGTAGAATTCAACAATGAAGCCATCTGATCCTGGGCTTCTCTTTGATGGGAGACTTTTTATTACTGATTCAATCTCATCGCTTGTTATTGGTTTGTTCAGGTTTTCTATTTCTTCATGTATTCTTTGCTCCTTTCTTCCTCTTTTATTGTTTATCTTTGCGGTTTGGTTATTTTCTGTAGTGATAACATTTGATTCCTTTCTCTTTCTCATTTGTGGATCAGTTCTACCCATGAGTTTTACACTTTCATGTGTTTTCATGGTGGTAGGTATCATCCTTTTGCTTCTAGATGCAGGACTCCCTTAAGCTTTTCTTGTAGGCCTGGCCTAATGGTGATGAATTCTTTCTGTCTTTGTTTGTCTGAGAAAGATTTTATTTCTCCTTCATTTCTGCAAGATAGATTTGCTGGATGTAGTACTCTTGGCTGACAGTTTTTTGGGTTTTTTTCTTTCAGCACTTTGAATACATCATTCCATTCACTCCTGGCCTCTAAGGTTTCTGCTGAGAAATCTGCTCCTAGTCTGATGGGGATTCCCTTTTATGTGACTTAATGCTTTTCTCTTGCTGTTTACAGAATTCTCTCTTTGTCTTTGACTTTTGACAGTTTGACTATAATGTGCCGCAAAGAGGATATTTTTTAGTTTAATCTATTTGGGGATCTTTGAGCTTCCTGTATCTGGATGTCTATATCTCTTCCAAGGCTTGGGATGTTTTTAGCTACTATTTCATTAAATGTGTTTTCTATGCTTTTTCCTATCTCTTCTCCTTTTTGAACTCCCAAAATGTGGATATTTGCTTGCTTAATAGTGTCCCATAGGCTTTTCTTTCTTTCTTTCTTTCTTTCTTTCTTTCTTTCTTTCTTTCTTTCTTTCTTTCTTTCTTTCTTTCTCTTGGTCTGACTGGGTTATTTTTAAAGACCTATCTTTAAGTTCAGAAATTATTTCTTCTGCTTGATCTAGTCTATTGTTGAGCTCTTGATTGTATGTTTGATTTCATTCATTAAATTCTTCATTTTCAAGATTTCTGTTTGGTTCTCTTTTATATTTATCTCTTTGTTGAATTTCTCATTCAGATCATGCATTTCCTATTTCTCTGAATTGTCTGTGTTCTCTTGTATCTCACTGAGTTTACTTAAGAGCATTGTTTAGAATTCCTTTTCAGGCAATGTCCTTTTCTTTGGTGTCTGTTACTGGAGAATTACTGTGTTCCTTTAGAAGGGTCATGTTTCCTTGTTTTCTCATATTTCTTGTGTCCCTATGTTGATACCTGCTCAGCTGGTGTAGCAGTCACTTTTCCCAATCCCAATTTTATGGAGTAACTTTCATGGGGGGGGGCGGCTTTTTCTTGTAGAAGTATCTATAGTGTCAGTTGAGTAGGGTGCTTAGGCATTGGTTTGGGGTGGGCACGGTAATGTAGTCTCTATATGATTTCTTTGGCTATAATCAACATCAGTGGTGTCTGTGAGTGCTTCAGTGGCCCAGACTGCAGTTATTTGTGAAGCTGTTGTATGGCTTTGCTGGGGATGAGGATGCTGAGAAGCTCAGTCTTTTGGCCCCGGGGGGCCACATGTTGGTGCATGCACCTTTGCTGTTGAAGGGGGTGACATAATTGTCAGTGGCAGGTATGGACCCCAGGTGGGCCAGTCCTTGGGCCCCATGTGGTCAGCTCTTAGGCTCTAGAAAGCGTGCATGTCAGCTCCCTCTATCCTGGGGGGCAGCCTCTCTGCTATCATAAACCACCTGTTTACCAGAACCTAGGGCACTCCACAGGCTCAGGTGCCAGGGTCACAGCTGCCTTGCTGAGTCCAGCTGGTGTTGTGATGCTGTGGCCCTCTGGGTAGATGTCATGGGATATTGACAGGGCCCCAGCATGAATTCCCTCCCTGAAATAATGCAGTCATGTGGACTCCAGGCAGCTTCCTATACTGTACTCAAGGCCTGTGAGGGCAAAGGGGCTCCCCTGTGACGAGGTTTGTGGGCTACTGGGGATCTACCACTTACTTCTCCCCTGCAATGGGGAGTTTCTTCTGGCTCTGAGCCAAACCCAGTGGCTACTTCCCTTCAGTCTCTCTATGTTGCCAGCTTGAGTTTTGGTGCCTTGGAGTGTCTTTGTCGCTTCTTCACTGAATTCCAGTGCTCTCTCTTAGACACTCTATTCAACATGTGGCTATCTATTTGCTGGTTTGGTCCCTCTTTATGAAAGAGTCCTGAGCACTCTGGTCAGCCATGATGATGTGGGATGTGGGAACGGGCCCCAACTTAGTTTTTAGTTTCTATAGATTTAGCTATAATGTGTCAGCAAACAAACTCTCATGATATTACTGGGTCTCCATAGCTCCCTCCCGGTCACTGCTTCCGACAGCATGGCGGTCCTGCCACTCACTCTTATGCTTTTGTTCATGTTGTTGGCTTGGGTTGGAATGCTCACCTCTTATTTCCTTCTTTAGTATTTCTAAAATCCGCTCCCCTCTCAAGGTTCAATGCAAATGTTAACTTTTCCATAAGCCTTCTCTGATTCTCCTGCCTCTAATAAAAAATGACCATTTCTCTGAGCATTTGCAGTACTTCATCTCATAACTCGCAGCAGTCTTTGTCTTCATTCATTTCCATACTTAATCTGTCCTCTCCTACTGTTTTGCTCAAGTGAGGGAACCGAGTCAGTTGTATTTCAGCGCACACACAATCAGCACCTGTGCCCAGTGGGCATTCACTATTTGTTTAAGAAATGAGAACAACTGTAATCACATTCTTTATCCAAATTTTATTTGAAAGCTACAGATAGTCCCCACTTTGCACAGTCCTGTGCTCACTGAAACTCAGAAATATCAGACCCATGTTCTCACTCTGCAGTTACCACGGGAGTGTGAAAAGTGAGGACATGGTTTCAAAATGCACGTATTTTAGTTGACATAGTATTGTGCAAAGTGAGGATTGTCTATATATCTAAATAATATTAATAAATATGTAACATAAAAATGATCCATCTAATCATGAAAAAAAATATCAGTATGTCTTGTGCATTGAGGGCAGCCAGCCATGTACCACATATTAAACAAAGAACTCGTATAGCATCTTATAAATCAGAGCCCTGGCACAAAAGAGCAATGCCTGTCCAGTCTCAGGGCAGAAGGGGCCTTAGTAATTGAAGGACCATGTTGTTCCCCTTTTGGAACCATTACAGTGGCTTATGGAAGGTGGTTGATGGAGGCCATTTCTGGATACAAGGGGCAATCTGAAATAGGTAGATGCTGAAACATGGTCATTTCTGGAATATTTTAGTAGCTTCTGGGAGGACAAGAAGACAGAATATTTATAATCTGTATAGTCCCAGAAATGCCGTAAAGCCCCCTAAAATCAAATAAATGTCAGCATTGCTGGTGTCCTGCTGCTCCCCCCAGTGAATACTGTGACTGGCACAGACAGACTCACAAAACAATACATTTTAAGCCACTAAAGAACCCTAAGACTACACAGCAAATCTATTTCAAAAGCCAAAGTGCTGAGTTTATATACTCTGCAAAAGAAAGGGACAGAGGAAAACAGGAATGATGGAAGATGATGATAAATATAAGTTTAAGCATTTTAAAGGGCACCAGGCTGTCTGAGAATGCCGAGGCATGAAGTATAGGGCAGAGCACGGGACTCAGAGTGAGGACCTCCAGGCTTGTGGTTCAGCTGCTGAGCTCCTGGAGGCTTCAGAGACATGGCTTCACCTGGTCTCGCATCTCAGCACCTTTACCGAGGATCAAGGCGAAGGCTGAGTCACATTCAAAGTCCACTAAAGATAAGATGAAATGGAATTAATATGGGCTTTGGAACCTGAAAATCAGCTTGGTTTTCCAGCTAGTGTCTTTGGCGGGTTCATTAGCCTCTCTGAGACTCATATGCTTCTGGTCAAGTGAGAAGGGCCATGGCCAGGGGAGAGTAACTTGTAGTGGAAGTCGCAAAGCCATTCCTGCTGTGCTGGCAATGAGCAAATGGCATCCTCTCCTTCATTTCCATTTCTTCATCTGTAAAATGGGAATCATAAGCCCTTGCTATTTCCAGGGTTGCTATGCAGACTGAATAAAGATATATGTGTGAAAACACTTAAGTAAAAAAAAGTTTTTGAGATGGGATCTTGCTATATCACCGAGGCTGTTCTCAAGCAGCCTGGGCTCAAGCAATCATCCTGCCTCAGCCTCCTGAGTAGCTGGAATAACAGGCATGAGCCACTGTGCTCGGCTCCCAGTAAAAATTTGAACAAATATTAGGGATTCTTAATACCACTGTCAATGACAGTGGTATTTGGGAACCCGTCCAATTCCTTAGTGTCTGAGTAGACATAAGCAGTTAGACAACCGTGAAAGAAACATAAGACCCTCTCATGAGTTGAATTGTGTTTCCCAAAAGGACATGTTGAAGCTCTAACCCCCAGAACCAATGCATGCAACTTCATTTGGCAATAGGATAATACAGTTAGGTTAATGTAATCTAGTTAAAGATCTCTTCTTACAAGGACATCAGTCATTGGATTTGCACCCACCACCACCAGTCTAGTATGACTTCATTCTAACTTAGGTGGACCCTAAACCAATCCGAGTAGTGTCCTCACAAGAAGAGGACATGGATGCACAGGGAGAATGCCACGTGAGCACAGAGGCAAACTGGAGTGAGGCAGCTGCAAGCTAAGGTATGCAAAGACTGCCAGCCACCACCAGGAGCTAGGAAGAGGCACGAAGGACTCTACTCAATCGCAGAGGGAGCATGGCCTGGCTGGCATCTTGATTTCAGACTTCTAGCCTCCAGACTGTGAGAGATAAATTTCTGCTGTTGAAGCCACCCGGTCTGTGGCGCTTTTTTATGCCAGCTCCAGGAAACTAACACAGACTCCTATTGTCCTCTTCCCTGCTCAGTACATACTTGCTATAACATTTACCCTGGAAGACCTCTCCAGACTCCAGAATGATGTTCTCCCTATAACAAGGTTTACACTTCTGTGTTTTATTTCTAAACAGCTTTGCCCCTGTTTCAGCAGTTTCTCCTGAAATCTCTTTAGGGGACTGCTTATAACTCATCTTTGGGGTTGGTGCTTCTGGAACCACTGTAAGCAAAAGGTCTGTCTGGTGCTCCTGGAAAGTAATATTCTTGGACCAGCTGTAGAGACAGTAGCGTTCTGCAAAAGGGGTGGGGGTGAGGCAGGGAGCTGCGGCAAACTGAGAGCACCATGATACCCTTTGAAGGGCCTGCAGTGGATGTGTCACTTGCCCTCTCCATTAGCCTCATGGAAAGTGGATCCACAGAACTTTCTTCCAGCTCAGGTCACCAACAGAAACAAAATCTGCCTTGCCTGGTACCTGTACCAAGAGATCAACACCCTGGGTCCATACAATGAACCAAGGACCCTGTGATCCATTTCTGACAGCCTTGCCACTCGCCAGCTCTAGCAGACTTACTTCATCTATAAAATGGGTGGACCACCTTCCAGGGTGGTCATGGGCCGCAGATCAGACAAGAATACGGAAGTGGATTGAAAATGGTAAAGTGCTGTGCAAACGAAAAGTGGTGAAGTCATTATCACCATCATCCTCCACCAGTTGTCAGCGCCTGGGGGTGGGGGAGAAACCTCAAAGAGGACCAGGAAAACTGGATCAAAGTGTCCAGCTGGTAAAGGAAGAGTCAGCTGTAGGGCCTGATCCTCTGGCATTGGCTGCCTGGGGAGAGAGCAGTTGAGATGCACTCTCCTGGTGGGTAATAAAATGAGTTTACGTAGGGAGGAAGCAGGATGTATAAAGCCCAGGAGCCTGATCTGTTTCTGAGATCAAACAGAGCAGCATTGTGCCGGGGTGTGGAGCTGATGTCAGCGTCTAGAATGCTGGTTGGAATCGCCTTGGTTACGCAGCTGGACCGGAATAAGGCAAGTCTGTATCTGAACTCATTAATTTTTACAACCAACTGAACTGTTCTGCCTTTTTTTTGGGGGGAGGGGCTAGGGGAGGTGGTGCAGGGGGAGAACTAGGGAAGAAAGGCAAAAGGGAGGGGCGAGTATGTATGGAACAGGGGGCTTCCCACCAGCAGACACTATCTCATTATTCCCCAGCAAACCCCAGCTTCCACCCTCCTGCTCCCGGGACCGCTGGGCAGAGCCGCTGCCGCAGGTTCTGCCAGCGGAGGAGAGAAACGGGCCGATGAGACATAAGGATAATTAGAGTGGCACAAGCCGCTCCTAGGCGTTCAGGTTATGTCAATGTTTCCATTATATGCCTCGCTTTTCAGGGGTTTATAACGGAGCTATAAAAACTCACACCAGCCGAGAATTTGGCAGGCCAGGTCACAGCAACGGAGGGACTGTTTTTTTAATTCAATTCAGCTGCTCGTAACTGGGGGTAGGAGAGCACATTGTACATTTGGATAACTCAAAGAGGCTGGTATGAAGCATTGAGCACTATTTTGCTGTGCAATCACTCCTCCTCTTACTACTGTCATTTCCTTGTGCTATAGGAAAAGAAACAGCGTTATATAAACGCATCCCGCATACATCCTGAGCCAAGAATCTATGGACACTTTCCAAGCGCCAGCTAATTCAGTGCTTTTCCACTCCTGAGAAAAGTGTACAGGTCAACCACCTTCCAGTGAACGTGCAAACCATCTCACCCAGACCTCTGCATAAGAGATTGTCAAGCCTCTGCCGATGAGCTGTTTGGTGCAGGAGCTATTCCAGAGCTATCCCACTATTTGGGACAGTCGTTTTGCACTGCGGTAACAGCATTTGGCCCAGTTGATAAGCATTATCCAATCTCATCAGGTCTATTTGTTGGCCTCTCAGGCACAGAGTGAAGAGAGCTTTCTCTACATTATATCCCATAATCTCTGATTTGGTCGAAATACCCAAATCCTGCTGGATCCTTAACAGTCCAGTGCACAGGTCCTTCCACATAAAGCATGAAGCTTTCTTTGCTTCTCCAACCAGAAGTTCCCTCTCCTTTGGTCTCCTATCTACTCTCTTCCTGTTATGCTTACCATCTGACTGCTGTGTTATATTTCAGGTATTTGTGTGTGTCTTATCTCTCTTACCGTATGACGAGCCCTTTATGAAAGCGTCCTGAGCTTTGTTAGTCTCTACTTTCTCCAAAGTGCCAAATTTAGGTGACTCTGCTCAGTAAATGTGGTGGAACTAATTACTTAAATAATTAATCAATGACAATCAGAAGCCAGGTGGCTGACAGCAACGGTACAAGTAAAGCTCAGAACATATAGGAACTTATCAATTCCTTCTTTCATAATATTAATAGAAGGGAAGACAGAACATCAAATTAATTTCTTGCCTTGCTACTGATAGTAACACTAACTAAATGGTAAGATGGGGGAGGGTTCAAGATCTTCAAACAGCAAAAAATAATAAGATGTAAGCAATAACATATATGTCCTTGTGCACACAACTATGTTAACATATAACTGTAATAAGAAATAAGTAACCAAATCTGTATGTACATGTGCATGCAACTGTGTCAAAAAATACCTATAGGAATAATGAGATAAATATATTTTATTAATATGCACTAGTTTTGCTCTCCATTATAACTCAGTTTCCAGTCTCTACTGCTATCAAAGTGCTTTATAAACGATGAATAAATAACTGTATAAATAGAGGAAGATGGCATTGGTATCACTCTAGCTCATGAACTGTTCAATACAAATTTGCAAATGAATGAATGAACAAATGAGTGAACTACCAGGGTAATTTAACTGAGATAAATAATAATATTATACTTCTTCATATACTAAAGAAAATATTGCTAATGATGAAAACTAACTTAGCTTCCAACATGAATACCCAACTTGGATCTAAGAGTTAGTAATGAATGGGATTTCAGTCTTCCTTAAGGGTTCAGAGGACTGTGGCTGAATGTCACAGTCAATGGGGTAATACATGTATGTGTTAGAGCAATTGGGGGACTGGTCTCTCCAATAAATGTGCACTGATCTGGACAGCAGAGCTGGAAGGGCCCAAGTATGATCAATGTGTGAGTGGACAAAGAAGATATATTGAAGTCAGAGACTGGGATTATTTTGTAAAGGACTCTGGGTCCATTTGCATTTTCTGGACAATTTCTAGTATTGCTGCATAATTTCTGTTTAATTAGGACCTCAAGGCCTTCAAAAATTAAGGAGTGTAACTGAAGCCCATTTCTGTAAGTTAGGAAACCAAGCTAATTTGCACCGACCATCGATCAGTGGCTAAGGGAACTGAGATTACATGACTGTTTAAACCCATTATCATTCATCTTCTGGCACTGAGGTAGGAAAAAACCTAACCCTGAAATTGAAAAATCTTTCTGTGCTACCAGAGCAACTCAGGAGTCTGTTAGCCGGGAGGAGGACATGGTTGTCAGGGAAGCACCCTGTCTGCCCCAAGGCAGAATAAGATAAAGTAGAGGCTCTCAAAATGGGGTTCCCTGTCAGCAGCACCTGGGGAAGAGGGGAAGGGTGTATACTTACATAGTGCGTGTGGTGTGCACCACCTAGGGGCTGGACACACTCGAAGCTGGGGGGGGGGAGGTGCAATATATGTAACCCTAACAATATTTGTACCCCCCATAATATGATGAAATAAAAGTAGAAAAATAAATAAATAAATAAATGAAAATTCTCAGCCCCACCCCAGACCTACTGAATCAGACACCCTGGGGCTAGGGGCATGAGATCCTTGTTTTAACAAGCCCTCAAGAGATTCTGATACAGGCTCAGATTTGAGAACCACTGAGATAAAGTGTGAGAAAAAACTTCCCCATCAAGCTGGAGGACTTAGTGATGTTAGTGAAATGTCTGCTTCACCACAGTCTTCCCATGCAAGGGGCAGGCAGGGCAGGGGTGGGAGGGAGCAGGAGAACCTAACCTTTACTGAATACCTACTAAAGGTGAGCAACATCCTTGGTGCCTTGACCCGTCTCTTCTAACTTAACCTTCACAAACCACATTCTCACAGATGAGAAGACTGAGTATCAGAAAGGTTAAGTGAGTTGTCCAAACTTATTTATTCATCGGCTCAAATTCAAAGTTTGGCCAGATTCCAATCTTGTGCACTTCCAGCTGTTCTACCTAAAAGGGAGCAATGCTGGTAAACTTGTATTTATTCAATTCACAAAATGGTGATTTAGCAGTAAGACTTATTGTTCCTTTCTTGGCCATTCAGAGCCCTCTACGTTTTGCCCTGACCTGTCTTCCATCCTTGCCTTCACTGTAGCCCACAACGCAACCTTCGTCCCTGGAACCGTCATGTGTCAGAGCCCACCTGACCCCTCCTCGTGCCTTGGGCATGCCATTTAGCCAGAAGGCCTCGGCTCAATTCCTGCTTGCTAAAATGCTGTCTTTTGCCTTTTCTGTCCGTTGAACTTTATTCTTCCATAAATAATTAAACAACTAAAATGGGCCCTGTCTGAGTATTCATAGTATAATGCAGGAAACCAATTTGGCATTCAAAAAATTGTCTTTGCAAGAATAACTACTTTGAATTCTTCCTCTACCAGGAAGCACCTTCAGGTTTTCCTTTCTAACCCAATGGCATTTTGCGTGCATTTCCGATTTCTCAGTCTGTCCTATGATGGGATGACCCACAGGCCTGTCTCCAACAAATGTGTCAACTGCCAAAACCAAGGCGAGGTTTCACTCATCTCTTTAAACTCCACAGTTTCCAGCATACTGTCTTACATTTAGCAAGTACTTAAAATTAAATACATAGGCTTGAACCACATAACATGACA
The DNA here is from genome assembly GCF_040939455.1 of Microcebus murinus. Taxonomy (NCBI): domain Eukaryota; kingdom Metazoa; phylum Chordata; class Mammalia; order Primates; family Cheirogaleidae; genus Microcebus; species Microcebus murinus. The sequence continues at coordinate 70,817,582 of NC_134104.1, read as the reverse complement.
TGTACTTCAAAAAAATGGGTTTTTCAATTAGCTGATGAATCCTACCATTGTTAATAGACAAAGCCTATTTCATACTAAAGCTGTTGTTGAAGTCGAAGCAAACCTTTCCTTCAGATCTTTCTGGTAGATGTTATGTTGCCCAGTGCTTAGCTAATCCAATTCTGATAATACAGCGTCACCACTGGATGTTGAAATGGAGCCATTTTGGGAAACTGAGTGGAAAACCTCCCAGTAGGAGTCATTTATGCACCTGTTAGGTTGCCCATAAATAAATGACACCAGCCAACTCACAGTGTGATCCCCTCACACACCCTGTACCCTGACCATTCCCTCCCTGCCTGAATTTCTTGGATGACTTTCAAGAATCTTTGGAAATTAAATATATTTTGCAGCCTCCGAAATCTCTCAAGGGACAACTTTAATAGTGACACTGAGCTATAGATAATTACCTTTCTTTAAAAAGGTCTTTAAAAGAACACCTTTTTACAATAAATTTTGAGCATTAGGGGAATACCTAGAAAGGGTTAGAAGGAGGGATTAGAGAGAAAATATGAAAATAGTTAATAAAATGTGGCTCTTTCTAGGCAGATAATACCATAGGTTCAAAGAAAGCTTAGAAATATATATATCAAAGAAGGCAGTAGTAATACACTCAATGACTCTGTCACTCCCTTTTGTCTCCTTAGCTATTCTTCAGTATTTTATGACTTTCATTTCAAATAACCAACCAACAAAGATTTATCAAATACCTTCCATACCTTGGTCCCAGCCTACGAGAGGCAAAAAGGGAAGGAAACCAAAAGGATGACTGCCAACTCTGGTTTTGTGTTTTTTGGATTTTTTTTAACTTTTAAGAATTTAAAAATTCTCTCACATATTTGATCTCATTCAATGCAAGATACTACTGATTTCACAGAAGAGTAAACTGAAGATCACATGCCCAAGATCACGTGGTTTATAAGTGACTGTGTCAGGGCTCCAGCTTAGGTCTCCTGACTCCTGACAAGAGTCTTATGCTCTTGTGTCTCTAGACCTCTGCTGCAAAGATCCGGGTGGTTGTTAATGCATTTACAGCATACAATATATACCCTCACAATATGAGAAGTCTTACAGGATGTCTTACATAGCCTTCTGGGTAAAAAGGCTTTGCAGTTGAGTGCTTAACTTCCTCTATACCAAGATCCCCTCTGAAATGACCCAGAAAAGAACAAAAAAGAAAAAGTTTTGTTGAGAAGGGAGCACAAGTACTAAAATGACACTGGAACCTGGGCAAGTGTGCCTGGCACATGGTGGAAAGTTAGGTACCACCCTGTTCGATATGGTTCAGATAAGACCAGAGGGAAGGGGGACACTGAGGAAAGTCTGGCAGCTCTTCTTCCTGAGAAACAGCAGTGGTTACAGGAGTGGGGAGGGGGATACTGTGAGATCCCCACCACACGTGATTGCTCGCTTCCATCATAAAGTCTGAAGGGCCTGATGGAGTGTCGCATGTAGTTAGAGAAGAAGGCCATGGCTTGCATTGGCTCCAGATCAAGAGTATTTGAAAGCAGTAGCAGTAGGAGGACCCAGGAGAAGCACGATGACTTCATGAAGCAAAAATCATAAAGCAGACTTCACATTGTAGACAACAACTCAGGGAGGAAGATGGAAGCAAACACAGCTTCAACCTAGCATAGAAGTCAGGCAGGGAGAAAATGAAATTCAAAAAGTCAGCGCAAGACACACCAGCTTCTCTATTGGTTGAGAAGACGAGTGCAGACAAGGAACCCTAATCTTCTTCCCAAACCTGCCCGTGAGTCCAGCTTTCTCTGTCTGTCTCTGCTCCTCATTTACTGCCCTCAATTCCAGCTTCTTCTCCGCTCCCCTCCGTAAGCTGGGCCTCTTAGGTAGTCATATAAATTCATTTCCATCAGGAGAATCCACTCACATTATTTATGAACAAACACCAGAACTAGAGATATACATTTTCTTATTTCTTGTAAGTAAACAAAAACCAACATAAGAATGATAAAAGACAGAAAACCTAGGGCTCAAAATACAGAAAAAAGCAGTATCCTTTAAAAGAGTTAATGGTAGTTATAAGATTTAGAAAACAACTAGGGAGCTCAGATTGGAGTTCCCATGAAAGTTCAAGAAAAAGGGAAAACAAATGATAAAAGGAGAGACACAAAGGCAGTGGTGAAAAGGGCACTGCCTCAGAGGAGGTAAAAACGAGAGTTAAGGAAACTAAAACAGAAATAGCAAAGTAAAATTTTCATTCAAAGTGAGAAAGAGTAGGAAGATCACTGCAAAAGGTTAAAATCAGTGACACAGAAGAGAAACTTGAAAAACTGTCATGGAATGAGAAGAAAAAAGACAAAGTGATTAAAATAATGAGAGAAAAATTATTGAGTTGGAAGAACAGACAGTACAGAAAACACAGATAAGAGATTTTCCTGGGGGGAAAGAAAAGAGCAGAATAAGTAAACCTGAAAAAAAGTAAAAAATATAAAAGAAGAAAACTTTCCTGAGCTGATGTGTCCATAAGGATCGGGCTCAGCTGCCTGTGACTGATGCAAAACTAAACTTTAAGGGAGGCTGGGAAATACAGTTTTATTTCAAGTAGTTATATGCCTATATGAATATCAAAACTTATACTTCTAAGAAGAAAAATATGGAGTTGGGGGAACCCCTACCAACCTCTGCCATAAATGAATAAAAATGTACAGTTCCAGATCAAAAGATCTCATCGAGTACATGGAAAATTACTTCAAAATTAACTGCTAGGTGCATACAAGTTCAGGAACAATAAAAGAGTTTTACAATTACTAGGCAGAAAAAAGTCAGGTAACCTACAAAGGTAGAAATATCAGGATATTCTCAGAGAGTCCTGTATAACATTAAACATCAGATAACAATAGAGAAATATCTATAGTTTTGAGTGCAGAAGGTTGCCTGAGTTCAAGGATTCTGAACTCATTCAAGTTTAAAGAAATTCATGTCTGAAAGAGATTCTTATATTTCTTTAAATTTTCTTACAAATTTTCAGCTACTCAGAGATTTCTTAAGGTACATCACTCATATTCTTCTTTTAAAAAGTACTTAGGTCATAGTCTAGCCAACTGAGAAATGAATCAGAACAAAAAATGGGGAAGTTCTGATGAAATGGAACTTACAGTGATTACTAAAATCAATTAAACATCATCTAAATAATCTTTAAAATATGATTATAAAGAGCTTTTAAATACGAAACAATAATTCTTAAAAGAGAAAATAATGTTAAAAATAGTACCTGGCATACATTTGTCAAATTCAATCAATATAAACTTAAAACTTGTGTATTTTATTGTTTGTAAATTTTACCTCAGAGAAAAAAATTGCAAGCAGTTATTAAACACTGGCTAATGATATTTGTGTTCAAGTATTTAGGGAGAAGTATGTCGATATCTTCAATTGACTTTGAAATGCATTTTTTAAAAAAGATGGGTTGATAGATACATGATAAAGCAAATATAGTAAAATGGTAATGGTGGAAACCAGAAGGTAGGGATATGGGTGTTTGCTGTAAAACTCTTTTAACTTTTCCATACGTTTGAAAATTTTCATAAAGCAAGATGTTGGGGGAAAAGTAACACCTAAGTCTAAAATGCAAAATTAAATAAATAAAACAGGAAACAGAGTGAAATAATGAAAGAGAAATAAAAGTATGTTTATTTTCTTAACCTTACGAGACAGTCAATAGGTAGCATTTTTAAAAATCAATAATTAGGAAAATATAGTTTCATATATTTTTTAAATCTTCAAGGCAATTCAAATAGAATTTTAAAATAATACCTGTGTCTTCCATATCATTACTGGAAAAATAAAAAATAAAATAACAAATAACATTACAAACAACAATTCTAAGTAAAGAGCAAGAAAATATTTTTAAAAACCAGAAAGCATAAGGAACTTGACTGAAGCAAAACTAATATAGTAATTATGATAATAAATATAAGTGGCTTAAACTCCCATGTTTAATAAACTAATTAGTACGCTATCCCAAAATATATACCTAAAACAAAGAAAGGAGAGTATTTGAATGAGGAAGGATAAACTAGCAAATACATCACATGCAAAAGTGCATAATTTGTAAAGAAATCAGGATTATAATATTTTGTATCAAAGTAGAAATTGAAGTGAAAAACTTAAGTGAGATCTAGGTAAGTATTGACAAAGTGAACAACCCATAAAGAAAACAACTGTCATGTCAAACTACTTTGCTCATTCTAGAAGCTGCGTTTTTCTTAATGAAAGCAGACATATGTGAGCTTCTTTGGCACCCACACACCATGGATTTACACTTGGCTTATGCTATCTACAAATCCTATTTCCACGTGTGCTACAAACAAACGATTCTCCTCTACACATGAGATTTAACCAGACCTATGAGCTATAAAACCTAGAGAAGTTTTATTGTTGGTTTGGAGGAAGAAGAAATAGTGTAGGCTATAAGAACTGGAAAGGGTTTCTTGTTTCTATTAAACTCTGAGCTTTTTCAAACCAATGGGGGGTCCCAGTGAATGATCAGATGATAGAACGAGGATATTTGGGATTTCCAAGCTACTTTTCACTCTGTAAGGCTAGATCACGCTTCTGCCTACAGAAAGGAGAAAGATGGGAAGAATGGCAAGGTTAAGGGGAAGTTGATGGATGTGCACAAGGACATTTTGCGATAATGACAAGATAGTCCCTTGGAGATGCCTTCCAGGCTGTTGAAGTGTAAAACACAATCTGGGTTGGAAATGTGGATTGTCACTCGACAATCACAAAAGTGAGTTAAAGCCACACACTTGAAGTTACTTAGGAAGAGGCTATAGGATTAACAGAGCCTGCTAAATCCAGGTGATGGGGACCCAGAAAGCCAGAGACATCTGTATGTGACAGGCAATGAAAAACTAGCGTAGGTTGGAATCAGGGAAGTCATTCTAATTATTAGGAAATTCTTCTCAGATGAAGCCCAATTCTGCCTCCTCCCATGTCTGTCAGCTGATGCTGCTTCTGCCCTTCGGGGAACACAGAAGGCATCTGCTCCCTCTTCCACATGACAATAGAGAAAAAGCAGAAATAACACTTCGCTGTCCTGCACTCCACAGGACTAGCAGGGAAAGCCTTTTGAGGAGGCATAATACGCTCTGAGAAAACCACATTAATCATCAACCTGGGAAACTGGAACACTCTACAAAACCATTGCTATAAATTCAATATTTACACAAAATCTGGAGGTTGAAGTTCTTGTTACTACAGGGAAGGAAAACATAAAAAGCCTCCAGAAAGAGAAGCCCAGTTCCTACCTAGATTCACCAAAATTCATACTTAAGTGCAACATTCTCATTTTATAGATAAGGAAACTGACTTGCTAAAGAGACAAAACGTCTCCATCAATAACATGTCCTTATGCTCTACAGTTGCCACATGACTATGCACGTTTTGAGTTGAGGAAACTGCAGTGTCAAGGGCGCAATGTCCTGCCCAATGTCACACAGTTAAGCATCCAAGCTTTCTTGGATGTGTGCCTTGCTACTCTACCACATAAACCAACCAAAGCAGGCCAAGCAGAGAGAGAAGGAGGAGAACGGTAGCTGCGTTGTGTCTAAAGAAGCAAACCAACATAAGACTCATTTAATTTGTTCTTTGGAAAGATTAAAACCCTTGTGGTGGAGGAACCTGCAAACATGCAAGTGGGTTTTGATTGAAGTCACTGGGACCCTCTCTACAATGTTTCATGAAACAGCATCTTTGAGCTTCCTTCATGGGAGTTGCCCAGGAGCCTTATGACAAGCATGGTTTGGCTAAAGCCCAAAGTTCCTGGGTCAGGATCTCAGGGTGGAGCCCTGGAAGATGAATTTCTAACAAGTCTCCCAGTGATCTTATACACACTGAAACACAAGAACCACTGGCATTTACATTCTCGACAAAACAAAAGGCGGAGGAGAGTGAGTCCAGATCTCCTCCCAAAGTCAGGGGTCAGACCAGACAGGGATCACTATCCTGCCTTCAGGCCCCAGGCCCCATGCACCCTTTTGGCTCCTGCTCCTTGCTCAGGACAGCACAGCCCAGAATTAATCCTCCTGAAGGATGTTGCTCTCTGCCATTTTAATTTGCAAAACCTGTCGTAAAAGCAGCTCTTCTCTCCTAATGAGGTAATTGGTGCCATAATACCATTAGGAGGTGTCCCTGATGTGCAGCTCAATTAAGAAAGGTGTATTAAATGATTTACATTTCTTCATTTAGCTGAAACACTAGTTCTAGACTTGCTAAGTAATAAGACGTTGTTAATGAGCCAGTGTATAGGGCTCATTTAATTCAATTGTGTAGCTTTCAACTAATTGAGGCATTGTTTTTCCTCACCCTGCAGTCCAATTTTTCTTCTCCCAATCTAAGGAAAAAAGAAAGAAAGAAGAAAAGAAAAAACAAAAACAAAAAACAACAAAGCCACTCAAGTGTCAGGTGGCAAAAGGAAGAAGCTCCTCAAAGTCCAGTTCCCAACCAGACTGTGACAGACCAGGTTCCAGGGCACAAGATTCCCCATGTTAAGAGCTGACCTTGCAGGGTCATTCTAGGCTGAAGCTGGAGGCCTGAGGAGCCCCAGCATGGAGAGCCTGGTCACAGCATCCCCATCCCATGTGGTCTGCTCCCTGGAGGAGCCCAGTGAGGTCTAAGTGGGGGTCATCTAGCCTTGTTGGTACATGTGTGGTCCAGGGACCAGCAACAACGTCACCTGGAGCTGGCTGGAAATGCAGCATCCTATGCCCACCCCACACCTGCTGAATCAGAATCCGAACTTCACATAGATCCTTCCAGAATGAGCCAGAACCTCCCAGGCCTCTTTTGAAGAGACATCCACCTACTAGAAGGCAGCTGATGCCTATCCCTGGCAGCATTGCTGGTTCCTCAAATGTGGTATTGTCCTCATGGAAGAAAAAAAAAAATTTAATGGGAGAAACAAAGAGAGAGAAAGAAAGAAAAAGAAATAAGGAAACCAACCCAGAGAGAAACAGGAAAGACCAAGAAACAGTTCCTGGACTTGAGACGTTCCAAAGCCCGTATTTCATTTTGCTCCCATAACCACAGACCTCTCCTGCATCACACCCAAGGGCTGCAGCGTCACCTCGGCCAAGCCACAACGAAACGAAAAGCCAGAGGAAAACACTCGTTCTGACACAGAGGAGCCAGGAACTCCAGAACGGAGACCAGCCTTCTAACTACGGAATCACAGCGTGTGGGAGGGGCGGGGGCCTTCGACGTCATTTCCCACCCCCTTCATCCTACAGAACAAGAAACTGAGGCCCCCAGGGGCGAGTGCTCTGTCCAAGGAACCCAAGGGCGTCAGGGACAGAGCTGGCTGGGATTGGTGTCTCCAGCTCTGGTTCCCTCACAGCAGGAGACCTCAGGGAATCTGTGCAGAGACTCCCAGGGGGTCGGTGTGTGAAAGGCATTTCACAGATTTGCACAACGTGAAACTGTACGTTTCAAAAGCAACTGTCACATGACACGGTTGTAACCACCACTGTGGACAGGTAATACCAAGAAACAGGCCTGACTGCTGGTCTCCGGATTACAAATCGGCTGGAATATTACACAGAAAGTGAGAATGAATTTAGGCCTTTCTCAGAAACTTGAACTGAACTCAACACTGCACAGGAGGAAATAAAGCCACCCCTTTCTTTCTATTCTCTTTTCCTAACAGGCTGCTTCGTGCCATTCTTTGCACCTGTGCACTGTCTGTGTGAGAACACAGGTACCACCAGCTCAACTGAGTGTCTCCACACCTGACTGATGATTTGGATGAACGCCCAAAGTCACCATTCATTTTTTCTTCAAATAGACACACCCCGACTTGAGAACGCAGTCAGAATAGCATAAATGCTTTTCAAAACCAAGTCTCAACCAGCAACCCGGTAACCTAGCAGACCACAAGAAACTCAGATACAAAATGACCAAGTAACCCCAGAGGACAAAGCAAACCAGCTGCAAGGATGGTGCTCCACAAAATCTAGCTGGAGAAAGCCCAATCCTCAAAACCCCTTTTCTCTGCTCCCTCCAGAAGCTAAATCACCTTTCCCTGCAGTGAGCATCACCTCCTGCCCCTCGAATGCCTAAAGCGTCAAACACCAGCCCTGGGCTCCTTCTGCCCTTGAAAAGTGAGGCTTCTACATCCAGGACTCCAGAATCACTCTCCCCACCCCTTTTTTCTGTGGCCTTTCTTTTGGTCCTGAGCACCCTGCCATTTTTCTGAACGGGAGAAAGGGTGGGGGAAGCAAACAACCTTCCCTGCAGCGATGTGAGTGACTGCTATGTTTCCATGGTTCGCTTTCCACTGTTCCCGGTGACCCCTGCAGATTTCCCTTATGAGTTAGTGTCCCGGAATGTCTCTTTATTAGGTGTCTGGAGAAGTAAAGCTGTCCTGATGCCAGCGCCCCCACACTGAGGACTTTATTAGTTTTTTAATTTTCTGTCTGGGTGCTCCTGCTGCATCAAACTTTCCACAGCTGTGGGGAGCTATTAAGTAAGTAGCCTCATTGGGCCCTTTCCCCACCCCCACCCCCTTCTTAATAGCATGGGAAATTTCTGGACATGCTACGTGGAGCCTTTAAAGTACAGATATTTTGTCTGTTTGCTGGGGGTCCAGATGGGGAGAGGATGTTCTGCCATAAGAAAATCCCCTGGTCTTGTCTGCGCCTTGGCTTAGAGCAGGGCTGTTCCAGCGTTGGGAGGGAGGGGCACGCAGAGGGGCGAACCCAATCTTTCAGCCATCCGGCCCAGCAAGTAGGGGACCAAGGGTAGCTCTGAGTGTTTTTAGACTGACTTGGAATCCAGCCCAGAGCTCGATGCCCAGTTCAAAGCGTTCCCTCCTGAGTGGACATTATAAGACCTGCAGCGAAGAATAAAACAGAACGACTTGCAAACGTTCCCCTGGTAGGCACACAGCTGCGGTTTGTACAACAGGCCAGTGCTATTGCTCCTGTCCTCCCCTGAGAGGGAAACGCTAATGCCCGTCCACCCCCACAGGCCTCCCTGCCAGCATCCCTGAGATGCCCCGGGCAGGCTGGATGAGGACCAGCAGTGCGCGCACGCACACACACGCACACACATGCGCACACTCACGCACACACACAGACCAGGCAAGATGGCCCTTTTCCATAGCACCCATGGATCTGGAAGGTTACCCAACCCCTCATCCGGCCGGGGAAGGACAGAGTAAGGGCCTTGAGGGCCCAGAGAATTCTTAGCATCCCTCCGGCTCCAGCCTGCCTGGCAATTTGCTTTCCAGTGGCTGCCTTTAAGCCTCCCTTTGAGGAGACTTATTTGCAGGGTGAATGTGAAAGCCTAGAGAGAAGAAAACCCTTTGGAGATACCCGCTTGGGGAACAATTTTGCCTCTGAGAGCAAGTTGGTATTTGGGGTTAATCCCTCTGTGGAAACACTGGGTTGAAAGCCTGAAGGAGGTCAGGGGTCTGATTACCGCTTCTGTTTACATATAAACTTCCTGGTCCTAGGAGACAATCGGAGGCGTGGGGGAAGGGAGCAGGGAAGAAAGGAAAGAAAAAAAGAATTTTTTTAATTAAATGGCCTTCCCTCTTAAAAATAAAGTCAACAAAATAAGGTGGAACTTGTGGAATCAAGTTTTGGTTCTAATGTCTACGTACAAATATGTCTTCAAAGTTTTTCAATCAGAATTTACATAATGAGATGGAAGTATCTTTGGAAACAAAATTTGAAATGAAGTACTGATACGTATTTATATGCATAGGTATGTATTTTTTAAAACAAATAGGAAGAAAGAAATCTTAGTTCCCTCCTGAAAACTAGAAGGACACCGGACAACCAAATGAGCCAAATTAGCCAACATGCTTTTGTTCAATTTTGTTGTATTTTTGAGAGTGAGTTCTGGTTTCATTTTTGGTTGGTTTGATCTGAGAAAAATGAGCATGAACACTACAGTAGGTGAAGGAACTGAAAACGACGGCATTAAGACCAATTTGAAACTCCCATAAACACACACATATAAGAAAAGCCTAAAGGACAGTATTAAAGCCAAATAAATCCATACTTTCAAATTAAGAAAATTAAGATGAATTTAAGAATTAAGAGAAAAAATTGCTTTTTCCACATGCTCAAAAGAAGGCAAAGCAAAACTATACGGTGCTGGGGATAGAGAAAGAATGCAAAATGGTTATCAAAAAATGGAAAATTAATTGTTAAGATCTATAACTGGAGTGATTTTTTAAAAGATTAAATTTAAAAGGCCAAATAGTTCCTTCTTTTTGTTTGCTTGGAAAGAGAGACAGGGATTTAAGAGCCTGTCCCAGACATACTTAAGAACATCAAACAAAACATCCATGAAGAAAACGTGGAAACCCTATTGCTTGGGACATTTAAAACCAGATAACTCTAGCCCTGGCAACAGAGTGAGACTCTCAAAAAAAAAAAAAACAAAAAAAACCAGATAAGACTCAGGTACATACGATTTACATGCAAAACAGTCTATAATAAAAAAAGAGATCCCAAAAACTTGATTACTATGTTTCTAACTAGTGAGACTAGTTTTTTTTTTTTAGACTTTTGCAAATATTAAAGATAATTCTCACCATTTACTGTGTCAAAAAAAAAAAAAGGAAAGCATTTTTTCAATAAATCTTTCCACTTTGAGTCTCCAACTAAAGAATTCTGGGAAGCCAAATGTTGACATTTTGAAAATGAATTTGTCAACAGAAATATTTTTCTTAAAAAAAAAAAGGTGAACTAAAGCTGAAATCAAATTCTATATGCCATTAATTACCTCTTCAAAAAAATCCAGAAAACTTCTAATTTTTTTTTCATTTTTCTCAATACAACTTTGTGGTCCTCTACTTCATCACCAGCTTGGTCCCTGCCTTGCCTGAGGGGACTTTTTCCTCCCTCACTTCTCTGTCCCCTGAGTAAAGATGGTTTCCTGATATTTTCCAACACTATTTCTTTCAGAGCATCTGACAGCAGGAAGGTGGCTGTTTCAGCGGCAGGAATAAAAAGAGACAAGAGAACCAAGGGGAAGAAGGACACAGACAAACAATTCAGCAGATGCTGGGTCCAAAAGTTCAGGATCCGTGACTGAAGGCTTTATGAAGGGACACCTACCACAAAAGCTCTGCATTTCTTAGGGGCACCGATTTTCTGTCAACCCCTTGCAGAACAATTTTTGAGAAGGTGAGGCATTTTGCCAGGCTGAATGTGGTGGCTGAATAAAGGGGAAAGAATTCGGGGCCCAGTGGCGAATACCAGAGGCTGGCAGAGACAAGTGGTGAGTCAAAGGGTGACATCAGACTATGTTAGGGGCAGAGGCAAAGCCTAACAATGAGCTGCCCTTTGGGTTTCAAAATGCCAAGCGGCTGAACCCTAGGGTCTGCACAGGGCTATGGTCAGGATCATATAATTGATCTCCCAAACTAAAACACTTTTGAGAGAAAAGGCGAGGAAGGCTATTATAATTATACTGGGGCAAGCCACATATATGACCTGGGACAGCCCTAGGCAAACCTGGACATTGCCAACTATTGTTATGAGTCCCTCCAAGTCTAGGAAATGAAGCATAGCTGTCCTTGGAGTCTACGCCCACGAGGCTGGGCCCCCAGGTGAGCCTCCTTTCCCCCAGTGGAAGAGCCTCGACAGAGTCGGGGAGTGGGCATGAGAAAGTTCCGTGGTGAAATGAGTGTGGGAAAGAGACTGAAGACACCCTTACCTCCTCTTGGAGATTCACAATATGTATTAGTGGATTAAAGATGCTGAGCAGGCCTGTGGCAAATTCAACTACTTAGCACTGTGCAAGCCAGGGTTTCCCCAAAGGGGTTTGACCACCATAAGCTCTTTTTTCCGCTGAACATCTAGAACATTCCAGCAAACTGCTGTAAACCTTCAGAGGCAGAGTCGGGAGGGCAGGGCGGGGATTGCAGGCTTTGTCTCTGGAAGGTGGAAGCCTGCAGAGTACGCAGGAGCCTCCAGCGCTCCTCTGACGACACTAGCAGATGTTCAGCTGGATGAGGTAATGCAGGAACCTACCAAGGCACAGCCAGAAAGCCTGCAGAAACATGTCTGAAGCCATCCCAGGCCCCGAGCAGGAAGCCTCTGAGTTCACATTAACATGGGCAGGCCTCCCTGCCCCCACCCCATGGATCCAGGACAACGTGGGAAGCCTGACCCAAACTGGGCTGTGACACCTCTGAGGCTTCCCTGTGAGCAGTTTCCCCCAATCGCCCGAGGCTTAGTCTCACACATCCTGCCACTTCTCTGGCACTCCTGTCCTGGGGGGATGTCTGGAGCATTCCGTGTGGCAGGCAGTAGGGACGTGCACTCCTGCAGGCACATGCAGCTAGTTTCACAGACCCTGACAGTTCTCACAGGAATCCTCGCTGAATCCTCTGAGGGCATGTCCTTGTGACTCCTGTCTTGCTACCTCCATTTTGCAGCCTGGGGGATTTTTCTAAAACGCTCAGGCAGGTCTTTCAGAGCACCTCAAAGTGGGATGATTGACCCATCTGTGGGCAGAAAAGCCCTACAGAAAGGTCTTGATGAAGGGTGGCGGTTGTAGAGATCAATGATCTATTCCCCTCAGCACGGTCCAGACTTCCTCACGTGACGCCTCAGGCCCCGCGTGAGTGTGCCTAAGGTGACCTGCCATGTCTCCTCCTCCCTCCACCTCTACCCCCACTCCACCCACTCCAAACGCTGCTCTTTGCTCTCTGAACACACCACTGTTCTCACAATCCCTCGCTTTTCCCCACACTGTTCTTTTGCCCATAATATCCTGGTCTCCCTAGCAAAGTCTTGCTCATGTACTTTAAGATTCATCTGAGATTTCACCATTTTAACTGAGAAGACCTAACCACCACCCCTGCTCCATCTCTATCTGAGCCAAATCCATGCCTTCCTGGGGAAGTGGGCCCATGTCACCCTCCCCGACTAGACTCTGCACGCCTGAGTGCAGGGAGCTGTCCAGTCTATTTGTGTCCCGGGTGCCTACCTCCATGCCTGGCAGGTAGCCAATGCCCAGTTAGCGTGCTGCCTCGATGATACACAGAGCCCTGTAGAATCGCAGTCACGATTCAGACAGTCTTCCTCGGGGTTTAGCATTTTAACCCTTTGCACTCTCTTGCTTTTTTCTCCATTCCTTTACTCTACTCGGGATTTAATTTTTTAAATACCCCAGATTTTACAAAGAGCGGCAGTAGAAAAAAAAACTGGAGTTTCTTTTCATACAAACTTATTTATTTGGATTTTTTATATTTCAAATTATTGATACATTCAAAGAGTAATTTTAATCTCTATCATTTTTGCTAACCGTGTCGAGTCACACTCGACATCCGAGTGCAAAGGGTTAAGTTTGAAAATAAGAGGAATCAGAAAAATTTCTTCATGGTGGAGTCTGAAAAGAATGATCAAAATGGTGAAAATGTGGAAATGGGCCAGGGCTTCATAGTCAGGACTGAGCAAACCGCTGTTGCTGGAGTTCACAGTCCTGTCAACTCATTTCCCAAGAGAACTTGGGAAATTAAGGGAACAAACCCACTTCAAAGGGACCAGATTCCCACCCCCTCTATATCTATGATCTACAACAGGTCTCTTCAGGAAGAAGGTGTGAATGTCGGGATGGACAGGACCATCAGCTCAAGAGTGGGGATTCCTGAGAGAAGGAAATATGGGGAATGGGGAACAGGCAGGGCTGAAGTGAGAAAAAGGAAAATGAAGAGAATGCCAGCATCCGAGAGGGGAGAAGAGGAGCAGAGACTTGGCAATGACAACTCAGAACTGCCAGGGACCCCGGAGTCCCTTTCAGAGAAGGACCCGTCCAAGGAAGTGCGCACAGCCGGGGAGCTGGAGCACAGCAGTAGGAGGCCGGGCGGCAGCTCGTCCCCAGGATGTAAAGCTGAATAAGCAAGCCTGCATGCTTGCAGTTCCCTGGTTAATTTCCAGCCATAAAAATATGGCCCAAGATTTATAAAAATATCCCTAAAACATTCCACATGCTTTTCAAGGCAGAGGGTAATTGTTATGAACAAATCCACACAAACTCTTGTGCCAAGAGTAACAAATGGAGAATAAAGAAGGAACAGGAAACATGAAAAAGAGGGCCAGTCCGAAACCAGAATGACAGATGTGGGCCATCCTCCCCTCCCAGCAAATCCAGGGGGAAGTGGAACTTTACAGCCCCGCAGAGCCTGCTGCTGCGGAGAGAGACGCAGCACAGCCGTCCGACAGGAGATTTTCATCACGGAGGAAGCTGCTGAGTGAGCAGCGGGTAGGAATGGATCACAGCTCTGCAAAATCGCCCCTTGACATCGCAGCGTCCTAGGACTCGGAGGGAGACCATCTGGGCCAGCTCCCATCTGCCTCCGAACCCCCTCTGCACCGGCTCCTTCCTCTGCCCCACCATTTTCAGGTATCTTGACTTCTAGAAAGCTCTTTCCTATATTGAGCCAAACTTGTCCCTCAAGAGTAGGAGAGGAACAGGAATAGTTGGCTACCCTTCCCCATGACGGGCCCTCGGGTACATGAAGACAAGTCTCGTGTTCCAAACTAAACATCCCTAGTCCCTTGACTTCCTGTGACATCAGTTCCAGTCTGTCATTCTCCTGGCCAATGTCCCAGGCACGTGCTCAGGTTGGAACGCAGTGCAGGACTTCTGGGGGCCAAGCCTCACTCCCGTCCATAGCTGCAGCCATCAGTAGGCTGTTCTGGCGCCAGAGCAGCCAGATCTCGATACACAAAGAACAAGAATGCCAGGGCCTTGTCAAAATTTTCAGACATATGGATAGCAACTCCTGATATGACCTCTTACTCCCCAGAAGAATCAGCTGATAAGTTTGTGTTATTTCGGACAAAAACCAATGGTGAAGGTATTGGAACCCTATTGCTGTCCCTGGGCCAGTGTCACCCTTCCGTCCCTCCTTCTCCACCTCGGTCTTTACCGTGCTGAGATGTAACCTTGTCGGGCCCCTCCCCACCTTCAGTTCTCCGTGAGTACAGCCGTGCACGCTCCCAAGAAATCTTCACTCTGAGGGTGTCTCTCACCCTCAATATACACCCCCAAAGTCAAAGAGCTCACAAAGAGTACGGCAGAAGAAAGCTTTATTTCCCACATAATCAAACGAGGTCCCAGTCTGCCGAGGTTGGAGATGGAGGGAGGCTCTCAGCCTTAGGCAGGTGTGGCCAGATCCCCTGGCCTCCTACACCTGCTTCCCAAGCTCCGCCTTCCACTTGGAGATCCCTGCTGGCACCACAGGTCAGGAATCCAGCCATCTGTATAAGAAAATCTAGCCGGGCATGGTGGCGCATGCCTGTAGTCCCAGCTACTCGGGAGGCTGAGGCAGAAGGATCACTCAAACCCAGGAGTTTGAGGTTGCTGTGAGCTAGGCTGACGCCACGGCACTCACTCTAGCCTGGACAACAAAGTGAGACTCTGTCTCAAAAAAAAAAAAAAAAGAAATTAATTGGCCAACTAAAAAAATTAAAAAAAAAAAAAAAAAGAAAAGAAAATCAAAGCCCAGCCCTTCAAGGCTAGCAGTGGGCAGAGTCTCCACACAGGGGAGCAGCTGGGAGAAACCAGAGCTGCAAGACTCAGCTGCATGGGAAATGGCTTCTTGCTTCTGGGTAGCTGCTTGCAGTTTACTGGTCGTTTTTACATTCATCATCTCATTGGGTTCTCAGCATACTCCAGTGACACAGATGGGACTGGAGTTATTTTAATTTTCCAGATGAGGAAACTGAGGTCTAGAGGGAAAAAAAATGAATGCCCTAAATTTATATGGAAAATCAAAGAAAGGGCTGATTCTAGAACCAAAGCGTCTAATCTCTTTCTGATGGTCAGGTGCTGACACACTAGCAGTCTTAAAACGTCTCCACTTTAAACACTTCGTGCAAACAGCAACAGCTCAGCCAAGAGTCCTAAAAGTTGAGACTTTCTGGTGACCTCACAGGATGCCAAGCAAGCAGCCTCCATCCTGCAGCTCCAGCCCTGAACCCATGATGGTGCAGCGACATCCTTCGAGATAAAGAATCATCTGTGTGGGGGCCCACAGGAGCACACAGCCACGCCCTGGGACATGTCAAGCCCCGCTGACTCAGGAGGAGCATTCCCACGGGTGACCACGGTCTGCTCCAGGCTGTTGCCCTGGGAGATGAGAGAATCGGCAAGCCAAGCGCTGCCTGCCCTGCCCAGCCTCTCAGGGGCAGCAGCTTAGCCCCGGCGCTGGCAGGCACTCACCACTTGGGTGTGACTTGGCTGGGCGCCCAGCCCTGCAGCCGGTCCAGGTCTCAATTCCTGGTAACACCCTCATGCTTCACCCTCTTGCATATAGGAGAAGAGTCATCAATCTGGCTGCAGCCCAACCTCAGCAGCTGATTGGAACAGGGAATGGCAGAAATCTTTACCAGACCAACCCTTGTTCCATGAGGTTATTCAAACATGAGTGTTAAAGCTATTATTTCAAAGGATTGAACATCAGGCTCATAAAATGAGTCTCTTTTCTAAATAAACACGTTTTCTCATCCACAACAGGAAAACATTTAGGGCTTTCCTAACCAACAACTTGAGAAGACATTCCAGTATCGTTATTCAGCAAGCATTTACCAGGTGTTTCATATGGTAGTCACACAATCACCTAACAAGGGCTGTGCCATGGGCAAGGCACTGTGCAAAGTGGGATGCAAGGATACCAAAGAGAGGACTCAGCTTCCTCAGTTCAAATCCCTACTTAATAGCTGTATGACCTTGGGCACACTATTCAACTTCTCTGTGCCATGGTTTTCTTATCTAAAAAAGGGGACCCTAGCACACGGTCATAGAGTTATGAGAATTAGAAAAGATGATCACACCTAAAGCACTTAAAACAGTGCTCTGAATGCAGCAAGCCCTTGATAAATGTTACCATTATCACAAGCATATTTTTACTTAATCCTTTCAATATCCTAATGAGATGGGAGCCATTAGTATCCCCATTTCACTGATGAGAAAATCAGATTGGAGGCATTAAGCAAGTTTCTCAGGATCATTGTGCTAGTAAGAGACAAACTGAAGACCCTGAACAGGTTTGTGTGAAGCCAAGCTTCATGCCCTCATTCACTGTACTGAACAACACGAGTGCCTCCCAAGGACCCACTGTCTCATAGGACGGGACGGAGTGTTTGTTACATGCCTATTAAGTGCAAGATGCTTTGTTGGGGCTTTATGTATGTATATTAATGTAAGTAAACAAATAACTGGTTCAAATCAATAAATGGGGCCTCACCAAGTGCAATGAAAGCGGGAAGAAGGCAGTACTATACCACCCATCTCTCCAGGCCCTCCAGTGTTGCTTTCCCCCTTGGAGCCCCCCTGCTCCCTGGATATCCCCGAGATGGGAAGATCAAACAGCCTCCTGGTGTCTGGGGAAGTGGGCTTATGCAGGCAGCCACAGCATGTTTTCTTTGCGCTATTCTGATTTCACCAAATATCAAAATGATAAGAACAAGCCACAGACAAATGAGAGTTGATTCAGGTTTCCCCCCACCCCAGCCAGCCAGACTGTTAACAATGCAGGTTCAGCTGGGCCCTGGTTCCCTCTTCAAAACTAAAAACAACAAAAAAAGTTTTCTTACCTATTTCAGCAGTGGCAGCTCAGTGGAGCAAAATAAACTGTAACTTTAGGCAATTGACACGAATACTATGACTCAGGCTACTAAGTATTCAGAAGAGACGAGAGATTTATGGTAATGGGGTCCCTTCATCTTCACTAAAAGCTAAAAATGCTGAATGACTGTATTTAATATGAAGACTGAATAAATAAGTTCAAATGCTTCTTTATAAAAGTTGGGGAAGCAGTAAAACAAAAAGTTTAAAATGTTTGCTTTTGTATAACATAACCCTGCACATTCACTCTTATTTAATTTTGTTTCATATCTTATATATGCATAGGCACAGGTGCATACATATAGAATGGGTTCAGAAACACATCGGAATATTAGTAGCGATTACTTCTGGAGCATGGGTCAATGGTGATTATATTTTTTCTTTATACATTTCTGCATTTTTCAAATTGTAGCATTAATATATAGTAAGCCTTTCCCCCCAAAAAGGAAAGAAACACATGCACATACACATATACACATACGCCCCCACACATACACCACGTAAGTTCAAACATGCATTTGGAAGCTTCCTGGTCCCCTAAATGCATCCACCCACCCCCCAGAGCCCATTGAAACATAGTTCAAGAAATTCTGCTTCAAGACTTTCCTCACCATACCTCCCCAATATTTTTATTGTGAACAATTTCAAGCATAAAGAAAAGTTGAAAGAATAGAACAGTGAACATCCATATACCTTCCACCTAGACCTAGCAATTATTAACATTTGGTGGTAATAAGTTTATCTATATGTATTTTTGCCAAAATATTTAAAAATTGAAGACATTATAACATCACCCATAAATACTTTATCACGTGCTCCTGAGAATAAGTATGCACTTCTCCCTAACAACAAGCAAATTATACCCAAGAATATTAACATAATTTCATAATATCTATTATTAAGAAACTTTTTAATATAATAAACGACCATCAAGGAGGCAAAGTTCCAGGCCTTGGAGCAAAGGAGGCCTTAATGTGACAGCTGCCTGGGCCCTAGGTGTCCCCCACAGGACAGTCACACTCTAACCTGGGATGGGGGCAGACACCGCCACCTGACTCTGCAAGGCAGACACAAATGTTCCTCTGTTCCATTCTCTGCTGCATAGAAAGCCAATGGCCCGTTTCATGGCACCCAGCTCCTCACCTCCCAGCAATATATACATAAAAAATCTCAACCAATTTATGGACTTCAACTGGCCCTTATTTCCCCGCCAACTCCTCCAAACCTCAAGACAACCAATAGGGTTGGCTGAACTCAGCCAGACACGACAGATCAGGCTGGGCCGGTATTAATCTTCTGTATTCAGATTAGACTTGTGGTTTCAGCCTGATGTCTTTCTATAGTGATTTCTGGATGCCAGAAAATTATAGAGTTCAAAGGTTAAAAGAAATACACCCCATCTCTGTCCCACCACAATCTCCATATCAACTCTCAATCCAAACTCTTATAAGATCTCCTTGGCACCTGGAACATATTCTTTTGACATTGTCATTTAACTATTTTTCCCCCACTAGACTGTGCACTTTGAGACCAACAGCCCTGCCCTTCTCAACTTTGTGTCCCCTGTGTAGTGGGTTGGATGGTGGCTTCTAACAAGATGTATCCGGGTTCTAATCCCCAGTACCTGTGAATATAAACTTATTTGGAGAAAGGATCTTTGCAGATGTAATTAAGTTAAGGGTCTCCAGGTAAGATCAGCCTGCATTATCCAAGTGGGCCCTACATCCAATGACAAGTATCTGTACAAGAGACCCACAGAAAAGAGGCATTCAGCGGCAAGGAAAACGCCATGTGAAGACAGAAGCAGAGACGGGAGTGATACAGTATAAACAAAGGAATGCCTGGAGACACCAGAAGCTGGAAGAAACCAGGAAGGAGTCTCCTCTAGAACCTTCTAGGGAGTGTGGCCCTGCCAACCCCTTGATTTCAGATTTCTGATCTCCAGAACTATGAGATAGTAAATTTCTGCTGTTGCATGCCATCAAGTTTATAGTAATTTGTTATAATAGCCCTAGAAAACAAATATACCCTATTCACAGAGTCCGTGACACATAGTTAGAGCAAAGCACATTAGTTGAATGGATGAACTGAAAAAGTTGAGGGTGTGTCTTTATACTTTTTTCATAGCCCACAGACAGGGAAGCATCTCCCAAGGCCACTGGACTCTGGCTAACAAATATATAAGTACCATTACTCGGGTGTCAACTGAACAATCTGTTCCTTTTAATGAAGTGTTTTAACTTCACTCTATATTCATTGTTCTGCCCTCCTTGATTTTACTGTAAGTGACTGAGTTGACTTTTGATGTATTGCCAGCACACAATAAATTATGAGCCTCTTTCTTTAAGGTTGGAAAGGGGAGGAACTCTACTTCCCTGTTCAGTTATTTCAGGCAAGGGTGGGAGCAGGCTTTCTGTGCCAGCAGCATCCTGATTATGATTCAGGATGTGTGGCCAAAGGCAAACAGTTCCTCTTCAAATTCAATCAAATAGGAAGGAGCAAAGGCTCAAACAAGAAAAGCCTGGGTCTCTTTGTGTGCACAGCCAAGGGGTCCTGGGAAGCTCGTGAGGGATGACGCCCTATCTCAGGCATAAGCAAGGCTGAGCTTAAAGTGGTACTCAAGAAACTTCTCCACCCATTTAACACAGGCTTCCAGCCCTAGCCTTACAGAGCCACATTTGGACAGTACCAAATCCACCACAGGAGAAGCTATTTGCAGGCTAAAAGGGTAGAAGTTAATCAGAATTAAAACATCTATTTTTCATCTCTTCTCCCTAAAACAAATTCCATGCCATTGACTGTGGTTACCAGGGGCCTGGATGATGACTTCTGTGGGCATTTTGTTACACCGATCCTCAAAACAGTGATTTTTCACTCAATAAGTCATGACCCATTAATGGATTGAGAAATCAATTTAGTGATAAGTACAAGCAATTTTGCTTAAACGAAATAGAGGAGGATAGACAATATCTGAGTGCATCTTACATGGTAAGGGTAAGTTTTGTGCCATGACATTTTGCTTCAGTCTTATACAGATATTCCTCAGCTTACAATGGGGTTCTGTCTGGATTAACCCAGTGTAAACTGAAAATATTGTTAAGCATGTTTTTGATTAAATATATTTTCAACTTATGGTAGGTTTATGCAGACTTAACCTGAGGGGTGTACTGAATGTGTATCACTTTCACACCATCACAAAGTCCAAAAATCCCTTCGAGCAATTTTGAGTCTGGGACTGTCAGTATCTGTGTGTGGGTCAAGGGCCTCTGATAGAAAAAGCACTTCCCACTGTGAGTCAAGACCCAGAAAGTAAGAAAGCCACTATCTTAAAGAATCTATTCCACCAAACCAGAAAATATTCTATCCCTCCACCCGGGTCCCAGTTCATGAAAAAGCTATTTGAAGTTACAATGGGGCACTCAATTAACGGGAACAATTCACCACCCTCCTAGGCATGTCTTCCTCCTCTTCAAGCCCTGCCATACCTAACTCTTGGGATCTTATTTCCACACCTTGATATAGCCTTCCACAGGTCACTTTCATCTTCCTAGGGCTCACTGGTCCTCCTCTGTTGTCCTAGACATTCCATAGCCTTTCACAATTACTCTGAAACTGACTACCACACATGGAATTGCTAAAGAGGGAAAGGAACCATCTTAATTCCCTTCACTAGCCATCTTCTATGTATTTTCCATTCCAATGTGTCCAATTAGACTTTTGCCATTTTGCCAGGAAGATGGTCACACTGGCCTCTCATCCACCAGTTTGCTCACTCTCAGAGCACTGTGGGCCAATACTCTGGTAGATGTTCCATCACTATATTCTGTTCCCTATGGGGCCTGCCTCATAGATCTGCTATGGGCTTTCTGATCACACATAGTTAAAGACTGTAACTCAGTTTTCTGATCGAACGTTATTAATGACTACAACTAGGCTAGCTGAGCAGTACAGATTGGAACCTGCAGTTTGGCATCAGCACAGGGGGATCCAAGTTTTGGTGCTGTTGCTTTACCAGCTATAGACCTTGAGCAAATTGCTTCACTTCTCTAAACTTCACCTGTAAAATCAAGACAATGCTATTATCCACCTCAAGGTAGTTGCTGGAGTCTATTTTTTTAAAAGATTGATTGAAGTTTCTGTGATGAATCCTTCTTGTGCATCTTATGAATGGACTTCCCAAAAAAAGCATTTATTCTTTCGATCCTTTTAGAAATCTGAATTATCTGTGGAAAATGTACAAAACAGAGGCTAACTGAAAAATATGTACAGTGTAATGAGTCAAGTCATTCCTGACACCTTAGAATTACAAAAAGTAAAAAGAGAGAGAGAGAGAGAGAAAAAAAAAAAGGCAGGGAGGGAGGGAGGAAAAAAGAAAGAAAATTCTACCTTTGGGCTGACCTACTGTCACTGTGCCACAAAGGTCTTAGTTTTTCCGCATCAACATCAGAACATGTGCATCTTTCTGCCAGCAGCCTCATCCGGTTTGGCTGGCCTGCAAATCTGTTTCAGCACAACGAATCCACTTAATAAAAAGCAAGCATGCTGCAGAAAAAAACTGCCACACTTCCTTGTGCATTCTTTTATCAAATGAAGAAATGCCCCAATAACCCAGCATAACCAAGCTTGTATTTGAAGGAAGGAACTACTCTTTATGTGTGGGACTAATCTTTCTTCTAAGGTGACCATGGAAGGTATGGCATCAAAAAATGTGCAGTTGTTTTAAAATGGTTTTTAAAAACCTTTAATAGTACATCTGTAGCACACCAATAGAAAAAATACTACTGGAATCTGATGGACAAGAATCCCATGGCTTAGAAGAAAGTAAAGAGCACAGTTCAGGGAAGGGCCCACAGGGGACCAATACTTGAATCGGAGCTTACAAGAGAAGCAGAGCGTGTGCAAGTGTGGAGAAGAGGGCAGGAGAGGGTCTGTGGTAGATACGGGTATTTCTCATGGTCATCCCAGAGATACTTACCATGGCCTCACTGGCCTGGCAGTTTCTATGCGCTCACTTCAAGCCATGTTAGAGCCTCGCTAAATGTTTATCTTTTTGCTGGAGGAGGAAGAATGGAGACATAGACCAATGGAACAGAACTGAGAACCCAGACATGAAATCATCCTCATGTAGCCATCTGATCTTTGACAAAGCAGACAAAAACATATTCAATAAATAGTGCTGGGAAAATTGGATAGACACATGTAGAGGACTGAAACAGAATTCCAAACCTCTCACCTCTCACGAAAATCAACTCACGATGGATAACAGACTTAAACCTAGGCCATGAAACTATAAGAATTCTAGAAGAAAATATTGGAAAAACTCTTATAGACATCAGCCTAGGGAAAGAATTTATGAAGAAGACCCCAAAGGCAATCACAGGAACAACAAAAATAAATAAATGGGACCTGATCAAATTAAAAAGTTTCTGTACAGCCAAAGAAACTATCATGAGAACAAACAGACAACCTACAGAATGGGAGAAAATATTTGCATGCTACACATCCAATAAAGGGCTGAAAACTAGAATCTATATAGAACTCAAGAAAATCAACAAGGAAAGAAAATCAAACAACCCCATTAAAAAGTGGGCAAAGGATATGAACAGAAACTTTTCAAAAGAAGACAGACTAAGGGCCAATAAACACAGAAAAAAATGCTCAACATCTCAAATCATCAGGGAAATGCAAATCAAAACCACAATGAGATATCAATTAACTCTAGTAAGAATGGCTTTTATCAAAAAGTTCCAAAACAACAAATCTTGGCATGGATGCAGAGAGGTAGGAACACTCATACACTGCTGGTGGGTGCAAACCAATACAAACTCTATGGAAAGTAACATGGAGATACCTCAAAGAGCTACAAGTAAAACTACCATTTGATCTAGATCCCATTAATGGGCATCTACCCAAAGGGAAAAAAAGACATTGTATAATAAAGACATCTGCACTCGAATGTTTATAGCAGCACAATTCACAATTGCAAAGATGTGGAAACAACCCAAGTGCCCATCAATCCATGAGTGGATTAATAAAATGTGGTATATGTATACCATGGAGTACTACTCAGCCACAAAAAACAATGGTGATCTAGCACCTCTTGTATTATCCTGGAGGGAGCTGGAACCCATTCTACTAAGTGAAGTATCACAAAAATGGAAAAACAAGCAGCACATGTACTCACCATTAAATTGGTGTTAATTGATCAATACTTATGTGCACATATGGTGGTAACATTCATCAGGTGCCGGGCAGGTAGGAGGAGAGAGGAGGGAGGAGGGAGGAGGAGATGGGAATATTCACATCTAATGGGTGTGGTGAGCACTGTCTAGGGATTGGACATGCTTGTAGCTCTGATTCAGGTGGAGCAAAGGCAATATATGTAACCTAAACATTTGTACCCCCATAATATTCTGAAATAAAAATGATATATATAGGCCATGCACAGTGGCTCACACCTATAATCCTAGCACTCTGGGAGGCCCAGGCAGGGAGTATTGCTCAAGGTCAGGAGTTCAAAACCAGCCCGAGCAAGAGCGAGACCCCATCTCTACCAAAAATTAATTGGCCAACTAAAAATACATAGAAAAAATTAGCTGGGCATGGTGGTGCATTCCTATAGTCCCAGCTACTTGGGAGACTGAGGCAGAAGAATCACTTGAGCCCCCCAGGAGTTTGAGGTTGCTGTGAGCTAGGCTGATGCCACAGCACTCTAGCCCAGGCAAAAGAGTGAGACTCTCTCTCTCAAAAAAAAAAAAAAAAAAAAAAAAAATATATATATATATATATATATATATATAAAATAATTAACTAATTTTTATAAAAGAAAAACAAATGGAGGTTGGGCCACGCAGCAAGTAGCATTTGCTGTACAAGGCAAGGATGATGGCCTTTGCGTGTCCATCCGTTGGTCACAGTTGGATTCGAGTGCTAATTAGGGTGAATCCCAAGGACCCCAGTCTTACAGAACCCCCCTGACTGTGCCACCCTCTACTGTGTGGCTAGCACCTCCACCTACAGTCTCTCACTTAATCTCCCACCACCCTGTGTAGTATTCTCAGTTTACAGTTAAGCAAATGGAGGCTGACTGAAGAAAATGGATATTTTTAAATTCAGAACTAGTTAGTGATAAAAACAAAGCTTCAATTTAGCCTCGTACTTTCCCCCTAGTGAAAGATTAAGTTGTGATACATTCCTGGAGAAGTATGCTCCTCCGGAAGCATTGACTGTCTCTTCCCCTTTGCATTAAAACACAAGTGAACTCTCCCAGTCCTGTCTACATCTCTTCTGTCATGAATCACTGTGTACATCGCTGTGTTTGGGAGTACCAGATCCTAACACAAATAAAATATAAAATGTGGTAGCTGAAGATTTTTCAGAAGGGATGATCAGAATCCACTCCATGCGTATGTGCATGTTCCCTGGTGGATTCCCCTTTGCTTCCATCAAATTCCCATAGAAATCTGTGCACCAGAGAAGACCAAGAGTCACTGAAAGATAATTGCAACATAACCAGGATGGGTTTGTCTGGACATTGACATCTTGTCTGAGCTTCCTGTTCACTAGGGAAAAGTCAGCAAGTTATTGATGGATACAGGTGAAAGGAATAGGATACTCAATGATCAGTGGGGATCTTCTTATAATCGGAAAGGGTTTTATAAGCAAAACATGGTAGATAATGATAAGGCAAGAACTTTCTATTAGAAAACAACTCTCACCACCAAAATTTAAACACACACACATACACACATATCCTAAGGCAATAGAAGCCAAAATAGAATTGGCCCTTATGCAGTCAACTTTGTACAATTATAAGGCCAAAAGTGATCAAAAGGCAGAACCTAAGTGGCTCTTAGTCTGTCTTCTTTTGAAAAGTTTCTGTTTATGTCCTTTGCCCACTTTTTAATGGGGCTTTTGTTTTGTTTTGTTTGCAAAAGGTCTTAATATTTTCAGTGAAATTTAGAACTCTGTACCAGTACGAATTTACAACAATTCGTAAGACTGTCTGTCTTGGTCCATTTTCTACTGCTATAATTGAATACCTGAGCTGGGTAATTTACAATCAAAAGAAATTTATTTCTTATAGTTCTGGTTGGGAAGTCCAAGTACATGGTGAGGGCCTTCTTGTGTGTCATAACATGTTAGAGGGTATCACATGGTGAGAGAACAAGAGTGTGTATGTCAGCTCAGGTCTCTCTTCTTCGAAAGCCACCAGTCCCATTGTGGGGGCCCCACCTCGATGACTTGATCTAATCCTAATTAACTCCCAAAGGCCCTACTTAATCAACATATGCATTTGGAGATTAAATTTCCAACACATAAAGTTTATCAAACCATAGCACTATCTAAGAAATCTAAGCTACTCATTTAAAAATGGAAAACTTGAAGCCAGGAGAAGAGACTTGCCTTAAATACATTTGAATAACTGTAGGTTTAATATCTACATCAATATGCTAGAGGTGCTTACCAAGTAGTGTCAAAAAAGGTTCTACAGGATGCATTCCTTTTTAATAGAGATGAAGTCTCACTGTGTTGCCCAGGCTGGAGTGCAGTGGCTATTCACAAGCATGATCATAGCACACTATAGCCTCAAACTCCTGGAGTCAGCGATCCTCCTGTCTCAGCCTCCCGAGTAGCTGAGAGTACAGCGGTACCACCAGACCCAGTATATTTTTCTTTTTAATTTTTTGTACAGACAGGGTTTCACTATGTTGCCCAGACTGCTCTCAAATTCCTGGCCTCAAGTGATCCTCCACCCCAGCCTCTCAAAGTGCTGGGATTACAGATGTGTGCCATGCCATCTGGCCTACTTATTATACCTTTCCTTAAAGATAATTTCATGGTGAGTGCCTGCCTCCTCTGCAGGCATATTTTTTAAAATTCTGAATTAACAAGATCCTAATATATAAAGAGGTTTGTTAAAATTGGGTTTGGGGTTTTGGGGGGAGTTTGAGGTTTGTTTTTGTTTTTTAATTAAGGGGTTCTCTTTTTCTCACTTTATTCAACCCTAGATAAAAAGAAGTTTTTAAAAAATTCCCCATAAGGCTACTTTCACAAAGCCAGCTGAACCACAAAACCTCTCCCAAGGCCTAGATCTCTGCTCTGGGTTGGTTGCTTGAATTCCTGGAGTTAAGAGATTTCTTCCTGTGTGCCATAATTAACACTTAGGCAGAGGTTTATGATACAATGATATCATATACAACAGGAGTCAGCAAACTGTGTCCTGGGGGAGCTTGGTAGTTGCAACAGAGACTGTATGTCCCACAAAGCCAACTCGACTGACTGGCTGGCCCCTTACATGATATTTGCCATCCCCTATATAAGCTATGACATTGGTCCTCGTCACCACCTACCAAGAAGCGGCTTCTTGTTTTGATAGTCACATGGACTTCAGGATGAGCAAGTATTTGAGATTCCCTCTGGATCCCCACCTGCAAAGAATACCAACATACTGGGTGGAGCAGGGAAAGGGGCAAGGACTATAGGGACAAAAATTTAAAAATTGACCAAAAAAGAAAAAATGAGCCAAATAGAGAAAAAAACTCAGAGCACTCCTACTGCACAGGACACCCAGATGCCAGGACTGCTGCTCCTCAGGCTTCTCCCCTTCCCCCCTTTCCCCCTGAACTTCCTTATGCATGGACAGGGGTGGGCTGGAGCCAGCTTGCATGCACAGGAGAGGCAGCTGTGTGCATCTGTCCAGCTTTGAGTTCAGCACATCATATTGGCAGTCTGATATCAGCCAGGATAGCAGTATTTACACCACAAAAATCAGCAAAAGCTACAACTCAGAGCCTTTTCCCTCAGAGAGCTGTTGTTAAATATTTTCTAGTATACAACAACAAATACATACATACGTAATTTCACATGAACAGCACCATGTCACACATCATGGAGGATGCTGGGTGCACCAACCTGACCTACCGTATTTCCCTCTTTGGTTGCTGACTGTTGGCTGCAGACAGCTCATGGCCAGGGCCCTTTCCAGGAATTGCCTTAAACTAAAGGTCTGCTTCCTCTCCTGGGGCACCTCCATGCAACTAGCAGGCCATGCAACAACTAGTCAAGGTGGGGATGGAAGATAGAAAGGCCAGACCCATCTCAATGCAGAACAACTCCAGCTCAAATCTCTTGGGTTTACCAGAAACTTCTATTGCAATTGTATCAGACAGAGAGGGAGAGAGAGAAGGAGAGAGACAGGGAGAAAGTGAGGAGAAAGGCCCATTTACCCACAACCTCTCTCTTCTTCTCCTATCTGATTTTTTGTTTACTTAAGGTTATTTCTAGAATATTTTTCTCAGATAGGATAGCTGGATGATACATTTTTTTTTTTTTTTACACCGTGACCAGCAAGAGGTATTTTGGCTGACTCTAGTATTTTGTAGACAACATTCCTCACTCTTCAGGTTCCCATTGTTGTAGGTGAGAAGTGTGACAACATCTCTTTCCTTTTCTTTTGTAATTAATGTTTTTCTCTTTGTATTAAAGGGTCCAAAAGGTTCTCTTTATACCTGCTGTTCAAGAATTTAATCTCGATGGGTTTAGGTATGTGTTCATGGATCCCATGAGTTCTTTTTAAACCTCAGACTCAGGTCTTTTTTGCTCAAGGGAATTATCATCTGTCATTTGTTCAATTATTCTCTCTCCTCCATCTGTTCATTTTTCTCCTTCTCCTGCAACTCTTACTAGGTTCCTGAATCCAGCCTCCTGGTCTCTTATTCTGCCCTCATGATTTCCATCTCTTTGTATTTTTGTTCTATATTTGGGATATTCTTGTACTTGAATCCTCTAGGGCTACTTTAATTTAGCCAATGCATATTTCAGTTAAAGCTCCAAGAAGTTGTTGTTTTGCTTTTGTTTGTTTGTTTGTTTTGGTACTGTGTTGGAATGTGTTTTTGTTACTTCTGCTCAGGGTGTCTATTCCAGCGTGTTATTATTTCTTTGAGGGGCTTTTTGGTGGGTTCTTCTCCTTTCTTCTGCCTATGGAGCCCTCATTGGTGCAAAGTTGTTTTCTTTTATCTGTTCTTTAAAGCTCAGGGTTAGCTTCTGGGGGTTCCTTAAGTGATCACGGTCCTGGGAGTGGTGGAAGGGATGGGCCCTGGGGGCCACCAGTGTAGCTGCAGATAGCGGATCAATTCCAGTCAAGGCACCAGGAGGAAGGAAGCCCCTCAGCTCTGCTGCCTCCCAGGTTCGCTTCTCCCCAGCAACCTGGGACCAGGAGGCCCACTCACAAGTGCGAGGTAGCCCTTTGCCACAGGTGCACACACATAAAAGAGCCAAGCACAGGGTCCACCACAATGACAGCTTCATCCCCAAGCTTTCCACCCGCTGGCTCACAGGGGAGAAAGCCCTGCCCCAGCTCTCCTCGTCAGGTCTCCGCCAGAGCCAAGCCTGCCCTCCCTCCTCTAGGGTCCTCCTCCTTCAGTCTTGGAGGTCGGCTCCTCGGGAGAAGTGCCAGGTCGGAGGTGGGAGCAGAGGGCAGCCAGGGTAGCATCTTACAATGTCTCTATCTCACCCCTAATCTCTTGATATAAATAAAGGACACACTTGATCTGCTGTCCCTGGCAAATGCCTCCTTTGCTTCTAAGATGATTTAACTCTTTGTTCTCCACTGATTTCTCTGGGTAAGTTCTTCAAAACTGGGTGCATTAATTAGATATCCTTGAATAATTGGATTTACTTTAAAACTATGTGCATCAGGAAAATACCTGGGTGGAAAAGGCAGATTACAAAGTGCATACATATGTGCATATATGTGTTTATATCTCCCATATCCATAGATATATTAAATACACCCAGAAAAAAGTTTGCATGGACAAACACCAAATTGTGATCTGTAGATGATGAATTTTGTAAATAATATTGTCTTCCTTTCTCCTACCTAAATTGTCTCCTATTTCTTGTTTATGAAAGATAAAAGAGTCTGTTCAATTGTTGACTCAGCAAAATGCATTATAAAATGTTACCTGACTCTCACAGGTATTTTCAGAGGGAGATGGCAAACAAGCCTTGGCCTGTCCATGCAAAGTCTGCAGTAACCATGAGGGCAAAGGAGGACTAGAGACAGAGCTTTCTTCCCAGAGTCACCCAGGACAGCGCCCACCTAGGATGGACCCCAGCCAAGATCAGCCACCCCTGGTCCCCCAGGCCCAGAGGTCTAGTACTAGCCCAGGTGGACTGGACAGTCTCTCAGAGCAGAACCATTTCCAGTCAGTGCTGAATCCCCACCACAGGCACGCTGCCTGGCATCTAGTAGCTGCTAAATAAACACTGGTGGGATGAATGAATGAATGATTGCATGGCCTGCCAGCTCACTTGGTAAAATAGGACATATTAGTGGATGGCATTGCCTACTTTGGGGCAGTCTTTAGACTTGCAATTCCATCTAAGTGAGGGATCAAAATTAGAGTTGTATAGCAGGATTTCAGCTTAACAAAAGGGTTCACACTCTGATTTGTTTAGGAAGATTTCCACCCTTGTTGCTTCCTTTCAAGAGCTGAGCTCCCTGTCAATGGACATGACTTAAAAGAGACCAGCTATCTCCTGTCAAGCGTGATATGGAAGGGTTGGCCATGAAGAGAGGCCAGATGTGCTCTAAGCATCCTTCTAATTCAAATCGCATGGAAAATGCAATTCCTGGTTGGAAAATCTTATGCAAATTTGCCTCTTTCTTCCAAAAATATTCTTCAACCCTGAAGTCATTCCTGTGCCTATTAAAACTCTCCTTGGAGGCAGCCAACTATGATTCAAGGGAAAGGTTGGAGATGTCCTTGCAACGAGGAGAGTTACAGACACCCCTCAAGAAAGCCTCCTTTGGGCACCCTGGACTGGCTGGGACAGTGAAGGAGAGTCTTATGGAACTGTGTCCCAGTATCCATTCCACAGGTATCTGAAAGAACCAATTCCTAGGAAGACATGCTACAGCACGGGTGATATTTGAAGTATTAACAACAGATACTGCAGGGGCACCAGCCACTCAGAAATATGACACCAGAGACAGCACGGAACAGGATCTGCCCTCGGCATTTGGGTGTTGCATCGTGGGGAGTCCCAGAGTAGGGGGTGGGAAGCTGGGGCAGCAGGACCAAGCTTGGGAAGCTACGAGCAGTAGCTATCTAATGACTGGTCAAGACACCGGCTAGATATCACCTTTGCTCTAAAACCTCTTCTGAGCTGGGCTGACCCCTCTGGCAGAGGCTGCAAGCTGGTTCCTACAAGCCACGTTTTATGGAGTTCTTTTATTAGTCTCTCATATAACCCATAGCCACATCATAAAATTAAACACCCCATTCTGTACATCAAGTCCACTGACTTCTTGAGCCCTGATTAACACTGGGCTTTCCCTCTAGGGGTTAGAATCTTTGCTGGGAGCAGTCAAATCCTTCAGACTGACCCGGCTTGTGCTGGAGTCGCAGTGTGGATGGTGTGTCCCCCTTCCTCTGAAGCCCCTTTGCTAGTGTCCTCACAATCTCTCAGCATCTTTCTTTCCCACCCCTCCTCATCTTCTCCAGGACTCCTTTCCCTTTCCCAGGCTCCTTCCCAGGCTCCTTCCATCTCTCGAGATGACCTAGAGCCACGGGCGCTCAAATGCTTGCCTGGAGTCACTGATCCGGGCAGCCCCAACTCACCCCTGAAAATATATTTAGCCCATGGGTGACAGCCCAGATGGAGAGGTTATCTTTAGCCTGGCACAGGTTGAGAGTCAGTCCAGGCCACGATGTGAACAGCAGACGGGGAAGGGAAAAGAAGGGAAACTAATATTCCAGTCTGCAACAGCGGCGTGCAAGTGTACTCAGGTGGCAGAGAACTCAAAGTCGTGGTGTGCTTCCTGAAACATGAGGCTCTTCCGGGAACACCCTGGAATAATGGTCTGTTTCATTCTATCCCATGAACTAAGAACAATTTTAATAGCAGAAAATATGGCTGCATTGTGGGCAGGCAGTATAAAACCACAAGCACACATGTTCTTTTTTTAAAAAAGCCACAAACTCAGCATGATTGGTGGTTTTCAAGCTTTCCCGTTCATATCTGTTTACTACTTCTTCATTAGTTTTGTTGCCTGCAGGTGCTAAAGGTTTAAGACTAAAGAAAAATGTATGGAAAAAATTTCCATGGAAAAATTACATTTCATGAATTAGGGGAAAGACCACTGCTATTTGATTTTCAAGGTGGAACACCTCAGTCCACCGCAGGAATAACAAGGGCTGAGCTTGCAAAGCTCTAGGAACTATTTCTGTGCGATTCAAGAAATACCATAGACTTTTCCTTTGGGAGAACAAGGTAACTCTCCTGGTCAGCAATCCTTCCTTTCATCCACTGAAATCTTCCTGCTGCAATTCATACCCACAGCTTCTTCTTCCGCCTTCCTTACAGAGTGACTGATTAGAACCCTTTGCCAAAACAACTGAACACTCGCTAGTCCTTACTAAGGAGAACTATGTCCCAGTTTGAGCCTCCTGCAGGGGAGCTCGCTCTGTGGAAAAGGAGACCCAACAGGCCTGAGGGGGCCCGGTGAGACGGTCCTCTTCATCACGGGAGAAGAGCAGTGAACTAAGAGCATCCCTCAGCCAAACATGCTTCGGACTCAGATATGAGCCTTGCAAAGAGCAGTGGAGCCAAAAGGGAAAACTGAAAAGGCCATGTTGTCAAGGTCTTGCAAGAAATCAAAGCGCAGATAGTCCTGCTTTGGGACAGAAAGATCACACAGAGGGAAAAGGGGTGAAAACTTTCTTTTTCTCCAGATTCCCCAGAGCTTTCACTCCAGGGTGCCCCGGGGGTGACCTGCAGAAGCAGGCACCTGGGAACTCCTGGGAGAACTCAGGAGGCTGCCTGGAGGGCTGGGAACCCTTTGCTATAGGCAGGCCTTAGGGTGTAGTGTCACTAAGAAGGTCATCTATACTCAGCTGGTGAGACCTGGGGAACACAACACACTTTGCCACCTACTTCACTGAGTCACCTCTTACCCTCTTCCTCCCTAGCCTGAATGAGGCCAGTTCCATCAACGGGTCTATTGAGAGCACCCTTTATTTCCTCATTGTATGAGTGCATTTTGGTCCTCATTGTTCAAATGAAAGTTACCTTGCCTCTACAACTCTTCCTCCTAGTAGTGTTTGACAGAGTAACCAACAAATAAGACGTTAATAAATACTTCAATGAGAATCTATCTAACAAATAATTTGCTGATCTCTACCAGTTATACTCCTTATGATCCATCTTGACAATATACTCATACTTGCTAAAATGGCCTAATACTTCCAATCCCCTTTGTGGACAATCATGCCTCCTTCAGTCATTTTTCTACTACCCTGGGGCCACACTATCCTTTTTACAGCTAGTCTTTGAGATATCCAGATTTTCTTTCTCTGCACTTTATTATTATTATTATTACTGAATGTCATTCAGAATGTGCTAGAGTAGTTCTCTGGTCCTCAACATCAACGGCCCTTTAAACTCTTTCCAGAGGACCAAAACCCACAACAATGTCACCATCACCCGCAAATGCATTAAGTTCACAACATAATTAAATCATCATTAAAAAATACAAAAATATTGTACATGCGTGTGTGTAGCATCTCCAGGAAAAGCAACTTTTAAGTGTGGCTGCTCCTGCAGAGGGAGATGATCAGTTAAGAAGTCTATGATTGGAGGCAGAATTTTCATTGTGCACCCTTTTGAATCATTTTAATTTTTAAATCATGCATACATGTTTACGTTTTCAATTAATTTTTTTTAAAAGTTCTAAACAAACAAAAAATGCAACAAAGAACAAAACACAGCCCTGGCCCCCTGAGCAGTGGCTGACAGGTGCCTACAGTTGATACCATACCATGTGGTTTCAAACGTCCACCATGCCATCGGCCCTATGGAATGCCTCACTGAATTCAAGATGGATTATGCAATGCCCTGCCTGGCTCCTGGCCCTCACAGCTCTCTCCCCCATAACTGGGGCAACACGACTTCCGTTTGTTGACCTGACTCTAGGCCCAGGCCCCAGGACTAATCCTGCTCCTAGTCTGGAGAGATTTTAAGGGCCAGCAGCTTGGGTTACTCTGCCACAGCCTGCCTGGTTATTTGAGAGTGTTCTGGTCTTTGTGTTCTCTTGGCAGAGTGGTCCAGACCTTCTCTGGTGGGGACATATATCTCTATTTTTAGCATGCTTGATTATGAAATTCATCAAGGGGTAAATGAGACAGGAGACGCTATGGGACCAGCAGCTTTCCCACTCTCCCCCTTTAGCCGCCAAATGCAGTTACTACCTGGTAAGCACCTCCTGTGTGTAGGATATTAAACCAGGCATTGGGCAGAAGCAGGTAGGAAGCAAAGGAGTGTACCAGTGCCCTCCAGGACTCATGGTCTAGCAATTAAGACCAATGACCTCAAACAAAGAGCTTTAATGCAAATAAGCAGGCGTGAGGCAGGAGACAAGAAAGGATTGCTTTCAATCATTGGCAGCAAGATTAGGAGCAGTCCAGGAAGGATTGGAGGAGGGGATGACATTGCTGTCAAGACTTATGAGCTGGGGGGACTTCAGTAGCTGCAGATAGAGCCTTCCAGATCAAGGAAGTGGACTGTGAAGGTGATTCCATTTCACAAGATACAAAGGCCCTGCACGTCTGACCTTTCATTCCTTGGAGAAATGGAAAGTAAAAGGAACTGGGCCTTGAAAACCCAGGACCTCATAAAATTGTTTCTGTTTAAAACAGCCTTCATCTCCACTATGTCTGTCTGGTAAATACCTACTCTTTGAGCCCCAGCCCTAAGGATACTTCCTCCAGGAAGCCCACCCTGACTTTTCCAGGCAGGATTAGTTGTCCTGTCCCCTGCACTCCTACCACTCTCTGTTCTACAGAGTCAGAGAAATCTAGAAGTTAGGGGAACAGGCTCTGCCACCATTCTGCCTTTCCGAGTCCTCTTAAGCCAGCCACTTACCCTCTCTGGACCTCAGTTTTACCATCTATAAAACGACAAAATAATGGCACCTCCCTCCTAAAGTCACCATGAGGATTAAACAACTTAATGCCCCTAAAGCTATGGCCTGCTTCAGTGTCTGCTCTGGTCACAACCCTGGGCTGCTCTTTACTAAGTGCTCTTTAGTGGGCTGTTCTTGTGACCATGAGAACCTTGGGGGCCAGGTCCAGATTCCGCTCTCAATATCTCTCTGCAGCGCTTAGAAGTGTGCACCTTGCGGGTGCTCGATTTCTGTCTTCTGAGGCGATGAACGAAACATGAAAAGGGGGAAAACGAGCCAAGCCCAAATGCAAAGGCAAAGTCAACGTAGGCGAAGCCAAGGGAAAGGAGCAAGGAATGCAGAAAAGGAAACGCAGGAGATGAGACCGTGCCACACCTTCGGAGCAGAAAAATTCCTATAAAATTCCGGTTCATCCCCTAACACGGGACTGCCCACTTTGATTTGCATGACATTTTGTCTGCCCTCCCCCGCCCGCTCCCCGCAGGGCAGGCCCGCGGCCGCAGCCCTGACCCGGCCTCCCACGCGGGCCGCGGCCGGCCGCCGGCGGGCGGGGCGGGAAGGGGCAGACGCGGCTCCGGGCACCCGAGATCCTTAACTGCAGCTTCCAAAGCCCTGGCTGATCCTAATCAGTGTGGGAAAGCAGCGCCGGCCCGGCCCGCCGGCCGGAGACGCCGCCTCTTTTCATGAACTTTATCGCGGCGCGCACAGCCCAGATAAAGCGCCGTAAATAAAGGAGCGGAGTGTGCGGCCCGAGCTGCCCGCGCGCACGCCGCCTCCCGGCCCCGGGGGACGTGAGTCACGCGCCGGCTGGAAAGAGCTCCATGTTCCCGTCCTCTCCAGACCAGCGCCATAAATAACACTGCGTTCTGCCCTGACCGGGAGCCCTTCACCTTTTGTTTTATGCATTCAATAAAAAAAAAAAACAACAACAGGAGTTTCCTTCTGGCTGCCGGGCCACCCCTCCTTGCCCGGAGTTCGGAGTGTTATGTTCTGGGTTATGCTCTTCCCTCGGGTCACGCTCCCGGGGCCTGGGTTGGGCCTGGGTTGGGCCTGGGCGTGTGGCTCCGCGATCACAAGTCCCTTTTGCCGCTTGCACAACTGACTGAGCTGGGGAAGGGTTGGGGAGGGCAGGGTTGTCGTCTCCAGCGGCAGGCGGTGATGAGAGCGGCTCCCACAAAGGCGGCCCGGGACACGTGTGCACGTGTAGCCTGCTGCAGCCCAGTCCTCGCAGAAAACACCGCACTCCTCGGCCCTCGCCCGCCCTCGCTCGGGGTGGGTCCTGCATTCCTGGTGATTTAGAGGCCTACAGAGAGTGCATGCCCCGACCACAAAGGGAGGGGCTCCTCTCCACTTGTGTGCTCCAAAGCCCCTCAGAAATTATTTGGCAGGTCTCCTAATCTGTATCCTTTAGCTCTTGAACTTTGGACTCTGGTGGGAGCCCCAAAATTATCCCGTCATGCAAATTGGTGACTAAAGTTTGAGGACAGCTTCATGAATATGAAAGGATCTAGAAAGTCAGGCTTGCACAAAACAGCCCAATGCACCCCAGCTAAAGTTTGCAAGGCCCCGTTTCTAGCCCCAGTCTCCAGCTGTGACCTGGCTCTGTGGCCTCCGGCAGCCACTGCCTTCCTCAGGGCCTCAGTTTCCCCATCTGTCTAATGATCTCTAACAGGATCTTCTAGCTCTCCTACTCAGAGAGAAATAATATCCTTCTTATAAATCACTCCATTGCTGACGTTTCTTGTCACAGGCCCCTGTGAAGAAATAGTTATGTCCACTTGGAAGAAACCAGGACATGGACCTTTTCTGTAACTGACACCTCATTAGTGAGATTAGCACTAGAAATTACCCCTGGTGGAGGTTACAGAGGTTGGGGAGCCCTCCAGCCAGAATGAAGTCGGCAAAAAGATTCAGGAAGAAAATACAGTAAACTATAGCAGCATTAGGCCAGTGCTTCTCTGGGCCCAATGATAAGCTCGATTGCAGCTGTCGTCCACTTCATAAGGAAAGGACCAATTAGCTCAGAGCATCTAATCCAGAAAAGTCAAAGGTTTCAGTAGGAAGCAAGGCTGAGAGGGAAGAGCTTCTGCTTGCAGCTATGTAGATAGCAGAACCTGGGTGTCCTGATAAGATTCTCTTTGGTTTAACACTCCTGGGGAAAGTGGGTAGAGAGCTAGCTAACCCCTCCAGCCATGGCCAAGAAGCAGAGATCACTCATGAAATACTAGCAAACAAAGGCCTGCTTCTTCCAGAACCCCTTTCTAGCACTACAACACGTCCCAGGGAATGTGCTGCCCCAGACAGGCTTCATTTCCTGCTCTCTGGACAGAAGGCCACTCAGTCTTGTTTCCTTCATTTGCATAATGTCTAGAAAAATGAGTCACACTGAATTGTCATGTGTTAAGAAATATTGGCAAAAGGTTTCCAACTGACTTTAGAGTTGATTTCTTAAAAAGGAGCAAACACTGACCTAATCATGGATTTATTATTACGTGAATGTGATCAACTCTCTGGGCCTCAGCTTTCCCATGCATGAATCATGAGGATTTTTAAGGTTTCTTTCCACTCTGTCATACTGGGCCTCCAGCATACGTGGGACTACTGTAGGGAGAAGTAAGATTTTAAACTTTCCAGAACAGAGGAAAACCTCTAAGGGTGACTCCTCAAGAATCATTTTTGCTTTCTTTTTGCTATAACTTTGTCTACTGTTATAGAGGTTAGCAACCAGGGAGAAAAAGGAGAAAACATATCAAAAAAGATAAGACTGGGCCGGGCGCGGTGGCTCATGCCTGTAATCCTAGCACTCTGGGAGGCCAAGGCGGGCGGATTGCTTGAGCTCAGGAGTTCGAGACCAGCCTGAGCAAGAGCGAGACGACATCTCTACTAAAAATAGAAAGAAATTAATTGCCCAACTAAAAATATATAGAAAATATTAGCTGGGCATGGTGGCACATGCCTGTAGTCCCAGCTACTTGGGAGGCTGAGGCAGGAGGATTGCTTGAGCCCAGGAGTTTGAGGTTGCTGTGAGCTAGGCTGACGCCACAGCACTCTAGTCCGAGCAACAGAGTGAGACTCTGTCTCACACACGCACAAAAAAAGATAAGGCTGAATGAAATAATTGGGCTAACTCAGTGTAGTGGTTATGAACCTTTTACAGTTACAAAACTTTGTAGAATCTGATGAAAATCACATCCCCACCCCACCCACAATGGACATACAAATAAATACTTGTCTTTGCATATGGTTTCAGGTGTTCACAAACCCCTGCAACTGCACCCAAGGACCCTGTTAAGAATCCCTGCTCTGGAGAATAATAAAATGTTGAGCCTCTGTTTCCTAATTTGTAAAGAGGAAATACCACTCGCCCCCAAGCAGTGTCATGGAGGAGAAAGAAAAATAAACCTGTGCTATTAAAACATGTTGATTCTCGGCCTGGCACGTAATATTGATGCAGTTCTATTACCATCATCTGCCATTGTCGCTCCCTATTCTGCTTCAGGAGATGTAAATTTTTTTACCAGACAGAAGCAGCCCTGTCTGTGAAATTCCCGAAGCAAGCCCTTCTGGTAAGCCAGCACTGTACGTTTTCATACTTGCCTATTAGAACCGTAATGAGTCCCCACGGAGACCAAAGGGAAGGCTGGAGGTAGCTCTGCAGGCTCTCAAAGGGTAATAATTGCCAGGGCAGGAATGCACCAAATGATACCCTTGTGGCTTTAAAAGTCAATGTAACTTTCCAAAGAGTCCTCCTTTCTCCCAGAGTAGATTGTGATATTAGAGAAACTAACTTACTGAAACAAAAACAAGGTTTAGGGAAAGAGCTTTTGATGAAGTTTTTAGGTAATATATTAAATAGAGTCAGTCCATTTGATGCAAGAAACCAAAGCTCAATTTCTATATCACCAGTAAAACAAAGGGATTGGGATTAGAATTCACAGTTCTGAATCTTCCTGGATTTGAAAATCCTTTGAGAATCAGATATAAGCTATAGTTTCTAGCCCCAGAAAATACATGTACTAGACTGATAACTCTTACATGATTTTGCTAACAATTTAAAGATTTTATGGAACCCTGGCAGTCCAGTATGGACCACTAGATTCTTGCATGCTAAACTACCCACTCTCTAAGGCCTCTTCTGCCTTAATTGGCTTCAGGGCCAACCCCTTCCCCATGTCTTAGAGCCTTCACGAACAGAAGCAGCAGCAAAGTGTTCTTCCTACAGCTGCTATGAAAATAACCATGCTTTAAACATTCAATTTAGCTTATGTTTAGAAAGCACAGTCCAAATAAGCAGTCCTTCAGGACAATGGCATGAAATTGTAACTTGATGGTTTTTCCCTGGGAGACAGGGAATGAGAAGGATGGGAGGCCTGGGTAGTGCAAGATAAAGAACAGGGCATGGTTAGAACATGCAGACAGCACAGTGCTTGAAGAAGTGAGTGCTAAGGGTCTCAAGAAAGCCTGGGTGAGCAGCGATCTTGCCTCTGTAAGAAGTGGTAAAGGAAACTATGGTGTTTCTCAACAGACAGAGAGGCTGTTCCTATAGTACTTGCAACAGACCTTACTGTTGGTCATAAAATTCACTGCTCCTCCCTGCAAGAGGATGATATTTCTGCTCTTCATTGATGTCAGACCTGGCCATGTTATTTGCCCTGGTCAATGAAATGAGCCAAAGTGACAGCCATCACTTCCAGGCAGAAGATCTAAGAACCAGCTCAAAGTATACCAAGCACTCTTCCTTCTCCCCTGCCACAAGGCCAGCAATATTCCAGAGCCACCATGCCATCAGCCTGGTCCCGCCATGAATGGGACCTGAGGCAGTACTGCAGGCAGCCTGTCCAGCCTCACGCAAGTGCAAGAAAATACTTTCGGTATTAGGAGCTCTTGAGGTTTTGGAGTTGCTTATTACTGCAGCAGAGCCAAGCCTAACTTACTGATGGACCATCCTCCTTTGGGAAAGAAGAGAAATCAATGGTCAGAATGCCTTTGCTAATCCACAGAGCGTCTGATGACAGCACCAGCCAATGTCAACGGAGCCACCTGCAACCTCCTCACTTTTTCCATCCTCCCCTCTTCCTGATGATGTTACCAGTAACCTCCCTCTCCACTATGACCCAACGGCCCTAGAGCTCAGCTAAGAGCCAGTAGCCCATCAGTCATGCCACCTGGAGTGGGTTGAATGGTAGCTGCCAGAGAGATACCCATATCTTAACCTCCAGAACCTGTGAATGTGACCTTATTTGGGAATGGATCTTTGCAGATGTAATTAAGTTCAAGCTCCAGAATGTGATCATTCTGGATTACCAGGGTGCACTATAAATCCAATAAGTGTCCTTAAGAGATGACGAGGAGAAGACAGAGAAGAAACTGGAGTGATACAGCCACAAACCAAAGAACTCCTGGGGCCACTCACAGCTCAAAGACTCAAGGGAGAATTCTTCCCTAGAGCGGTCAAGGGAGCCTGTAGCCCCGCTGACACCTCGATTTTGGATTCTGGCCTCCAGAACTCTGAGAGAATGTGTTTCTGTTGCTTTAAACCACCCAGTTTGTGGTGATTTGTTACTGCAACCCTAGAAAACTAATACTTCACCTTAGCAAAATATCTTTTCTTCATTTGCCCCTGTCTTTGATAGAATTCTTAAAGGCTGGAGCTACAAACCAGTATACTAATGGCCTGGGAAGAAAGCCTGCCTTTCTCTCCATCACGTCCCCAGGGCAGGGCCTCAGTGATGCTGAAAGGGAGGGAGAATGCCAGCTCACAAAGCCTGACTGGTCTGCTTCCTCTGCAGAAGAGACACCAGCAGCGAGACAGGCTGAAGCCTTGATTATGGACTATGCAGGAAGTGATGCTCTAAATAAATAGCTCCTGGAATCAAAGCTCAGGGGACGATGCGTAGAATTTCAGAGTCTGGAGATGGGGAGAGATTGTGTAGTTCAGTTTCTTCAGACAGTTTTTAGAGGTATAAGAGAGCTTCAAGGAATTTTGTTTATGTGTTTGTTTATTGGTTTTATTGAGGACTCTGAGGCATAGAGAGGCGAGTGATCTACACAGAGTCAAAAACTAGGGGCTGATGCCGACTCTCCTGTCCAGCACAGGAAGGCTCGTACTTCTGCACAAAACTCTGCTGTTCAGCCGCTGTGGTACTGCCTCAGAAACGGGGCTTACTACACAACAGGTCTGGTTGGTTTAGGTTCTTCATGAGCCCTTGGCTGTCCTGCCTTGGGGGTCCCACTCCTTGTCATTTTAGACACTTAAAAATGCACGCTCATCTTTTATCAAATGTAATTTTTATTTTTAAAAGTTTTCCTGGTTCTTTTATAATTTGTGCTTCTGAAAGTAATTGCCCATAAATAACTTGTTTGGTGTGAGATTTTCTACAGTGTTTTTAGCAAATCATCATACAAGCCCAGGAAAATCTAACCATAGTTTTCAAATACGATGAAATTTTTGTAAATACTACATTTCACGATTCATAAGATAGGCATCATGCTTTTTTTTGCACAGATTTGGTCAGCATTTTATTAATAATCAAGTTTGCCTCTTAAAGTTTGGACTGGGAGGTATATGAAGAAGCCGTCACATGAGGGATGGGCAGGAGGTGCAGTGGGGAAGACAGGCAAAACAGGGTGGTGGTGCATGAACTGACGAGCAGCCTCATGGCCCTGGGGCTGAGTGTAGGTAGGGAAGTACCCCAGTTAAGGCACTGAGCCAGGCACTGCCGTATCCACAATCTCCTTTAAGACTTGAAAACCAAGCTGGGGCCAGGTTACAAACAACTTCACGTGACATTCTTACCCTTGCACCCTTGTTAGCTATGGGGGACATTCCTGGTTCTGGATTCCTGCTTCTAAATAGCTCCCTTGATGTGGTTAGGAGTCCTGTGCCTCTCCATACCCATTTCCATCTGTTTGTAAGGCCCAGAGCCAGCTGTAATGTGATAGGGCCTTGCTAGGGATGGAAGATAAGGTGGCATCGTTCCAGGGCCGCAGTGGCCAGGGTTTGTTGCCCCAGGAAATGACTTTGCTGCATTGATCTCTGTACCACCCAGGCCAAGGCACCCTTGTCAGATTTTAGTCTGCATTGCACCAAATACCTAGGAGAGAGAAGAGCCACTCAAGCATCTATTTATTTGATTGAAAGAAATAACTTTCACAGGCTACAAATAAGAGAGGTAGGCAGAAGTTTCAAATGGTGTCTCCCCAACTGATTAGGCCATTATGCAATATCAATGCACAGAATAATTCTGGAACGTCTCTAGGAATGGAAGTCAGCTATATTATAAACTTTCCCTTTAGGATGAATTTCCCAGAAATCACTCCAGATGGTGGTAGGAACTAATTACTGCCATTTTAAGCCTTAGAGCAGAAGGGCCACTCCTCCAGGATACCCAGCTCGGAATGGAAGAAGCCAAGAAGACTACAACCCAGGTTTTCAGACTCTAGGAAGAGCCTGAAGAGCCCTCTTCCTGTTGAGTCTGGCACTCCAAAGACTCACAGCCTTTCAGAGACTGGTGGGAACAAAGACACAGAAGCTGGCTTGAAAGGGCACCCACTGGTCAAATCTGGGACAATTTATTTATCAAAATAAATAATGATAATAATGGATTGTAACCACTGAGTAAAATAGGAATCTATAACTCCATACTGATACAAATAAATAAACAGAGAGATGAGAAAGCTTTCCTCGTGCTAAAAAGCCAACTCATAAATGAAGAAATGATGGAATTAGAAAAATCACCACTTAGCAACCATCATAGTAATAATTAATTCAACCAAGAAACATCAGTAGATTTAAAACTAGTGAGTGAATGTTGAATAAGAAATGGGAAATTTTTGCATAGTTTCAGAGTACCTCCACCTAAAATTCTTATTAACTATAAAGGGAAAAAGAGTAATTTTACAATGAAAAGTCCTGACAAACACCACCTCAACTGAATGATCAAAGTGAACATCCCCAATAATGGGTCAAGTTGAAATCATGTACCACCTGATCAGATACAATGAGAACACAGCATCACTTCTGTGACATTCCTGCCAAAAATGCGCAAATCAGGAAGAAACATCAGACATCCAAATTGAGGGACATTCTACAAAATAATCAGCATGTAATATTCAAAAGTGTCAAAGTTATGAAAGTCAAGAAAAGATTAAGGACCTATTCTGAGTGAAGGAAACTAAAGAAACATGACAACTAAATACAACAGGTGGTCCTGAATTGGATCTATAACGAACACTATTGGATTAATTGTTAAAATGTGGATGGCACCTGAGGATTAGATGGTAGTAATATTTTGGCGTTACTCTCCTTATTTTGATGATTGTATTATAATTATATAGGAGAATGTCCTTGTTTGTAGGGATTGCACACTAAAGTATTCACATTCTGGAAAAAATTGTACTATTTCTGCAACTTTCATGTAAGTATGTAATCATTTCAAAATAAACAACTTAAAGAAAACACCCAGACCCAAGTCAAAGTGTGAATATTAAACATATTTTGGCCAGGCGTGGTGGCTAATGCCTGCAATCCTGGCACTTTTTGGAGACTGAGGTGGGAGGATGGCTT
This sequence comes from Microcebus murinus, assembly GCF_040939455.1. Classification (NCBI taxonomy): domain Eukaryota; kingdom Metazoa; phylum Chordata; class Mammalia; order Primates; family Cheirogaleidae; genus Microcebus; species Microcebus murinus. The sequence continues at coordinate 70,774,389 of NC_134104.1, read as the reverse complement.
GAGGCCAGGAGTTTGAGACCAAGCTTGGAAACATAGCAAGACCCTGTGTCTACAAAAAAAATTTTTTTTAATTAGCCAGGTGTGGTGGCACACACCTGTAATCCTAACTACTCAGGAGGCTGAGGCAGTAGAATGGTTTGAGCCCAGGAGTTCAAGGCTGCAAAGAGCTATGATTACGATGCTGCACTCCAGCCTGGGGCAAGAGAATATGACTCTGTCTCTAAAAAATTAAAAACTTAAAACATTTTTAAAAATGTATGCGAAAAATATTTTTGTCACTTCTTCCAGGAAATAGTCTGCCTCTCTCAAGGACAGGGTGGTAACCTGTCAGTTGAGGCAGCTCAGTGCACTATTACAAAGTCTGGTTTGCAATGAACGTCTGCAAATTAGACTTTTGTCCCCCTCGTTTAAATTGATGATACTTGACTGTCACTGACAGTCATCCTATAGTTAACAGCAGCTGTTTCATTTTAGCTTTAAACCTGACCCATTCGATGAAAAAAATGTTCTGAAAAACAAAACACTTTAGGGCAGGGGTGGAGAATTTTTCCATGTTAGAAGGCCACATTAATTTAGCTGTAATCAAATAAGGCCTCATTCAAGAAACTTCAATTAGATATACTTTAAAATGTACATTATTTTTAAAAAATCTAACTACTATGTACTCAATAATTTTAAAAAATGAAAATTATTTGTTAATTTTAAAGTTAATCTTTTAGTGACTTTGTTGTGTCTGGTTTTTGTTGGGAAGCATTTGAATATTTGGTTGCAGCTTGGAGATCCACAGTTTCAGTTGATCCTCTAGATGGGTATCAGCCATTTGTGACCTTAAGGATGTCTTGATTTGGTTAGGTAGGAGAATGTAGATTCACAGCAATAAGTGGTTGAAAAGCAAGAAAGCATTTTTCTGGCATGTTGCCAAGAGCATGGGCATTCTACTGCATGTTTCCATATTTCAATTAGATCTTTCTTAGCGTCAAACAATGACTTCAAAATGTCATCTACTGAGCACTCAATCAATTCCATCTGTGGTTCTTTAGGTGCCTTGGTGATAGCAACTAGGTGAGGCTGAGATGCTAACTTGAGTGTGAGGTCATGATTCTCAAAGTCAGTGAACCTTTCATTGTATTCTCCAATTAATAGGTCTATGACAGCTGTTTATTCTTCAAACGATTCACATATATCATCCTGCTCATCAATGACTTTGGCTAACTGGGGAAAATGTTCATCTGAAATTTCCTTTTGAAGAAATGTCTTGAAAAAAAGATAGCTTTTTGTGAAATGCTTGGACTTTTTTTTAACCACATATTATATATAGATTTAGTTTTACCTTGCAAAGAAATATTCAAGTCCTTTTGATTTGACATGATATCACACAGAAATGCTGCATTCCTATAGAATTCATCTTTCAATAATTTACATTGCTGACTCTGTTTTTTATAAAATGTAACTGTCTGTTCTCACAGTGATAAAATTTTGGCTAACACCTGTCCCTGCCATAGCTAATGCACTTTAGAATGATATGGCAAATCCACACTGAACACTCATCATTCAACTTTAGCATGTTATGAAACTGATGATGCCATGTTTTATTTGCATGAACATTGTTAACAATACTTACAACTTGTTGCAAAGTGTTACTTAAATTAGTAACTTTAGCACAGAGGTTTTGCTAATGCGAGATACAATGAAAAGAAATGGGTGCATCTGGATCTGTTAATAATTTTTTAAAAATCTGTGCAATAAACACTTCATGTTTTCCTTTCATGGAAGGTGCACCATCTGTACATATGCTCACTAAATTTACCAAATTCAGTCCAACTGCATGACATTTATCTTGAAAGTTGCTGAAGATATCTAGCTATTCCCTGTGTTCTGTTCCCAAGAATGCCCAAAGCAAGAAACTTCGTAGCAAAGAAAATCTTCGGTTACTACCCAAATGAAGTATAAAACCTACACTGAGTCAGTAGTATCAGTTGATTCATCCAAAGCAACTGAATAATATATATTTTCCTCTTGAAGTATTACATAATGTTGTTCTGTTAAATTGAAGGCTAATTAATGCTGCCAATCAGTTATGGCTCTCCTTGAAAGAGGCATTTGTTTGTACTTTGAAACGTTATTGGGGTCTAAGCGTCCTACAACTTCAACAATGCATTCTTTCACAATTTCATCTCTTCCTTCCTCACTGTCTTAACACACTCAGTATTGTCTGGGTTGATCGGAAAGTCTGTTTTTCTTGCAAACTTTAGAAAATCTACAACACCTAGTGAACCTGTAATTAAAGTTGATATAATATAACCTGGGGATGGCAGAAGAGAAAGAAAATGAAGTCTGTGAATCAGAGGGGACACGCAGTTAGCACAGTGAATAAAGTCTGCAAAGGTAAAAGTTCTCTCTGTGCTGTGCCTAACTTGGATCTCTGTCTATTCCAACTCTTCTTTCTCAAAGAAATGCCATGCCTCAGGGATGCTTGGATTATATCCACAGCATTCCACAGAAGCTGCAGCGACCCTCCATTCTCTCCAAGTGGAACGAATGTCTCCAACTTGCAATCTTGCTACGTTCCAAAAGGTCTTTTCAAAATTATTATTCAGAGCTTGGAAATAATGTTACAAATTATAGTTTAATTCCTGAATTAGCCACAAAAACTTCCCATAATTAGCATATAATGTAACCAATGCACACATGCACACACACTCCCTACATACACACAATGAAAGCAACGTTAGGGGAAAATGTACAGTATATCCCTGGCATTATGCATCAACAAGCTTTTATGGGCCAGCCTGGGAATTTAACCAACATTTTTACATTGTTTCAGTAGGGAAAAAGCAAATTGAATTCATTTTGGAACTCGGTCCTCCAGACACATTCTTTGTCCTTTCCATTAGCTCCTTCTGCCATCACATCTTCCCCTGCCTCCCTATGCAACCTCCTCCCTGGCAAGCATGGAATACCCTTCCCAGCTTCTCAGGCCAGAGCTACCTATCGGAAAGGAAATCTCAGTCCACGGGGGCTTTCACTCTGTCACCTCCACAGGTGTTCACATGCACACAGAGAATGGCTAAGGTGGCATTTTCAGGTAATGGCTTCAAGTCAAGTGTTCATAGTTCAGAGACTACATTAACGTAAGTGATACCTGTTGATGAATGGCTCCTTCAGTTGAATTCTTATGTGAACAAGAACATGGTGAGAGGTTCACGCTAGGCTAAGCTCTCATTCACTCCCACAGGTATAGACCCTACACCTGCACTCAGTTTATTATACTTTACCCTGATCATTGTCTTGCTGTAATTTCACTCTCTCTCTCTGGCATCATCTATTTCACTGAACACAGAAAATACATCATTTGGGCAGAAAATAAGGCCTGAAAGAAAATTTAGGAGAGCAAATATCCTTTGTCATTTTACCTCTAAATGAGTATTTCACTTGGGCTAGGTTCCTAGTGATACCTGGTGGAATTCTCTTGTTTAAAACACATTTAGAATTTTCTACTTACCATGATAATGAAGAAAAGGAATGAGAAGAGGAGGAAGAAATCTAAATAGCTATAAATTTATTAGATGTGGCATGATTTAAGTTTTAAAAAGTGATAAGACCATTGCCAAGATGATGTCATTGAAAGTAAAAATGTCCTTGAAATTCTTATTCTGTGACAAAAATGAGGGCAAATCTGTCTGGTATTCTCCCTACATGTTCTTCCTCAAGACGGTTTCTAAAATAATCTCAGACGTGGTGTAACATTTGCCAGACAGCTGTTCTAGGGAGTGCCAAGAAGATAATCCTTGGGTCTATCATAGTCTTTTGTATTTTTTCTCCCTTCAGTGAATTCTGGGTCCAGGCCAGCATATAAATGCAAATTCTGAAAGTTCAAAAAGTCTCTCTAAGGAGGCCTTTAATGCCTATTTCACTGGCCTCGTTGAGAAAGCAGTTTCTTGACTTCTTGGCAAAGAGATTGACCTGGACTCTGTTTCTGGAGGTCAAATATCTACCGAAATGAAGCTGCGACTGGAGTTCACCAGCCCCAGGATGTACCTGGTCGGAATCCTCTCTCCATCCCTGAGATAGCTTCCACGGGGAGTAGATGAGACTCCTAACAGAGGGTTATAGATTTGGGGACTTAGAGCTAGAAGAAAGCTCTCAAGGTCATGTGGTCTGGCACCCTCCCTTCCAAACTACTGATTACCCTGCTTGCCCAGCAGAAATGAATTTTCTAGAAAACAACATTCTTTCTACCAATAAATAAGTTCAAAATCTCATGGATATTTTAAAACAAATGACTCTTTCATTCAAATGAGTTAATGAAAGAATTTTGGACAGGGAAAAAAAGGATTTTGTGTGTTTACATAGACCTAGATATAAAACCCTGATGTCAGCCCTTCTTTCAAATCTTCAAAATGCCAGCTCTTTGACACTGCTGCATCTTAAATCTTCATCACCTGCTGGAGAACAAAGAGGATGGTTACTAGAAGAGGAGACAGAGGCGCACAATATGGACCGGCGACTGGGAAACAGACGCTGACCTGAGGCAGAGGCAACACGAGAGATGTTGGTCACTGTCTGGGAGGTCCCGACGGATTGACACAGGAAGCCAGACTTCTGGCCGTGGAGAAGCTGTTTTCCCTTGTCACCAGGTTTTCTCCAGCTCTACCAAGAAATAGGTCAGCATATTAGTTTGCTGGTACTACCATAATAAAATGTCACAGACTGGGTGGTTTAAACAACAAAATTTAATTTTCTCACAATTCTAGAGTCTGGAAGTCCAAGATCAAGGTACGGGCAGGTTTGGTGTCTTCTGAGACCTCCCTCCTCGGCTTGTAGATGACCAGCCGCCTTCTCACTGTGTCCTCACCTGATCTTTCTCCGGTGCTGCATTCTTGGTTTCTTTTTTTGTACCCAATTTCCTCTTCTTATAAGGAAGGACACCAGTCAGTTTGGATTAGGGCCAATTTAAATGGCTTCATTTTAATTTAATCACCTCTTCAAAGGACTTATCTCCAAATACAGTCATATTCCGGGGTACCGTGGGTTAGGACTTTAATACATGGATTTGGGGTGGATGCAATTCAGCTCATAACAGTCAGAAAGAGTTTTTTTCAAAATAAGGTGCTAAAATCCAAATGATTATTAAGATTTTGGAATTTTTTTTAAAAAAACAAGCCAAATAAGAAATGTGATTGAGTTCATGGTATTATCTCAGGTCCTGACCTAATAGCAAGCAAAAGATGGCCAGGTTGAAGTAAGCCTAAGTCTTATCTCTTCTGACCAAACCTCCTGATCTGGGTTCTAAAGACTCTTCAGATACAAGCCTTGCAACCAACAACAGCACTCACCAATAGAAATGTGATGTGAGCTACTTGGGTAATTTTAAATTTTCTGATAGCCACATTAAAAAAACATGTTTTAAAAACAAGCAGAATTAATTTTAAGGTATACTTTCATTCAATATATTCAACATTTAAAAATTGTTAATGAGACATTTCAGATTCTTGTTGTACTACGTCTTCAGGCTCTGGTGACTATACGTACAGCACATCTCAGCACAGACTGGCCACATTTCTAGCACTCAGCAGCCACGTGTGGCTAGTGGCTGCCGTATTAGTGCAGATGTAGACAGTGGTCAGGTCTCCAGGAGCCCAGCAAATCCACCTGTATTTGCTCCGATCTGAAGTCTGGCGGTTTATGAATGAGCAGGATGGGCCTGAAAGGAAAGAGATTTTTGTGAGAACCGCAAGAGCAGTCAGTGCCTTCTGGGGTCTTTATGGAATGCCCAGAGCCGCTTAGGGACTGGTGAATGGGGCCCCGTCACACCAGTGACTTTCCAAACTCAGGAGCTTATGTGTGAATCGAGGACATGACTCAGAAGCAGAGCAGCCCAAGGGGGACATAGAACTTTCTCATTCCACTCAGCACTGGCTTGGTAAATCAGCCCTCCATTCTGCCACTGGCTGGCCACGTGATTTAAGCTCATGCCCAACAGGAATCAAATAGGTCAATTAAGAAATGTGACGTAAGCCGGGCGCGGTGGCTCACGCCTGTAATCCTAGCACTCTAGGAGGCTGAGGCAGGCGGATTGCTCGAGGTCAGGAGTTTGAAACCAGCCTGAGCAAGAGCAAGACCCCATCTCTACTATAAATAGAAAGAAATTAATTGGCCAACTAATATATATAGAAAATTAGCCGGGCATGGTGGCACATGCCTGTAGTCCCAGCTACTTGGGAGGCTGAGGCAGAAGGATTGCTTGAGCTCAGGAGTTTGAGGTTGCTGTGAGCTAGGCTGAGGCCACGGCACTCACTCTAGCCTGGTCAACAAGCGAGACTCTGTCTCAAAAAAAAAAAAAAAAAAAAAAGTGACGTCACGTTACCTCCCCTTGCCTCTCTTTCCTTTCAGGCTGTCTTTTCCAGCAGTCCCTCACCAAGGGCACTGGAGGAAGGATTTTTCCTGCAGACCAGCAGGTGCATTATGATGATGTGATATAGGATGACATTCACTGAGACAGAGGAGGGAGGGAGCAACTGCACTTGGTGAAAAACTGTGGAAGTCCATGGCCCTGAAGGATTATTGACTTTGGAAAATTATATGGGAAGTGGGGGTGGGGGGGTTCCAACTTCCCAAAGTGTTTTAAAGGTTTAATCCACGTCTAAAGATGAAGTAAGTGGCCTAAAAGACAGGCAAAGCTGCTTTCCCCCATAACAACACCAGCTCTCTCTTGAGAGAAGTCAAACAGAAAGAATGTGTGCTGTCAAACAGAAAGAATTCTAAGATTATCTACAAAGGTAAGGCTTGCCCTAACAGAACATTCCTAGTACTGACATCTCCCACTTACACATGACATCCATAATGTATATTAAGTCATGTGATCCCAAAAACATCCCTGAGAGGTAGAATAGAAAACTGGCAAAGATAATGGGTTGTAGAGGACTTAAAAACTGGACTTATGACCTCAGGTCAACATAAATAGTACCCAGGGACAGTGGCTGTTTAATGGACCTGGGTATGTAGTAAATAAACACTTAATAAAAGTGGGGCAAATGAATGAATGAAAAATAAGAAACCAAACTTCTTTGATATTTCTCAGAAGACACCATTTCCAAATTTATGTATGAGATCACAAATCCTCAGGAAGTGGACCATAGTATCTTTGCTTGACTAATATTACTTAGGAACAATAGAAAGTATGTTTCTGTAGTCTAGATTGTTTAAAAATACAATCATTATATAGAAGTGGTTTGAGAACCGCTGTCTCTGTTTCTCCAGGCTTCTTACAACGACAGACATCCCAGCAGCGAGTGTTTAGCATTAGGCCAAGCAGCCTCCCCTGGGAGAACGTATTGACTACCTGTGGCTTAGAGTATCTTCAGAAGCAGGGCCAGCCACGCAGAGAGGGTGACGGCCAAACCAGCATCTGCCACGGCCTGTGCTTTCCTCACTCAGCTGGCGTTGGGGATTTCTAGGAAAGACGATGTTAGAAAGGGGGCCAAAGGAATTCCATAGCGGTAACAGGGTAGGAAGAACAAACTAGTTAAGACAAAAAAAAATTATGCCTACAAACTATTTTAATTTTTCAAATTCTAATCCACTTTCCCCATTGCTGGGGTGAGGTATCATTTAAAGGCTCTCAGATACTAGATGTTCAAGCTGAAAGGAATCTAGAGCTAATCATGACAATAATAACTAACACTTGCAAGTCCCAGGCATGGTCTAAACCAGGAGTCCCCAACCTATGGTAAGTTGTATAATTATTCCATTATATAATACAATGTAATAATAATAGAAATAAACTGCACAATACACGTAATGTGCTTGAGTCATCCCCAAACCATCCTCCACCCTCAACCCCACACCCAGCTCTGGTCTGTGGAAAAATTGTCTTCTATGAAAACAGTCCCTGGTACCAAAAAGGTTGGAGACCACTGGTCTAGACACTTTCCCTGTGTGAGCTCATTCAGTCCCCAGCAGGTCCTGTCACCTGCTCCCTCTCCAGGAGCCCATCTTGTGCAATCCCAGCTGCCATGCACACACCATGCTGGGGCCACGGGAGTGCCTACTCTGGAGTTATGTTCCCCCACAGCCTTGACCATTTTACAGTGGAAGAAACGGCACACACCTAACACCCTCATTTTACCAATGGAGAAACTGATACTCAGTAACTTATTGCAGAGCAAGTTATTGACAGAGCCGATTCCAGGATCTTGACCCCCTAGTTTTGAGTTTGGTGCATGTGTGATCTGACATGTGCTACATATTGGGAGCTGTGAGTGATTTCAGCACCCATACTTTGAAAGATCTCACAGGTAATGGGGGAGGTACTGGTAACATAGGTACATAAATACCAGGATACCTTCCAACTTCAGGTTCTGGTCAGTGGTTCCATAGCCGCCTTGGGTATGTTTGGTGTCTCCTTCCCAAGTCCCTCTTCCAATAGATCACCACACCCTCTCATCTCAGCAAGTTTCTGTGCCTCTGTTTCCTCATCCAGAGAGTAGAGAAAATAACAGAACTTATTCCCAGGGTTCTTATGAGAATTAAATGAGTTAATGTTTCTAAAGCAACTAAAATAATTTTCGGCATATAAGTGAGCACCGTATTTAAGTATTTCATAAAATGTTGGATTATTAAACAACCTCCTAGGTTTGTTCTCCTCCAATATCAAAATACTCTTGCTAAAACACAAGTCTGTTTACCACCTGCCAGGTGCCACATTGCCTGCAGTAGTAGTTCTCAAACATTAGTTTGCACAAGAATTCTCTGGAGTGCTTGCAAGAAATGCAAATTTATAAGCCACACCCCAGATTCTGGTTTATAAGGTTTGGGGTAGAACTTAGGAATCTACATTTGTAACATGAACTCACAAGGGATTCTGATGTAGGTGGCCCGACACTACAAATGGAAAAAGAGCAGCCTCCTAGATAAAGTCCACTTCTAGCATGGCATTCAGTGATGCTGGTCCTCTGGCCCTTGTCCACCATTCCAGCCTCACTGCTCAGAACCTTGTGCCTTAATCCTATCAGCAAGACCTGCATTAGGAAATGTAAAAAGCCACAGTACAGTCAAGCCCAGTTTCATTTCTCCATATGACTGCTGTGCTATATGTGATTAGAAAAAATAGCTGTGTCTCTATGTGCCTGTGGGTCACCATGGGAACCTCATCTCTGCGACTTAGCCCTGAATGAGTGGCAAAGCTGAGAGGGACACAATACATTATGTTTCTGAGTTCCTGTTCTCTTTCTGAATCTCTCTTAGAGACCAGACACCTTGTTTTCTTCTCAAGAGTAATAATGGGAGACTCTTCTCTCCTTATTGTATGTAGTTTCCTTAGGGCGGTTGAAGTTCCTTGACATCCTGTAACCAAGGAGCTGCTGTAAGACCCAAGCTTTGCCCAGATGGATGTTCCACCAGGACCCACTGCCTGGAGCTGGAAGTTAACTAAGACTGATTCTACTATTGCATCCACTGAAAGGCTTCTTCTTCTGGTTGAGTTGGCCAGAAGTAGTTTTTGTGGCCTGCAACCAAAAACTGTAATGGAGACACAAACACCAACCTGCACCCAGGCCACCCTAAACCGCCCTGTCCTCAAAGGCTGAGGGAGGACAGAAGGGAATCCCTGGCAGCATCTGATAAACATCACAAGTACCCACCCCACACATACATACATAGCTGCATCTATTGCAAAAGTGCTGCTAAAATATAGTCATCATATTTTTCAATGTGTTTTGTTTCCAGATATTTAACATAAATTTATTTCAGCAATCAGTACAGTGCTGGATAAAAGTCATCTCATCTGAATAATTGCCAATACTTCTTTCCCCTAGGCAAATGGCATGATGTGACTTGCTATATTTTCCTTCTATCCATAGCCTTTTGGTCCAGAGTTAAAACTATTACACAATCTTAGTAACTGTATTAGTCTACCACTTGAAGTATATTTTCCCCTCCCCTTTTCCATTATTTTTTATTTTTGTTTCAAATATTTGTTATAAAACTCCTAACATCTTTTGTGGCAATAGGTGAGATGTAATTATAAATAAATAGAGAGAGAGATAGGTCAAGCGATCTCCATAAATCTTACCAAGTAAGATCCATAAGTGATCTAAATTTTGTTTCTAGAAACATTTAATTTATTCCATGGACATAGTTTAATTGGGATTGGGAAGAACACAGATTACCAGATAGAACACGCCCTACCCTGTCTTGCTGGATATTTCTAACATTTTCACGTTATCTCCAAACTCTGACACCACCACCTTCGAAGACCTGCCTTAGCCCCCTGACGTGAGTCCTGCCAAGTGAAGTCAGCAGCATTCATGAAATAAACCAGACAAATTCCTAGGCCAGCAGTCAGAGATCCCAGGGGCAAAAGGCCATGCCACACCCTTTCCTCTCACCAGAAAGGTGTGAAAAGTCCAGGTCACACTGGTCACACTTGTTTTGCTTTCATATTGTGGGAATGAATCGATGTGCTCACCTGAAGGAGCTGGCCCATCAGGAAGGCATTGCACTGGGTGACCGTTTGGCCAGAGAAAAGCCATCTTTGTTTTCCAACAACTTCTCCTGTCGCCAGGGCCCTGAAAACAACACCAACACCAACTTCTCTCAACTCTGAGGCGTTATTGTACGAACTTGAATAAGTCAGTTACTCTTTCTTTGCCTTGGGGGAGAGGAAAAAAATGAAACAAAACACAGACGGGAGTCCTAGCATAAACCAGACCATGGGACTGAAAAGATTAATATTTTCCATGGTCAGATGAAAGACGGTATGTAAATGCAGAATGGCTCGCTGTACATTATTAAATTTCTATTACACTTGAATTAGTTATAGAGTGACATTTTGACTGTTTCCTCTGTGTAATTCTCATAACTCCACCTGTCTGACATTTCCTTCCTCTCTTGGGCTCGCGCAGAACAGGTCCCACTTTGTGGGAGAGAGGCCACCCTGCAGAATTTCAAGAACACATTCCAGGGAAGGCTGTCGCTGAGGACACATGCAGGAAATTTCAAGCACTCACAGATATCAAGAGGTTAATCGCCCCCAGGACTTGGTCATTCAAGAATTGAGCATGGAAGAACAGAGAAAGTTCTTCATAAAAAAGAAAAAGAATTCCAAATCCTTTCACCTCCTTACAGCCTTCCGGGACAAAAACTCATTGAATAACCAAATAGACAAGTCCCTTCTGATCTGAGTGGGCACTCAGAGAAAAATCACAAAGATTAAAAGCTTAGCATACATTGTCCAGAAGAGCAGAGAGCAGAAAGTGTACTGGTGAGGGGAAACAGGAGGCCAATAATGGAGATTTATAAGAAAGAAAAGAAAAAGGCAATGACCTCAAACAGACATAACCTTGACTGCAAGGAGGCCAAGGACAGGCAGAATGTTTGGTGCCCAGACCCACCCCCAGCCTCGCTTTTTCCTTGGGTCAGAGCCAGAGGTCCAGGTGACACACTTTTGACATTCTGAAGGCTGTAGGACCCACCTCACTGTAAGATAACAAGCTCCAAAACAAGTTTCACTCTAATGCAAATGCTGCTGTCTGAGATGGATTCAAGGGGCATTATTAGCTGCCAAAAGTTCCTGAGGACTGTGCTATAATAGGTGAGGGGAGGAGGGCCCTGCCTCCTAACTGGGTGCTGTTGTATTGTGCCATCATAAAAGAAGGGTGCTAGTGTTCAGCCTTGAAGCAGTCATCCATGGTCCACCATTTGAAGCCAATGATTTTCATTTTCCCCTAAGTACCCCAAATGTACCCAGAGGAAAATGAAATCACATGCCCCAACACCTCCCAGCAAGAGTTTCGAGTATCTTATACACTCACCTCAGCCTCCTTCCCAAACTTTCCCAAAGCCCCAAGCCCAAACTTTCCCTAAAGCCTAAGGTTGACCTTAAAAATTCATGCAGAATTTACACCCTATAATTTCATAATGAATCTTTGTTTTACTATAAAAATATTCCAAATTACTTACCACTAGGTAAATTTATATCCCATGAAGACATACCAAGTTTATTCTGTGGTTTAATGTTCTTCTCTGGGTCACCACCCTAAAAGGAGACCATGTACCCCAGTTTGAAGAGCATAGTCTTAAATAGTCACTTCTCTTGAATAAGCAAAGATCTGGCAATCAGTCTGTAGACACATTTGGACAGCTGCCCTATTTTTTTGGTTGTCATCAAGAAAGGCTTTTGACATTCATATCACTCGGTGCAAAGGCTGAAGCTTCTTCAGTGGTGTTGTGCCTATTCTCTCTCCTCATCTTCCTCTCTGGGAATGCTGGGGTCACAAAACCTGCTCATGTTTAATCCCCCAAATCTTAAAATAGCCTCCAAAGGCTATTTTATAGCCTCTGCATGATCTTGCCCCTCCCCAACTCTCCAACCCCATCTTGCTCTGCTATCCCATCCCTGTGCTCTAGCTCTGGTTCTGATGGACCCTCATCCTAAAAGGCATGCTTGGTCCTGGTGACTCTGAGGTCCTTCTCTAATAACTTGTCTAGGACTCCCTCATCTAGGACTTGCTCTCTCAGGAAACTTCCAACAACTAGTCTGTCCTTCTGGTCTCCTGCCCTCCCAATACCCATCCACCATCCTTCCCTCCTGTGCAGAAGCCACCATCACTCCAAGATCTAAACCTACCTGGGCAATCCTTTCCTCTTTCTATACTTCAGGGGTGGGCATATGACTTAAGGTCATCCTAATAGAAGCCCAGGATTTTATTTGATGGATGGAGGAGAAACAACCTGTGCTCTCTTTCTCTCTCTGCACATGGACAGGAAAGCAGTTATTCTGGGGGCTTTTAGCAGACACCATGTAACCAGAATAGGTGCCCATCTTGGGATGAAGCTGACACACAGAAGGCAGAGCAGAGAGAGCATAACAAACTGGGTCCTTGGTTACATCCAAGCCACTGAATTAAAACAGTGTTAAGAACTACTCTCTAAAATATTTACTCTGGGAGGCTGAGGTGGGAGGATTGCTTGAGTTCAGGAGTTCGAGACCAGCCTGAGCAAGAGCGAGACTTTGTCTCCACTAAAAATAGAAAGCAATTAGCCAAACAACTAAAAACAGAAAAAAAAAATTAGGTGAGCATGATGGCGCGTGCCTGTAGTCCCAGCTAGATGGGAGGCTGAGCCAGGAGGATCACTTGAGCCCAGGAGTTTGAGGTTGCTGTGAGCTAGGCTGACACCATGGCATTCTAGCCCAGGCAACAGAGTGAGGTTTTGTCTCAAAAAAATAAATAAATAAAATATTTATTTCTGAGAGCCAATACACATCCTCATTATTTAAGGTGGTTTTATTTTGGATATAATAATAGGTAATTGTCCTGACCTTATGGAGAATACAGCCCAGTTGGGAAGAGAGAAAAGCACCTAATGTAATGAGCACTAAACTGGAGGAACTATCAGGTTCTGAAAGGCATAGAGTTGGGCCACCAAATCCAAATTTGGAATCGAGACGGGGTAGAATTGACGAGATCTGATGGTGAAAGAGCATTAGGCAGACAATGTGAATGGAGAAGAGCAGAGAGAGGGAGTAGAGTTCCACACAGAGCAAACAATATGTGCAGAGACTTGAAGTGAGAGAGAGCATGGTGCATTCATGCAACTAAAAATAGTCCTATAATTTGGTCCTGTTTTAAAAAGCAGCCCCTGAGAGCCTGTTTACCCTGGACCCTCCAGTCACCATTCCTTTTCAATTAACACATTCTGATGGTCAGACCCTGGTGTCATCTTCAGCCAAAGGTGTCCTTGCTTGAGCAGTGCAAGTATAGGACTTAGTTACTGACCCACAAAGAGCCACCTACACGTCTCTACACCCCACTCCACACTCCCAGTACTAGCCTAAGACCTCCTGCAATCCTCCTGCTCCCAATCCTCCTTACCTACCAAGATTTGCATGGTGAGATATCAGGTTGGAGAACTCTGGTGGTATCCAGTAATAATCTGTCTTCATCATTCGTGGCTGACATATTTGCAGATTTACCCATTTGTTACTCCAAAGTCCATACTCATGGCACTTTCACAGTCACTCCTAGATATGCACAAACTGGCCAAAAATCTGAGGCCCTCAATGCATACATTCCCAGCTGAGATCAAACAAGGTGGCACTCTGCCTCCTGGTTTCAACTATCATACTGTAAACAAGTATCCTATAACAAGGATAGACTATAACAAGTCTATTTAGTGCCACATTTTTTACAGTGTCATGCTTTTCTTGGTGACTTTGCTATTTAAAAATGCTCCCTCCACCCCAAGCATAGTGCTGACGTGTTGTTTAGTGTTTCTAAGTGCAAGAAGGCTGTGATGTGCCTCATGGAACAAATAATACGTATGTTAGGTAAGTTCCATTCAGGCAGGTATATTGTTGTTGGCTGTGGATTCATTGTTAATGAAACAACAGTATATTTCAACAAGGTGTTTGAATAGAAACACATGTAAAACAAGGCTATGTATCAATTGTTGACAGAAAAGTTGCAACTAGTGGCTCACAAGAACTGAATTCTGTATTGCCCCTAAGAGCAATGGCTAAGTATTTGCTAATTCGAGGTTTGCTGTCACTTTACAGAACATAATTACCACCCATAATGAGAATAAACTATATAGGCTCATACATTGCAAGGACTAGGAGCTGCTTCTCTAACTCAGACAAAGATGTGCTCCTTTATGTGTTATTATAAGTGCACTACTTAACAAACAGACCCCAAAATCAATTCATAAAAATTCAAATACAAGCAATGTTTATTCCCTGTTCTTATATCCGCTTTGAGCAGGTGAATGAGTCAGCCCAGCCAGCCTCCTCCACTCAGCCCTGCAGGGGGCCAGGCTGGATGGACAACACCACTACAACATGTGGCTTTCAAGCACACCCTGGGCATTGTCCTCATTTGGCCCAAAAAGGAAAGACTTTGTGGGAGTGCACCTGAGATGTTTTGACGGACCAGGCCTGGAGGCGATGCCCATCGCTCCTGCTCCTGTTCCATTGGCTGTGACTCAGCCACATGGCCACGCCCAGCTGCAAGGGAGTGTGGGAAATGTTTTCTGGCCAGCCGCAGGGCCAGGAAGAACAGAGCAATATTGCCTTGGCTGCTAGCAGCCTCTGCCACAGTTTGTTTGTTTTAAGGACTCATATGAATGCAGGTTCAGACCAAGATAGGTACCTATTCTGGTTATGACTGCCCTAGGAAGATTAATAATTTGCTCCCTTCCTTCTGTTCTTCTTGAAATCTTTGGTCAAAGTTTATTTTGAAGCAAAACTGAGATCTGTTGTTGGGATAGGGAGGAAGAAAGCTCCCTGCAAAAATCCTGTCCTAACCCTTGTTCTGGTTCCTGAGTCACCTCCAGAGCTGAGGAAGATTCCCAGCTCCTCTCTAGGGCTGCTTCAAAGTGCATTTTCCTAATCTGCATATGAACCAGACTTTGGGTACTATGTAGCCGAAACCCAAATGGTACCTCTGAGACTGGGACCCTCCTGGAGGAAACACACAGCCCCAGCAAGCCCAAGGCTTCAGAGAGAGGACACCTGGCTCCAGGCAGGGAGCGCCAGGACCTCAGCAGCTCTCAAAGGCAGGTGATGAGCTCACAGCCAGCCAGGCAAGGGCTTGAGCCAGATCTGACTTCGCTGTCTGGGCCCCTTCCCACACTGCGGGGCCAGCTGCGAGGAACCTGAAGTGTGACAGGGAACTTCGGGCAAGAATAGCCTGCACAAGAGTAGGGAATGGCAGGATCTTGTCCCCAGCCTGCATCCTGAGCGTGGGAGGCCTCTCTCTGTGCTGGGAGCACCTGTGAGAGTTCATGGCACTGCAGGCCGCCCTTGACCCTTCCTTGCCTTAGTGCTCCCCACACACTCTAGCTGAATTAAAAAGGGACACAGGCAGGGGATGTCCCATAAAAAGGAGCCGTAGGCTCTCCTCCTCTCTTGCATCTCTCCTGGATGCCAAAAGAAAGACTGTTGTTCTATAAACCAGCAGCTTCATGAAGTCTGAAATTAATCCCTGAGAGAAAAACATAATAATAATAACACTTTTATATTGAATGTCCAGCACTATGACAAACATTTGCCATGTTGTGTTGAACACTCACAATGACTCGTGAGGCAGGTGTTCTAATCCCCATCCTACCGATGAAGAAACTGCGGCTCACAGGAGGGAAGTAACTTGCCCATGTTCGCACAGCTGGGAAGAGGTTGTGTCAGCACCTTCTGTCGGATGGCAGAGCCTGTATGCTTAACTTCAAAGCTCTGTGGCCCTGACCACGCTGGTCACTTGCTGGTGGGGCAGAGGACTCCCCAGCTGCCTACCTTGTCACACCTGCAGCCCTCCTCCTCCACAGCTGGAGCCCATCTCCCTGACTGGAACCACCCCAGTGCTGACAACCCAGTGGAGTGACCTGTTACCTCTCCGCATCGCTGGACTCTGCCTTTTCTGTCTGGTTGGCTTCCGGGCCTCTGTCGGGCGTGAATCCCATCCCAGTGTGTGTCAGGTCCCAGGTGTTCTGCCTGCATCTGCTCGCCAGCTGCCTAGGGCCATCATTGAAGGGGGATGTCCCTGGGATGCTAAAAGGAGCCTTGGTGGCAGGGCAAATGCACACATGCTCTCTCCGCTGCTCACTTCACTTCAGGTGGCTCTTGGAGAGACTTGGAGTTGTACCCACATCTCAGGACCTGTGGTTTTCCCACACCTCCCCATTAGAGCTCAAAATGTAGTGCGCTCCATCAATCACAGTTCATTATTAACCTAGTATAAGCTGGGGTCTGGCCTATGCTTTCACCTGGCCGGCTGCCAGCAGTGGCTGCTGCTTGGGCAACACAGACAGGCAGCCTTGATCTTCACCTGTGCAAACAGCCTAAGTGACACAGCTGAGCCCTAGACGGGCGGGAAGGACCTGGAGTTTCTCTCGACCCTGCCACTACCTCCCTCCTGCTTGACCTGAGACAACATCTCTCCCTTCTCTGAACCTGCATTTTCCTCCTTTTATTGGAGGAGAGGGGTGCAGGGAAGGGGAGTTCTTAAGGTTCTGCCAGTTCTAAAATTCTCTGCATGGAATTAACCTAAGCAACAGACGAATGAATAACTAAATTGTGGTACATATACACGTTAGAATATTATACGACCACAAAAAAGAATGAAATCCTGCCATTTGCAACAACATACATGGAACTGGAGAATATTAAGTTAAATGAGGCACACCAAGCACAGAAAGACGAATCGCACATGGTCTTACTCTTATATGGGAGCTAAATATTAAAAACAATGATCTTATGGAGACAGAGAGTAGAATGATGGTTACCAGTGGTTGGGAGGGGTAGTGCGGGTGTGGGGAATAAAGAGGGGATAGTCAATGGGTGCAAAAATAGGGAGTTAGATAGAATTAACAATATTTGATGGCACAACAAAGAGGCTGTAAACAACTAAGTAAGTCAGAGTATACTTGAAAATAACTAAAAGAGTGGAATTGGAATGTTCCTTTTTTTTTATTTTTTTATTTTTTGTTTATTGAGAGAAAATGGGTATGGAATGTTCCTAACACAAAGAAATGATAAATGCCTGAGGTGTTGGATACCCCAATTACCCTGATTTGATTAATTCACACTGTATGCCTATATCAAAACATCATATGTAACCCTATAAACATATAAATTATTATGTACTAATAATAATTAACAATAAATAAAATTATCTGGGGGAAAAATAATAACATTTTAAATCATGGGTCCTTCAGTGGGTTTGTGTGGGCAGCCTTACTTGGCGCAGTGGGCAATTGTTTCCTGGCCCATTCTCTCCTGGGGCAATTGCCCTGTCTATACTTGTATCAGTCCTTTTCCTCCTTAATTTTTTCCCTAAAGACAAATCCTATAGATCAGTGAGGGAAAGACCAATGAAAATCTCCCTGTGAAGGTTGGTTGTTTAGGATGTCTCTTCCTTGCAGAAGGCCCTCTTCCCAGGCCCTCAGTTTCCTCATCTGCAAAACTGGCAGGTTGGGTTATCTGAAATAGAGTAGATACTAAGTTAATCTAAAGTCCCTTCCAACTCTGTGATTCTCTAGCTACTTTACAACTTGGGGGTCTGGAAATGCCCCGGTGCCTTTTCCCACTTTCAGGGAGAGCTGGGGGCCCAGCAAATCTAACCTCAGCGGAGCCCCTCTCTGCCTCTCCTCCTGCCTCCTCCAACCCACTCTTCCACAACAGCCTCTTTGCCACGCCACCTGCGCCCCCGAAAGTGGGACTCAGACTGTTCTGATTCGCTGACCTCAGTGGATCTGATGCCTCCAAAGCCATGATGAGCCTTCCAGGTGGGTGGCTTTTAAGACGCCTCTCCCTCCCCAAAAGCTTTATTTGACCAACATCCAAGCTCAGCACTTTGTTTGCCTGGAGCAAACCCCAGAGCCTTTGCCTTGGGGAACTACCTTGTCTCAGCCTTCCCCAGACACCTCCCCGGGAGGCAGTGTGGGGTGGAAACATGTCACTTATGCCTTCCCAGGAGGGAGAACCTGTCCCCACCAGTGTCAAGAAGTCAAAACAAAGCTCCTTTTCCATGTGCTTTTTCTTCTTCAATGGCTTAGTCTGTGGAGTCATCAGGAAGCATGGTCTAGTGCTCTGAGCTCCAGACAGACGGCTTGACCTCTGTGCTGGCGCCCTGGTGTAGCCTGAGCCAGACACCGCACCCCCAGGACTGTTTTCCCATCTGCAAAACAACTGGGGCCTCTCTGAGCCAACATCACCTCTCACTGCAAAACATAGCAAAGCCCTCCCTCCTCCCATGGCAGCTGGACTTAGAAACCAGCCCATCTTCGGAAGAGAAATCCTTACGGGGCAGGGACCAGAGGAGCCTAGCAGAGAGTAAGGAAGTAATTGCATGCTGGGGGTGAAAGGTGAGAAAAAAGTGTCTCTTCCACTCTCCAGGCCCCGAGGTGGGGCTCTCTGCTCTGGGCTCCACTTTGCAGGGGAACAGCCTGACAGCGCAGATAAACAGAGGCCCATTGTGGATGGCTGTAGGGTGTCTGGAGAGCAGTCACACCTCCGTCAGAGCCCGCTTCTGTTTAGGCATTCCACTTCCCCTCCCCACCCCCACCCTTAGATAAGTGGCTGTTTCCTCTGCCCAGCCCTGGCCTGTGCCCCTGCTGGGTCATCTTGCCTACCTCAGGCTGCAGAAGGACTGGCTGAAGTTTCAGGACTCAACTTCCCTCAGTGCATCCCATCATCCTGTACTTTTTACACCTCGGTTTTACTTAAGACTCTGCCTGACCCAACTGCAAAGGAAAACCTTGCCCCTCCCCCACCGGTGCTGGTGTGATGAGGCTTTGGGGAGCTTGGAACAGGCCCTTCCAGTGACCCTCTGCCAGGCATCTGGTGAGGATTTTCATCTGACCCTTAATCTGCTTCCTCCCACCCTGACCAAACACACCCATCAAGGCCCCCTGAGGTGGGCTCACAATATCCTTGGCTCTTATGCTATCAGATAAGGAAACTCCATGTGCCCTGGGGTCCTTGACACCAGGTCTGAGGTTTCATTCTGAGGAAGAATAGATGCTGGGGCAGGGAAGTCCGCATATTTGAGGAGGCAAACAGCCTTGCTCCCAAAAGTAAACCACAGGGCACAATAGCACGGCCCTTGGGTAAGATTGAAGAGAGTGGTTCTCACCCCCAGCTGCACATCAGAAACCAGACTGCTCCCAGACAAATTAAGTGAGACTCTCCAGGGTTGGGATCCAGGCACTGGCTAACCTGGAGAGCCGGTGGTCTGAAACAACGCTCCATTCTGCAGTTTGGGAAGCAGAGGCCAAGGGAGGGGAAGTGACTTGCCCACAGTCAATGGCCATTTGGGAAAGAGCCCCGACCAGAGCCTGTGTCTCCTAACTCTAAATTCATATCGCTTCCCATCATGATCTGCCCACCGGATGCTTTAGACCAAAGGGTCTTAATCTCAGATGCCCACTAGAATCCTCTGAGGAACTTTTGAAATATATGATGACAGGCCTCATGCTGAAATTCTGATGTGCACGCTCTGCAGTATGGCCTGGGTCTGAGTATTTTTTAAAGTTTCCTGAGTGATTCTAATGCCTAGGCATGATTGAGAGAAGCCCTACTTTAAAGGCTAAACCCCTTCAGAGAGAGAGAGAGAGAGAGAGAGCAAGTGAAAGAACAAAAAGAGGAAAAAAATAATGCTATGGAGGTCAGAGAAGGGGAATCTTGGGATCTGGCAAAATAAATGACATTTGAGCCGGGTCTTAAAGGAGAAGTTTCAATGCTTGTGAGTGGTAAAATGGCTTTCCAGGAGGAAGCAGTATGCGTAGTGTCCCACAGGCAGGGATATGAGAGACATAAGAGCTGGGAATAAACAGGCAAATTGGGACCAGACCAATTCCTCAAGGGAGGCCTTGAATGCCACATACAGGAGCAAGGTGTGAATTGTCCAGGCCAGTGGCTTTGAAACTCAAGCACATACCAGACTTCCCTGGTGGGCTTGTTAAAACACAGACTGCTGGGCCCCCCTCAGAGTGTCTGACCCAGTGGGTCTGGGTGGGACCTGGGAATTTGCATTTCTAACAAGTTCCCAAGTGATAATGAGCTTCTGGTCATCAGAAGACATGTTAAGTACTGTGCTAGTCAGAGGGAAATCAGAAAGTTTTGGATCTTGAATCACTTGGAGGGGGAGAGAGAGAGGGAGAGGGAGGAACTTCAGTAAGACAGAAATATCGATCTGGTGCGGAGGGCGGAAGCAGGCTGTGAGGAGCGCTAATGCAGGCGCTTCCACTAGCGATGGAGAGGAAGGCCCTGGGCAGGGCCTGGGGAGCGGGCCAGGGAGGAAGGGCAGTGTGGAGTGCGGTCAGTGGATGTGTGCACAGAACACAAAAGCCAATTGGATTTGGAGGGAAGTAGGGACAGAGACCGTGGCAAGTGAGTTTTGGAGACTAACCAACCAGCCAAAAGGGTGCAATTCACTGAGCTGAGCAGGCAGGAGGAGGGGCCTGTGTGGAAGTGGCACCAGGACCCCGGCTAGAATACACCCTGATTCCTGGTGTCATGTGCAGGGCAAGAGGGAGACCTCCGACTCAGGCCTAGAGCTCACCAAGATGAAGACTTGGCCTTGCTCCCCTGGCAGTTGCTGTTTCTGCTCTAAAACTCTCCTCCTGGGGCCACTGGGTGGCAGGTGGGGAAGGGCTGAGCAGGGTGATGGCTCAGTACAGGGCACTTTGGGGCTGTGTCCCATCCGATGGACAGGAGCAGAGGACAGCTGAGCTCTTTGTCCCTTCAAGACCAATCAGGGAGGCAAAGGAAGCAGGCGTTCTCAGGCACTCATACGGAAACCCACTGCACCCCAAGCCCTCACCTTCCACCTGCCTTCCAGTTTACAGGACATGTTCCCTGAGCAGTAGTTCTCAAGTGGGCTGCTACATGTTAGAATCACCCAGGGAGCTTTAAAAATGCCTGGCACCCAGGCTGCATCCCACGCCAATACAAACAGGGTTTTAGGGGTGGAACCGAGACATCAGCATACTTTAAACCTCCCCGAGTGATTCCTAAATGCAACCAGGTTGAGCACTGCACCCTGTAGGGTGTGTATAGGTAGCCCTCAAATAGCGTGTTTATGTAAATGACACTTCCTCCCTGAGGAAATGGTTTGAATGACGGGTCTAATGTTGCCCCACTGCACCCCACTGACCTCCTCCCACACAGGGAACTGGCCTTCTGACCCCAGGCCTGCCTTGCGGGTTGGGGCAGGGGCACTGCCTCCCACAGCTGGAGTTTGTGGAGCCAGAGGCCACGTCCTAGAAGGGAGAGACTTGAACGCCCAAATTCGTCCAAGCATGGCTTCATTCAAGGAGGCTGGACCATAAAGGGGTGGAGGGGTGGAGAGTGTGGGAGAGAAGGGGTGCGGTTCAGAGCCCAAACAAGCCAGCAGTTCTGAGGACCTGGGAGACCCTGTGGGAGGAACAATGGGTGTGGGTGCAGGGAGGTGCGCGGTGTGGACTTTGGCAACACTGGGCGACTCCCCACAGCTGCTCCTCAGGCACCCCGGGAGTGTGGGAAAGCCAGGAGCGGAAGGAGTATGACACGGCCTCGTCTCCTGTCTTCCTCGAGGCAGGTGCACAGGGCGAAGAGGGCAAATGGCCAGAAACTGAGAAGATGAGCGACTCGCAGGTGGCAGGCATTAATTCCAAAGGTGTACCAGGGTTCGGGGGGCCTGAAGCTTGTACAGATTGAGGGCTGTCTTTAAGAAAAGGACAACAAGATGACAAATGCAACATGAGGAACTGGGCTCGGCAGGAGCCAGGCAAGTGAGTGGCCCTGACATGAATCTGCCCTGGCCAACAGGCTAATATTCTGTAACAAGACATCTCTTAAGTGATTCATTTCCAAATGCTGGCATACTTTCTGGCATTGTGCCTTGTGTGGTCCTGCAGGTACTGTGACCTTTGAGACACCTGTCGGACCAGGGAGGCCAGTCATCCATTTTATTCCTGGGGAAACAAAGGAGTAGGAGGTATCCGTGGTCAGTCACCCAACATGTTAATGGCCGTGCCACAAACAAGGTTCTCGTGCCGACCCTGCACGCCATTCACCCTCCACAGTCTTGAATCAGGACCCACTATGTGTCAGGGCCCAGCGAGTCGTGGCAAAAGCCACAAGGACTCAGACACAGTGGCTCTCAAAAAGGAAAAGATCTCTACCTTCAAGGGGCTCCAATTCCAGACAGAAGGTCAGCACTGTGGCAGGTGATCCCGGTGTGAGGTAATCCCACTGTGCAGGGCTTTTGTGAAGGCCAGAGAGAGGGAGGGAAGTACTTGCCTCAGGCAGTTAGGGAGGGCTTCCCAGAGGTGGCAACCAGAGACTGGAGCTTGAGAGAACCTGCATAAATTCAGGTCATTCAGGGAAAGTCATTCAGGAACAGCTACCACAATATTTCTTATGCACCTACTGTGTACCAGCCATTGGTCTAAGCATTATGTATATGACATCAATGAGTCTGCACAACAATTCCACAGAACGGGTCCCATCATGATCCTCATTTTACAGATAAGGAAGCTGGGGCTTATTCTGAAGTTAAGGAGCTTATTCTCAACTTCACAGCTATTTAAGTGGCGGGTCTGAGCTTTAAACCCAGGTAGTCTGGCTCTCAAGCCATGTATGTAGGCACAAAGCTATGAGCAGACATCTTGGAGCATTTTAGGAACTGCAAGAAATTCAGTGTTTCACATACAGCAAGGAAGGAGTCCAAAAGGGCAAGAAGGATCCTGAGGGCCTAGAACAGATAGAGGAATCTGGGTGAGGAGCTACCCACCAGGGCAGGGTAGTTACTGATTAGAAAGGCTTTAGAAGGCTACTCTACATAGAAGATGTGGTTACAGAAGACAGGTTGGAGGCCAGCAGATGGAAGCGAGGAGATCTCAAAGGATGCTATTACAGAGTCCCGGCGAGTGCTAATGGGACATCAGTTGAGGCCAAGGGCTCCAAAGGCCAGCTTTGGCAGCCTAGGGGGTGAGGTGGACGGCAGGAGCTAACAGCTTTATTCCACAGAAACACAGAAATTGCTCTGGACTTGGAGCCCTGAGACCTGATTTCAGTGACCATGTTCCCAGCAGCCACCTTTGTGGACTAAATCAAATCCCTTCCCCTTTCTGAGTCACAATTTCCTCATCTGGTAAGTGGGCACAATAATTCTTGCTCTGTCTGACTCATTCAATTTTTGTGAAATTCACACAACACAATGTATGTGAATAATGGCCAACAAGTATTATTGACAATACAATGGAAGTCTGGAGACCAAGAAGGTCATACTCCTGGGCTCAGGTTGTACCCTTTGCCTTGGCAATAAGCCTCACACAGTTCATGTATGCCCCTTCTCTCCACCTCCACATGGCCCACCAGGTCCTCTGCCTCCTTCACACAACAGAGCATTCTGCAAGCCCTGGCTGGAAATAGCCTCTCTTCCCCCTGAAGGAACGCTACTTTCATTCCTCCAGGAGTCTCACCTCTTTCTACCTGTGATTTAGCTGCAGTGGTTTGTGTATTCCCTCCTGGTGAGCTGCCAAGGGTGCTGCCTTTCTTACTTTTTCTTTGCATCTTCTCTTGTGCTTAACCTACACACCAGCATAAAGTGTATCTGCAGAGAAATCTAGGCAGACGGCAGCCCGCAGCCAGTGGAAGGACAAGACAGGCTCCATGTGCAGCAAGGGAGGGCTAGAGGCATGAACAGCTGCCCACAGCCTTCCAGAGTCTATCTCCTCTGAAGACACACGGAGAAAGAATGGCAGACAGAGCAACTGTCTTTGCTAACAGCTATGAGTGCTTACTTATTCTACAACAATTTACTAGGTATTTGACTGAATTGTCCCATGCAAGCTTCACAACAAATCTATGAGGTGGCAACATTTTTACCCAGCACCTAGCACGGTGCATAGGACAGAGATGGTCTGCAGTAGATTTACAAAAAGAAATTATAAGTGACGAAACTGGGCACAGAAAGGTTAAGTGACCAGCCCAAGGTCAACCAGTTAATAGACCAAAGAGTTGAGAATCAAATCCCTCTGACTTCACACTGTTTTTCTTCTTGTAAAAGAGAGATGGCGGGCTGTGGGAGGTGTGAGGGAACAGCAGGCACGAGAGGGAGGGCTGCTTTCCTCTGCCTTGGTGGAGTCTGAAAATCCACAAGAGTCCCCGGAATCAGGGCTCCTGCCAGCCTGAAGAGTCAAAGGTGAGTCCTGGGACCTCCCCCCAGGGCAGGGGCGATGGCTACCGCACCCCAGACCCACAGAGTCCAGCAGTGGAGGAGCTTTACATGCTTGAGGCTTTTCCAGACGTTTCCTTATCAGCATTTCCTCTGCAAGGATCTGGGCAGTCAGCTACATTACAGTGCCCCGCTTGAGAGAAACCCTGCTTGCTAAAAAGGGTGGAGTGGACTTGGGGTGTTCTAGGATGTGAGCTCCTCTCCCTGGCCCAGCTGGCTGGGAGACGGGGTGGGGCACAAGGCAGAGCGGGTGTGAATGGGCTGGGAACACCCTCGGCCCCTGTCAAAGCCTCTGCGGGGAGAGGAGGGGAGAGGCAGCTCCTTGGCTGACTGATCCCAGACTCCTGGCGGCCCCTGATGACATTTGATAAATGCTTCCTGTGAAAATGTTTACCCAGGAGGAAATTCATCACGCTTCCCCTTCCTACCACCAGGGTGGGAAGAGGGCTGCACTGGGCCCATAAATTCCAGCCACCGTCTGTGCTCAGCACCTCACCTCCCTGGGTGCCCCCGAAGGTGTGAGACAAAAACGTCAGACAGAAAAGGCTGTGACAGCATGCAGCCAGGGGGTTCTGTCTATAGGAGCACATGGGTGTCTATTTGTCACTTTTATCTCCTATTTTCCCCTCCATTTCTTTTAAATGAAGTTGCCATCTGTCCTTACTTTACCCAGGAAGTCCTAAAGGATCCACTGGGAGTTGCCCCTTTGCTTTTCCGCCCTTACTGGACAGGGACACAGGAGAGCTGACGTGCTGGGCAGACCCAGCAGACTCACGGTGGGGCTTAAATCTTGGGAGCAGAGGTGTCTACAGGCCTGGAAAAACCATTTGTTTCCCCCAAAATCAGGGTCTCTTGGTTCCAATCCCAGTTGTGCTGCTGTCTTCTCCAGAGGGGCCGCTGAATGTCTTGACAAGAGTGTCACATCAGGAGCCAGAAAGGGCAGTTCAGCCCTAGTGTCAGCACTTACGAGCTCTGTGACCTTGAGTGGGTCCCAGAACTTCTCTGAGCTGAGGCTTCCTCTCCTGTGAAATAGAGGCAATGGTACCGCCTGCAACAGTTTCCCGTGAGGGCCAAGTAAGGGAATGCATACACAGATGCTCTGAAACAGTAAAATAACACGTGGTTGTTGGTTTTATTTAAGTCAAGGAACTTGGCCAAGTTCCCTATCAACAAAATGGGTATATTGCAATGACCTCTGAGTCACACTTTCCTGAATGTCAGGAAGACAGAAGAGATAATATTTGCAAAAGTGTCTAAGACCGTGGGTCAATTTTCTATTCCACCAACATCCAAACAATCAGAAAAAGGAAACACACCCCAACACTTACTTGTTTTTGTTCTACACAATGACTACCTCAATCTACAATAATACTCTGGGACAAAGCACCAAAGACTAAATTATTATTTAGCTATCACATTCTCATTCTCTAAAAGTTCTTGATACAGCTTTCTAGCTCAGCCTGGTGCATATCTCTTTAAGGAAAGCACCCGAGTCCCAGTAGTAGCTCCATGAAGTAGAATTCTCAGAACACATGTAACAGAAACAGCCCAGCAGCTTCTCTAAAAATCCGGATTCTTGCAATGCACTGAATCAGAAACCCTGGGGCACAGGAACCGGGAAACTGCACCTTAACAAGTTCTTTAGCTGCCCCTCTGCGTGCTCAAGTTTGAGAACCACTAACCTGGAAGACCCACAGTGTGCTGCAGAGGGGTATGAAACCCTCTCTCTGCATGTTCTTCAGCAGCCAAGCCCTGAGCCCCGCAAAAGAGAAGACTTGGGTAGACAAAAATAAATATATTAGAGCCCAGTCATGTGAGCCCAGCCTCCAAGGCCCCATGTCTGTATTTCTGATTCTGGAAAAGGCAGATGGAGGAGGCTGAGTCCAGCCCTCTAGGCAGTGCCTCTAGGCTTGAGTCCTGATGGCAGCAGAAGTTAGCCTGAGACAGCACAGCTAAGGCATGCACTAAAGTAAAAAATAGGAGGCCATGCCCTGAGGCAGAGAGGTGGAC
Source organism: Microcebus murinus (assembly GCF_040939455.1). Classification (NCBI taxonomy): domain Eukaryota; kingdom Metazoa; phylum Chordata; class Mammalia; order Primates; family Cheirogaleidae; genus Microcebus; species Microcebus murinus. Next base: position 70,747,663 of record NC_134104.1, on the reverse strand, counting down.
CTCAGGGGACATCAGAGTCCAGGTCATAGGAGCTATGTTAAAGGGAAGGGTTCTCTGAGTGACTTGGATATCTCACTCTGCTACGTAATGGCTGCGTGACCTTGGCCAAGTGTCCTAACATCTCTCAGTACCTCAGTTTCCTCTTCTATAAAATGGAGGTAGTGACAGAGTCTACCTGATAGGGTTCTTAGGAGCACTGCTACATGGGAATCGTAAGAGCGTGCCTGCAGAGAATGATGTTACTGTTATGAGCTGTTACTCACGGCCCATAACCATAACCCACTCACCGCAGAGCCAGTGCCCGCATCTGAATATTTAGTATTGCGTGAACCAAGCAGAAGATAATAACAGGGGGTTCATTTCTTTCCCAATGATTGGAGAAAGTAAAAGGGAAGCTGGAAAGCCCTGTTTTTGACAGAATCTCTTCTTCTTCACTTTGAGAGTCACTGTACCCTCAAGCCCTATCACCATCCTTATCCTCACCATCTGGGAAACGGAAAATAAAAGAACAGTCAACTGGATCGCACATCCATCAGCTCACTTCCCCGTGTGTCACCCCCTGCATCTGCACAAAGCCACTTCCCATTACACACTGAGTTGTGTCCCACTAGCATTTACCACTGAGCATCTCCCTACATAGATTTCTTGCAAGCTGGGTGCTGTGGGAGGTGCAGCAAAGTGTAAAAAATGGGAGGAGCCAACCCTTGACACATTTATGTTTCTCTGGAGGATGTGAAACAAGACATATCAAGTGCCAAATGACCAGCGTACTCAGTAAGGACCAGAGAAGGCAGAGGTGGCCTCAGGGGATCGAGGCAGGAAGGAAGAAATGAGCAGCATTAGTTCGGTGCCCACTGCACCCCAGCCTTTTACACTGACCTTGTTCCACCTCCTGGAACAGATGCCACCTGAAGGGCTGCCTGTGACCCTCCAGCCTCAGCCTTCCAGCTGCTCCAGAGATCTCCCACCTGCCAGGATCTGCTTCTATGGACCTGAGGGCTTTTTCCAGTCCCGGAGCCATCCAGATGAGCTGGGAAATTAGCACTCTGGAAAGTGAACCCACTCCAGGGAGCAGCCTTCAGCCCAGGTCTGAGAGGAGTCAGTGTTTAAACATCCCAGCCCCCTCATCCCTCAGGGAAGATAATTTTTGAGGTGTGCATTTTACACCTTTCCAGAGGTTTCTCCCTTGGGATTAGGCTGCAGCTGCACACAGTGGTAATGGGCTTGCCTGTGGCCCCTGACTTATAGCCTTCCCTTCCCTCCTCCACGTGTACACATATCTTTGTCTCAGAGTCTGCTTCTGACCAAACCCGAACTGAGACATCCTCATGCTTCCTGTGAATTGGTTAAAACCATAGCCATTGCACTGAAGAGAAAACAGCCTCAGATTAAATATCTTACTTGAGGTCACATAGCAGGTGTGTCATGGCACTCACGTCTGGACCCACATCCAGAGCATGTTGCTGCATCTGGGTCAGGGGACACTGCCCACCCCTGCTCCCACCCCGTCCCACTCGGGAAACAGAGAACTCCCCCCAACATGGGAGATCTTTGCTAGGGGATCCGTGACAAAGTGAGCAGGGAAGGAATTGTAAAGGGAGGGATCTGGTGAGACTGAAATCATGGAAAAGCCAAACCAACATAGGCCAATGGCTTGGTCTCGCTCAATTCTTACTGACTTCCTATTCATTTTGAACTGTCTTAGTTCCAGCTTTTTCTGTGAAACAAGGACAGGCATGAGGATAACAGGAGAGAAAAACAGCCAAGTAGAAATCCTGTACTGCACATGGGAGGAAGTGCAAGCCAAGAAATAGGAAGATACCCTTTCTGGTAGGGGGTGAAGTGCTGAGAAAATGTTATCTGCACATTGTTTGCCCAGATCCATAGAAAATAACTTTTACAGCCACAGTTCCAACTTGTGGCAATTTTCGCAAACCATTTGGATTAAGGTGGCATGCAGCTGTTGTGTTGGGGTAAGTGTGAGTGTGTGGCTGGATGTGAAATTTTACTGACAACCAAACTGCAGTTGGGAAGCTTGAGAGTTTTGCCGAGGTTCAGGGAGCTGTCAGGGAACCCAGGTGAAGTTTTGGCTTAGGAAAAGGGTAACCTAATCCAAGTTTTGAGCAAAACGGAATTATCACGAGCAGGAGCAGATGGATGGGGTAAATCACGTGAAATCAGCCTAAACTTATTGAAAGCTGACGGCAAAGTTTCTTCTATTTATGTCTAATGTTCTAGTTATCTATTGCCATATGACAAACCACCCCAAAACTTAGTGATTAAAACCACAAGCATTCTATTATATCTCACGATTTTGTGGGTCAGGAATTCAGGCAGGGCCTGGCTGAGAGATTCTGTTCCCTGTTTGGTGGCCGATGGGCTGGGCTGAGGGCCTGAGATGGCTTTGCTTACATGTCAGGTGCATTAGTGGGCACGGCTGGCAGGCTGGGCTCAGTGGGCACTGTCGATGACAGCACCTAACCTCCACATGGCCTCTCCAGCCTGGTGACTTCAAGGTACTTGGACTTCTTACACAGAGGCTCGGTGTTGCACGAGCAGGTCCCCAGTGAGCAAAGTGAAAGCTACCTGGCATTTCATGACCTGGATTCAGAGTCCCATGGGGTTACTTCTGCCATACTACTTGTCCAAACAGTCACAAGCCCACCCAGATTCTAAGGGAAGGGACTTAGACCCAACCACTCAATGGTAGGAGCGTGTAGAAGTGCAACATCTAGTTTGATTTAGAAATACATTAGCGAAGCCAGAGCCTGTCAGCTTTCTCTGAATCTGAGATTGCAGCTGCAGCTGTTTGCTAGGGCATCTGTGACACAGTGAGCAGGCAGGGAATTGTAAAGGGAGGGATCTGGTGGGACTGAAATCACTGGAAACCCAAACCGAGTCCGCACTGAATCCTACAGAAGATGTCCTATTCCACTGGACTCACAGGGATGCCCGAGCACCTGCCGCAGCGCCCCACTCTCACAGTGGGAGCTGCCCTCGTGGTCTGGCTTGCTGACAGCTCTGCACTCAGCAGTGACAGTCATGATAAAAGAGCTGAGTGATGTACTTCACCTGCTTGGGGACGCTGGCCCCTTGAAACTGAGGAGAAGGGAGGAGGCCAGTGTGCAGGGTCTTGGCGATTCCAGCAGTGTGCTGACCAAGCAGGCACCAGGAGGCTGAGACGTGGGGCCTGGGGCTGCTCCTCACATGGGAGATCGCAGCGAGTTCAGGCTCCATGGGGCACTGTCTCCAAAGCCTGCATCGCCCAAGGCAAGACAGCTCCGTGGGCCTCCACGCCGTTACTGTCCAACCACAGGGATGAAGAGAACAGCACACCCCCTCACACATCTATGTGTCGGTGCCTGACACAGCTATGTCCTCAGAAATGTCAGAGCCAGCTATGTCCTCAGTGCCAGCTATGTCCTCAGAGCCAGCTATGTCCTCAGGGCCAGCTATGTCCTCAGAAGTGTCAACTGAGTCTATAAACTCTTCAATTCAATTGAGTATGCTTTTCACATTTACTGCATTGGAGACCTAGAATAAATGCACAGCCAGGGGCGGGGAGAGTGGGGCTGGTAATGAAAGGAAGGGAAAGAAAGGGTCCTGATGCTTCTGGAAATAACCTTCTGGCCTTGGACAGTGGCCCAGCCTAGTGGCTAGGAGTGGTCTGGCCCTACAGACAGCCCCTTGGCCACTCACTCTCCTCACTCAGAGTGAGTTTGAAATGTTTGATATGGTCCTAATTGAACTAATTATTCCCCTCCAAACTTCTATAGAACTAACAAATAGATGAATGGATGGAATTACCATTTATTGGGAGCATACTATGTGGTGGGTGTGTCCTAGGCACTTTCATATATGCTAATTCGTCAGTCCTTACAAAACTCCAAGGAACAGGTGCGCTTACCTTTTTTCGTACCATGGAAGAAACAGAATGAGTCCATTGAAAACTCAGATTTGTCTAGCTCCCAAACCCCTTTTTTAGTGTTGCTTGGCCTCTGAGTGATTCTACAAGCACAACTCACCCCTCCCCCACGTGGCCTAGAAACCTAAGGAGTAATATGGGCTCCTCCCTCACCCCTCTGTCTGTCAACAAATGGGTCCCGTGCATTCTTCATGGTCTCAGCGCTCTTCCGTCACCCGCCCTCGGCAGGGGCCTCTGCCTTTCAGCCTTCCTTCTTTGTCACCTGGGCTGCTGTACCAGCCTGCTGACCAGTCCTTCTGTCTCTCCCCTCACACTGTAACCAGTGAAAGCTGGAACACAGACCTGAGCAGAGAAGTCTTTGCCCATAAGGTCTCACTGCTTCCCGCAGCCTGCGGAATACATCGCCAGTGCTGCAGCCCGTTGGAGGCCTTGCACCTCCCCCGAGCACGGTTCCCCCTCTCGTCCGCCCACCACTGTCCCCTTCCACCACTTTTTCACACACCAAAGTCTGCAAAGCTCTGAGCATTGTCCTGGGAGAAGAGAGGAGTTCTAGAGAACAATTTCAAAATTGTATGTCTTTGTTTCAGTGGTAATTAAAGAGAAAATATAAAAATATAACACCCATTTTCTGCTCAATCCTGCCTCACTATTTTAATCTCTGTATTATTTATACTTGTGTTTACTGTCTCTAATGTTAACAACTCAAGTGCCAGTTTTTACTTCCCCTCCCGCCCCCATTTTTAACTTTTAATGCAGTTTCTCAAACGGGGGTTGTAGAACGTCTGGGGTTGCAGGGATACTTGCTTATGAGTCCTCAAGTTCTTCCCTATGCTCCGGCTGTGCTACACTAGTACCGGCATGTGGGTCAGATAACAAAGTCCATTTTAGCCGTATCCCTGCTTCCTCACATTTGCTCATTTTGCCCCTTTGCTTTAGAATGTCCTTCCACAGCCTCCACACTCAGCTCCTCCCAGCACCGCCCCCAACTTCCTCGTGCCTATCCCTAGCGGTAGCTCTGCTGTGGGGCTCCAGGCGCAGAGACTCTCTGAGCTGGAATGGGCCTTACAGGTCATCCAATCCATTGTACTTATCTGACAGTTGGGACAACCTAGGCACAGAGAAGAGAAGTAACAGAGCAGGTCCTGATCCCCGTCCTCCAGACATTTTATGTGGTGCTCTTTCCACATCTTGTGACATTCTGAACACTTTTCTTTTATCACCCATTTTTGCCTTGAGTCTTTGGGACGGCTGCCTGCAAAGTGAATCCTTAGCTTCCCGATAGCCATGACTGGCAGGGCCATAAAACCACAGTAAGTTCATATGTCTGAAGCACTATAATAGAATATCCCATTGCATCTGAATGCTGGAAGCACTTTACATTTTTACATAAGACAGTGGAGGCTGCTCCAATGAATGCCAATCAGGCATACTCACTCTAGAGAAGCCCAAAATTATGCTAATTTATTGAATTTACTATCATGTTCGAAAATTGGTTTTTAAACATTTCTGCAAACCAGGACATTAGAGGCAAGATAGCAATTAGTTCACTGCTCTGAACTTAGTAGATGTTCAATAAACGTGAGCTGAATGGATGAATGCCTCATAGGCTAGGAGCCAGGACACTTGAGTGCCAGTCTCATTCTTTTACTAATGGGCCATGAGGACTTGGAAAAATTACTTTCCTTCGCTAAGCCTCAGTTTACTCATCTATAAAATGAGGCATTTGGAGCAATCCAATTTTATCTTCCTTAGATAAATCCCTTGCAGCTCTAAAATTCTACAATTTCATGAAAATGATAAATTCATTAATACTATTGGTGCCAAAGGAAAAGAAAAATATAACTAGCATTTATTAGTTGTTTTAATTTTATGTTCCACTGCTTATTTTATGTATCACTGTAGGTGTTTTCCAATTCATTATGTATTTTAGTTATTATAACCAACTCTTGAGGAAAATATGTTCTGTTTATACCTTTGGGAAAACTGAAGTTTTATTTACTTGAGAAGATTTCAAATTCTATTCTCGATAGAATTTCAGACATCAGGAAATAGGCAGTGCAAAACTGTGATCCGTGAAAGAAAGGATCAGTGAGGTGATCCTAAAACAATCCTGGCTTTATGCTTGCAGGCATTTTCCAGATCATGGGTACAGTCTGGTAGTTTCACTAAGTTGAGGAGACAGAGACCAGAGACTAGGTGAGCTGAGCTGACTAGGAGTCAAGAATCACAGCTTCAGAAGGGAAGGAGAGACACAGAAAAGGAACACCATAAGTCTGCTGAGATGCCTCCTAAGTCTTTGCTGAGTAGTAGGTTATGTGTGTCTAAAGTGAAACTCCATAAGACCAGGCAAAAGAAATGACAAGAAAGTTGTAAGCTGAACAACCCAGAGCTCTTACAAGGTGAGGAAATAATTGTGCAACCATTAGCCAAAGTGGAGAGTTCTTTGTGATTCCTTAAGGCCTTTGGTGAAGAGCTCAGAGGAGTCACACTTGAGTAAAATGGCTGAACTATTCCTAGAGTGAAGGTTACTCTAGACTCTCCTTAGCAAAGCTTAAAGATAAGATTCAAAGGTATCAAACTGATCCATGTGTAACTTAACTGCCTGCCAAAGCAAAGTCTAAACAAACCCAAAACAAGGACTCTTTCTTTAAAAGAAGAGAGCAAAGTCCAAATACTTAATGACAGAACATCAGAATGCCTAGCATCTAATAAAAAATTACTAGACTTATAAAGAAACAGGAAAATGTTAACCCATAACCAAGGGAAAAATCAGTCAATAGAAACAGACCCATAAATGATAGCCATGATGTATTCATACAAGTATTTAAGTAAGTTGACAAGATCCATCAGTAGGGAGTCCAAATTCAAATTTGGGTCTCCTGACACTTTCATATAGTGTTCTTTTCATTGCCTGTGCTCAATAGTCTTTCTGCATCCATGGTAATTTATAAAGCCTTACCACGACAGTCCCAGAATGATTTGCCCATGCTTCTGAGCTGTACTTTAGTTAGAATGGCTGAGAAGCCTGCAGAGGTAGCCACAGATCTGAAACCTCTGAAGACCAGTCTCTGATTATTAACCAGCTCTGACCATTCTCATAGACAACATTTCAACAATGCTGCAACAGAAATCTCTTGTCTCTGCCCCCCCACACTATGAAACTTGCATGGGAATTACCCATGGCCACTCCTAGGTCATTTCTCTGGCCAGAGGGTCTCTGCTCCCCAGGAACGTGGCTTAAGGAAACAGAGAAATCAGTGTGTGCACAGTGGGAGCATGCACCAGGAAACCAGGCCTCAGCTTCAGCCCTGAGTTGGCAAAAATCTAAGCAAAATGTAAAGGGAAACACAGAAAGCATCACAAGATGATGTCAGCCTAGGAAAGGTGCATGCCTCACCCCCCATTGCTGGGGATGTATTTATGTGTGTGCTGCCTGCAAGTGTGTGAGAGAATGGCTCAGTGAGCAGAGACACAGGGTCACCTCCCAAGCTAGGGGTACAGTTTTCTTTCCTGCAATTTACTACACAAGTTGTTAGCAAAGCAAATATCAAAGCCCTGCAATTTGCTAATTATAGGCAGGATCCTGGACTTGTGGGCCCAATTAACCACTTGTTCCTCATTTTCTGTGTGTGACCTACCAACTGCACCCAGGATTACGCACTTGTCTTTTTAACTGCCCTGCGAGCTGGCTGGCTGACTCACCTCCAATTCACTCCCACAATCACCTCCAGATGGCCTTTGGTGTCTTGCTGCTTTCCAGGTTACCCCCACTCATCTATTATCTCTCTCTGCATCACAGGCCAGCGTCTGGTCCCCCAGGTTAGGGCTCCTACCAGATTTCCTGGTCTTGCTCCTTGCCTATGCTTAGAGCCTGCAAGGCAGGAAGCAGCTCCTGCTGGTCTGGGCATCTTGCCAAGCTCCCCCAAGAAAGCCCAGGAGGCTGTGGCCAGGCTCAGCCTCTGCTCCCACACAGTCTCCACCGAAGGAACAGGGAAAATTACAGCTTCTCTGGAGCCAGCCCTCTGCCTGGGCTCCTGTCCACACCCTCCAGCAATGCCTCCGTGGTTCCCTACCTCAGCCACGGCTGCATCCAGGAAGACTCACCCCCAGTCCTGGGAGAGAATGTCTCAGCAGCTGCCAGCACCAGGTCTCCAGGGAGACACAAGTTGGAAAGGAGCTTCATTAGGCAGACTCCCTGGCAAGCAAAGAATTTCCAGCAAACTCTCTGATGAGTTACTATGTCAATGGTTCCTACCCTTTTTTGTGTCACAAACACCTTGGAAAATCTAATGAAAGTTCTGGACCCTATCCAGTAAGAAATTTATTTATTTATTCATTCATCCATTTATTGAGTTAATCATTCAACAAATATTTATGGAGCACCTATGTGCTGGGCACTATTGCAGAGACTAAGAAAATATCAGTGGGCAAAATAGACAAAAATTCCTACTCTAATGGAGCTTACACTGTAGCAGGGAAAAATAGGTAATACATAATAAATGTAATAAATGAGTAAAATATATAATTTGCTGGAAAATAAGTGCTATGGAAAAAGAAAACTTAGAGCAGGATAAGAGAGGGATTGGGAATGATGTTGTATATTTCAACAAGGTGTGTCTGTTAGTACTCATTGAGAAGTGAATTGTGAGCAAAGAATTGGAGAATATAAGGGTATCTGGGAAAGAGCATAGCAGGCAGAGGGAACAGCCCGAGGCCATGCCCAGGTGTGAATGAGGAAGTGTGCGGAGAGTGTGGCTAGACCTCAGAGCAGAGGCAGAGAAGACTGTCCTGGTGAGAGACAGGTGAGGAGGAACAGAGGCTAAGAGGGGCAGATATCCCATAGGGCTTGGTGGGTCCTCAGGACTTGAATATTACTCTGAGTTTAATCAGAATCCATTCGTGGGCTTTGAGCAAAGGGGTAAGGTGATCTGACGAAGACTTTAGTCTGCTGGTGGCTGCTGCAGGGAGCCAAAGGGCCAAGCGCAAGATAATGGTGGCCTGGCAGTGGAGACCCCTGGAAGGTGGAGCAAGAGGAGTTACTGAACAGAAGGGGTGTGTGAAAGAAAGATGTGCACACATAATCTCACGTACCATTCAGCGGTTTACAGTCCCCTCAGTGCCACCACTGATGCAGGAAAAGAGCCCTCTAAGCAATGACAAAGGGAAGGGATGAACCCAAACAGAGAGTGGGAAGGGATTGGAGTGAGTGGACAGTGGCAGCCTTAGCTGTATCTAAGTTTCACTTCTTTTCTTCTGGCTGGGTGCAGTGGCTCATGCCTGTAATTCTAGCACTCTGGAAGGCTGAAGCAGGAGGACTGCTTGGGTTCGAGACCAGCCTGAGCAACAGTGACCCTGTCTCTACTCAAAATAAAAATAAATTAGATGAGCAACCAAAACTAGAAAAATAAAATAAAAATACATAAGAAAACATTTAAAGCAAATATGATAAAATATTAACAATTGGTAATCTGAGTGGTGGATACATGGATGTCTCTTATAATATTTTCTCTATGTTTAGAAATGTCCATAATTGAAAAAGCTGCTTATCTCAGGGTTTTTTCCTGTTTGCTCCGTCAATGTGTTGAAGGGGGATCAACACAATTTGGCGTGTCGTTCTGGCTGCCACACCTGGCTGGGTGCTTGGGGGTGGGAGTATTGCATTTCTCTAACTTCCCTTCCTTCCAGGTGCTTACAGTCAAAGGTGACAGGAGTCAAGGACAAACACAAAAACCACACTGTACCAAACACAGTCTAGAGGAGAACAAACACAAGGGCAACAGAGAGGACTGGGAAGGCCTCCAGGCGAAGGCGGCCTGCAAGCCGGTCCCAGGAACTTGCAGCGGGAGTGAGCGAGCAGTTTTGGGGGAGGCTACTGCGTGAACAAAGGCACAGTGGGGGGCACGCTAGGGCCCCAGAACCTACTCCACATAATGGCCCTTTCTAAGGAGAACCAGCAGGAGATTTCTTCGCCCCACCCCACCCCCACTGAATCGGAGACCAGACCCATCTGAGGTGCTTTTCAGAGCCCTGCTGTCGCCCCAGGAGGGCCTGGAGGGTCCAGTGGGGAAAAGCGGGGTTCTGGGACTGAGCAAGCTATAACCTGCAGATAAGAGTGACTTCAAAGTCCCCGGGGATTAAGGCGACTGAGGCAGGGCAGAGTCTCTTTGTAGACACAGTGGAGATCTCCTTGGGAGCAGGAGACCAAGGAGTTGCCCCAGCCAACCGTGAGTCAGCCACCTCAGGCCCTGGCCGGCAGACAGCAAATTCCTCACAATCTGCAGACATGTCGCTGAGCCTGGGGGGAGGTCCCCTGCTGCCCACATTGTGCAGAAACTTGCACCATGTCACAGTTCTGATTAGGTGCCAGGAGAACTATTTCCCAGGCCACAGCTTTAACAAGGCCATGCTTCCTAATTACTAGTTTTCTCCTAATTAAATAAAAAAGGAGGGGAGGTAACCGGTGATTACTCCACCCATAATACCACCTTCCATTTATGTGCGTCTCTCTTCAGAGCAGCTCAAAGTGCTTTGTATATTATTGTATATTTTTCCCTCGTAACATCCTTGAGATTCCTAGGGGTGGTTATTATCATACCTTTTTACAGCTGGGAAAAGGGATGCTGGCTGAGGCTAAGCACGGTGTGCAGGCACCTTCACTGACTGCGATCTGTTTTCTGAAGCTCTTCTAAGAAACCCCCTTCTGTTTAGAAATAAAGTCATCCCCTGGGAGATAAACTAGGCTAAAGCAACACATAAAGAATAGTCATTTATTACAAACTTTACAATAGTAATTAACACTGTTTAATTCTCACAATAATCCTATAAAACAGTATTACACCAGTCTTACATGTGAGGACAATGAGATTCAGAGAGGTATAGTTACCTGCCAAGAGTTGCATAATGATAATAGTTGGGTTAGTAGTAAAAGCAGAAGCTCATATTTATTGAGCACTTACCATGTGCCAGGCATTTTACACTTATTAACTCATTTTTATTCTTATAACACCTCCTGAAGTGGCTATAAGTATCATCACCATTTTGCTAATGACAAGACCCAAGCACAGAAAAGTTAAGAACCTTGTCCAAGGGCACACAGCAAGTAAGTGGCACAGCCATATAGGAACCCACAAAGGGTCTCACCCTGCAAGTTTACTTACCTAAAGAAATCCTTTATTCTGGGAACACTCCGATACAGTCATAGTGACCTGCATATAGCCCCAGGACTGTCCTGTGCTCTAATCCCTGCCTTATGAAGGTGGATGGGGGTGCACTTTCCGTCCTCCTGCTGTGTGCTGTGTGGACAGGTGCTAGGCTACGGGAGAGGCTCTTCCAGCCTAAGGCAAATGTGCTGGGTACTCTCCCTGGTATAAAATGGCACTGTAGGAGTGGATGGCACAAAGGCACTGGAATCCAAGAGTAAGAATCAGGCTGGACCAGGGGGAAGTGAACCTGCTGTGGTGTGTGTATGGGAGAGTGGGTGCACTTAGCTCTTCCACTCTCCAGGGAAATGAGCCCCCAAACCATCCTAGCACCTTGGCCTTCACGGCTCTTGCCCCCCAAAAATCCTCTAAGGACTCGTTTCACACCTCATACCTCCATACCAGGAAAGGAATGTCCCAGATGGAGACAAATTCTGACTCCTTGACAAGCTAGCCAAACTTGCACATAAAGAAATCGGCCTGCCAGACTCAGGCTTTAGAGGTTCAGAGCAGGAGACCCCAAGTGCCTGGCATGCTGCCTGGGGCAGTGAAGGTGAGACCAGGCCCTGGCCTCCACTCTCAGGCTGCTGGGGGACATCTCCCTCTTGCACCTCGCTCTCTTCTTTTCAGACAGCACTGGGGAGCTCACTGCTGCAGTCCTTACCTGTACTGCCTGCCCTAGCCCTTTCTAGTGGGTCACGGCCAGGGAGCCCTTCCTGAGAATGGCAGATGAGAGTTAACGTGCTTTCCAAAGCGGGCGGCACCTACAGAGTTCCTAAGTGAGGGTTGGGTATGGTCCCACACAGTCCCAGCACTTCCTCACCAAATCAGAGCATTTACGAAGGTCCTCTCTTGCCGTGTCCAACTTCCAAACGTTCCAGAACTCCCTTCTCCACCAGGCTGAGACCCCGGGGCTCTAGGAGAGGAGGGCTCAAGGGCAACATCATGCCTCTGGTGAGCTCGGTGGTGAGGAGCGCAAGCTCTGGAGCTAAACTGCCTACACTTAAAGCCCAGCACTATCATTTACTAGCGCGTGACTCTGAGGAAGTTGTTAAACCTCCCTGCGCCTGTCTGGCTGCCTGTGAAGCAGGAATAATTCGAACTCCTACTGCACAGGGTTGTTTTGAGGACTGGGAGAGCTCTTACATTAAAGCGCTTAGACCTGTGCTTAGCACAGAGTAGGTACTCAAATATTATCTACTATTATGTGGTCTCTGAACTTTTTTTCCCCAGGAAAGAATCTGTTTTTCTGAACCAAGTTCAACTCTGCACCCCAGTCCTTCAGGCAAGTAGAGGCCACTCAGTCGTGAGAAAACTGTTACCAGTTTGGGGAAGAAGAGATGAATATTAGAAAGTCTCGTGATGGCTTAAGTAGTCTTAGCCCCTGTGGACCCCATTACATCTGCGGAGAAGGAGAAGAGAAAAGAAGGCAGGAAAGAGAAGTGAAGGACCGAGACCCACCCCGGGGAGGCGGAGGACCCAGGCTCCCTCCAGCCCGGGGAGACGCATTTGTTATGTTCAGGCCCGGCCCAGGCCCCAGCATCAGCTCGGGTTCCACCGCAGACGCCCAGACCCTTCAGAAATGTAAAACCAGGCAAGCGCCTTGAAATACCGAAGGACGTGCCAAAGATGGAACTGTTTTGTTAGGAGCTCGGGTTTCTCCCGCGGCGAGGCTGAGCCGGTGGCGCAGCTGCTCAAAGGTCACGCCCGAGACACGTCCGCACAAGCCCGGGCGGGGCGCGGGGCGCGGGGGCGGGGTCACCTTCTCGGGACCTGGAGTCCCTGTTTCCATCTCACACCTCCGACCCGGAGAGGTGGCTCTCCTCTCCCAACTAAGATTTTATTTTTGCAAAACACAAAGGATGCTTTAAAAAATTTTAAAAAAGAAAAAAAATTCTTCTCTAAAAATGCTTTTGTATTGTAAGCTTTTTATTATCATTTTAGAATTCAGCCTGCATTGGATCTGGAGTTCTTTTTCAATAGATGGCTGAAAGAGAAAATCTAAATTTGCCACAGGAAACCTGGAGTAATTTAGCCTTGAGAAGTTAGTCTTAATTTTCTATTAAGTAAAATATTTGGGTTTGAATGCTTAGAGCCCCCTGCTTATGATAAAAATAGAGGCACTGAACAATTTAACCACCTGTGTTTTCCTTGGATTGCATATTTTCCACAGTAAACAAGAAAACACAGACTGGAAATCCATTCATTCCTTAGCAAGATGTGTTTCAGTTGGGGTTTATTTGTGTTTTCAATCAATGGAAACCAAAACAACTTTTGCAAGATTATGATATTTCATGCAAAGAAGCTGAAAGACATCTCTCTATCCCCTTTGCAGCTATTTCTACATAAAGCCCAAGATTTTTTTAATACAGTTAATAATTATAATTACCATTTAGTTTTCTGAGCATATACTATGGCACATACTACATGTTTTACCTATTGTGATCTCATTGTGATAATACTGGGAGGTAGTTATTCTTAATTTTCTTTTAACAAATGAGAAGACAGGCTCCAAGAGAATAAGCAGTAGCTAATAAGTGGCACAGCCTTTATGTCTGAGACCTGCAAAGCCACGCTCTTTCCACTACCATAAACCATTTCCAGTGTTTAAATATTTCTAAATAAATGGATGGTTAGCAGCACAGTGATGAAGCTGTTCTTTTCTCTTAATTCCCAAACTAGCTTTTGAAGGGAGAGGCATGGTTTCTAAACTGGGTGCTGCCTTTATCTTGTCATATACCCTTAATAAGCCTCTTAGCTTCAGTTTCCCCCTTCTAAAATGAGACATTATATCCAAGGTCCTATCTATCTCTGACATCTAGAGATTTATCCTAAATTAAAAACTCAGACTCCTCAGCCTGTTATTAGCATGACATAATATTAATCACTTTCCCAATTCCCTGGTTCCATTTGTCTAACTCTGTGGTTCTCAACACTAGCTGCACATTAGAATCTCCTGGAGGAGTTTTTAAAAATCCAGATGCTCAGGCCTCACCCCAGAGATTCCACTTTAATTGGTCTGAAGTGTGGCCCAGGCATCAGTATTTTTCAAAAGCTCCCCAAGTGAATGTGTAGCCAGGGTAGAATATTGATCTAACCTAGTGAACTACTCCAATTTCATTCACCCCAGTTGTGCTTTTATAAATGCAGTTACTCTAACTGGAATTCCTTTTTATAAAATCCAATAACACTAGTGCTACCAGAGTCAATTTCAAAACAGATGTGAGCTTTCACTTTATTTAATTGTGTATTTTGCTTAAATAAGTTAAGGTGTCTCATCAAAGCTTCAAAATGCTGTAAGAATATCTGTGTGTGGAGGGGGGTGTGGGTGTGTGTGTTATTGATGATTCTTTCCTCAGGGGCAGAGACAGAAGACTGCTATAATAACCAGAAGGTTCTAGGTCATTCTGATCCAATAATTGATTGGCCAGGTGAAATAAATCACGCAAAATATTTATTTAACCCAAGGGTAATACCCACTCTTTGGAACTAGCTTGTGTTAGACCTAGTCTAAAAGACCGGCTTGAGCCGGAGGTGGTAGAGGTATTGGAAGTCTGGATGAGAGGTCAGCCTGGAGCCATGTGAATCCCCAAGGGCCCCAGGCTATTTTATGTACTGTTAGTCTCTCATTTTGGCATCTATGAGAGGGAGGCAAACTTTCCAAGGCACTCCATCTAAATGTGACCCAATGACATAAGTACCCAGGGAAAGTCCAAACACTTTTATAAATCAACAAAGATTTACTTTTTCTTTATGGAAGAAACTACTGATCTATTGATTTACAGAAGAAATCTAAAGAGTTGTTTCATAAATAGATATCTGTCATATTTTAATATGGTTTATTAAACTTTACTCTCTTGCTAGTTTGCATGAACTTACAAAACCCCACATCACACACACACACACCCCACATACACACTTCACTGAAGGTTTTGGTTGTACATATTCATAAACATATACTCACACAAACACAATCATGCACTGCTATAACAACGTTTCAGTCAATGACAGACCTTATGCACTATGGAAGTCCCATTAGATTAGAGTACCATATTTTTGCTATACCTTTTCTATGTTTAAATACATAAATACTGGCTGGGCACCGTGGCTCATGCCTGTAATCCTGGCACTTTGGGAGGCTGAGGCAGGAGGATTGCTGGAGCCGAGGAGTTTGAGGTTGCTGTGAGCTATGATGACACCACTGCACTCTAGCACAAGAGACAGAGCAAGATTGACTCTCTCTCTCTTTCTCTGTCTTGAAAAAAAAAAGATACATAAATACTTATCACTGTGTTACAATTGCCTAAAGTATTCAGTACAATAACAAGTACAAGTTTGTAACCTAGGAGCAATATGCTATTCCATATAGCCTAGATGTATAGTAGGCTATACCACCCAGGTTTGCGTAAGTACACACTCTATGATGTTCTTACAAAGACAAAATCACCTAAACATGCATTTCTCAGAACGCATCCCTATCGTTAAGCGACACATGTCAGTATATATATTAAAATAGGAGCAAGCATGGTTTCACTCAATCTCTGGTGATGTATTTAAGGCGAATGAAACACTGCATTTGGTGTTAGTTGACCCTGTGGTCAGAACAGTGATTGCTTCAAACATCTTTGGTAAGATTGATAGAAACATCAGGAAATTCTGTGAATCTTTGCCCTTTTGCTTATAAACAATTTGCTTATAAACCTGTTGCTTATAAACAATTTCAACCATACAAAACAGACACAAGATTCTACTTAAGGTAAAAATATGTGAAATTGCCTTACAGGTTAAACTGCTGTGCTTCCGCATGGCAATAGAAAGATTAACGTTCTGTAAATGGAATGGTTTTGATCTTGCCTTCCATACAACTTGCGCTCCAGGAAAGTTTATCTGGATTAGTTAATATTTACATGAATGAATATGCTGCAACCTAAGACCATGTTTTTAAATAAAATTATTATCCCAAGAATGGGGGAGGAAACTTATTCTAATATACTAAAGATGAAAATCTCAGAAGGATGCAGAAATACTCTGTAATGCGAATTTTCATAATAAACTCAGGGTCAAAACAAACAAAAAAATCATTTAAGGACTAAAATAAGGCAGAAACAAACTGAGTAAAACTTGCTTAAATGAAGAAACAGGGAAAATATCTTGTCAACCCAAATGCATTGCCACATATGATCAAAGATGGGTCCGTGCTTTAAAAAAATTGAAATTAAAAAAAAATCAGTTTAGATAAGAGAAAGGTGAGATTGACATTGACATTGACTTTGAAGCAACAGGGAAGTTGTCACTTATATGGAATACAGGGATAAGATCAGAAATGCTGACCTTGAGAAAAGAAGCTAATAGTAGTTTCCAGAACAGGAAACAGCTTCCTCTTTCTCTTACTTATAATAATATGTAGTCTGAGTTTGGGGACAGAAGTAACCTAATGAAAATGCCTTTCTAATTTCTAAGAAGTTAGAAAATTTCTGTCTAATCCTATAAACATTCATTGAGCACTTACAAGGTACCGGGCAGGCACTGGACTAAGCATAAAGGTACCAAGACGAGCAAGACTCAGTGGCCTTCCTCAGGAAGCCCCCATCAGGTGGCTTTGCTTGTAGTGGAGACCCATCTGAGGAATCAGTGCTATCACAGTCTCATAGCTGACCAACACAGTTGCTCACAACTTGAGGCTGGGGGAGCAATTTGGACATGCCGCCAGCTTTGAACTGTAGCCCATTTTTATGGCTAATGTTGGAAATTAACCTGACATGATCGTCAGTTCAAATCCAAAAAAAAGATTCCTCAGAGCCAGCCCTGGACAAGGGCTCGTGGGAGGTGCTATGGTGGGTATTCAGAGATGAATAAATCAGGGTCCCCGGTACCCCAGAGGCTCCCAACCAAGTTTCCAGATAAAAAGGAAAGCTAGATGAGTAACTTTAAGGGTTCCACATTGCATGTGGTAAGTAAAGACTGCTTGCTAATTGGCTCTCCCCAAGAGAAACTACATAAAGAGACTTTTGAAAAGCTTTGGAAGAATGATGCTTTAAAAGCACAGTAGGTCGAAACACCAGAAAGACAAATTTGCTTTGCCAACCACTTAGTGAATGGCCTTTTTTTCAGCACCTTGGGCTGATTAAAAAGTAGATATTAACATATGAGATTTTCTGTCTCCAACACAAACATTTAACCCTTTGCAGAGAAGTCTTAGAAGCTATCAATTTGTAACTTAACTGGCTATTCAGGGAAAGCAAAATACTGATACATTTGAATTTAAAATAGAGATACTAGTGAAAGCCTAACCAACCACTCTGGGCAAGAGTCAGAGCAAAAAGCATCAGCATCTTTTAAAGGAAATGCTGCTTAATTGCTTGCTTTTTCTTATTCCAACTGTCCACGTCCACTTCTGCAGCTATTGTATCATGTGTTCCCCAACAAGCCTGCCTGGATCATACCCCAGCCAGCACTGTGGAGGCTCTTCTCTTGGTGGTTGTAGGTATGGCCTTCACAATTAGTCTAGGAGATTCTGACACTAGAGGTCACAGCTCCTGCTCCTCTGACTCGCTTACCCCCACTGCTCCTTCCTAAGGTGGTTTGTATGACAGGAGTTGAACATGGCCTGACAATGGAAGCCTTGGACTTGGACTGGAAGACTGGGAAACCATACCCAGTGTGGCCACTGACTAACAATTGACTTTGGAAAATTATCTTGGTCTTTCTGGGTTTTAGTGTCCCTATCTATAAAGTAAAGAAGATAGGTTATACATTCTTTGAGGCCCAACACTAATACTCCATGATTATGCACACACACATAGACCACCTTGCACCTCACTTCTCCTTTATTCTCCCTGTGTTTGTGAACTAGCAGGCAACTGTACCATTTTAAATGAGACAAACACACAACCTCAAAGTATTGCTGTTAGACCTCCAGATAAATGCTCCTAAGACTGGCATTTTATTACAACAATATCAACATGAAATTGACCCCAACTCCTGCTGATACAAAACTGAACACACATGCCTAATTCTTTACAGTTTACAGGACAGTTTCACATCCAATCCCCTGTAATTCTACAATAACCTGCTACTGCCGGGCCCATTTCACGGCGATGGGCTCAATGCACTCACACAGCTTGTCAATAAGTTGTCTCTGCTCACGGAAACCAGCTGCCCTCTCTTTGAGGTGCTGCTGCAGGCCAGCTGCAGATCCTTCTGCTCTGAGTGGGAAGCAGGAAGGAGTAGTTAGAGTTTACAGTGAGAGAATAGCAGGAAGAGATGGGCGAGAAAAAGGGAAAGGGGGAGGTAGCTATATGCCCGATGCTGGTGACAAGTCCCCCAGCCTTAGTCTGACTCAGCTCACAGTGCCCTACACCTCCTGGGCTTTAGAACCTGTGGGCTATTCTTCTGACCCTCTGCCACTTCCCTAACCTCTCCTGCCCTCTCCCCTGCTAGAGCTTCCCTAAAAAGAATGTCCCCTGCAATCTCTCTCCAGCTGTTTGATCTTTTTAAATGTCTCTCACTTGTCTGTGGTATGTGCTGCAACCAAAAAATAGACCTCGGGCATTCGGGATGGGGAAGAGTATTAAATGGCAAAAGCCTGCCTCGTGCCAGGGGTGTGGGCAGCCCCTAGATATCTATGATGACCAGATGTCCTGGATTTGCTGGGAGGGTCCTAATTTAAAACATTCTAGTCTCTTGTCCCCATAAGGGCCTTCACACTTGTCAGACCATGTGTCCCTATTTGGGGCTTGGAAAATATAGTTGCCACATGGATACCCGATACCCAAGTGTCAAACAGGCCCAGTGTCAGCATCATGGGGTGGAAAGAGTACAGATATTGGAGCCAGGTGGGTCTACGGTCAACCAGCTCTGCCACTTACTCTCTGTGTGGCTTTAGGCAGTGTTTATTCTTTCTGAGCCTCAGTTTCTTCCTTTAGAAAATGATTTGTTTCTTCATTAAGTCAGCCCGGTAGATTTCATTTTAACAGAACCACTACTCATAGATACCTAATATCTTCCAGCCATTCTGTCTGTACTGTCATCTTGTTAGAGTACCTTGGATTTTTAGTCAAATCTGGGGCATTCCTATTTAAAGCATTAATTTCAATATATAGTTCAGGTGCCATCTTAAGCAGCCATGATAACAATAATCAAACTACCTGAACAGTAATAAAACATTCTTTTTTCTTCCTGCCCATTCATTCTAAACCTCCTGTTCCTCAGTTGAGATCCACTCCCCACTGTTCCCTGACAGTTTCATGTGGGCTGATCCTGCCCCAGCCAGGTCAGGGTTGTCATCTGGTTGCTGCTGTAGGCTCTAGTGACTTTAATTTGTGTTCTCACTCCCTGCGATCCAAGGAGTCCAGTATGTCACAGGTCCAGTATGCCTTTCCGGAACCTCCCTTGAGCTCCTTTCCCCACCTAGTATTTGGGGACCGAGGTGCACAATGTAAGAGGAGCCCACTGTGGAGCCAGAAAAGTGCCCTATCTGATCCTGGCACCCTACTAAACTACTGTGAGACCTTGGGCTGGCCACCTCACTTTTCCCAGCCTCTGTCTGTAAACTAGAGTTGGCCTTCCCATTTCTTGTACCCATGGGAAGCAGTTTCAAAGCTTTATTGTTGCCATGTCACTTAAAAGCACTTACTCTTCCACTCCCAAACCATCTTCAGTATTTATTTCTAGGCACATCAAGCACAAAGTTGGCATTCAAAACCCTTCAATCTGGCCATACCCCAACCAAATCTGCTAGCACCTTGATCTTGGACTTCTCAACCTCCAGAACTGTGAGAAAATAAATCTTTTTTGTTTAAGCCACCCAGGTTATTTTACCTATCATTCATACACACACACACAAAAACACAAACACACACAGAGCATCTGCATGTGCCAGCCACTATACAAGTGACTTTACACCCAATATCAATTGAGTTCATCTCCATTTTACAGGTGAGAAAATGGAGACTTAGATTAAGTAACTTGCCCAGGGTCATCCATCTGGTAAGTGAGATTCTGAGCCAGTGATAAATTGCATTGACAGGCATACCTTTGCTCCTCCATTTAGCCAACAAACAGAACAGCTGCCATAAGCAGACCCCCAAATTATTGTTTGCAGGGGATACAGAAAGAAGAAACTGCAGAGGGGAGAGAGGACGGGTGGATCATGAGTTGTAAGTGGCCACAAATGCCATAAAAAAAAGAGCCAGAATCAAGTGCTTTGGGAGCTCATGAGAGGCAGCAGTTGCACCTTGCCTGGGCAAATCTCGGAGGCTTCCATAGAAGAGGTGACCTCAGGACCAGAGACACTGAAGGACAAGCAAGAGCAAGGTGCAGAAATGCAGAGGTGCTGGTAGAGAGCTGGGATGCAGTGGAGGTTTCACCAACCCAGCCCAGTGGCTTCTTGGGTGGTACATCCCAGAAGGACAGGCTGAAGTAACAGGGACCCAACCTCTGGCAGCATGAGGCTGACTTTGGGCAAAGCTGGTGGGGGCCCAGGATACACGGTTTGCCCCCATCGCCCTCTGCCCCACTCCCAACTTCTCTTTCAGGCAGGCGCTCACTTAGCGGCACCAGACTGCAGAGAAGGGCACCACACCTAGGAGGGGAGGGGTGCGCCAGAAGGTGCACTAGGCTTGGGTTCCAGCAGTAGCTCTGCTGCCACCCAGCAGGGTGACCTTGAATAAGGCTCCCCGCATGGCTGGGCTTAGGAGGCCTTGGCCTGGGTGACTTCTGAGCACATGTGATTCTCAGGCTCCGGGCTGGAGGGGAGGCGCGACAGCGGGGCTGTGCACAACTCCTGCCTAGCCCCGGGGGAAGCGGTTTCTGATTCCCTGGAAGCAGGCAGAGTGTGGCCTCCTGCTCAGCGCTCTCTGATCGCTGAGCCTGGCCTCAGGGCTCCTGGCAGGGGCTAGGAGTGTGCTTGTGTCTGACAACCCCAGCGCGAAGAGCCTCCTCCCCGGCCGGTCAAACCACAGCCCTCCGGGCCTTCCATTCCCGGCCCTCTCTGAAGGAGGTCCGCGCCGGGAGGGCCGCCGCAGGCAGCGGGGCCTGTCTCTGGGGCCCGGCGTCACCTAATGAAACACAAGGAATGTGAGGGCAGGAAAAGGGCCGTGCCGGGCGCCCCTTCCCGCCGCCGCCTCCGCGGGTGGCCCCCCGGGCCGGGGAGCGCCCCCTGGGGCGCAGGGCGCGGGGCGGGGCGCAGGGCGCGGGGGCGGGCGGCGCGCGCTCGGAAGTGCCCCCGGGCGGCCTCCGCGGCGGGCTGCTCCTGTTTCCCGGCTCCCGCCCGGGCGGGCGCGAGGCAGCTGCTGGGAGGTGATCGGAGCAGCGCTTTCCCACAGTCTGGGGCGGTGACACATGGCGCTCACACATTCCACAGCCGGCGGCCGCGCCAGGCCTGGCCGCGAGTCAAGGCAGCGCCGGGAGCTGCCGACCAGCAGGTTCCGACTTTGGCACCCGCCGCGCGGCCTTCCCGCCTTCCCTCGCCGGGCGGGGCGGGAGAGGGCGGGAGCGGGCGCAGAGGGGCCAGCGCTGGCCTGCTTAACCCTTGGACGTCTAGACACAACTTCTGCGCAGACATTTTTTGAGTCCCTGTGTGTGGCTCACTCAGGTGCTGAATAGATGTTGAATGAATGAATGAACCAATAAGTGAACCAGTGAAGACATACATACACACATGCGCACATACACACTCCAGCCTTTCCTAGCATGCACACACAACGTACCTGTACAACGACAACTGGTCTATACAGTTTTTTGCAATTTCCAAAGATCCCGACTCTCACTGTCTCCACGCATTCTTGAAACAGCAGTGAAATAAGGGGGATATTGGCACCCTCAATTTACAGCGAGGAAAACGGGACTCATGGAGAAGTGACTGCTAAGGATGGTGCCACTCTGGCTTCTAGACTCAGAAAGGAACTGCCAAACAGATGTGGAGTGGGGGGCGCTCTCCCTCATCTCCCCTTTCCCCCACTGGAACACACTCACCTCTGAGTCTGTAATGAGGGGGCGCCCTGATCTCCAGCCAGGACCCCCTCCCACAACTCTCCACTTATTGAAAGCTCCTGGAAGCCTTCGTGACAGCCCATCCTGGCAACCCTTTAACAGATACGAAACAATTAGAAAACTGCTCCAAAAAATGGGCCCTCTGCTTTGTTCCTAGGGGATGGCCACATTCCTGAATTCTGCTTCCCCTGGGCTTCTGTGAATTTCTCATGATCTCTCCAGCTTTGTTACTGCATCTAACTGCCCAGGGCAGAGTCTACACTGAAAGTGGGAGCTGCCTTTGTTCACTTAAAATCCCACCAAGCAAGGAACCTGCTAAGCATCCCACAGAGGAGCTGCCCAGACGCCAGGGGACAGGAAGGGCTCTGTCATATGTGCATTGCCTTCAATTCTCACAACAACGTAATGAGGTGGGTAGTATTATTGCCCCTGGTTTATACCAAAAGGGACCAAGACTTAAAGAGGTACAATCACTTGCCTAAGGTCAGATAGCTATAAATGTACTTGACCCCAGGTTTGTCTAGCCACCAGCCAGGTCTCAAAGTTTACAGATTACATTCCGTGCACACACGCTCTCCTTCCACTCCCCGTAGCACACACATGCACGCATATGTAGATCTGCCCAACCTTCTCCAAGTAGAATCACACTTGGATCCTCAGTGGCTCTGACTCTGGCAGAACCTGGTAGAATTTTTCAGACTCACTTTTGGTCTGAGAAATACTTCTACCTTCTTACTCCGTAATCCATATGTCCTCAATCATTACAATATGTCAGTCTGGGAGATCCACGGTCAACTGGACACATTCAAGTTAATTCATTCTATTAGCATTCTCCATGAACCTACTGTAGGCCAAACGTGGCAGGGAGCTGATGGAGATGAGAGAGCCGAGTAGGAGCAGAAGAGGAAGAGATGGTAGAAAGAAAACAAATCAGAAGACTCAGTCCCCATATTCACAAAACATGTATCTGAAAAAGGACTTACATTTTAGTTCTTTACATATATCACTCAAGAGTAAGACAATCCAATTTTTAAAAAATGGTCAAAGACGAAACAGTTGCTTTACAAAAGAAAACATACAAATAACCACAATCGGCACATGTGAAAGCACTCAACCTCCTTGGTCACCAGAGAAATATGCAAATTAAAATGATGAGAAACCACCACACACCCACCGGAATGGCTAAAATACAAACTGACAACAGCAGATGTTGGAGAGGATGTGGAGCAATTGGAACTCTGATGCATCACTAATACAAATATTACATGGTACAGCCACTTTGAAAAACTGAGAATTTCTTTAAAAGTTGAACATATACCCACCTAGTGGTCTACTGGTAAATGTTTGACAATGGGCTCTCTGGAAGAAAAGCAAAGCCTGGTTTGTAGCATTTGCTGATTTCGCTGATGTAAATACTCCCCCCATGGCTGATTTCAAGCTACCAGTATGACATCACTGAAAGTGAGTTGGGAAGAGATGAGCACAACTGGCTTGCTAACCAGTCCCAGTTTACCCTAGCACACCACTGCATTTACCCTGTGACCCAGCAATCCTACTCATAGGTAATTATCTAAGAGAAATAAAAACAAACGTTGACAAAAAGCCTCCTGCACAAACGTTTATAGCAGTTTTACTCATGACAGCCCCAAACAGGAAACAACCTAGATATCCATCACAAGAGAATAGATAAATAAACCACACTATATGCATATTACTACAATGGAATTACTACTTAGTGACAAAAATGAACGATCTATTGAGACATGCAACAAATAGGATGAATCTCAAAAATAACAAACTGAGTGAGAGAAGGCAAACATGAGAAGAGCATCCTGTCTGCATGTATTTGAATTCTAGAATAGTCAAAACCAACAAATGGTGATAGAAATCAGGTCACGTTTGCTGGGTGGAGGTGCGGATTGACTGGGAAGGACTTTCTGGGGAGACAGAAATGTACTGGGCCTTGACATGCATGGATCATAATGGAACCCATAAGATCTGAGCATGTCACTGTATATCCATTATGCATTTAAAAGAAAAAGATAACAAAGTAAAAAGCTTGGATTCCCCTCTGCTTGGATAGCTAAGATACCTTAGGAACGGAGGATCACAGACCAGCGTGGGGGCTACAAAACAGCTGGCTCAGCACCTGGGCTCAAACTGTTTCTCTTACTTTCTTTCGGCAAAATCAACAAAGCATTATTTGCTTTGTTGCCCACTGTGGTTACTAGGTCCTGAGCCACAGGGCAGAGTATTGGCTGAGCAGGCGGAGGGCGCTGAGGTCAGCCTGGCCTCACCCTCACCACAGCTCACTTCTCCGGTTTCTCCCCCAGGATCCAGTTTTGAGAAATTTGCAGTGTTCCTCTGCCCCCAGTTTTCTCCACTCCCTCGTATTTTCCTCTAGCAATTCCTCTCTCCCATCTTCAACCTTCTGTCCTTCTCCTGCTGAAATCCCCTTACAGAGCTGTGTGATAATTATTTAATAGCCCAGGGCAGTCAGGAATCCCTGTCCCCAAGAGTTCTACAAGTAACTTAAGCACAAAAATCATTTAGTAACTTGCCAAAGTTTATCCAGTGTGTTGAGTTTGAGTTACTCAAACTTTTTGAGCCTCAATCAATTTTCTTATTTGCAAAATAGGAGAAATAATTCTCAGGCATCTATTTTAGGGATAAAATGAGAATCTGTGAAAGCATCTGCACAATTGGGGGATTTTAGAGGTTATAGTTAGTTTCTTTTTTCATATTTCATTGTAATTAATCCTTACTATAAGTGTTTTAATAGTATCATTTTTGTTTAAAGAGATAGGGGTCTCGCTCAGTTGCCCAGCTGGAGTACAGTAGTGAGCTAATAGCAACCTGGTTGCAGCTAGCTACCTAGCAGCTAGTTGCAGCCTCCAACTCCTGGGCTCAAGCAATCCTCCTGCCTCAGACTCCTGAGTAGCTGGGACTACAGGAGTGTGCCACTGCACCAGGCCTTAATGATACCATTTTAAAGAGGTGGTGCAACTCTCCCAAGTCATGCACCCGATCTCTGCTGTTCTCCAGTCCTCAGTCCAAACAGTGCTTTCCCAGGTGGAAAGCCATCTGGCCCGGGGCACTGCTATGGTCTCCACCCACTCACGCTTCCCTCACAGCAATTCCAGCAAAATAGCATATGAGGGCCAGGTGCAGGAAAGTCGAAAGGCTGTTGTCTCACACAAAAACAGTAAAATTCCATTCACACCCTTCTACCTCCCACCCCTTAATTAGTCTCTTATGAACATAAAGTCTCCTTGACTTTTCAAAGTTTTATATAGAATTACTTGTAGAACTCTTGGAGACTGAATGTGAGGCACTTGTAAAATTTCACATAATACACAGAGTTTCCTTTTGCTTTTTTATATGTTATTCACACACGCTTTCCCATAACAAAATGTCTCATTGTCTAGTTGCTCCCCAGCCCTCCCACCTCCTGAACTTCATTCTCATAGTCTCTCTGCTGTAGAAATGACCCATTCGAAGGCCCTCCGCACACTGCCTACTCTCCTTTGTTGCCTTGCTCCTCAGAAATAATGTTTCTTCAGTCCTCTTTTTTATTTGAACTTCCTTTCTGACTTCTTGACATTCTCTTGGCAAGCACAGCACTCTCCTGTCCCTGTGCTTTTCTCCTGGCTTCCTGCCTCACCCGCTTCACCTTCACACAGTCCCTATCCTGCAGAACTTGGCTCAAAGTTGGCTGCTCCAGGAAGCCTTCCCTGCTGTCTCCAGCTAGATGCGCCCTCTCCCTTCCTCAGAGCCTTAGGGCACCTTTCCGTACCTCCTTGTCATGGCACCATCTCTAGCTCCCTCCTGAGAAGTACATGGACAGACTGGAAGCTTGTTGAGTTGAAGGGTGGATGGACGGATGGATAGACAGACTCACACATGCATGGGAGGTCTATGAATTGTTGAGTGCATAGAAAGATAACAGGCAGACAACATTTCTTAGAGCCATAAGACATACTCATGCTGGGTTTGAGCATTGTGTTAATGTATTTACTTGTTCAATGTTTATTCAACAGCTTCTTGTCCATTCATCCACAATCTATGTCTGATCCAGGGAACAGGCTTTTGGGAACATTTAATTCAGGTTAGATCTCAAGTCCTATGTGGTCAACTTTTACAGATGACAAAGGGCAAAATACATTTTAATTTGTCCCCAACCTGAAGCCTGATGCATTTTTACTAGCATTCAAAAGTAGACATCAATATACTTCTTGTTTCAGCTCTTTGGGTCCCAGCTGAGCGGGAGGTCAACCAGTCCAATTCTTCATTTTTCAAAAGAGGACACCAAGGTCTGGAGAGGGAAAGCAGCATGTCCAACATCAGAGGTAGAGTAAGCCTAAAACTCTGGATCTTGACTCCAAACTCCTTGCTATGTCCTTTGTACCTTAAAATTTACAGTCAAAGGGCTGGCTTGTTCATTCTAAGTATGGTTCAAACCTTAGTGAAAAGCAGGAAAATTTGGGAAGAAAATCCAAGATTTCTCTGGAGAGAAGTAAGATTTCTGCTATAGATTATTTCTTTGTTTAACACCATTAGATTTGAGGCCTTTACTTTCCAAGGTCTCTTTTGTACAATGAAAAGAAAAATACTATGCCCCTGACTCCTTCCCAGTGGCTATGGAAGATTCCAGGGTTGTGTATACACAGTTAGCTTCTCTCAGTTAGAAAATGAAGGATTAGAGACCTTCCTGCTGTTGGCTCTGACTTTCCTTCTTAGCAGAACTTCAAACATCCACTAGGACTTGGTAACACTAGGAAGAACTGCCCTGTTACCAGACTGAGAATTAACCATCTCTCTGCCCTGGCAACGTAACTACCTTCCGTAGTTTTTATAGAACAAAATACTCAGGTAAGCCTCTGTGTACGATTAACTTCTCTGACACGCTGGCTTTGGCCTCTCTACCCCAAAATACAACTCAACAACACTTCCCAGGAATTTCTAAAACTTTGATCCAAAGTTTCCAGAAACACCTTCAATTCCGTTTTTATTAATACAATAATGTCTTGATGATTGTGGTTCAAAACCCCAGCTCCCTCCATTAAAAAATACCATTATCTGCCTCAAAATTGTGTGGATAACAAAGAGCACAAGGTATCCATACATCATAAATACAGCCAGTGACTATTCATGGGCATTAAAAAATGTTTTTTAATTGTTATTTTGTTCTGGCAAATTCAAAGATAATAGGAAGAAAGCAGGAGAATGGCTAGAGAATGGAGGCATCGCGGAGGGTGTCTCTGCAAGAATTAGCGCCCAAGAGGCAATTATGACTGGTCAGCCAACCCGAAATGTGTCCTGCTTTTATGAGTTTCCAATCAATTCCCAAAATGCCAGAAGTTTCTTTTCAAATAAAAAAAAATAAAAAGAGGGAGGAAGGAGGAAGAAATCCAAACAGTGGACAAAAACAAGGCAGCTGTGGCTTCCCACTCCAGCTTGCAAGGCGGCGACAATGGTGAGAAATCAATGCCCAGAACCACAAGGCAGCTTTCAGACACCTCTTGACCCTGTCACTTCCTGGGTAATTAAGAGGCACTACAGTTCCGTGTCACTGTCAGGGGCTGAATGTATATCGATAGATAGATATATATGTTCTTAAAAGATTCTTTTTCTGCAGCCTTGGTTAGGATCCTGCCAAAGAAAAGGGGGAGAAGAAAGGCATTTTGTCCAGAGTGCAGTGAAAGGAAACATGAAAGGAGAAACCTAAATTTTTCAGCACAGTCTGCTCCTGACATGGGAAAATGGCGCAGACAAGAATAGATGGCTTGTTCGCTGTTGGTTTTTTTCTTCCTTCCCTTGACAGATTATCTCTGTGAATGTGTTGTAGGCAGCAGGGCACCCCTCCCTCTCTGTGTTCTTCTTCAGCTACCTTAAGAGGAAGAATGCAACCCCTGAGGTCTGCATGGCAGGCTGAGTCAAGGTTTTGCTTCATGGGGCCCTAAAAGGGGGCTGCTTCCCTTTTCTGGGCCTCAGTTTCTCCAAATGAGGGAAAATGGACTACAGCCTCTCTGGAGCATTTTTCAGGGCTGGCATTTACTGAGGCCATGAGAGGTGGTTTTTGGCTTCCGACACTGCCAAGGAAACAGAGGAACACAGAATACTGGGTGAGCAGAAGTGGCCTCCCACCGTGCCTGCCAAGTACCGGCTGTCAAAGCCACCCAAACCCGGAGGGAGCCCCGAGGCAAGGACACTGGGAGAATCTGGTCATATCAACCCACTGCAGACAGAAAAGCTCTAAAGGTTCTTTGCTGACTCTGACTGTGATGATTCTTTGGCGAGTCTGTGTCCTTTCCCAGTGGCACTTGTCTGTGGGCCCGGCTTACAGGGGTGGCCAGAGTCTGCTTTGCAAATGGACATAAGCCGCATCTTCACCGCGGACTGCCAGCTCTCTGACCCGGGCCTCACTGACTGTCTGTGCATGCCTCCCAGCACCACGCCCGGGCCAGCAGACAAGAAATGCTCAGTGAATGTTTAGTAAGCCCACATCTGACTTTAAAAATACAGCAGAAGAAGGAAGCTTGCTCTTAATTGTCTCAGTGAATCACTTCCACATAAAACTGAGATTTTTATTTCAGCAAAACTAGTCACTTCATTAAGTTCTAGGTAACTGATTTTACTCCTGGAGGGCAAGAACCTGGTTCTCTCATCTCGCTATGCCCATAGTGTTTACTGGGTATACAGACCTGTAAAATCTGAGGGAAGGAGTAGATGATATCACACACTGAGGTCTTGCTCCTTGGTCTGCCAACTCTGTCCCTTGGCGTAGGGCTCATGTATATGGTGACTGCCCCCTGGAACACCTGTCAGCGTGGCCCACTGACACTCTGAAATGAGTGACATTCTCTGCATGGTGCAGCAGGGGTGTTCCATGCACACAGCTTCCAGCAGGCTGCAAATGCCCTGTAAGTTGCACTGGCTGTCACACCAAAGATGCCCCCTTCACTCTTGGAATATCGAAAGGACAAACATACTAGGAAGTGTGAAAGGGAATTACATTTCCCTAGAGGAAAAGTATAATATAAATTCATTATCATAATAATATGTTTATAACTCAGGTGAAGTTTGTCTTGATGTTCTCTCCAAGTCAGTGGCCAGGTGCTGTGTCTTAAAGTATTCTGGCTGAATGTAAGAGCCACCTGCAAGCAACCTGGCTCCCTCTACAGTCCTACCTGAGGGGACCGCACCACCCAGTGTGACCCACCCTGGGTAAGGACAGGCTTTCCCTGGGTACAAAATGATTATTATTCCTTCAGCCTCTTGGCCACTTTTTCTTTTGGCTGGCTTTCAGCCCTGTTCGTTTGTTCTCACAGTGGCTTGAGGGACAAAGGGACAAGTGCTGCCAGCCCTAGGGTACCTCAGTGGCTATAGAGCCCTTGGAATGTGGCTAGTGTGAATAAAGAACTGGACTTTTTATTGTATTACACTCTAATGTAAACAAATTTAAATAGCTGCATGTGTCTGGTAGCTACTGTGTTGGGCAGCAGAACTCTATGCTCATCCCCATGGTCTAAAAAACTTATAAAATCCCAAGTATTTGGGGAATTGGTAAAGCTTTGAAAATCTGAATGAAACAGTAAATGAACCAGCTAAAAGGAGGAAGAGGCTTCTTAACTCTCACTTGGCAACCACTCAGGATTGTATTTTCAAAGTCCATTAGCACCTGCCCAGGGGTGGTGGCAGGGCCCACCCTCAGGTAGCTGTCAGCAGCTTGTCCCACCAGAGTGCCTCTTCCCCCTCCAGTGTCCCCTGGCATGCACTCCCCTGAGTCACCCTCCCATCCTAGCACTGATGGGAATGTATAGGGTCACCCCCATGGGCAGAGCAGCTCTGCTGGACTGCAAGCTCCCGGGGGACAGGAGCGGGGCTCACCCATTCTTGAATCCTTCCCTCCGAGTCCCAGCCCAATCCCTGCCACACAGCAGGTGCTCTAAGACTGTTTTGAACAGACTTTGAACAGAATTCCCAATATGCATTTCAGAGGTTGTTATGATTATAAAATGGAGTCTGCTGTGGACTGAATGTTTATTTCCCCCTCGTATGTTGAAGCCTAATCCCCAATGTGAAGGAGTTTACAGGTAGGGCCTTTGGGAGGTGATGAGGTTTAAATGAGGTCATGAGGATGGAGCCCTATCATGAAATTACTGCCCTTATGAGGAGAAAAAGAGACCAAAGGCCTGTGTCTCTGCCATCCGAGGGTACAGTATGAAGGCAGCTTTCTGCAAACCAGGAAGTGTCCTCACCAGACACCAAAGTGGCCAGCACCTTGATCTTGAATTTCCCGGCCTCTAGAACTGTGAGGAATAAATGTTTGTCGTTTAAACCCCTCCAGTCTATGGTATTTTGTCACAGCCTGAGCTGACTAAATCAGTGTCTTTGGGAAGAGCAGCTTTCGAAGTGGGCTTTTTGACATGCACTCATTAAAGTCAAAAACCAAACCAAAAAAGACATTTTACCAAGCACCTCCCATGGGGACTAGAAGCCAAGAAAGAGTCCCTGCTCTGAGGAAAACCCAGTACAGTGAGAGAAAAATACAGAGGTGATTATGATCCCAGACATAAAGCCATTAGTTCCATGTGAGCAATATAGATGGAGCCCTTGGAAATTTCAAAGGAAAGAGAGATGGGTCACTGCTAAAATTAGGGGGGAGGGAACGGTAAGGGGACAGTTTCCTGAAGAAAGTGGGGCAGCTGAGCCAGCTCCACAGGGATCAGGTGGATGTGCTTGTGCAGAAAGGAGGCTGGGATGGGAGCAAGCGAGGAGAGCCCGCAGGAGGTAGGGGAGGGAGAGGGCGTGTCAGGAGTGGTGGGGAGTCTAGCTTTGCAGTGGCCCTGCACAAGGAGGATGGAAGAAAGCTCTGCTCTGGCTGAAGCACTGATGGTAGGGGTTCCCCACCCCCCACCCCCGGCGCCTTGGAGCTCAGGTTTAAGCCCTTAAGGAACTGGGGTCTTTTATATTCTAGCCTCCCCCACCTCCACTGCAATGAATCCCCCAGTCTCAAGTCCCACCCCTTTCACAGGAGTGAGGGTGGACAGCTGGACAACCAGTGTGGCCTCCCAAGTGGCCGTGGGAAGGGGCTGGGCCGTCTGCTCCCCTTACGCTCTTCCGCCCGCTGTGAAATCCACATCAGCTGGAGATGCCCAAGAGACCTGTTTCCATCTGTTCTGGGCACGGCTGGTGAGAAAGCCTCAGGACTTGAGAGGCCAGCCTGGGGCTGGGGGCAGGGAAGGAGCCCACTGCAAAGGCACGTTCAGCCAACCCTGGGAACAGCTGTCCAGCCGTGGGGCCAGGAGGCTCGCAGCTTCCCAGCAGCGCTCAAATCAACCATGTTGAAGCCTGGTTGCTAATGATGCAATTTAGTTCATCAGAGAAACATCTGTTCTGAATGGGGACACTGAGTATGCTCTGAAGAAAGCCCACAGGAGTCAGGGCACTTGAGCAACTAAGCAGCCAGGACACCTGATGTCCCCGGGAGCCTCAAAACTACTCCTCCAGACTTTGTCCAACCATTTTGAATTAGACCAGCAAGTATCTTCTGAGCCCTTTGCCAGGACCTTGGGACAGAGGCTCGTTCACAGCCATGCAGCTCTCTGCTAGCTCCCTGCAGCTCTGAGAGACTGGGCAGGGGACGTACTTTTGAGCAGACACTAGATGAACAGCTGTTATGTTCGGGCACATTGTCTTAGCAGTTTCCTTCAAAAGTGGGGCCAGAGACAAAGATTCACACACAGGTGTTTATTAGGGTAGTGACCTCAAGTAGTGAGGTACAGTTTAAGAGTGAAACTGGGAGGCCAGGTATGGTGGCTCATGCCTGTAATCCTAGCAATCTGAGAGACTGAGGCAGGAGTATCACTTGAGGCCAGAAGTTCAAGACCAGCCTAAGCAAGAGTGAGATCCCCGTTTCTACAAAAAATAGAAAAATTAGTTGGGCCTCGTGGTACATGCCTGTAGTCTCAGCTACTTGGGAGGCTGAGCCAGGAGGATAGCTTGAGCCTGGGAATTTGAGGCTGCAGTAAGCTATGATCATGCCATTGCACTCTAGCCAGGGCAACAGAGTAAGACTCTGTCTCAAAAAAAAAAAAAAAAAAAAGAAGAAGAAGAAGAAGAATGAAAGTAGGAAGGGAGGAGAGCCCATACAAGGATGCATTACTGATGTGGCTTCCACAAGAGAAACTGAGGCTCAATTCCTTGGGAAATTCTAAAGAACTTTGTGAAACACATCTCAGAACGGCCCACCTGATAGTTGAAAGAGGGAAGCCTTTATCCATAAGTTCCTGTCCTCCATTGGTCAAGGGTAGTTGTGTGGGCGATAACCCCATGCAGTTCTAGGATGCACACTGGTGAGTGTCAGTACCACAGGGCAGAAAGCCCCAGCACAGGAAGTGAGGGGCATGTGGCATGGGCCCAGGTGAGGTGCTACCAGATCACCTACATGAAGCTGCCAATGTCTGCAGGTACCTGGGTGCTCCATGTTGGCTGGAGTAGAGGGAATCTGAAGGGCAACTTTCCAGAAAGCTTTGGAGTGTTGTGTCTGCTTCTACCGTGTCTCTTCCTGGAGTCCAGGGCACAGGCTAATCCTGCTGCTTGCTGACATCTGTATTAGTTTCCTATTGCTGTGTAACAAACTCCCACTTAGTGGCTTGAGACAACACTAATGCATTGTCTTACAGCACTGGGGTCAGAAGTCCAGAGGGGTCTCATGGGCTAAAATCAAGGTGTTAGCTTGGCTGCATTTCCTTCCTGGAGAATTTGGGAGAGAACCTGTTTTCTTGCCTTTTCCAGCTTCCAGAAGCCACCTGTACTTCTTGGTTTGTGATCCCTTCCTCTGTCTTCAAAGCTGGCAATGCATTCAAGCCTTTCTCACATTGTATCACCCTGACTCTTCTGCCTCACTCTTTATTATAAGGACCCTCATGACTACATTGGGCCACTTGGATAATCCAGGATAATTTCCCCATCTCAAGGTCAGCTGATTAGCAACTTTAATTCCATCTGTAACCTGATTCCCCATTGCCCATAACATAAACCATTCACAGGTTCTAGGGAGTAGGATATGGACATCCTTGAGGTGTCATTATTCTGCCTACCCCAGATACTGCTCTGCATTTCTTTGAAAAGAAGAGCTCATCATTTACATAGTTAATTGGGGCTGACTTTCTACTCTGTCCTTGGAGCCAGGAAGGGACAACCTGCTTGTCCCTGTACCTGTCCCTGGGATCCCACATGCCCCTGGCACAGCAATCTGCTCTGTCAAGGACAACTAAGCCCAATAAATCCCCAGGTTGGCCTGGGCATCATGGAAAAAGCCTGAATTCTGCAGATAGATGAACTGAGCTCCAATCCCAACTCACTAATTAGCTAGTGATGAGACCTAGAGCAGGTTACTTAACTTTTCTGAGCCTCCTGACTCCCATCTGTATAGCAAGGCTAATGCCCTAGGGGGCAGTCAGGGTTAGAAATCACTTTTTCAGCCTTTAAAAAAAATATTTGTCGAAGACCTACTATGTGACTAGCACTCTTCTAGGCCCTGGGAATACAGCAGGAAACAAGGCTGAGTCCCTCTCCCCATTAAGCTTACATTCTAATTGCCTGTAACATGCATTAAGTCCTAGTGCCTGGAACACAGTAAATGCTCAATTAATTGAAGACATCATTACAGCTCTCAAGCCTGCACTTCTCAAGGAAATAATACTACTTTTTAGTTATTTACTGGGTTATAATATGCAGAATATAATTATAACCATTATCTCAATTGATCCTCACAACAATAAGCCAAAGAGCTAGGACAGAGAGAAGCTACTCCATGGTTCTTGCAGCTGCAGTGAAACCCTGGACCAAATCCAAACACCCTAGCTGTGCGGAGCAGGTCACCTCCTGTCCTGTTTCCATCCTCTCATTAGGCAAGGCAGAGTCAAGGGGTAGGAAACCGAAAACTAAAAATCTGCAGATGCAGTAACATATTTTAAAGTCTTGTTCTCACCTGGTATACATGTTTTAACCATATTTGGGTAAAATGAGGAAAATATTTGCACTTCTCTTTTTGCATTTAGCATTCTCTTTTTGCATTTTACCAGGCTGTTAGCATGCATGTTTTCTTGTCTCTCTCTCCCACGGAGCTGTGAACTCATCACCTAGGGGCAGCAGGTCTGACTCTGGAGGCCTCCACAGCAAGACCTAGTGAGGTACCTTGCAATTACTTAGCAGCCCTCGGAAGCACTTGCTAAATCCTGCCTCCTCACCCACCCCACAGTCTCTTGGTGGAGGAGAACAGGTAGAGAATCCTCCCCAGAAGTTTCAGGTAGTAATCCCATGCAAGACAATCTCTGTCTCTGTTGTCACACTCAGGTGGGCAGATATGAGCTTTGGCCCGCTGGCCTCCCACTACAGAGGGATTGTGAGGGTGTCTGTGAGCCCAGGAGACCTGGGAAGCTGCAGGAGGAGCCCTGGAAGCCAGTAGGCAGAATGTGGGACCCCAGACCTCAATCTCCGCTCTCTTCTAAGGCCTGTCTGCCTAAGAGTTGTCAGTGTCAGCTGATTGGCATCTGGCTTTTTCCTGCATCCCCATCTCCAGTTCCTAGAAGGTGAGCCACCACCTCCCAGAGTCTAAGTCGCTGGGGAGGGGTGGCCCAATGCGGAGGGAGGGCAGTTGTCCCTCCTTGTTCCAGCTCTCTGGCGCGTGCCTCTGCCTCCCTTTCCCACACTCTGCCTGCTGGCTTCCAGGGCTCCTCCCGCAGCTCCCTGGGTCTCCCGGGCTCAGCAGGCAGGATGCCATCATTCTCCAGAATAAAGGAAACATTTTAGCGTTTGACAAGCCCAACATTTGCATGTCTGTTTTCAGAAAAATACCCATCTTGGGGGATTAAGCCATTTTTTTTTCCCTGTCCCCCTCCCTTCTAGCCCAAAGTATGAAAACATTCTTGACATAGTTGCCTGAAAAAGAATTTCTAAAGAGAAAAATACCACCCATGCCCTGTGGTTTCAGAGACTTGGTGTGAAAAGCACCCAAAGAAGGTGCTGGGGTGGAGAACAGAAAAGAAAAAAAAAATCTCTTTACTCAAATAGATTGTTGATTTTAAAATGGTCAATAAGTTAGCTTTCGTTTCTAGTCTCAGGAAATAGCAGTGTTGGTTCCCTTACTCAGAAAGGCGTTATCTCTGCGATAAAAAGCAGGGCTTGTGCTCCCCTGGGCCAAGGGGTGGGGGCATCTAAGGAGTGGGGAAGGGGCAGAAGCCCAAGACCCAGAGTCCAGAGGCACTGGGCAGAGGGGGAACCACAGGGGACACTCTTTGGGACATTTTACACTGGAACTTTGTCTTTTTCAGATACTAAAAGTCTCTGGATTTGGAAGAGAAAAGATAATTTCAGCTCATACTTAAGATCCTCACAAAGGTCTGCTTCCCTCTTGGGCAGGTGCTCTCTGGCCTGCTCTGAGCAAATAAAGTGAATTTGAGGGGATTCCTCAAGAAAGGCCAACCAGGATGATTCATCTTGTATCATCAAAGATTTGCTCTTAAGGCCTATAATCCTAGCACTCTGGGAAGCCAAGGTTGGCAGATCATTTGAGTTCAGGAGTTTGAGACCAGCCTGAACAAGAGCAAGACCCCATCTCTACTAAAAATAGAAAGAAACTTATTGGCCAACTAAAAAAAAAAAAAAAAAAAAAAAAAAATATATATATATATATATATATATATATATATATATATATATATAAAATTAGCCAGGCATGGTGGTGCATGCCTGTAGTCCCAGCTACTCTGGAAGCTGAGGCAGGAGGATCGCTTGAGCCCAGGAGTTTGAGGTTGCTGTGAGCTAGGCTGATGCAACGGCACTCTAGCCTGGGCAACAGAGTGCCGTTGCCTGAGACTCATTCTTTGAGACTCTGACTCAAAGAAAAAAATAAATAAATAAAGATTTCCTCTGAAGAGATGGTTTCCACAAAGGCCAACTCTAGCCTGATTTCTTCAGTTGGGAAGCTGATGGACTTGTAAACTGCATGGCCCCTCCAACAAGATGAACTTTGCACCCATTGTTCCAAAGATGGTAGAGCTGTGCCCAAGAAAGTGACTGGGAATTGAGATGCTGGTCCAGGAAGATGTCACAAAAGGCAATTTTAAAGTTTTAAAGGCAATGTGCACTTGCCCAGGATAACAACGACCCACCCATCCATCCCTTCAACAATCAGGTGTCCATGCTGGGAAAAGCCCTGTATTAAATGGCCATTCCCTTCAACCTTGAGAGGGCAGGTAAGCCCAGGAAAGGAGACACGGTGGAAAGAATGGGACATTGTGGAGGATCCTTGATGAGGGGTTTGATGGTGGATGGCCCCAGAAACCATCTCAATCCTAACCAGAGGCCGGGCCCAGCACACACTGGATGCTTAGAGATTTCCTGTGGCCCGAGTCCAAAATGGTGCAGGCTGAGCTGGCACATCCTGCATGTTCATCAGGAGGACAGTTTCAAAATGAAGCCAAAGGGGAGGAGCCAGCAGAAAAGGACTCCTCTGAGGAGCTGAGGGTGTGGGGAGAGCTCCGCCTGGGCCTGGGCAACAAGCAGGGGACTCCTGGCAGGACACAGTGGCCAGAGCAAAGGAGCTGGTGTCAGCACTTCTGGGACAGGGGCCAGGGGAGCCCAGGGGCATGAGGCCCAGGTGCGACAGTCCAGACATGCCCTCAGGCCACCGCAAAGAACTATTGCCTAATGGCTGGAAAGCAGAGGGCTGGGCCAGGGAAGGTCTGAAAGGGGAGGGACCCTGAGGAAAGAAAGGGGGCAAACAAAACAGTGAAACCAGAGACCTTGCTTTAAAGGAGACATATTCCCTCCTGTCCTCATTAATCCTAGAGTCTGTACTAAGCTGTCTGAGATAAGAGGGGCTGGGAGTCCCATGAAGAAGTCCTTGATCTGTGGTTCTCATTCCAAAACCGTGGCAAAAAAGAAGTTTCCCACCACCTCTATGCCTTCTTCCAATAAAAGATTAATTAAAAAATTCCTCTTAGGTGCACAGCAGAGTAATATCACCCAAACTTCACTTAGCCCTCTCTCCTGGGACCTCACTCTTGCATTGTTCTATGGGCATTTAGCTTTCCCTCTAAGCTAAGGCTGAAAGGGAAATTTGCAATCAGCTGACAGTGACAACTCTCAGGCAGACAGGCCTTAGGAGAGAGTGGAGATTGGAGTCTGGGTAGGATGTCTGGCCACAGTTCTGATCCCCAAAAGGAGAGCATCAAGACCCAAAGGCATTCAAGTGAAGAGAGGAAAAGGTTAGAGCACACCCCACATCTGCACCATCTCCCTTGCTGCCACCCCCAACACCAGCTTGACCACCCAGTTCTGCTAAACTGATTAGTCATTCATAATGCTTCAGTCATTAATTCAGGAAGGAAGCCACGCTAGCTGCCTCCTCTTCTTGCTGGGAGTTTGCTGCCGTTGCAAAACCGATGAGTAATCAGACATTCCGGGAGCCCTCATTAAACCCACTGCCAAGAAAGGTGTCTTGCAGCTCATTTGCTGGTGGGGAAGCCACGCTACAGGCCCTGAATCACACTGGATCCAGGGGAGAGCAAGGCCAAACTTGCCTGAGTTCAATATTGCATCACTACGATCAGCGACAGGAGAGGCTTACCCAGTCACCAAGCCCCGACAACCCCACCCACCGCTGACCCTCTGTGGGGCATTCTGCTGCTTCTGGGGTTTTGGGGGACTCACGGGGTCAGAGACAGACATCCTAGAAGGGACACTAGATACTAGATAGAGCTCTACGTCCCTATTTGACAGATGGTAAAACTGAGGCCACAAGAGGCAGTGGCACTTGCCCAAAGTCAGACACCTAATTAATACAGACTCAGCATAGAACTTTCATCCGTCAGTTTTCTGTTCCCAGCAATTTCCACTGCATCAAATTACATTAACAGACAATGTAAGGCTTGGCTATTAAGGAAATACATGGATGGCACAATAATGAAAACTACCCAATGACCATCAGTGGGCAAGTACTTTAAAAAAAAAATCATGGTTAAATAAAATAAAATGCTAATCAGTCACTTTAAAAGATTGTTACCACTCTACATTATGAAATGGCACTATCTCCAAGATGTGGTTTTAAGAGCAAGAAAGTAACTTATGGAAACAGTCCGATGTACAGTACACTACCCTTTTGAAGAAGGAAACAGACACTTCATAACATCTAATGTTTGGAATGGGCTGAGGGGCTGTGGCTATTACTGGTAACACCAGTTAATATCAGGGTAAGCTTTCTCTGACCAGTGCCACTGAGCCTGGCCTGCCCTGTGCCAGGCAACTAAGGCCCAGACACAGTTTGCCCGAGGTCACAAAGGGACCCAGCCAGGAAGAGGTGGCTTCATTCTTTTAAGTCTTAAAAGCTTCTATTCTTTGCGAGTTGTCTATTCACACACAAAGACCCCTGAGAGGAATCTTTAGGAATCGCACCTTGAGCTTAATCAGCCACCACCTCTTTATTTGCCCAGCAGCCTCTCAGTGGGTATTAACTGATAGCCGGGGTAACAGCAAAGATCTTAGAAAAGGGCCTGAGAGCCTCGCTGGAGGTGGCTGCGTGGGACAGATTGCTTCCTGGCTGCCACTCCAGGTGGAGGGGCATCTGAGCCCTATCTGGTGGGCCTGTGGTGAGAGCAGTACCCCTGGGTAGGATCAAGGCTTTGGAGAAGCCAGGAGATAAGAAGAACCCATCCCAAAGATTCCTCCACCAACTTGCCTGGAAAAGTTGCTTCAGGAATGCATAGTATCATCTTTCCACCTCCTAAGGAGTTCACATCCACAACTATCATTCCCATCGTATGGATGTGGAAACTGAGGCTCAGAGAGAAGGGAATCATGTATCTGGGTTAAGAGCCCAAGTCCTCTGCCCGCATTCCAGTTGATCCCATCTATGTCCATGTAAAATGGTGCCTGGAACACAGTAGTGGGCATTCCGTCCCAATGCTAGTTGAGTAAGTGGAAGAAAACCTACAGTTGTGCTTAGAAAGACCGAGACACTCATAACTTAGGAAGCAAATATTTGTCGTCTGAACAGAAGAATAAAGCTGGTTAATGCTTTTTTCTGTGGAGACACAAGGATTTTGTAAGGAAACACACCCACTGGTTTAGGGTAATCAATCAGGGATTATTAACAGATTACTAATCATGCACAAGGATGGCTCCAGGTCCGAGTTCTTTGCTTCCTCTCACCCTAAGCCCTCACACTGACGCACACCCCTAATTTCCAAGGCTTCTCCCTCCCCACCAGCCGTGTAATCGCTGCCACATCTTGTTCCCCTATTTCTTACCCACCTTCTCTCTGTTACCATCACAGGACTGACTGGGCTTGCCCTTCCCGTTGACCGTGGATTTGTGCAAGGACAGTCTCTCCTTCTTCAGCAACTTCCCTCTTTCATTGACGTGCTTATTAATTCATTAAATATTTACTAAACACTCATATGCCAAACACTCTACAACGTATCACTTCACGTAAACAATCATTGCAACTTACATGAGCTTCAGTGTATCTTTCACAAGGGAACCAGAGACAAAAACGATTCCAAAAAAATCCTAAAATGAAATAACTTCTAAGCCACGAGGATAGCAGTAAAAAGCTTGAGTTTCCATCAGTGTATTATTATTACTTATTAATTATATTCCTCTGTCTTAAATTTTCCTTCAGTCACCAGAATGGAATCAATAAATGGGAACATTTTCCCATCCGATGCTTTTAAACCACATTACGAAGACACGGAGTTTTAATTTCACATGCATTCGTTTCTGGGTCTTGGGTCTTTTTTTTTTTTCTCCTCAAAGCAGATAAATGAGGGTCTAAACTTAGGATAATAAGGCTTAACAGTGAGGCGCTTTTAAAAAAGTGAATCATTTCTCAGTTCTCCTTTCCTAATCTCTCTTGGTAACATTAATTATGAGTTTGTGCAGCGTGCCCCAAGGCGATCTCGGCTTTCCCAGGACAATTAAAGTTACTTAATTATTAAAAACTGTGTGTGCTGCTGCCCAGAGAGAAAGAGGCAGCCAGGCCCAGCTCCCACAGCCCCCCACAGGAGGGACCGGACACTCTGTGGGAACTGGGCTCCCTTCCCTCGCCATTGTAATTCTTTCAGTATAATCTATGAAAATCCCCTCCGCCGCCACTGCCGGCCTCTCCCACCCCAGCGTGAGTGATTTAGAGGCCGCTCACTGCGGATTCCAGCCTGCCGGCTCCTCCTCGCCTGGGGGCTGGACGCCAAGGAGATGACCGGGCCTCTGCCTGGGGCCCTCAGTGGAAAGCTCGGAGCCCTTGGTTTGAGTGGGTTCCCGTTGGGCCCATCCTTCTTCAGGCCTTCTGCCCCACGGGAGTGGGACAGGCCGCACAGAAATGTCATTATGTGTCCTGAAAAGGGTGGCAGGGAAGCAGGAGGGCTGCCGTTTTACCATCAACACCCAGAGTGACCTTGGGCAAGTCGCTCCTGTGTTCTGAGTCTTGGCTTCGCAGTTGGAGGCATCCTACGATCATCAAGTCCAGAAACTTTAATGAGTCTACACTTCCCTGGAGACAACTCACATTTCCCATTTCACCTTCTACTTTCATTCATTCACTCAGCAAGCACCCAGTCCATGCCAGGCACTATTCTCTCGCTAGGGATAGTGCAGTGGACAAAACAGAGAGGAATCCTTGCCCTCATGGAAGCGACGTCCTCTAATCCTACTCAGCCCCTTGCACACAGGGGAAAATGAGGCCGACAAGGAAGGAGGCTGGGCCTGGGATCTTCCAGCAGGGCGGGGAGCCAGTCCTGCCACCAGCCCAGCGGGGAGTCAGCCCTTCCCGTGTCAGCTCCATCCCTGGGCTCCACCTCTCTAGGGAAGCAGAGTCCAACGGAAATATGCGGGCCACAAATGCAAGCCACACACAGCATTTTAAATTTCCTAGTAGCCATATTTTTAAAAAGTAAAAAGAAACAAGTAAAATTCATTTCAGCAATATATTTTATTTAACCAATATATTCAAAATATATTGAATAAATATAGTAAATATAAAAATCATTAATAAGATATTTTACATTTTTGAACTAACTCTTCAAATTCCAGTGCCTGTTTTACCTTTATAGCATGTCTCAGTTGGGCCAGCTGCATTTCCAGTGCTCAACAGCCACATGCAGCTGGTGGCCACACCAGCATACAGGGTGGTGCAGGTCTGAGGCGGGGTCCTGTATGTCTAACTCTATACATTCCCCAGTGCTCTTCAAAAGGTTCCCACACAAGCACAGTGTGGCACAGAAAGGCTGCAGCCCGGCTCCTTAGACACAGGGAGCATTTTCCCCAGCACCTTGACACCCCAGAATACCATGTAGCCAAAAACCAAAAAAAGTCAAGAACATTACTTTATGGACTCCTATGGAAAGCACACCAATATATATCAGTAAGTGAAAAGGGCAAGATCCAAACAGTGTATGCGGGCTTCTGCCCTGCAGGAAATATACATGTTGTTTGGACGTGCACCAACTTTCCATAGAAGGAGCCTTAAGAAGAGCTGGCTGCGTGGTGGCAGGGCAGGAGGGGACTCTCAGCACGTACACTGTACTTTCTGAGTTTTGAATACGTGGATGTATTACCTATTCAAAATTAAAATAAAAGCTTCCATTGATGGGCACACGTGGGCACTCGAGGCCTGCCCGGCACCCTGGCTCCGGCACAGCCCTTGCCCCGTTCCCGGCAGTGCAGGGAGGAGCAGGCCCAGGGCAGGCCTCTGCTGTTGCTGCTGTCCCACAATGGGAAGAGGAGGCTTGGCAGAGGCCCAGGGCAGGAAGACATGATATCAAGTGACTCTAAAGGGCTCTTTTGTTCCCGGAAAGGCAGCGGCTCCCACTCAGCATCCCTGCCCCCTCTCACAGCTCACTGTCTCTGGGATCCCT
Source organism: Microcebus murinus (assembly GCF_040939455.1). Classification (NCBI taxonomy): domain Eukaryota; kingdom Metazoa; phylum Chordata; class Mammalia; order Primates; family Cheirogaleidae; genus Microcebus; species Microcebus murinus. The sequence continues at coordinate 70,705,625 of NC_134104.1, read as the reverse complement.
TCGCCACCTGCTGCAAGAGCATCATTTCTCCCCCGGAAGCGCCTCTGGGCTTGAGGTGGGGAGGGGAGAGGGGCACTGGCTGGGAAGGGGCATCACCTTCTCTTCCCAAAGGATGTCATTCACTCCTGGAATGTCACTTCCAGAGGCATGATGCCACCCTGCCAGCTGTCCTCTAAATTCTGGCGTCTCCAGCCTGCCTGTGACAGAGCCATAGAATGAAGAAAATAGAGCATGAGCGTGTCTGCACACGTGGGTGTGCACCTGCGTGCATCTGTGGCCCACAGTCTGGTTAATTCTTTCAACAAATATTCATTGAATGCCTACTGTATTCCAGTCACCACCCAGACCCTTGGGATCAGCCAGGAACGAGACAAAGTCCTGCCCTCATGGAGTTTACAGTCCAGCAGTAGAAACAGACATTAAATTGAAAACAATTCACTCCTATCTGTTGTTTTAAAGGGAAGGAAACGTACATGAAATCAGGGCACATCATCCAGTCTGAGGGGCCACGGAAGGCTGCGCAGAAGAACTGGCATTTAAGCTCAGTCTAAAAAATATGTCTATTCAGAGATGGTAAGAAGTGATAAGTGTGTCTTCGATAAACAAGACCCCCGCAGACCCAACTGTTAACTTATTCCATGTCTTTAAATGAAAAGTGTTTTTGTTTGGAAATAGATTTAAAATTTCAAAAAAAAAATTGCAAAAATAAAAAGTATGAAAAACACCTGCATTTTTTTTTACCTAGATGATTTGCCACTGTTAACATCATATCCCATTTGCTTTGTCAGTTGTGTGCGCTTGCTCATTCTCTGTCTCTGTCCATGTACATGTATACACTCACACACATATTAAACATATGCATGCACACAATTTTTTTCTGAACAATTCGAGGCCCTGACAGCATGGCCCTTTAGCACTGAATACTCAGAATCACACACCCTTTCTGGGCTCGTTTGCTCAGAGCATGAGAAGGGTAACTCAGTCCCCTCCACTTCCCAGGGCGGTGACAAAGAGCACATGCGATCCTGCATGAGCAAAGTCTTGGGCACATGGAGCAAAACTACTATTATCTTTTTGTAAAGCACTTCTTGGAGTTTGAAAATGGAAAGCATCTTTCCAGAGAAATGAGCAGAGTTTCAGTTCCTCCAGAAGACAGCCCGCCCTCCAGCCAGCGTGGCGTGTGCGTGTGCACGTGAGTGTGCATGTGCTGTGGAGGGAGGCGGACCACAGTGTGTCTCTGCAGCCCTCCTGCCTGTCAGGTGGCTGGGGCAGACCTCAGCCCGGTGAGCACATTTCTGACTCATCATCTCTCCTTCGGCTCAGAAAACCATTGGGAAGGCAATGGTGGTTGACAAGTACAGTGCCCGCCCACCCCAGGGAGGGCTCCTTCTCCCCAGTGAAATGGAACACAGCCAGCAGAGAAACCCACTCCCAGCCAGCCAGACCTGCATTTAGGGAGCCGACAAATGCTCCCAGAGCACAATAAGCGAGGGTTGGGCCTCTCAGCAGGTTTCGAGAGCCATCCCCTTAATGAGAACGATAAATTCACAGGAGGCAGGGTGGTTGCCAAGCACAAGCAACTGACGCACTCCTGGGCTTCACTGGCCCCAGGGGACCACTCCTCTGAGCGTGGGACCTGCAAAATCAATAACTGGGCCGGAACAAGGCCCAGACCTACTGAGTCAGAACTTCTGGGCTCAGAGCCTGAGAATGTGTAATTTTAAAAGCTTCCCAGGTGATGGTCATTCAGGTTTAGCAACCACTGGCCTAGGTACCCTCTGAGATCACTTCTAGCGCTGAAATCCTTTGCCGGTGTGAATGGGAGGAAAGACCTAGAGGTGGAATATATACAGACCAACAATTAAATGTTGGTGCATTTATCCCTTAAACCCAAGAAGGCACTTGATAACAGTTTCTCGGGAGTAGAAGCCTCAGGCCCTTCACTGGCAGCCTGCAAATCCTGGAAGGGAAAGGCGTGCAGCCAAGTCTCAGCGTGTGTGCAAGCGTGTCTCCAGTGCCTCTCACGCCTTGGATTATCTCAGCCATCCCTGATGTACACAGAGTCTGCCCCAAACCTCAAGTTCTCCTAGAGTAGGGGAGGAGAGGCAGAGGGAGATCGGGAAGCAGCTGAGTTCTACGCTGTCTGTGCTGATGAAAACTGGCTGCTGGCTGGTGCGGGCCAGCTCACTGAAGCACAGCTGTGGGCAAGGCCAGGTGCAGACAGCCGCGGGAGCCCCGAGGGGCCAGCTGCTCTGGCCCAAGCTAGGGAGCAGGCTCACTGACCGCAGGGCATTGCCGACTCCACGCCCCTGGGCTTCCCCCGCCTCCGGCTGCCTGCAAGCTGTCCCCATGTGTCTGTATGGCTAGCTTATTTTCTTTTCCTCCAGTTACCCACACCACCCAATGGGGTCACTCTGGCTCACACTGGAGGTTTCTTCTTGAGTTTCTAGGCAAACACTGGGACGCTGGGGCCCTGCAACCTTATCCCTGCTATCATTAAACTGTGAGGGTCCCAGGAGCCACACGCTATATCGGCCCCTCCCCTGCCTCAGGGCACAGCACTGCCCAGGCTCTGAGGAAATGGGGGAGACAGGGAGGCAGCAGTACATGGGAAAGGGGAAGGAGAGGGAGGAAGGAAGGAAGGCTGCAATAAATCTGCAATAAAATCCAGTTCTTATTCTACCTGCTGCATCAGATTTCTCCCCAGGGCCTCCTCCAGGAAAGCGCCCTGGTCAAACCCAGTTCATAACTACTTCCCTCCCCCAACCCCCACCACCACTCTGTGACTCCTCTTGCAACTGGAAGAGTGTGAACTAAACTAAAAGTGTCAACTAAATGGAGTTTACAAATGGTTTTCCAGACATGAGAAGCCACCCACCTAGCACACAGAATGAATAGCTGATTGATTGAAAGAATAAACATCTCTGAATGTCCAAATCTGATCTATTCTTCAAGATCCAGAAGCAAGAGCCACCTTCTCAGAGAAGTCTTCCTGGATTTCTCCAACTGGAGGTGATCGCTCCCTCCTTTGAAATGACACAGTACATTGGGCTGACAGGCTGCAGCTTCCTGCCTTGTGATACAGCCACTTTGCGTATATGACAAAGGTGATATGAAGGAAACAGCAAAGCTTTGCAGTCAGACTTCCCCAAGGTTAAATCCCACACCTCCCTCTCACTGTCTGTGTGAATATGCAGGAGTTGGCTACCCGCTGTTCCTTCATGTGTACGATCAGGACAATAACTACATCGTGAGATTGTTGTGGGGATTTGCAGTGTGGTAGGTATTCATAGGGTTCACATTATTTCCATATTCTCTTTCTTTAAGGCCTAGGGAAGAATACACCTCTCTGCTCTGCTTGAAGGTAGGTCTGGCAAGGTGACATCCTCTGGTCAATGAAATGCGAGCAGAATAATGGGGGCCACTTCCAGGCACAATTTTCTATGCTCTCTTTCCCTGCTGCTGTGAATCCTACAGGCTCATGTTGAGAGGGTGTGATTGTAAGATGGTAGGGCACCCATCAGATTGGCAGCCATGAGCAGATCCCTTCCCTGAAGAGCTATATTGACCATATAACATCGGTGAGAAATAAACTTTTATTCCTTCCAACTACTGAGATTTGGGGATTGTTCATTACTACAGCATTACCTCGCCTATCCTGCCTAATACAAGACATGTCTGCAGGACCCTTAGCATGGCTCTCATTCGCAGTAAGTGCCTGATAAATATGCCATGATTGGAGAAACATACAAACAAATGTATGAACAAATGAATGAACTAGTAAATACTTCCAAACTGGAGCTGCCCCTCTAAGGAAAGTTTGTGGCGACTCTCCTGGCTCTTTTACAGGGAACGTCAATGCCTAGCACAGAGGCCACTGGTGTCCAGGTTACACCTGGACATAGGGATGGCTGCCAATTATGACTTTTTGTTCCTACCTATCCAGGGATGCAATGTCACCCAGGTAAGCCCTCACATCTCCCTGGACACCACCCTGCCACCTGTACCTGAAGGCTCCTGGGAGTTGGGGCTCTTGGTTCCGGAGTGTTTGCCATGGGAGACCCCATCTGGAGAGCCAGGCTCCCAGCAAGCCACCCGTGAGCCTTCTCACCACCCACCAGGCACAGCCCCGGGAGAAGGGCTGCAGAGAGGGGACAAGGTGCAGCTAATAGCTGTTCATCTCCAGTCCCCAAAACTGAGAGGCCTTTATAGAGAGCTGCTTAGCAGAACCAGGATTGACCCAGATCTCAACCCAGAATGGAGCCAAGTACTGACACGGGCAACCCCTACATAGTGCACAGGGGATTGTAGCTTACCAAGTATTTTCACATCCAGTGTCTGCTGTGGTCCAGATAACAACCTGATGAAGTCACCTAGATTGGAATCATTATTGCCCCCATTTTACAGAAAAGGAAAATAAGGCTCAGAACAGGGAGGTAAAATTTTCAGGACTCTCCATAGCATCTGTAGGGGGTGGGTTCAGTCCCTGATATTGAGGTCTCCCTTGGAATCCTCCCCTGCCCACTGAAGGGGAGGCAGTGCCCTTTTTCATCTCCTGCATCACTTTAAGGACATCCTTTTTCCTCCTGCTGATACCCACTGCTTGATGAAGCAGGCATATGGCGTTTTCACCCAAAAAAGTCTTTAAAGATTGCTCACCACAACTATAAAAACAATTTAAAAAGAGAGAGTGAGAGACAGAGAAAATCCCAGAAATCAAGACCCAGGAGGGGAGAGGAGGGGAGGCCAGCATCTTTCTGAAGCTCTGAAAAGGGAGGCGTGTGCACCAGAGGTGGCACAGCAGTGCCCTGGGTGTGCTGCGATCAGAGTCACTGCTGAGTGGAGTTGAGGCTACAGATGGGAAGGAGCAATGTCAAGTCCAGAAGGCCAGGCAAAGTGGAGCTGGGAGAGCGAGGGCCAGGTCAGAAGGGGGGACAGTGGGGGTCGAGGACAGGCCCAGGAAACCCGAGGGTGCTGAGGCTCCCCGGTCTGTGGTGTTTGTGTGAGTCTGAGGACAGGCGTGGTGACCACAGGGGCCTTGCAGGGTGGGGTGTTCCTGGCTGCAGTTTCCTCTTCTGGCTGGTGAAGGGGTTGACACAAGCTTCCTTCGCCTGTCCCCAGCGCTGACATTGAAACGGTTTTCATGAACTGAAAGCCTTTCGATTCTCCGTGTCTAGACCACTGGGGGCTGTGCCACACCCAGACACAGCTAGGCAAGCACAGGAGCAGCTGCTGCACTGTCCCCTTTAGTCCTTGAGACCTAGAATGAGAGCGGTTCAGCCCGGCAGTACTGCTGGGGAAACGGAGGCTCTGCGCGGTGAAGGTACTTTGCTCAGTGCCACAACCAGTAAGTGGAGGAGCCTGGATTTGAATCCAGTCCTGCCTGGCTGCAAATCTCAGGCTATTTCCACCACATTGTGCTGCTTCCCACGCTGACAGTAAAGATCCACCCAGAGCAACAACCCCTTAGGGTGATTTTTTTAAGTTGGCCACCTACATCCACAGAGGACTAAAAAGGACCAGTGATAAGATTCCATCTCTTTCCTTGCCCAAAGAGAATGAACACATCCCAAGGGAAGTGGTGCAGAAAGCCATTTGCCCCGATGTCCTTGCCAGAGACAGATAACACTTATTTATTTGCAAGTTTGGTTAAACATTAACTCAGCACCCAAGGGCGCTGTCCAATACAAGCAAGACAAAGTCCTTGCTCTTAGCTTAGGAGCTCAGAACTAAGCCAAAGGAGCCTGAGCATCCACCAAACTGCTGTCCTCACTCACTGAGAAGCCCCAACACTGGGTCCCTTCCTGTCACCATCATAGCGTTGCAATAATGGCAGCACAAGTGCCTTCACACGCTGGAGAAGCAATGAGAGCTTAACCCTCAGGTCAAGGTAAACGTTTCCTAACGTGCAGGAGAACTAACTCAGTTCACACCCTGCGCCTACTTGGGCAACCATTCCAGGAAGTGATTTTGCTTCTGCATGTACCCACACGGGTGCCACCCACTCTCACTTTGGGTCTCATTGGCTGTGACCAGGCAGAGACTCCACATCACAATGGCCTTTCGAGAGGCACAGCCACCACTCTCTTGGCTGGTTCAAGATAGGAGTCACCTCACCAGGTGCATCAGAGTTTCTGTCCTCAGCCGGGTGCACTGCCATGCACCTGTAGTCCCAGCTACTCGGGAAGCTGAGGTGGGAGGATCCCTTGAGCCCAGGAGTTTGAGGTTGCAGTGAGATGTGACCACACCACTGCACTCCAGCCTAGGTGACAGAGCGAGACCCTATCTCTAAAAAAAAAAGAAAGAAAGAATTTCTGTTCTCTGGGCCCTCAGTGTATCTCTATTTCTGTCATCTGCCTACTGGCTAACAGATATATGCCCTAAGCCTGTGTCCACTGCTGCTGTGGACATGCTCGGGTGGCAGGAGGGGAGCAGGGCAGTGACAGATCTCAGGTGGTGCTGGATAAGAGCTTTGGCCACCTCTTAAACATCTGACATTTCAGCTCTCAGTTATCATAGGTGCCAACTTGCCTTTCCAATGGTGTCATAAAAACAAATGACCTATCTGGAAATCTACTTCCCTTCCTTAACTAAACCCCACCATCCAGTGTTATGTTAAAATCTCAACAAGTGGGACATTGCTGCTGGCAATAAACCTTACCCATTAGAGCACCTGGGGAATAAAAAGAGGAAAAGAAAACCCAAAATGGGGTCTTCCTCTTCAGTAATTGATAACACAGGCACAATAATAAGTTTCAAGCTGATGGCTCCAACAGCAGGACTGGAACCTAAAAGAAACCAGACAATGGCCCAAAAGAAATGAACCAGGTACCAAGACAACTCTTGTCTGCACTTCCCAATGAAGCTATGGTGTCATCTGCAAATGCAGCGTCACCCTATTTGTTCCTGTTAGACCGTGGGACTAACGACCACCCCAACCTCTCTTCATACCTCAGAGCCTCTGTTTATGTTTCTGTCTAGAAGGACCTTCTCTGCATCAGTCATTCCCACCTAAAGACAATGCCACCAGCTCAGTGAAGCCTCCCCTAACCTACACAGCCCTGAACTTCACTGTCGGAATCAACTGTTCTCTCCCGTACCACCCCCGTCTTAAGCATAGGTACCCGACGGCACTTACCACATCTTATTGTACTTACATCTTTTCAGCATCAGACTGTTCGAATGCTTCAAATCGTTCCTAAGTAGGGAACATATTTTACAAACCCCAACCCTGCCTTATAATAGCTGCTCAGCAAAGGATTATTGAATACATTAGTGAATGTCTGGATAAAATAACTTTACACTGACAAACCACTTCTGTACTTGATCTTCACAGCGTCCTTCATGTAGTGAGAACAAATTTTACTATCCCCACTTTACAGATGAGAGCAAGCTCATAGGTTCACTCGCATTCACTCGTATGTTTAATTTGTGCGAGTTTCAATCTAGAAAAGGGCTTTTCAATGTGCACGTGGATTTCCTGGGGAGCCTGGCGAAATCTGGGTCCTGATTCAGTGGATCTGGTGTGTGAGGCTCTCTGGTCTGAGTCCACGTTTCTATATTGCCAGGTGACGCCGGTGCAAGCGCCTCAGTTCCACCCTTACCAACTAACAGACTGGCCAAGAGAAAGTAGAGACCCAATCAGTGGTACCGTGTTTCCCCGAAAATAAGACAGGGTCTTATATTTATTTTTCCTCAAGAAGACACCTTAGGGCATATTTTCAGGGGATGTGTTATTTTCCTCTCAAAGCCTCAGCTTGCAGCACACACAGGATGGCGGGGACCTGACAGGGGGAGCCAACCTTGTTCGTGGGGCTGCCCACACCTTTCCGGTCACCTCTGGGATAGTAGCTGTCACGATGGGGCAGATGGGAAGGGCTGCTCAATCTCCTTTACTGCTCCGCGGTGAAATGCATGGGTTGTGCAGATACGCTGCGTAGCCACGCCCATCACTAGGTCTTATTTTCGGGGTAGGGCTTATATTGTGCAAATGCTTAGAAATCCTGCTAGGGCTTATTTTACGGGTAGGTCTTATTTGGGAAAAAACACAGTAGTACCTAGCAGGAACTGGAAACTCTGAAACCTTAGGAAGGAGGATGGATAGACAGCACTGTATCCATTTTACAGGTGTGGAAAATGAGAGACTGGCTGACTGCTCCAAGGTTGAACCCATCCTTCTGACACCTGTTCAGCACTGCCTGCCACCTATTGCTCTGCATGCTGGGAGATTTTAGAGATGACATCATGTCCTATCCTCAGACAGGTGACAAGGGTGATGCATGTGCATCAGGGACTCTGACACACAGTTGAATGAGAGTAAAGGCAGAAGTCCAGAGGCGATCAAGCACGTGCCAGCCAGACCTTACGCAGAAACGTGCCATGTCTTTGTGTTCTACTCATGGTCCAATTAGACTAGAGATGGGGTCTTCTTCCATCAACCCAATCCCTTTAAAAGAAAGAAAGAAAAAAACCCTGGTGGCTTTAGGATTTTTCTTTTAAGCCCTGAACTTCTTCAGTGGAAAGTGCTGGCCTTCCGACCTGTTGATGTAATTGCCATAATTGAAGATTCCAGGCCCCCATGTGGGTGGACAGGGCCCCATTCATCCATCGGGTCAGCGAAGTGTAAACCTGCTGAGTCCTTCAGATGCCCTGTCCGCAGCCGCCCCCTCCCAGCCCTGCAGGCTGGGCTCCCCGCAAGGCCAGGGCAGCCAGGCCCAGGCTGGTCCCTCCCTCGATCTGGGAACGGTGCCTAATTAAGGGGTCTGTTCTCATCTCCACGGGCCGACTTAACACCTTCTGACAGTAATGAGAGACACACGTGTGCGGGTGGGGGCGGGAAGGACGGCCCCCTGCTGTCTTAGCACCCTATTAAACAGCAAGTCTAACACAAGTGTGCGAGAGCGCACACACACACACACACACACACACACGCACACACTGCAATTCTGCAGTAATCACCATCAAACCTTCAAAGCTACAAGGAGCGGCTCCAATTCTGAAAGAGGAAGAAACCAAAGAGAAGAAATAACGTGCCTAAGGGCATGCAGTGAGTCACTATTACTGGGACCCAGGTGTCCTGTTGCACCTCACAGCACAGACTTCCCCGCGGGAGGGTGGGGCCCTCCACTGCGGCCCCAGGGGAGCACATGTGAGAGTGGGGGAGCAACCAGTTCCCAAGGGCCAGGCAGAGCAGCGCAGAAAGGAGCTCTGAGAGCAGGTTCCACTGGGGCTGAGTTTTCAGTGGTCTCTGGGATGCTCTTTGATCACATGACAAAGCCAACCTCAGAGTGGGACACTCACTGCTGCATTTGGATCCACACCTAATCCTCCCGGCACTCTTGTGTCCCTGTCTAACTTTTCCTACCCTCCAGCCGCTCCTCCCTCCCAGGCCCTCTCCTGCCCCTTAACAAGCTGCCCTGTACTGATTCTCTCCTGCTTCTCCAGCAGAGAAGACTTGCCAAGTGACGGGCACACAGTGGGCTCTCACGAAATTGTCATTAAATACAAGAAAAGTCAAGTTGATGTTGGCTCCAGCTCTGAGTCATGCTAGTTCATTGTTTTAATCACAATTTTGCTTATAGAAAGGGCCAGGGAAGCCCCCAAGCTACAGGGAGGTCAAAAATGCTACAAATAACCCGGACCCAGTCTCAGAAGTGCTGGCCCATTGATAAAGACAGTGGATGAAATAGACAGAATATTTCAGTTGTGTCCAACTCCAATTCCAATGGCACAGTGAGGAATCCCAAAAGAGAAGCCAACAATATCCTGGGCATGTATTATACAATATAATCTGGGGATTTAGATTCCTTCCAAAAGCCCCTTCACTGGCATCTCTGCCCCCATCTCCCCTCTTCCCATCTCCCAATCCTCGGTGCACACTAGCTCTCAGCCTGATGGAGCTAGTCCACTTTTATTACACTTTTATTATATCACACCCCCTGCTCGAAAGCTTTCAATGGCTCCCTATTTCCTTTGGCATGAAATCTGCACTGCCTGGCTCTCAAGGTGCTCCTCATTCCTATTTGGCCTTAGCTCAAAACCATAGTTTCCCACTGTTCTCCAGAGTTCATCCCTCCCCTTTAGTCAAGCTTCTCTTCTACCACAACTCAGTGTACAACAGAGGGTGGGAGTGAAAATGATATTTGGAGCCAAAAAACCCAGGTGTGAGTCTCAGATCTACCATTTGATCTCTCTGAGCCAAGTTTCCCATAAATGAAAGGGAGATGATCCCCACTTTGTAGGGTCAGTGCTGTAATGAAAGGTAAAGTACTTTCCAAATTGTAAAGGGCTGAAGGAATGATAGTTGTTCATATCTAGCCATGATTATTCCCACCTCCAGGGCTGCCTTTGATCTCATGACTCACTTCCCTTGCCGTTCTCCATATCCTACACCCAGTCAAACCCAACTCCAGCCCTGCACCCTGTAGAAAACCGTGCCTGGTAGATAACTCCAGTTCCTACTGACCCTGGCATTTGAGGCCCCACCCATAAAGCATCTTGGTCTGTTCACTGTAGCTTGTGCATGTTAGTCTTAGAGCTCCACGCTTATGATTATCTACTTGTAGATAATAGAAATTCAGGTTGCTTACAACTAAAAACTAAATACACTTATAATAACAAAGCTCAAGATAAAATTAACGTGAAAAATGAGAAACAGTTTAAGGAGTATACTAGTTCGCTCAGGCAGCTGTAACAAAATTCCATAGACTGGGTGGCTTCAACAACAAAAATTTATTTTCTTACAGTTCTGGAGGATGGAAGTCCAAGATCAGGTTGCCAGTATGGTGAGTTTCTTGTAAGGACTTTCTTCCTGGCTCTTGCAGACATCCAACTTGACATCTTGCTATGTCCTCATATGGCAGAAAGAAAGAGAGAGAGAGAGCTGTTTGGTTGGTATCTCTTCTTATAAAGGCACTAATCCCATCGTGAGGGCTCCACCCTCATGACCTCATCTAAACCGAATTACCTAATTACAAAGGTCTCATCTCCAAACACCATGACTTGGGGGTTAGGGATTGAACATATGAATTGGGAGAGGGGGGACACAATTCAGTCCATTGCAGGGAGAATAGGGACAATTATGTTAGAAGTCCAAGTTTAGCTGGCTACTGCAGTTAAGTACCCTGGAGAGTCATCCTCATTTTCTCTTCTTCATGTTTCTGTAGAGGAGAGACTTGCAGTCCGCAGCCCACAAAGGGGGAGAGTTGGAGCAAAACTTCCCCGTATCTCCCCTGGGGAGGAGGAGTAGCTACTGGGTGGGTGAGGGCCACATTTGCCAGCAGTCACTGAGTAGCAGCACTGGGATGCAGCTCCTGCCTTTTGCTCCCTTGGTCTCATCAGAGCAGAGAAGGTTCCTGCTTCCCATCCCCTCCTGGACTTCTATGATTAGTTGCCTGCTCAGGTAATCACCCCTCACTGCCACCTACCACCACCACCAAGCAGGAAGGTCATCATTCTCTTGTTTCCTTGACTCCACTGATTTTCTAGAAACAGGCCTGAATCTTTTCCCTGCAGGAGCTTGAATAAGCGGACTCACTGTCTGCTTGGCAGAGCACGCAGGTCCCAAGGTCTAGCTCAGGGAGGGAGCAGAAGGTCCCATCCCATCCCTCAACACAGTGGCTAAAAGAGACCCCTGCCATTTGGGAAGCTTACCTCGCCATCCCTCCAGCTGATACTCTGCAGTGCATTTAGCCAGTGGTCTTGAGCCTATCTCAGTCACCCCCAATCACTTCCAGCAAGCACCAGCGTGCACCATGAGCTTCTTGATAGCCAAGGTCCTGCACTTCAACAAAAAATAGAAATACTGCTAAAGTTAAAGAGAAATACTATGGCCTCATATAAGAGACAATGAGTAACATAATGGATGGAGTCCTTAATGATGGCTTAGCAGAAGATGCCAAGTGTCTTCACATGGCTAGTTTTTGTAATAACTTGTAATAAAAGACTAAGGGCAATGTAATAAGTTCTTATTCAACACAAGGGAGTTGGACTAATGTAATTCAAACCTCTTGTTTCTGTTGACAAAATCAGATATAAGGAAAAAGCTTAATTCGTTGTCTCAATCATGTGTTGGGCAGGATATAATTAGCAGATGATTTAAAATTAACCTCATGCACTCCCATGTACCATGGAATAAAAACTGGTGTGACCCTTTGGAAAGCAATTTCACAATATGTATTGAGAGTCATAATAATGACCTTCTCTTAACTACCGATGCCACTTTTGCAAATTTATCCTAAGGAAAATAAAATTTTAAAAAGTTACATGCTTAAATATATTAGGAAAATCATGGTACATAAATGATGAAAAGTTATTCAGCCATTTGAAATGAAGCTTATGAGGAGTTTATGTTGTTATAATGTTATATGGCAAAAGCACATTATAAACTGTACACAATATTTACATTGTACATACAATGATCTTAGGCCTATAAAATTATGAAGAAAGGGAAGAAAAATATCAAATAATGAAAGTAGTTATCTTCTTTCATCTTTTCTGCATTTTCCTATTTTTTCAATGAATGCATATTTTATCATTGGAAATAAAATTAAAATGAACTTTATTATATATATTTATATATGTGTTAGCTATCCATAGATCATCCTACTTTAGATACCAGCCTATAGGACAATAGAGCTGGAATTCTGCTGCAAAAATTAAGAGATATCCATACTGCCTCACCCAGGAAAGGGGACACCTCACTTCCACCCAGAAGGAAAATATGTGTTGCTAGCAGGCAGGACCTACCTTTTTCTAAACAAGGAGCTTTGGAAGTGACTGGACAATGTTCAGCTATAGCCTCTCTGAGGGCAAGAGACAGATTTTTCCACTTTTTCTATTTATTCCCCACTGAGTGACTATCACTTTTACCTGTCAGGGGGCCAACTAACTAGCTGTTGGGTTGACTGATTGATCTAATGATTTGTCTAGCTGGCTCATTAAGGACATTATAGGTACTCAATACGTAGCTGCTGAATGGTTGAATGATGAAACAGATATCATTTACCTTCTTGACTGGGAAATACTGAAAGAACAAAAACACTCCTACGTATGTTTCAATGTCCAGCTTGCACTGTGTTTCTTCAGGGGTCTCTGCCAGACTACTTTGCCCTTGCTCCTTTCTCTGGCAGCATTAATCTCTCCTGTACCTCTTGTGGCCTGGTACAGACCACTACTGTACTATCTGAATCACTATCCCAGCCTAGATGCAATTTGCTCATTTGTCTGACTTCGTCACTTCAATCTGAGCTCTTTGGGATAAGGTTTTCCAAACTGTTCTTTGTTTTTTTTTTAAATCTTCCTCTAACGTTATTAGCAGAGAGTCTAGGACATAGTCATTCAACATAACACATAATAGGAGTTCAACAAATGTGAATAAAGAAACAAATAAGCAAAACGCAAGGATATTTTAAGTACCAATGAGCAACCCAGCCCTAAGCTAGGTGCAGTGACTGAGGGCATGAAGGAACCACAGGGGAATTAGCATAACTTTTATCATGCTTCATTGCAATGCATCATTTACTTGTTTCTCTTCCCTTATAGATTATAAATGCCATGAAGGCATGGGCTGTGTCTGTCTTAGCCACTCAAGTAACCCCAGCAACTCATGCCATGCCATTTCTGTTGAAGCAATAAATGGATGTCAAGGGCACCCCAATTTTCAGTGTCGATTTCCTCCAATTGTAGTTCCTCACTGAGCAAAACAGCACATTCCATGTCACGTTGTGCAGCCTGGCCCCTTCCTGTCCTTTCTTTTGCTTTCTTATTGACAGCTAAATGCTACTGGGCATTGGGCCGGGGTCGGGGGGGCGGGGGCGCGGTGGTTTTCTCTTCCGCTGAAGATTCCCTGGAGACTTTAGCAGGAACCACAGCAAGTCCTCAAAGACAAGAAGCCTCAAAGGAGAATGTTAATCCTCCCCAAGCAGGTGGCTGAGCAACAGGTAACAGGAATAATTCACCTCAGCGATCATCTCAGAATTCCATGTATGTCTTTAAATTTCCTTCTACAAGATGATTTCCTTAGAAAGGACAGGTGCAACCAAGGCAGGGAGAAGGAGAGATTCCCTACCCTAAAGTCTTGAAACAAATTCAGTTATGGGACACAGGGCTGTATCCTTGCATTTTGCAAAAATATGTCACAGGCCATCCCTTGTTTAGTTCTACATTAGCCAGAGTCACTGTTATAAATCAATTCACAAATATATGGAGCTCAGCTGAACTTCCTTGTTCACATTTCACTCACTGGCTCCAACTATGGCTGGAAATATTCTTTTTGATGTAGCAGCCTAGAGCATCCTACTGAAGAGGACACTCTCCAACTTCAGCGTACCTAAGAATCAATGGAGAGATGCCTGAGACCCTCTCCAGAAACTCTAATCTAGTAGGTTTGGGGTAGAAGCTCAGAATCTGCATTTTAATCGACTCCCTTCTGTGGGCTGAATTGTGTCTCCTCTAAATTCATATGTCGAAGTCCTGACTCCTAATGTAATGGTATTTGGAGATGGGGCCTTTGGGAGGAAAATAGGTTTAGATGATGTCATGAGGGAGGGGACTTCATGATGGGATTAGTGCCTTATAAGAAGAGACTCAAGCACCCAGGAAAGGCTGTGTGAGGACAGCCAGAAGGCAGCTCTCTGCAAGCCAGAAAGAGAGCCTTCATCAAACAGACACCCTGCGGGCACCCAGACACCCTGCGGGCACCTTGCTCTTGGACTTCTAGCCTCCAGAACTGTGAGACAGATTCCTGTTGTTTAAGCCACTCAGTCTATGGTATTTTGCTATGGCAGCTGGAGCTTACTAAGGCACTCCACTCCCCCCAGTAATTCTGATGCCAAGTGCCTAAGCCCTGTGGTGTGAAAATCGCTGTTCTAGTCCCAGGATAAAACTCTCCTCCCCAGCCACTAGTTGAGCTGTCTTCTTCCCTGTGTCTTTCTCAGCCCTCTAGACAGACTTCCTTTTGGGCACAAGTCACATCAGTGTCACTGACCTATGTATGATATTGTCTTTATTTCCCCAGTGCATCGCACAGTGCACGGCCCATAGCAGGCATTCAGAAAACGTCTGCAGAATTCATGAATGAATAAGTGAATGAATGAGCAAATGAATGGATTTAGTATCACACAGAATACTTAACTTTCCTTTCAGTTTCCCACCAGTTCTTCCAACTCTAACTTGAGGAAACTGTGACTTGCTATTCAAGATTATTTTCCATTCTTGTTTCTGTGGGAATCTTTCAGTCATGGCCTGAAATCCACAAATGCAATGTAAGGGAGGTCCCCTGGGTATTCACTAAAGCCTGGAGAAGGTCATTTTTCCAATCAAAGACATGCACAAATGTACCTGCTCTGGTACCCACGCCAGAGGAAGGGTACCAGAACCTTCCCTTCCCTGCAGGGAAGCCCTGGTCAGCCACGTCAGATCTGGGGGAGGATGAGGGCAAACAGTTTGCTCTTCTCCATCTACTGCTGAGTGAAGCCTTGGGTTGGAAATCCAGGTAGGGCGGATAAGAGAGAATTTGGAATTAAAACACAACAAGCCCCTTCATTCTTTCCCAATTCACATCTTCCATTCTTAAGGCTTAAAAAACGAGTCTTCACCCCCTCATGCAACACTGCCGAGGCTTAGCCAGAGCCTTAAGCTGCTGTCATTTGTGTGTTGTAAGCCCAGTGACAGCAATCAGGTTAGGCGTTCAGAACAGTGTGATGTAAGTTGGGTTTGTGAAGAAAGAGTCGCTGACAGACAGGGCAAGCCGACACCATGAGAACGGCTCAGCTATGAGGTCATTCGGCCCGACAGGTAGGCCGTTTCTGTTTTCTTAGCCCTGACACTCGATGCCCCGCCAGTTATTCAATAACCAGAAAGGAGGTGGGTCCCACAAATTCCTAGATCTCCATGCGGATGGAGAGAGAGGGGCCGCCCTTCCCATCTGCCAGACTGTGGGTTGGAGCAAGGGCACCTGAGAGGAGACGAGGGCTGGAAAGCTGACCCCAGGAGGATGGGTCCATGGAACAAAACGCAAGGGAGATATTCAGAAGCAAGTGGCATTGTTTCTGTGGAGAGGTGGAAAATGATTCTATTATGCATCCTATTTAATCCAGGCAAGCACGCCCTGTTCCTAGAGGGGAAGGTGAAACTCATCCTCACACTGAACGAGTGTTCAAACTCTCAGATCAAATGAAACAGCCAATTCTCAGCAAATTTACTTCCCAAAAAAAGGAGCAAGGAGGGGGTTGGTGGAGCTTTTTTCTGTTTGTATGGGGCAGGAGGTTGTTTATTTCTCAATTTGTTTATTTTGTCACCCAATGTATACCACTCCAGGACCCAACATGCAAAGATTTTGCAGCTTTAAACACATGAAATATTTTAATGAGAGACTGTATTAATGCTTCAAAAATTCAAGTTCTGCCAGGCGCGGTGGCTCACGCCTATAATCCTAGCACTCTGGGAGGCCAAGACAGGAGGATTGCTTGAGGTCAGGAGTTCGAAACCAGCCTGAGCAAGAGCAAGACCCTGTCTCTACTATAAATAGAAAGAAATTAATTGGCCAACTAATATATATAGAAAAAATTAGCTGGGCATGGTGGCGCATGCCTGTAGTCCCAGCTACTCGGGAGGCTGAGGCAGGATTGCCTGACCCCAGGAGTTTGAGGTTGCTGTGAGCTAGGCTGACGCCACGGCACTCACTCTAGCCTGAGCAACAAAGTGAGACTCTGTCTCAAAAAAAAAAAAAAAGCAAGTTCAATCCAAACATTTTCCTTTGAATATTTTATAGAGGTTAGAGGAAAATTAGGTTGTAGACTTTCTTTTTAAGCATAATATTGGGGGTGGAATGATGGATTGGTTTTCTAGGGCTGCCATAACGAAGTTCCACAAACTGGGTGGCTTAAAACAACAAAAATGTATTGTCTCAGGGTGCTGGAGACTAAAATCAAGGAGTCATCAGGGGCACGCTCCCTCTGAAACCTATAGAGGAGTCTCCTTCCGTGCCCTCCCTAGCTTCTGCTGGTCGCCAGCAATCCCCAGCATTCGTTGGCCCTGGCTACGATACTCCAATTCTGAGGCCATCATCACGTGGCATTCTCCCCTTGTGTGTGTGTCTCTTCTATTTTAATGTCACTAGTCACATTGGATTAAGAGCCCACCCTATTCCATTATTGGCCTCATCTTAACTAACTGCAACTGCAATAACCCTATGTCCAAATAAGATCACATTCTGAGGTTCTGGGTGTGAAGAATGAATATCCTTTTGGGGGACACAATGCAACCTGTAACAGGTGACAGCCCCCAGCAGCTATGATCAAACCAGCTCATAAAAGGACCTACTCCTGTCAGCATCAACAAAGCTACTGATATATCAGTGATTCCTCCCAAAAAGGAGAACAAGCCATTCATTCATCAATTTCTTTAAACAAATATTTACTAAGCACCTACCAAGCGTCCTAGTTATGCTGGTTTTGGGTGAGAGAAATAAGGCAAGGTCCCCTCTGTTGGTAGAATATTCAAAGTAAGACACTATGCAGTTTCATAATTCTTTGTTCACCTGTCTCCAGCCCACACTACTAAAGTGTGAGCAGTTTGAGGGCCAGGTGCCTTGGCCCAGGCAGCCTTTGCAATAAGCGCCACATACTCATAACTGCTTGTGGAATTGGGCTGTAAGGAGCCTCTGGGAAGAGAAAAACAAACACAAGTGATTAAAGAACAATGTGCTACATGGTAGAGGAGACAAAGTCCAAAAGC
The DNA here is from genome assembly GCF_040939455.1 of Microcebus murinus. NCBI lineage: Eukaryota > Metazoa > Chordata > Mammalia > Primates > Cheirogaleidae > Microcebus > Microcebus murinus. The sequence goes on along the minus strand of NC_134104.1, from coordinate 70,687,889 downwards.
CAGGAAGGCATAAGGGAAGAAGATTTTTGAGCTAGAAAGGATTTTTGAGAGCATCTTAGTTGTTGGTTTTCAAACTCAAACACAAAAATCAATGGAAAACTTTCTCTGACCAAAATCTTATGAGGATATGTAAAGTGTGAACAGGTAAAAGCCACATCGCTCTGGTAGAAGGATGAGAGAGTTTACAAAAGCTTCTCCTGTTCAGCACCATCTGAAGGCCCTAGTCCCACACTCCCTGGGAGGAAACTCCTCCAGGCATGGTTTGAGAGACATTAGACAACGAATGGGGAAACTCAGGTCCAAAAAGGTGGCAGTGAATACCTTCTCCAGGGACATATACAATGAGTCTATGGCAGGGGCAGGACTAGAACCTGTGTCCTTCTCTTACTTTCAGTCCAGAGCTTTTGGCACCAGCTCATGTTCTTAGGATAAAGTGGACAAGAAGATGGAGCTTCACAGTCTCTGGTCTCCCTTTTCAACCAGACCAACTCCCTTCCTGCACCTCCTCCATGTGCCCAGGCCGCATTTCCTGGCAGGGAGCATCATTCCTATCCAGCCCTGGGCAGCGGGGAGGGGACTTGATGACTTTCCACGTCTTTCCTAGCCCAGTGATACCACAACTGCAATTAGGCTTTCAAACTCTGCCTCCAATCTGCCACTTCGTCACTTTGTAACCCTGCTGAAGCCTTCTACATACCTGGGAGGTGTCCTACTCCCACAATGGCCCCTCCGTCCTTCTCTGGAACAGAAAAATCAAGGTTGACAAGACACAAATGGGAGTGGTTCCTTTACAAGTTGGCTCTGAATCCAGCTCTGTCTGATCCATGTAATTGACAGAGACACAGTGAGCTGGGGCTAGGGGATGAACAGACTTCCAAAAGGAAAGGCACCACCAAGGTTATTTCCTACTCAACTTGGGACACTTTAGAAATCCATACCCAGAGTATAACCCCCGGATGCCCAGGTTCCTTAGTCCAACCAACTCAAGCCTGGAGGAACCTTCCAAGGAGGCCAAGGGTCTCTTCATGAAATGTCGTGCCCACATCTGAGGTCAGTTTGACCTCCATCCATTGAAATTGCCCTCCAGAGACTCACATCAACTTTCAAGGGAGTTGACTCTGCAGTCACTTTCCTGCCAAAGAAAGGGCAGTAGTTTGGAGAAATCTCTGTAGGGTAGTGCTTTGAGGAGTAGTCATGCACCTTAATGTGTGTATTCAAGACATCTGAGTTCATTTCTGGACTCTGCCACTTAGCAGGTGACTTGGGACCTCTCTCTTGATTACTCTTGAGCCTGTCTCACAGTTGTACATTGGGGGTTCACTCAACATTCATTCAACAAGCACTCGTGGAGCACCTACCACATGTTAGGGATGGGGCAGAGCAAGGGTCCATTTTGCCCCACCCTACTCACAGGCTGCTGTGAGGGTCAGACTCTTAGTGGTCTGCAAGTGGCTCCTAAGTGGCCATGATATGTAAGTGGCCATCTCTACTGTAAGACTCCCAGGGAGTGGGCAGCACATATTTCCTCTGCATGTTCCCTCACTCCTCAGACGCTCATTCTCTGATTTCATACCAAAACAATGTGATTAGCTCTCCTGTTTTTCATGACTTTCCATCACACTACCCATTTTGTGGGCTACATTGGCCCCTGAAACGTATGATTCATACGAATAAGCGTTCTTCAATTTTTCTCTTATAATGGGAAATAGCATGGACTTTGCCTTATTCATCCTGCAGAAGCAGGCACATGGTAGGTGCTCAATAAATATGTTGGATGAATAAATTAGTGAATGAATGAAGAAAGGGGAAATCTTGCCTCTAAGGAGAACTAGGAAAATAGAATCAGAAGGAAGGCAAACTTCTCTGACTTTGTTTTACCCATCTCCTGGTAGATCACCACCCTCTCTAACACTCTGCAGATACTGTGATGACTCGAGGTTGTGCATTCCCTCTCTGGCCATGGCATGAAAACCCTTCCGTCCAGTGGCCAGGGTGTGCCGTTAGGCAGCTGGGCCCAACTGTAGGAGCTGAGCCCCTGACGCTGTCCTGTTACAGCAGCCACACAAAGGGGCGTGGGCAACGCGGGTGTCCTCTACCACCCTTGCGCTAACTGCCAGGGCCAAGAGGAATGTTTCCATCCAGCCTTTCTCCCCTTTTCTTTCTTCTTTTAAGCTTCTTCTAGTGATAAAAGCTGGAGCAAATTGAAATTGGCAGCTCCGTGGTCTTCAAGCAATAGGAAAAGTACTAGAGATCATGTGAACTACACTTTTGAAAACTTAAAAAAAAAAGAAAATCTAATCTTGCCTCAATAAAAACGACATCACGTCACTGTAATCGGCAGGGGAAAGGCTTGAAAGTTGCTGGCACTGGCCCAGCAGGGTTCAGGGGTTATGTTGTCTGCAGTGAATTCCCACGGGAAAGGTAGGCAGACAGTGCTGCCTCTCAGGTGAGCCGTGAGGTCTGTCAGGTACCAGGAGGAGTGGGGAGGAAAGATAACGCTGCCCCGAGTCTCTCTGCGGTCGCTGGCACTCAGGGGCTGGCTCTGCCACCCCTGTTCTCCCACCTGCCTTTCTTCCCAGTGGAGCTTTCGCCCTGCTCCTCCTTCCGGCCGGCTGGCTTTGAGGGGGAGGAGAGACAACAGCCAACCTGGGCAATCTCAACGACAACACATCTCCCCGTGAGGGTGCAGACCCAGAGCCGGGCAGGGTGGCACCCAGTGCTCCAATTCCACGAGAGTGTGCAGTCTTTGCAAACTTAAATGGCAGGTTGGCCAGGCTGTAGCCAGCCATTCCGCATGGGGGCTGCTCTAACCCTGGGAGGTGCAGTGCTGAGAGCTGGTTTTCACAGCACTTCGGTGCACCTTCCCTTGTCAGTTACCATCTGCTCTCAGCCAGTAACTCATTAGCAATCCCTGCATGGGCATATAGGGGACCTTCTGCCGCAGCCCCCAGAGCGGCTGGGACGACAGGCCCATGCCACCACACCCAGATGATGTCTTTTAAAAATTTTTTTGTAGAGATGGGGGTCTCACTGTGTTGCTCAGTCTGGTCTCAAACTCCTAGTGTCAAATGATCCTCTCCCCTCAGTCTCCCAAAGTGCTAGGATTATAGGCATGAGCCACTGTACCCGGCCAGAAACATTATTTTTATATTAAAAGAAATATGAATATATGTGGAGTACAATGCAAAAAGTACTTGCATGAGTTGGCAGAAACATAATATAATATTTTCATTGTTACAATATGCCATATATCAACAAGCCAGCCACCGAGCTGATGAAGCACTCACTGCCAGTTCTCGAGTTCTAGGTCTCTGGGGCTGCAGGGGAATTGGAGGCCATGTTTGCCTCTGGGGGCTGCATGCATGAAACAGAGTGTAGTTACTGTCCCCTACCTAGAGGGCAGGTGTCTGAGAGCTGGCACTCGGGGTGGAGGGGCCAAGCCCTGAAGGGTGGGAAGGAGCTTGAGAGCTGAGGCATGGTAGACTGCAGGAGAGAATGTCAGTGGTGGGTTGGCCTGAGTGGAAATGGTTGGTTCAGGGACAGAAACAAGTAAGTGGTACAGTGTAGACAGAAAGGTGGACGTCAATTATAGAAGTCTCTAAGGAGGAAGACTTGTTCCTGAAGCTCCACTCCAAGGTAGAAGAGAGAGATCTCACGGCTGGGGTCCAGGAGACCTCTCTTAGCTGTGTTAGTTCTACCTACACAGCACATCCCAATCCAACCCCCTCTTTGCTACCATTCTGTTCCAAGCCACCTTCTTCTCTCACCTGGATTAAGATCACTGTTTCTTAACTGGTCTCCTTGCCTCCGTCCCTGCCTACCACAAAACAGCCAAAGTGATCCTTTAAAAGGATGAAGCAGATCATGTGACCCCTTTGTTCTAAACTTTATGATGGCATCTACCTCGCTGAGAGCAGCAACCAGGGCCTAGAATGCCCCCCTTACCCTCAGCATGACCTGACCCTGCTGCACTCTGCTTTGTCTCCTCTCCCTCCCCTCCCTCTTCCTCTCTGCACAGTCACTCTGGCCTCCTGGCTGTTCCTAGAGCAGGTGTGATACTGCCTCAGGGCCTTTGCACTTGCCATTCCCTCACTCCAGAAACTGACCCTCACTAACCTATTTATTTATTTTTCTTATCTACTCCCTCACCTAAAATGTAGACTCCAAAAGTGTATGGATTTTGTATTTCTATTTTGTTAGAATGTAGGCCAGGTGCAGTGGCCCAAGCCTGTAATTCCAGCACTCCAGGAGGCTGAGGCACCAGGATTGCTTGAGGCTAGGATTTTGACACCAAGCAGAGCAAGAACGAGACTGTCTCTTCAAAAAATAGAAAAATTAGCTAGCCATGGTAGCAGGGGCCTGTAGTCCTAGCTATTCAGGAAGCTGAAGGAGGAAGGTCACTTTATTTGAACCCAGGAGTTTGAGGTTGCAGTGAGTTATGATGACACCACTGCACTCTAGCCCAGGTGACAGAGCAAAGCCCTATCTTAAAAAATAAATAAAATAATAAAATAAAATATTATCTGGGTGTGGTGACATGCAGCTGTAGTCCCAGCTACTTGAGAGGCTGAGGCAGGAGGATCACTTGAGCCCAGGAGTTTGAGGTTGCTGTGAGCTATGATTGCACCACTGCACTCCAGCCTGGGCAATAGAGTGAGACCCTGTCTCTAAAAATATATGCATATAATATCAAGCAACTCTTCCTTAAGAAGAGTTCCAATTAATACATGTGGAAGGACTGAGGAAAAAAAAAAAACTCGCCACAGGCAAAATCCTGTCATAGATTCTAAATTTGATGGGCAGACAAGTAAGCAAAAGAGCCTATTTGCATAGTCTAACCTCCTCCAGCCCCCACCTCCCAGCACAAATATCTAGGAGATACAGAGGGAAAAATTTAACTTTACAGTGGATTATCCCGACAGAAACCACCGTAACCACGTGATCATGGTTAACATCAGCAGTGAAATAAAGTAGCATCATGCACCCCTGATGTGAGGCCTCGGGGAGGGTACGTCCTCTCTGTGGTATCCTTCCCAATAATGCATCTGCTCAATATAATCATGACAAATCTCAGACAAACCTAAGTGAGGGGACATTCTACAAAATAACTGACTAGCTCTCTTAAAGGTGTCATGAAAGGTGAGGAAAGGCTTTGGAATTGTCACCAAGTGCAGGACACTAAGGAGACATGACTTCTAAATGCACTTATGGGATCCCAGATGGGACCCTACAACAGAAAATAAAAAGACAGGAGTAGAAAAAATGGTGAAATCCAAATCAAGTCTATAGTTTACAGCATTGCACCAAGATTATTTTTTTAGTCTTGATGATTATTATATGATGACATAAGCTGTTAACATAAGGGGAAGTTGGTTAAAGGGTATATAAGAGAGCTGTCTGTGCTATTTTTGCAACTTCTCTTTAGGTCTAAAATTATCTTAAAATATTTTTGAAAAAGGATCGGTCAGAGGTAACTGCAAATTTGTCTCAGCTTTTTGGCAGAGAGGAGGGAAAATAAGTCTACAGGCCATCGTTATTAAAAGTGGAATTGTGGAAGAAAGGCCTACCAGTTAGTTGCTCAGGTGACAAACCTGGCGCCACCTTTGACTCCTCCTTCCCCATCGTGGTCCAATCCAGGCACCAGGGCCTGTCAGGTCCCTTCATCTCTTGAATCCACCCTCCTCTGCGGCCAGGCCAGCCCCACTTAAGGCTTCTCCTCTGGGCTACTGCTGCACCCTGCCCTGGAACAGGGGACACAGAGAGGGCAGCAAGTGATGCGCTAGGGAAGGACACCCGCAAAGACACGCAAACAACTGGCACGCCCAGTCACCTCTGGAGAAAGGTAGGAGGGAAGACGAATGCATGTGACATGGCAACGGAGTGAAAAGTTGCCACAGATCTAGCAACAAGTGAAAGGAAAAATCTATAAAACTCAAAAGCCCCAGTCTTGGTCGTTCTGCACAATCTTCCCTCTGTGAGAGAAAGCGGCAGGTCCCACACAGGGTATCAAAGACCCAGGCCCCGCGTTATCTCCAGTTTTTACTCAAAGAACTCTGCATATTTGGGTGCTATTTTTATCTCCCCCTTTCGTTTATTGTCTCAGGGTAAACACTTGTGATTCATAAATGCCTGAAGAGTGAATCAGTATTCTCCTGTTCAAACCAGTAGAGGCCACATCAAACAATAGCCCACAAGGTATTATTAATCATTAAATGGCTCTCAGGCAAGGGAGCCATTTATCTTTTCTTTCTTTCTTTCTTTCTTTCTTTCTTTCTTTCTTTCTTTCTTTCTTTCTTTCTTTCTTTCTTTCTTTCTTTCTTTCTCTCTCTCTCTCTCTCTCTCTCTCTCTCTCTCTTTCTTCCTTTCTTCCTTTCTTTCTTTCTTTCGGAAATTAACAAAGTACAAACCTTGACTATGACCTATTCCGAAAGAAGTACATATTTTACCATATTTTGCAGTTATATTTTACCGTTAAAGACTTAGTCAAATTCAAGGCTAAAATGGCTAATATTTCAGGTCAGAAAGTGCTCCTTCCTCTGGGGTCTTCCTCCAGCATTAAACGATGGCCTGCATTTCAAATTGTAGCACTTACCTTTTCCATGTTCACGCACCCAAGCAAAATGAACGTTCTCAACCACGGTCGGTGCACGCAAGAGTCCGTGCTGGGATTACTATGCTGCAGCCACACCTGGGCGCGAGCTGGCAAGTGGGGAAGCCCGGACACACCTGCTCTATCAAAGAAGAAACCAAGTCGTGACAAATACACCTTAAGCACAGCCATCGCAGGGCTTCCCTCTGCTCCCTGTCGCTGTACACTCGAGTAAGGCCCTCAGGCTCAAAAATGGGTTCCTCCCTGTATGGATCAATGGCAGCACCCCCCACCGACGTTGGGGGTGCTAAAGCCTCAGTGATTTTTCAATAAAGTGTTCTCGCTTTCCCTTAGGAAGCATCTCTGGTGAAAAGACAGCTGAGTGGACCCATGAACAATCTAGCACATCAGGGCCACAGAACTAGAATGGTCATGTGTCCCAGTTTATGCCAGTTGTCCCGACATAACTTTTCTCCCTCTGTTGCCCCGGGCTAGAGTGCAGTGGTGTCATCACAGCTCACTCCAAACTCCTGGGCTCAAGTGATCTTCCTGCCTCAACCTCCCGAGTAGCTGGGACTACAGGTGCATGCCACCATATCCAGTTTCTTTCTTTCTTTCTTTCTTTCTTTCTTTCTTTCTTTCTTTCTTTCTTTCTTTCTTTCTTTCTTTCTCTCTTTCTTTCTCTCTCTTTCTTTCTCTCTTTCTTTCTCTCTTTCTTTCTCTCTTTCTCTCTCTCTTTCTCTCTCTCTTTCTCTCTTTCTCTCTCTCTTTCTCTCTCTCTTTCTCTCTCTCTTTCTCTCTTTCTTTCTTTCTTTCTTTCTTTCTTTCTTTCGAGACAGGGTCTCGCTCTTGCTCAGAAGCTGGTGTCAAACTCCAGGCCTCAAGCAATCCTCCCACCTCGGTCTCCCAGAGTGCTAGGATTACAGGCATGAGCCACCGCACCCAGCCCCCAACGTAATTGTTAATAGTACTACCTTTCACTTTCAAAAGTGTCCCGGTTTGGACCATCAATATATGGTTACCTACATGGAATGGAATGTTCTTCTTTCCTACTAAGCTTATACAAGTGAGACTGGGATCCAGGGAGGGTCTGCCCATGCCTACTCTTGGTTTGAGTGTCCCTGTGCAGCCCTTCCCATGCCTTCCTGCCTTGAGGGCGGTGAGGAGGGTCACCCACACATCCTGTGCCCCAGGCCCACGCTGATGCCCCGTGCTTTTGCCTCCAGTCAGATCTCTCCTTTCTGTGGGCCTGAGGCTCACTTCAACTGTTCAAGGCAGGGCCACACCAAGCTCTGCTTCTACCTGCAAAAAAGTGGAAATCACAGTGTTTGGATGGTACAGACCCCTCACTGAAAACAGAAGAGTCAGATAATTAATTTTTTAAGGTTTCTCTTGGCCCTAGAACCTGCAATTCATAGAAGACTGGCTGAAGCTTTGATGTGTCAAATATATTCATGGACCAACTTACCAGAGTGGTTGTCCATTTCTTTGAGAAATTAACATCTTGTGATTTTTTTAGGTGAACGAATATCTTACACATCAGAGATACATATATAGTAATGATACAAGTAGCTAAGAACTTATAATGCATTTACAATATGCCAGTCACTGTTCTAAGCACATTACATCCACTGGCCCTCATAACAATCCTACCAGATAGGTACTAGGACTATCTTCCCACTAAACAAGTAAGTGAATCAAGGTACAGAATTGTTATGTCATGTAGCCATTAATAGTAAGCAAAAAAGCCAGAACATGAACCCAGGCAGTCTGACTCCACAGTCTGCTTTCTAGCCGCCCTGCTATACCATGTTTCTCGAACATCTATGTAGATATATGCTTAACATTCCTAACAGAAAGAATTGCCAGTCCAGTCACATATCAGCTGTAAAACCCTTGGAGTCCACAGAGGAAGGCACTATTTAAATATGAGAGGACATTTCACCTCGACTTTATAGCCCCCTTTATCGATATCACTCAGCATCATAAAACAACAGGTGTGTTGGGGTGCTCTCTAAAAACAGGTGTTTTTGTGTTCTCTATTTACACTTATTTAACCCAGGGTGTCTGGGCATGATGACTATTTACCTCTTGGTTATGCGGAATCTTCCATGAGGAGCTTGTGTGGAAAGAGAGCGTGAGGGCAGGAGGACAGGTAAGCAGTGGCCCTACCTCAGGACCACTTGCTGGGCTCGTGCACCACCTGGTCGAATGCCCACCAGACTCACCTGTTCCAGATGTCTTCCTCAGGTTCTTTTTCCAGCCTTCCAGAAGGACCAGTGATCTGCCCACTGGCCTTTTCTCCCTTTCCATCTGCTGCCCAGCGGTGGAACCTGCCTGCTTAAATCTTACTTATTAACTATAGCTAGATATGGCAGACTGTGATTACAGTAGAATTGTTTGGGAGCTCAGTATCTTGCTTCTTCCCACGTACCTTACCCTGAGGAATTGCTTTGTACTTGCATATTGCTATGTGGTGGTGTGTCTTTAATAACCATCAATAAAGATAGGCCTGGGAAAGCACGGACAGCCACAGACTCCTCTAAATGCACCTGATTGCAACAGAGTGGGGCTGTCTACAGGGGCATCCCAGCTGCCCAGAGGTGGTCACCAGGAGTGGTCAAAGTAAACTCACCTCTTTGATTTAGCAGCCAAAGAAAACTTAGAAAAATACGCTGACCCTCTGAGGGTTCTTTGAATCACCAATAAAACTTATTTCCTTAAGTCCAAGTTCATTCATGTATTTGTTCTTCAAATATTTGGAGATGCCTACTCTGTGAAAGGTATTCTACTAAATACCATGAGGAGTTCTGTAGCTTCGTTACAGAGAGGCAACAGGGATGAAGATTGCTGGGGGGAGGTAAAGGGGAAACTTTATAAATATAAACCCATGATGTCACCACTCTGCACAGATGAATAGCATTTAAGCAGCAGGCAGGGATGACAGCAACTGTCAAAAGTGTGCTCAAAGGTATTTATTGAATGGAATTAAGTTAGACAATTAGAAATTGGATGGTTTTTACCCCTGACTATATTGTCTGATTACCATCAATGTAGGTTCACTCACTACAAAGAAAATAAGCTGGAACTCTACCCTTCCATCCAGGTGACAGATGGCTCTAGACACCAAGTCTGGGTCTGTCCCATGTGCCAGGGCTTTGAGGGCAGGTGAGGAGGGCGTAGAGGGTTGAATAGCCACCCAGAACAAGGAGATCAAATACTTGAACTGGAGTACTCAGATAACTACACGATCACGGAAGCCTGTTGAGACAAAGGCCACCACTGAATACATATATGATAGCCGCACAGCTTGGCAACCTCCTTCCGGGGGTCGACAATGCATTGGGACTTTATCAAGAGACCTCCCATCAGGTCAGGCAAGCCTGGCACACACCAGCGTGTTACAAGAGAGCTCACCCTCCCTGGGTCCTCCCAGATTTCAGCCACTGCTGGTCTGTGGAAGTCCAACATGACAAAAGGAGAGACTCCTCTTCCCTACGTCACATGTGCCCGTACACTGAGTGTGGCTGAGGGAGTCCAGAATGAGCTCCATTATGTGGGCACCTGCCCCACAGTGGTTGAGCAACAACAGAGATTAACAATTGGTCCTTGCCCTGGCACTCCGGGGATTTGGTGTACTTTCCTTTCCCCTTTTTCTAAGCCACCTACCACCTCTTCTCTGGGACCGACACCCCTAGACTAGCTACACAACAGGATGCAGTCTCCCCATTGCCCCTGACATCTGTCATCACCCCCAGTTAATCCCACAACCTTTTCCAGCCTGTAAGAGTTTATGTTGTGCCTATAGCAAAACAGATAGCATAGACCAAAATGACAGCTCATTAGAAGCGATGCAAGTTGCAGAATTCTACCAGGGCCCCAGCCACAAACCTGGTCTTCCTTTCCGAAATCTTCCCAGGAAGCCTTTCAGCACTGAATGCTGAACTAAGCAGCTCTATCTTCAGCTCAGGGCAGCCTAGGCTGTCACCTCTCTGGATCATTTCCAGAACCTGCTCAGTCATCTTGCTAAGTGAGATTCCTTCCCCTCATGTCTTCCTTCTAGTTTTCCTCCACAAGAAAGGACTTTCCCTCCTTGTCGCTTCCCCCGAAGATATGTCCTCTGGATTACTGACATTCTATAGCAAATAGACAGGCGTCTCCCTAGTCCTCTCTGCTCTAGTTTCTGGAAACCTTACTCATGCCCATGGCTCTCCCTGAGAAAAGAAAAGTTCTTTCCTGGCCTCTAAGCTCCCTGCCCTGCCTTGTCTCTCTAGAAGTACTTTTTCCAGAAAGCCCGTCTATCCTATATCCTATGCACCTAACAACCCATGATCCAGCCAGATGTCTCCTGCACTGATCACATAATCCCTCTCTGGGCTGTCCACTGAAGTCCTTCCACTCTAGACAGTCTAGAACACAAGGCTGTTATGAGGGTAAAATGTTGTAATGGACTCAGAAGTGCCTTGTCAACTGTCAGGTACTACAAGGGAAAGGACAGGTACCTCCAGCTCTGTGGAAGAGACCAGAAGGTCCTAACCATCCTAGAACCCACCAGAGTCTTGAGCTACAGTTGTGGTAGCTGTCTGGACTACTTTCTCTTGTTCTCCATGTCTGACATCTAAAAGGAAAATATGTATTTCATATGCAAACATCATCTCTCAACTGCTTCAAAAATTAATGATTTTTCTCACTTCTCCCTCTTCTAAATGTGAAGTCAGCCAGCAGCTCAGTGTCTTGGTGCTTCACCATTTCACTGTAGTCATGGCATCTAGTCTTCCCTGGTCCTGAGATAAAAGCTTAGCATTGATGGAGCACAGATTTGGGAGCTGCAATGATTCTCTCCCCTAATCTTCCACTTAGGGCACAAATAAGGGAAACAGGTTGGCAACCATAAGGAAAAAGAAAGGACGTGTGGTTTGGCTTGGTTTGATTGACTGAGAGAAAGGCTTCCTTATCTCCTGGGACTCAGAAATCAAGATCTCTTCTTTTCCAGAGGAATATAGGGTGATGAACAAATCCAAGAGAGTACCACAGTGCAATCAACCTGGAATTTAACCGTGATCTATGAGACTACCAGCAGATAGGTTCATTTCTCAGCTGGAAAATTCACCTTTGGTGGTAATGTTACTCACTTGCTGTAGATGATATTTCAAAATGTTTTTCTTATATACAAATATAGTGCGGAGAGTTTCTAGACTGGCAGGCAAGAAACATGAGCCTAATTCCGCGTTTGCTATTCCCTCTCTGGGAAAGCTGTTTGATCTCATGTAAGTCACTTCTTCCTGGACTCAGTTTCCCCATGCATTAAATGAGTGGGCTGACTTGTTGATTTCTTAGGTCCCTTGCCCTGTTGCCCAGCCTCCACCTTTCTATAATCTGTGAGATAACGCAGGGATGGTAATAATGATGGTTGTAATTAAAGATATGTTGTATATATTCATCCCATATCACTTTCAAGTCCTAACTTTGACCAAATGGATTTTCTGGCTAGCTAAGATTTTTTGGTTCTTATTTTTGCAGAAATTTTGTCTGATGTCACAATTTGAGCAGCTTAATAGCAAGCCAAATAAATGCATGCCCTGGCTTTAAAGAGGCTAGGCTTCACCTCACATTCCTGGGCCTTCCTGAGATCCCTGGGCCTGCCCCCACATGCCCCAGCCCTAGCACAGCTCTGGGCCTTTCATGCCCAGGGGTGCAAGTTAGCATCCCTGTGATCCCTCAGGAATGCCCTCCTTCACCGTGGGCTCGTGGGCTCGCAGGCTTGCCTCTCCGAAGCCCTGCTCAGAGGTTAGGAGGTTAGCTAAGATCACATTTAGAGCTTTCCCACCACCACGGCTGTGGCAGGGCCAAATGTGTGAATTAAGCCATTGCAGGGTGCCCTGCCCCCACCCCACTGGGAAAGGCTTTCTTGGCAACCATCCCCTTTCAGAGCCCATTAGAAAAGTGCACATTCCCTTGGTCTCACTGGCTCCAATCAAGTGTTGGGGGATGGGGAGGGGAAGCATTACAGGCTGCTATTAGCCAATGTTGAAAGCTTCTGTTTTCCGCCCCTACCCCCACCTTGCAGTGCGAGATCCCAGCTTGGCCAGGAATCAACCAGGCGTTTTGTTCCGAAGTAGCAACTCATTTTTATCAAAGATGGAATGCAGAGTTGCAGTTGTTTCTAATGCCTGTGCATGGCAACCAGGGCTCCTGCTCCAAGCATCCCTGAGTCCTCTTTTCTCTGCAATTTGCTTTCTTGCCTATCCCTTTCTCCATCCAAAAATTAGGTGCAGAGCTGCTCAAATGCCTCAGAATTAAGGGGGGAAAGCTGCCGAAATTCATAGTATCTTTATTAATGTGTTTATTTTACATGCAGGCTTTGGTGATGATCATAACTCCTTAAAGCCAACCTAAAATTACCCAAGGACCACAGCACTGCCGTGTGATGGAAAGAGCTCTAAGCCGGCTTCTGCCTACCATACACCCCACACACGCCCCCAGCCTTATGTTGAGCAAGTCCCTTCCCCTCTCTAGGGCTTAGAGTACCCACTGGTAAGCAGAGATTGCCTGGATCTGCTTTCCTTAACCTTTTTTGGTCTCAAAAACCTTTCTGCTGAAAGCTGTGGACCCTCTCCTCAGGAAAAAATGATGTATTCATTCATTCATTTGAAAAATATTTATTAAGCTCCTACTAAATATGCATATATAGACATAATTTGAAATTCCATTTCAGGGTCTTTACAGGAAAAAAAAAAATCCTGGTTATGAATTCTGCACTGAGCATATATAGAGTCTTATCTAGAAAGACTATGATGATTCTAATAAAGGATCATAAAACTACCAGCCAGGTAGATGCCAGAGGAGGCAGGCAGCGAGGTGGTCAGTACAAAGGTGATCTCCAGCTTCCCATCCCTTCCCCATGCCCCCACCGGCATGTGCACAGGCAAACGTGTGCACGACCCGCCTGGAATGTGCTGTTTCTGGGCACTTGGTCTGCAGGAAGCTGGCGGCAGCCCTGGAGAGACGACAAACATGTCTCTTCTATCCTGGGCTTTATTTTTCTCACGGTCTCTGAAAGGGCTGCGATCAGGTGATACGTGTGGGACTGCTCCCCGTACAGGTGCGGAGCAGGTACCGAGGGGAGGAGAAAATCCACCCTGTGTGTACTTACTCAAGGCTCTTTCAATAGCCCTCCCAGGATAGCTCTTGGCAAGGCAGCTACCACGTCTCTGGCAGGCTGGAGGGAATCTGAGTGTGAGAAAGTCAGTCAAGCGGAGGAAAAGGAAAAAAAAGCTTCGGGTCCTCAGGCAAAATACCTTTTTTCTTCTTCTCTCACTCTCTCCTTTCTGTAGCTTTAAACCAAACCCACAAACCATTCCGATACCTAGAGGACAAAGGGGAGTCTCACTAGAGACGCAGTTTATTTGTTTTATGGTTTAAAAGTAAACAGGTGATACAATAAGACAGAGAAATCACCCTCCTGGGGTGAGGGTGGGGAGGTGGGGGAGGAATGAGACACACAAGCCCCTGGTTGTATTTATTGGGCATGATACAAAGTAGGAGAGTCACTGTGTTTTGCTGATATCACAGTGGGATCAAAGAAGTGACCTCCACTGATGAACAGGGTTCGATTTTCTCTCTGCTTTAGGAAGGGGAAAAGGATGACTGAAAAATAAAGACTGTTTCTAAGAGGAGCTTTCCAAATCCCAAAGCCTCTTCTTGAGTTTAGAAACTTACTCCCCCATTTGAGAAGGGGTGGAGAGAGCACCAACTTGGTCCTATTTTCACTGCGCAGGATAAGAATGCTAAAAAATAATCTATGAGCACATTTGCAAGAAACTTCCTTCTTGAATGGTTAGAGTGGAAAGATAGAGAGTTCATGGAAATTTTTTCTTTTGTTCCAGACAAATTCATGGCTAATTTTTGGTTACTTGAGCCCTCTGTCCCTTTATCTAAAAATGGGTGTGTGTGTGTGTGTGTGTGTGTTTATGTGTGTGTTTTAAGTTACTTGCTCATTCTACCAGGCTAAGCACTCCTAAAGTGGCAATAAACAAGTTGTTGATTAACTATTTGACCCATGAAGCTGCTTTAGGTATTGCAATGAAACTATATTCCATTCTCCATGCACCTTCAGGGCGCCAAATCCTGAGGGGCAACAGAATCAGATGAAAAAGTCTCTTAGAAGGGACAGGTGGTGGCATCCCCTGCTAGGAAATTAGGGCCCAACAGCAGGCAGCAGCCAATGTCACAGCAGAGCTTTGTAAAGGAAGCACTAGTTCTGAAAGATTTGGGGTGCGGGGGGCCTGGAAAGAGTTAACATGCTTCCCTGGGAAGGGTTTACTTCCTTGGAAGAATCTGGGTCAGTGTATTTGTGCAGTTTCTTAAAAGTCAGACACTGAGTAGAAGCATTTTAAGAAGCTTGCAAAGCTTATTGGGGACATTGCAGAAAGAAAGGTAACTTCACAGGCTCATCACCTTTCACCAAGAAGATTTTAAACACACAGGAAAACTCCACGTTTTCCAAAAGCAACAGACAATTTTCTGTCATCACCACTTTTCCATCTGTTTAAAATAAGAGAGAAAAGTCCTACCCTATTGGCCCAGGTTGCAGGTCAACAAAGGAGGCATTGTTCATCATTTCTTCTGAACATGATAGGGCACAGCCCACTCTGCAGTGTGTTAAGAAAACACAAAAAAATCCCAGAGTAGCCCAAGGGGCAAGAGTGAGTAAACCAAGCCTGCAATGAGGTAAATGTTTGGCTGCAGACTCAAGGGCTCTCCCGGAAGGTGGAAATGAGGCTTAGAAGGTTAATATGGTCAGAGCCACAGTGACTCCTTAGACGCCTAGTGGAGTGGTGGGGGAACCAGGAACATTGTGTTAAAGGGTAGGCAGGTTTCTGTTGAACTCAGGTCATTGGACAATGTGCAGTCAATGCCCAAGTGAGCTGGATCTAGGCAGGTGCTTCTGGGCATCAGCCTGCACCTGTCACATAGGAACTTTCTTTACTAGCTTAAACCTCCTGACTGGCCTCTCTGCCTCCAACCCTGCAATCCACTCTCCACACTTGCCAGAGCCATCTTTCTAAAGGGGAACACTGATGTCCCTTCTCCACTCAAGAACATTTTGTGGCTCACCATTGTCTAAAGATAAGGTCAAAAGTCCTTTAGCAAGAATGTTTACAGGGCTCAAGACATGGCTTCAAGCCTCCTCCTCCAGTACCTTCACACAGCCTGGGCTCTAGACAATGTCCCCTGATCTCAAGTTCCAGAGTCTTGACCCTTTTTTTTTTTTCCCCCAGACAGAGTCTCACTCTGTTGCCCAGGCTAGATTGCTGAGGCGTCAACCTAGCTCACAGCAACCTCAAACTCCTGGGCTCAAGCGATCCTTCTACCTCAACCTCCTGAGTAGCTGGGACTACAGGCATGTGCCACCATGGCCAGCTAATTTTTTCCATATATTTTTAGTTGGTCAATTAATGTCTTTCTATTTTTAGTAGAGACAGGTCTCCCTCTTGCGCAGGTTTCGAACTCCTGACCTTGAGTGATCCACCTGCCTTGGCCTCCCAGAGTGCTGGGATTACATGCCGTTAGGCACTACGCCCGGCCATAGTCTTGGCCTTTAATGCCATGGGTACTTCCGTCCTACCCAGCCCTCATGACTCAGCACATTGCCAGCACCCAATCCTACCTATTTTTAAGGTAGACAGGCCACCTCCTCCAAGTTTTCCAAGGTACCCCAACTTGGGAGTAATTTAATTCTCCTGAACCTCCATAGCATCTTACCTCTAACTAGACAGGTAACTCTCTTGAACCTAAGGTCTCCCGCAGGAATCTCCTGGGAAATACCTAGATGTCAGCTGTGCTCCTGAGTACACGGGTCTCTAAGCTGTGTGCTTCCTGAGGGCAGTAACCCTCTTATTCATTCCTGAAACCCCAGATGGGCCAGCAATACTGTTGTCCATACAGGCGTGGTTTCATATTACGTTTAGGTTCTCCTGATCTGTCAGGCCATCATCTAAACCCTAACAGAAATGAAAGACTGAGGAATGCCCCCTCATCTATCAGACAATCAGCGGCTGTCTGCCTCCGCAGTTGACTGCAAACCTCTTGTAGGCTGCCACTGTATGTCTCGCAGTGGTAAGCACAGGGTTTAACACAGTCTGGCACTGAGCGTGCCTTCCATAAGGAAAGAGAGGGGCTTGCCCAAGGTCACCCAAAGTCGGGAACCACTGGATCCCATCCGGGACGGGATCTGGGGAAATCATTGACAACATCATCTCAGTGGGGAGCTCGGAGGCAGGAAGGAATGAAGTGTCTGAGAAGTGTGTGCCAGGCCTCCGGGACGCGGGAAGGGCTGAGGGGGCGGGGGCGACATCAAACAAGGCTCGCGGCTCCCGGGCAGCCCCGCCGCCAGAGCAGGGAGCCGAGCCTGGGCTGGGGTGGGGGCACGGGGGCGGGCGGCCCGGGCAGGAGGGAGGCGGCCGGCCGGCCGGGGCAGTGCGCGCCGCCCGCCCCGCTCGGCAAATCCCCCAGGGAGGCCGCCGCCAGAGCCCTGGCGCTCCCGGCCCGGCGCCCGCCACGTGGCACCCGGCGGCGGCGGCGGCGGCTCCTCCCGGCGCGCGGCCCGGCCAGCCGGCAGCACGCAGCCGCCCGCGCCGCCCGCCTCCTCCCGGCCGCCCGCCGGCGGCCTCCCGGGCGAGCGAGGGGGAGCTGCCCGCCGCCCTGGGCCGGGGGAAGGGGCGGGCAGCGCGAAGCCGCTCTAACCGCAGCCGCCGAGCGGAGGCAGGAGGCTGACCCGGCCGCTTCCTAAGTGCGGTCAGGCATCTCGTGACCGCGGCGGGCGCCCAGGGCCCCGCGGGGGGAGGAAGGGCGGGAGCAAGGAGCAAACAAGGAGGCCCCTTCTCTCCCCCGGCTGTTGCTGGTGAGGTCGCCGGCCGAGTTAAAACCCCAAGCCCGAAGTTGGGGGTGGGAGTGGGGGTTGGAATAATTCCCCACTCCCCGCCCGGGCGTGCGCTCCCCGCCCGGAAGAGCTGACCTTGGCCCGGGGAGGTGGGGGTGGGGAAAGAGGGTGAGCGCCGGGGCTCGGCTCGCAGCCCGCCGCCCCCTCGGACTCCTGGCCCCGCGGGGCCGGAGGAGGGGGCCCCGGACACACACACACACCCCACACGCAGCGCGCGCCAATGAGCCCGGGCCAGGCGCAGGGGGCGGGGTTTTCCCAGGCTCGAGCACAGCAGCTGCTATTTACCTTCTTGGCTTCTCCCGGGGACCAGGAACCAGCCCCCGCTCTCCGCCGCCCGCCGCCGCCCCCCGCCTCCCTGCCCCTGGGGCGCGCGCACACACACTCACACACGCACGCACACACACATCCTCCCGGCCAGGCCGCAGCCGCGGCGGCAATAAAACATCCTGGCACGTGCTCCGGCTCCAGGCGCGCCCTCGCCGGCCGGCTGATGTCAAACTGCAGCTCGGCTGGTGTAGCTCTTAAAGGGCCCGCGCGCCGGGTGCCGAGGCTGCCTCCGCCGCCCGCGGGGCTAGGAGGGAGAGGCCACCTCTACGTGCCGCGGAACCTGGAGCCTCTAGGGGGAAAGGGAAAGGGTGGTGAAGGAGCGCGGGCGTCTCTGAGGCATTGCCATCAAAGCCCCCCTTGTTCATTTTTCATTTGAAATTCCATTTCCTTTCTACTCAGTTGGAAATTATTCTGGCTGTTTCCTGGGGAAACGCGGGGTCCACGTCCCCAACTGCAGAAAAATAATGAGAGATTGGGGTGGAGGTGAGCATTCAAGAACCACCTTGCTCCGAAAAACCTGCAAATGTAAGGTTGGAAGGCAAGTTTTCCTTTTTCTGCATGCAAAAAGGAAAAAAAAATGTCTTTTTTTCTGCGCAGTCTACCTTCATCTCCCTGAATGTACAGTATGAGCGGGAAATCACTTATAAGTGTCGGTAATTCACATCCTTGCGCGAGTTCCTCCCTTTTAACCACTGCTAATATCTTTTTTTCTCGTTTTATACCTGTTTTTAAAATGTTTCAAATGAACTTATTACAATCAAATCGGTTCTATTACATATAGAAAAGGGAATAAAAAGCAAACACCCTGGCCCCAAAAGAAATAGACTAAACTAAAACCAAAGCGGAAAAATCCTCTTTTAAAGCAAAGCCCAGAGGGAAGAGTAGCAAAGGGTTAAAATCCTTTTGATTGACGTTGTAGCCTCCGGTGCCCTGGGCTCAGGCGCGCGCCATTGGCCGCCAGACCTTGTGCCTGGCGGCCAATGGGGGGGCGCGGTCCACGAGCGGTGCCGCGTGTCTCCTCCTCCCATTGGCTGAAAGTTACTGTGGGAAAGAAAGTTTGGGAAGTTTCACACGAGCCGTTCGCGTGCAGTCCCAGATATATATAGAGGCCGCCAGGGCCTGGGGATCACACAGGATCCGGAGCTGGTGCTGATAACAGCGGAATCCCCCGTCTACCTCTCTCCTTGGTCCTGGAATAGCGCTACTGATCACCAAGTAGCCATAAAATATTATAATAAACCCTCAGCACTTGCTCAGTAGTTTTGTAAAGTCTCAAGTAAAAGGGACATAAACAAAAATTTCTTTTTTGTGAAGGACTCCAAAAATAAAATTCTCTAGGGATTTAAAAAAAAAAAAGAAAGAAAATGCCAGCTGATATAATGGAGAAAAATTCCTCGTCCCCGGTGGCTGCTACCCCAGCCAGTGTCAACACGACACCGGATAAACCAAAGACAGCATCTGAGCACAGAAAGGTAAGGGCGGTACCTGTATCTCTCTGCGGCCCCCCCAAATTAAGTAGGGGTTGGGGGGCTCCTTTCTCTCCTGAATCCCTGGGGTGAAATGGCAGATCCCATAGGAACTCAGGGCCCTTTTATTTTTATTTCTTTGCAGTCATCAAAGCCTATCATGGAGAAAAGACGAAGAGCAAGAATAAATGAAAGTCTGAGCCAGCTGAAAACACTGATTTTGGATGCTCTTAAGAAAGATGTAAGTGGGGAATGCTGCTCCTTTTAATAAATAAATGAATACTGTTTCTCAGCTACTGAGAGTGAAACCCCCAGCCTGAGGGATGTAACACCCACCACCACTGCGTTCTCCTAGGCGGGAGGGCCGGGGTCGAAACATCGGCGCCACGGCCAGAAGGGACCCCTCAGCACTTCGAGGCAGCTGACAGGGTCTCACCTCCCTCCCTTGCCTCCTCTTCTGTGCAGAGCTCGCGGCATTCCAAGCTGGAGAAGGCGGACATTCTGGAGATGACAGTGAAGCACCTCCGGAACCTGCAGCGGGCGCAGATGACGGGTGAGGGCGGCTCGCCGCGTCTCCCTCTGCGGGCGTCCCTCTCGCCCTGCGGTGATTCCTTCCAGACTTCCGTCCGTGGCTGTGGGAGGCATTCAGCTACATTTTACTGCCTTGGCTCACTCTCGCGTTCCCACGGTCTGGGGCTTATTTATAGCCACAACTCCAAGTTGTTACTGTTCCGGAAAGGGAAGAAGAGGGGTTGTAGCCGCGAGGTGGCGGGCGGCTTGGCTGTGGGGGAAGCGGGTAGGGGCGAAAGGACTTAGGACCGTGGCGGTTTTGAGCTGCGTGGAGCCTGGAGGTTAACCGGTTTAGCACTCTCCCCTCCCCCATTTCGCAAGGGGAAATGAGGCTCCGAGGGCGGATTGGGGAGCATTGCCCAAGGTCACACAGTATGCGGGGGTGGGGGCGACAGATCTAGGGCTAAGATCGGTTTAAATGGAGCGACCGAGAACGGGGAGGGAGTGTCTCGGCTTCAGTCGCCGCGCTAGCGTGGAGAGGTGGCTGGTTTTTCTAAACCCACCCCACCCTCCCAGCTGGAGGCAGTTTCACGGGCGCGTGGTCAGGGAGGCACGCCACAGGGACCTCCCAGGGCGGGAGACAGTGGCCACCGGGCCAGGGCCGTTCAGTGACCCGGCTGTCTCCTTCTGGCCCGCAGCCGCACTGAGCACAGACCCGAGCGTGCTGGGGAAGTACCGCGCCGGCTTCAGCGAGTGCATGAACGAGGTGACCCGCTTCCTGTCCACGTGCGAGGGCGTTAACACCGAGGTGCGCACCCGGCTGCTCGGCCACCTGGCCAACTGCATGACCCAGATCAACGCCATGACCTACCCCGGGCAGCCGCACCCCGCCTTGCAGGCGCCGCCGCCGCCCCCGCCAGGACCTGGCGGCCCCCAGCACGCGCCGTTCGCGCCGCCGCCGCCGCTCGTGCCTATCCCCGGGGGCGCGGCGCCCCCTCCCGGCGGCGCACCCTGCAAGCTGGGCAGCCAGGCTGGAGAGGCTGCTAAGGTGTTCGGCGGCTTCCAGGTGGTACCGGCTCCTGACGGCCAGTTTGCCTTCCTCATCCCCAACGGGGCCTTCGCGCACAGCGGCCCTGTCATCCCCGTGTACACAAGCAACAGTGGGACCTCCGTGGGCCCCAACGCAGTGTCGCCTTCCAGCGGCTCCTCGCTCACGGCGGACTCCATGTGGAGGCCGTGGCGGAACTGAGAGGTTCAGGCCACCCCTCCCCTTAAATTCCCCAACCCATCTCTCTTCCCTCCGGACACTAAACAGGAACCTGGATACCAGGAGAGAAGAAGACTTTTGTGATTAAGTGGTTACTTTGGGGTTTTTTGTTTTGTTTCTAAAAAGTTACTTTTTTGTAGAGAGCTGTATTAAGTGACTGACCATGCACTATATTTGTATATATTTTATATGTTCATATTGGATTGCGCCTTTGTATTATAAAAGTTCAGATGACATTTCGTTTTTTACACGAGATTTCTTTTTTATGTGATGCCAAAGATGTTTGAAAATGCTCTTAAAATATCTTCCTTTTGGGAAGTTTATTTGAGAAAATATAATAAAAGGAAAAAAGTGAAGGCTTTCTTTATGTCTTAGAACTGATTATTTGAGAATATATAAAAAGAGGCCTTGGGTGGAATTTGAATTACAGGTAATCTGTGAATTTGGCAATTAGCTCTTTTGTTATTAAAAGAACATTTTTAAAAAAATCCATCAAACCTTTTACCAACCCTACACAAACTAAAAAGACTAAATTCCATTTAATTTATAAGAACATGTCTAATATGGCTTCCTTTATAAACTCCTAGTCAATCTCTTTGAAGGATTTCTAAAAAATATTTTAAAGTTGCAGTTGGGTAAGTCTGGGTTCTTGTTCCACTGGCTCCTGAGAAGGGCTGAACAGGACTGAATTCATGAAGTTAACAGATCCAATCCTATTGCCCATTGCACATTAAGGATAGCTCCTGCAGTTTTACTCTCCTTGGGTAACTCACCAACATCCAAAGTAAAAACACTCAATCACTGCAACCAACCTCCTGCCTTCAAGTGTTGGGGGAGGGGTCCTCATTAATTAGGTGCAGCTAGACATTCACTAGCACCCAAAAGTTTGAAATGCCTCTCTGCACCCTCTTCAAGCAAGCTGAAAAGGTCAACAGATTCCTTCTGCCAAGGGACAGCTAGTTAGACTCCCAAGGGGAGCCTGAGCCCAGATGATTAACACCAGACATGTGTTTTTGATAAGTTTCTGTGCTTGACTCTAATAGAGAAAGCATGTGGGGGCCGCACTGGCAGGCACACAGGCCATCTTCCCCTTTTAATACAAACAGCAAGCGACCCCTTCGCTTGGTCATGCCCCATTTCCAGGCAAGATGTGGGCTCCAGATAGAAGCAAAAGGGTTGTCTCGGGTTTCAGCTCACATAACCCTCCTTAACAAGTCCTAACTCAAAGCGGACAGCTTTAAACTGTGCCAGGATCTGCAGGGAATTTCTTCCAAATCCCATCACAAAGGCTTGTCAGATTTTGTCAGATTTGGCCAGGTGTTTGACTGCATCCAGGTGTTGGGGAAATGAAAACCACGAGCCCTGCGAGACCAGACACATCAGCCGCGCTGTGGGTCTGGCGGGCGCGCCCTCCTCCCCCACCGCCGGCCAGTCCTCCTCCCCGTCCTGGCCCCTCCCGCCAGCCCACTCCCACCCCCTTTTTCTTAGAACGGCTTCTGGGAGGAGGATGAGGCGGGAGAGATCAATCTTTGAAGCTCTCCTAACAAAGATAAAGCCAACGATTTTCTGTCTTGTTTCAAAAGCTTTACCTCTACCCCGCCTTGCTCTGGCCTTTCCCACAGGCCAGTGTGGAGAGTGGCTCTATTGTAGGAACGATCTAGCAGACAGCAGTCAGTTCTACTCAAATACCTCGGACCCAGCTTCTGCCCCAGAGGGAGAGGTTTAAAAGGTACTTTCTTTGAATTTGGCCTCCACTTGCCTTATTTGTGTACATGAAAGGTGTCCAGGACACCCTCCACCAAAGAAATACACACACACTTCTTTATCACGTTTTATCACGTCACTTTTCCACGTTTCCCCTCTTGTTTAAACACAAACGTAACATTTGCTCCGCTAAGACACCCAACCCGAGCTCCAATGCTTCATTTGGTAAGCCTGTCCTCTGGACTCACCAGGAATCTTTAACTGTCCCGGTAGAAATAATCCAGACCACAGATTCTCATTTTTATAAACGAAGTTCCTTTACATTGGTTTTTTAAAGAAAATTCGCAGAAGAAAAACACAGAGCAATCTCCACACCAGTTGAAAATTAAATTTGTCTTTACCTATGCTGAAGAGGAACAACTGAAAAAATATTTTTATTACTATCACCAAAAATACATAAATACCTTCATAGATACTTTACTAGGGAGGGGGACTAAATCAAAGGAAAGTAAGTAAAATCTGGAGGCTTTGGGAAAATAATTAGTGATTTGAAAATAACATGCTTCTTTTTTCCCTGAAATTTGGGTATTGACTACTAGATGAGGCATTTGTTTTTGTACAATATGGGGAGACGGTGGAGACCCCAGGCTCCCATGGGGACTTTTAGGTTCTTGTCCCAGCTATACCCCCAAACTCACTCTGTCACCTTGGATAAGTCGTTTCTTTTCTCTGGGACATTTACAAATCCATACAAAGAGCGGATTAATATCTAGGACACAGTACCCTCCTGCACCCTGGCTGTTTCTGAAGTAACTAGCTGGGAGAGAGGCAACTTCAATCTGGCCTCCCTGGAGGTCCCCCGGGCCTGGCCTAATTAAACGGCCTCAGGGCACACCCAGCAGCCCCTCTCCCTTGCCCCCGGCAGTGCTGATTAATCTGGGAGATAAGGCACAGCTCCAAGCTCTGCGTCCGGATGCGGGCCGCGGGCCTCGGCCGCCGCGCGTATTAGCCTCTCAATGGAGACCTTCCGGGGCCCCGGCCCCCCGCCGTCTCCAGCAGCATCCGGAGCGGGAAGGGCGCCGAACTGGAAGGCGGGGTGAGGTCTCCTCGGTCAAGACTAGAGCCTTCTCCAAGCGGTGCATTAGCGCGACTCGGAGGCTTGCCCCTCCCCACCCCACGTGTTTCTGGAGTGGGGACTCGGGGGTTTAACTGGACCTCCTCATCGTCACCACCGTCCCGGGAAACCTGTCATTAAAGTCAATTAACTTTTCCCACACCCCTTGGCCGGTAACAACCCGCGGCTAGCTTCCTCCCCGGCTCCTAAGTGTAACCAGATGGGCGGACGAGCTGTCCCTGCCGTGCGCCCGCCAGGGCGGCCCGGGGGTCCCAAGGAGGCCGCTGGGGCCCACGGCCCGGGCGGGAGCAGGCCGGGGCGGCCACGCCGGCCGGCCTGGAGGCCCTGCGGCCAAGGTGGTTTGCTTAGCAGGCCCGGCTGCTTTCTGGCAGGAAATGAATAGCTCCCAGATGAGCTCAGGCAACCTGAGAGGTCGTGAGAACGGCGCGAACCCCCGCCTGTGCAGCCGGCAGCCTGCCAGGCCGCGGGGGGAGCGGGCGGCGGCGGGAGGCCGGGAGGCCTGGCGGGCGGGCGGGCGCGCGGGCGGGCGGCGGCGGGGGGAGGAGGTGGAGGGAGCCGCTGACACACGAGCCCGCGCCCGCTCCCGCTGACAGGCAGGCCGCCGCCCGCGCCCGGCCGCCTCCCCCGCTTCCCCCGCCCCAGGCCCCAGCGCCTCCCAAGCAGCAGGCCCAAGCCGCAGAAATGCGGCCGCCCGGCCCCGCTGGGGCCTGGGGGTGGGGCCGCCTGCCAGTGTTTTTCCAGTTCCCCCGGTAGCTCCGGGCCGCATTTAGAAGCCGGGAAACTGGGCCGAGGCCAGTGCCAGGGCACTGGAGGCCCTCGCGGCCTGCGGAGCACTGCCAGGCGCTAGGCCAGGCCAGGGCAGGAGTGGGCAGGGAGGGGCGAGGTGAGGACATCTCAGCCCCTAGAGTGTACCAAAAAAAGCCCTGCCACCAGACAGCGACTCTGGACGACTTTTTTTTTTTTTTTTTTAAGAATCTCATTTCTAAAAGCCCTGAACACCTACTAAGTGTCCAGCTGGCCTGCGGCAGGCGCTAAGAAGATAACGCTAATTCAGGCAGAGCTCCTGCGCACACCGGGCTGTTTAGGTAGGAGATAGACAAACACACAGTGACTCATCCCAGGCTTGATGTGCTAAGTGCCAAAACTGAAGTTTAGACAAAGGGCACCTAGAACAGAGAGATTAATTTTGATTAGAGGAAACCAGGCCAGGGAAGTTTTTTCAGAGATTTGGCACTTGAAGCCGAGAGGTGAAACATGAGTTCAACAGGAAGAGTTAGGAATAGGAAGGTGAGGAAAAACACAGAGATGAAAATATATAAGTCTAGTTTGGGGAATTTCAGGAAGTCCACCATAGGGTTTTATTTAAAATTTCCAAATATGCAAGTTGCTTTAGAGGTCGAAAAAAGAGGGACACATTATCTGCTTTGGTCCTTGGTTTACTGCTGGGGTTAGAAGCACATGATCTGGTTCCAGGTTGCTTAGGTTTTCGAGCCCAAGGCCAATTATTTAACTTCTCTGTGCCGGAGTTTTGTAACTCTGTGTCTGATTTGTAACTTAGGGCTCAGGAGGTAGTTCTTCATAGGGTCGTGAGAATGAAATGAGTAAATGCACTTAGAGCAGTTAGAATGGTGTGTAGCACATAAGCCCTCAATGTGTATCAGGTGTCATTAGGATTGTTAACCACAGTGAGGGACGTTCACCAGACAAGAAAGCCACCCCTGGCCTATGCCCAATGATTTCAGGATCTGCTTGTAATGGCATCAGGCGCCTTATGAAAGGACCACTGCTTCTTCCTTAGTTTCTGAATTTCATTCAATAATTATTGAACCAGGGACTATGAGAATAAAGGGGGAAAAAAGCATGACCTCTGTTGCTATAAAACTCTCTGGTAGGAAAGACAGGTTAAAGAAAAAGAAAAAAAAGCCAAACAAACAAAAAATCCCATGAATTAGTCTGTATTAAGTGTGCAGTGGTGGTACAAAAGAAGTTTGTAAATTGTAACAGGTAACTTTTGGGTCCTCCAAATTACGATTAAGTTTTGTGACCATAGAAATTGCTGTCACAGTAAATAACTAGTCAAATTTCACCTAAGAAAAGTTATTGTCAAATGATGAACTTCAAGATTAATCATTTTACAATCCTAGCATCTTCTGAACAAGCGTAGTCACCTGCATGTTGTTGAGGAACTGGACTAGGAGTCAGGGAATCTGGGTCCTAATTCCAAATGGGCTGCTACCTGTGAGATGCTGGGCAAGTCCCCTTACGTCTCTGGGCTTCAGTTTCCTCATCAGCAAAGTGGGAAGTTCTGGAAGATCAGAAAGTCTGTGAAGTCCTTTCAATTCCATAATCTGTGTTTCTCTGTCCTCAGCATGCCTCTGTGGGTTTTTACAGTTTAACACATCTTCTGTGGCTGTAACAACCTATGTCAGGCATACATGAGAACTTTCAACCAAGGTCCTGGGATGATTTTACAGCCAAGTATTTCCATCTGCAGTTGAAGATGTCGAAACCGAGACCTGAAGGATGGGCATTGTAGTTCAGTGTTAAAAGAAAATAGGCCACACGTTAGATTCTTGGAGACCGGCCACATTAGTGGGAATCCTGTCCACTGTGTGGCACATCAAAGGAAGACAGCATTGACAGACTGTGCTCACATATCCGCTACTGAAACCCTATCCTTTGCTGTGATATCAGAGTAGCAAGAGTTAAAAACACCACCACTTTCTCTCTTCATCCTAAAAAAATTTCTGTTCGTCGTTTCACTTGCCCATTTCTTTTCTACAAAGAGACTGTGATCCATTGGTTATCAAGACTCTCTCCATTTAGGAAATGTATTTCTCCAACTAGCTAGAGATGTTCCCATTAGTTCATTTACTGAATTAAGTAAACTTACTGAACTAGTCTGACTAAACAAGACGGTCAGTCTGAATTAGTGGAAAATCTAAATTTTAAATATCTATTATAAAAAGCAGTAACTTTGCAAATACAGTGAGTCTGAATTCATAGTTTACAAAAGCACTTGCTTTCATAAAACTAATGCATTAAAGTCATTTAAAGACTCTGTTCTTTTTAGCAGGTTAAACATGGCTCTGGCAATCTTATTTATACTATATATCTTTGTTTATAGTAAGGATAAGAGAAGCCATGATTGCAGCCCTACTAATTGGAATCTAAATTAATAATAAAGCTTTACTATAGCTATTCTTTCTGTGTTCTGACATGTTTCCAGTTCTAATTTGTCTTTAGTCAAGCGGGGATCAATGCATTTTTTTCCCTAGAATTGCAAATATGACTTAATGATAGCTAGGTTATTTAAGGAACCCTATTTGTTTCTTAAATATTTTGTTTTTCCAAATGTGATCTGCTTTCATGTTCACCTAGCTTTACTGGTTTAGTTATCCACATGAGACATGAAATTTATAAATCCAGTTTACAAAAACTTTAGCCTAAAGAAACACTATTGCAATTGACAAACACTACCCCAAACTTTATGTTTTCTGCTACATAGCTTCTCTTCTATTGGCTTCCCCCCACACACACCAGCTATATTGTTATAAAATCTGTCCCTAAGACATAAAAATGTAAAACAAAAATATTATTCCTTAACAGGGCCGAGAGAGAACAAATGCAGTATGTCAAATCTGTTTCAGAAGCAACTGCCATAAATGACATTTAAGATTTATTAATAGCCACCAGAATTGTTTCCCGGATGAAATAAGGCAATGTCTAGTATAAGCTTTCATTTAATTCTTTCCCCTTTTTCCATAGATAAGTATAAAAGTGCTTAAAGTATGTCTTCATTTTAGTAAATACCCAAGAAAGATCTATGGTGGGGGATGGGATACAAAGCTTGAAGAAAGGCTTCCAGCACCCCAGATTTGTAAAGGACAAATGCTGTTGAGGACATGGTCATTCTTTCCTGCATTCTGTTCCATAATTATGACCCATATGATTATGCTCATACAAATAGAATTTGTGGGATTGGATAGATATTTCTCCCAAAACTCTACATTTTTATTAATTATTATTATTACTTTATTAAGCCATCATGAAATTGGCCATTAATACCTCACAGAGGAGAACAGCCTTCTAAAAAACAATGATACTAAAGACTTGTGTTATTTTATTTTGCTTTCTTGTTTTAGAGTTGGGGGAGGAGCAAGAGGGGGAGGCCCCGTTTGGAGGGGAACATATTATAATACATGATGAACTCTGAAACTGCTTGTGTGTGATCCCTGAGATTCCATTTTGGGTTCAAAACATGGAGTTTTCATCTAGAGAAGAGACATTTTGAGACAGTTTAATGCTGGGAGCAGTTCAGAAAAGATGACTTCAAATGTTGTTCTTGCCTCAAATATTTGCACAGCTCCTGTATCAAAGACTTAACTGTAGTCATATTTATGTTCATACACACTTTCAAAAATAGGAGTTTGATTTCAAGTAATCAATTGTTTCAAGATATAGCAATCGGCTTCTAACTAGATGTTGGGCTAAATTCAACATAATTTTTAAAAAGCCAAGTTTCTGTGTTTAGCCTACAACCTCCAGATCTCCACTTAGTACTTTGTCTCATCTGATGGATACCTCCGCATTTCCACTGTCCTCTCTGGACACTTGTTCCATTTTAAATAAACACCCCTCTCCCTATAGCCGCCGTGTGAACCAGACCTCATTGCCTGGCTCTGCCATTCTTTTGAGCCTAGTGGATGGATGACTCTGCTGTGGCCAGGGTATGTGGGTGACATGGGTTAGGAGGTGTGGCTTTGGCCTGGATGTTCTCTGCCTCCCCCTACCTTTGCCATATCGTTGCTCCTCCTTCCTGAGGTAGAAATCTGTCCTTGTTGCCATCTAGCTCTCCCACTGTTTTGTTTCCTGTTCCTTGTCATCTCCTGACATTTCCCCTTGCTCACCGTCACCTGGCTCCATCCTTTCCTCCTTGCTTAGTGTCTTTGCTCTGGATCCTCCACCCCTTTATCAGATTGTGGCCCACAATGCATCTGCTTTTATTCCTAAATTTTGAACCTCCCTTACCTTTTTCCCCCCAGCATCTAAGCATGTTTATTTCTCTCTAATCTTTAAGAGCCACTCTGGGACCTCCCTCTTCCCTTCTCACCAAGAACACCTGGAGCTGGCTCAAGGCCCACACTGCCTCTCTGCCCCACTGCCTCTCTTCCCTCTCATGCCCACCCTTGCAGCCAGCCTTGCTCTGGGCCCTGCTCTCTACTGATGTACTCTGGCCAGGGTCACTTTTCTGTCCTTGCCTCTGTCAACATTTGTGAAGTTTATTTATTTATTTATTTATTTTTGAGTCAGAGTCTCACTCTGTTGCCCGGCCTACAGTGCCATGGCATCAGCCTAGGTTGCAGCAACCTCAAACTCCTGAGCTCAAGCAATCCTACTGCCTCAGCCTCCTGAGTAGCTGGGACTACGGGCATGTGCCACCATGCCCTGCTAATTTTTTCTATATATGTTTTTAGTTGAGCAATTAATTTCTTTCTATTTTTAGTAGAGACAGGGTCTCGCTCTTGCTCAGGCTGGTTTCAAACTCCTGACCTTGAGTGATCCGCCAGCCTTGGCCTCCCAGAGTGCTAGGATTACAGGCATGAGCCACCCTGCCTGGCCATTTGTGAGGTTTTGACCATGTCCAAACCCATCCTTGAAATTCCCTTCTTCCTTACTTTCTGCAGCATCTCTTTCTTCTGAGTTCTTCTAACCTCTCGAAATTTCTCAGTTTTCACCATGAGATTCTTTCCTTCTGCCTTCTATCAATATCCTTTTTCTCTTACCACTCAGCTGCCCCTGGCATGATGGGCATCAGTGAAGATGAAGATGACTACCCAATCTGGCATCTTCAATCCAGAATTCTTTCCTGAGCTCCCAAACCATGGACTCAGCTGTTCCTGGGACATTTCCTTGGAAGTCTATGTCTCAGGCTCAATGCCACAACCCTGGGCCCCATCCCTACAGGATGCCATACCTCTGTTTTCTAGGCCCAATGTGTGTTACTCAAACCCACCGTCTATCTTGTCCCTGAATATCTCATGTTACCAGGAACAATCAGGCCTCCTGTCTTATGAATCTAAGCCACATTGTCACTGCCTCAGTGTAAGAGTTTTGAGTTTCTTGCTTTCTTCTCCTGTTAGACTGATCGCTTCACCTCAGGGCTTGCCTCCCTGCAATCCACTGGCCATACTCCACTCACATACTCCAGTCCAAACAACCATGTCTCTGGTAGAAAATTTCCCACGGCTTCCTATTCCCTCTATGACCAGAGAAACTTGCATGATTTGCTCCTGGCCTACTCTCCTCCCTCATTCCCTGCCCTCTCTCTACCCGCACGCAAAGCTGCTTCAGTGCCCAAGCCTTCCATGCTCTCTGGCTTCTGTCCCTTTGCACACTCTGTCCCTGTGCTGGAAGTTCCCCTCCTCCACTTCTCTACCCAGAAACCTTGCATGTCCTTCAAGAACGTGGCTCGGTTCATCTGCTTTGGGAAGTCCATCCTGATGCCTTCCAGTCCTCTGCTCTCAACCCTCCTGCTCTCTTCCTGGGGCATCTAACACAGCACTGCTCACACTAGACTAGTGTCTCCCCAGCCCAGACTATGCAAGTTTAGGGGGGAAAAGCAATGTATTTTTTCTGTGCCCGCAGCACCTGGAACAGTGGCTGGCATACTGAAGTCATACAGGAAGCTGTATAGTACTAGTATAGTGAAAAGGATGATGTTAATAAAAACAACTCACATTTGAACAATACTTTAAAGTTCACAAAATGCTTTCACAAACACCATTTCATTTGATCCCCAAAGCAAACCAGACAGGTAAGTAGGATGTATTATTATCCTCATATCAAATGTAGAAATGGACTGGCACAGTGGCTCACGCCTGTAATTCTAGCTCTGTTGGATGCCAAGGCAGGAACAGGAGGATTGCTTGAGGTCAGGAGTTCGAGACTAGCCTGAGCAAGAATGAGACCCAGCCTCTACCAAAAAAAAGAAAAGAAAAGAAAAAAAAAAAACCCAGTTGGGTTTTGCGGCATGCCTATAGTCCCAGCTACTCAGGAGGCTGAGAGAGAAGGATCTGCTTGAGCCCAGGAGCTGGAGGTTGCTGTGAGCTACAATGATGTCACTGTACTCTACCTAGGGAAATGGAGTGAAACTCTGTCTCAACAAAAACAAACAAGACAACTGAGCACCCCCTCCTCACAAGCCCCCAACCCTTTATTAAAAGCAATGTGGATATTAAGGCTCAAAAAGGGTAAGTGATTTGGCCATAGTGACTCCTAGAAAGTGACAGAGGCAAGGTCTCTGGAATCCACCTCTTCTGGCTATGAGCACCATACTAAAGCCAATCTCTATACCCCTTGCCTGCGCCTGCCAGGGGGCAAATGAGCTAGTTACAATCTCTGTGGCCCATGCATTTTTTCTGCATATATAAAAATCAGAATCAATTTGCTGGAAATCTGTTCTCACCCCTGGCTTGTTGCTGTAAAACATGTAGAACTAAAATAACTAAAATCTCTCATGGAATGAGAACTGCAGGTACTTTTTTCCTATCTCTTATAGGACACAGAATTAATACAATCAAAGACAATTTTTTAAAGCATAAAGATTAATAATCCTCAGCACATATTAATTACCAGGGATTTTGCAGAATTGAAAATTATGTAGAGAGAATGGGAAAATAAATCCTAAACTTTAAGAAGGAAGAAAAGTATCAGATTCTGAAGATCCTATTTGTGAGGCTAGTTTGAAAAAGAGTCATCTGTTAATAGGTGAATAAGTCACACTGTGACCCAGAGAAACCAGTGGGCAAATGCATGTCAGGGTGTAACAAGTGATTCCAAAGCCCCAGCTATGGGCAAAGCCACACCAGAAAAGCCACAAATACAGTGTGGCTGTTTGTCACAAGATCAATATAATCTCTGTAAGCAAAATGCTCCCTAGCCACAAAGCAGTTGCTGACTTTCCAGATATAATTTGTTTAGACTTTTCTTCCTGCCTGTGACGGCTGGTGTTTTGCATTCCAGTTTTGTGGTAGATTAAAATGAGTATTTGTTATCTGAGGGGTTTCTTCAGAAGAGATGCTACAGCTTCCTCAGGTCACCTGCAGCTCAGGCTACAGCACCTGAAGAGAAGGGTGTCCTGTGTCAGTGCAGATCAGTGACCCACACAACAGTCCCCGTGGGTGCTGGCTGGTCATTCAGTCATGGGATTAGTGCAGCATCTACTTTGTGCCAGGCACCGTTCCAGGCACCAGAGACAAAGCTTCAGCTCTCCGGAAGCTCACATTTCACTGTGGGGAAGAGAAGATATAAATGAAGAAGAGGATGTCAACTCATGGTAAATACTGTGAAGAAACAAAACAGGTTGCTATAAGGGAAGGGGACCGAAGCGGGGGTGGGATCTAAATTAGAGTGCATGGACAGAGAAGGCCTCCCTGAGGTGGCTCTAAAGCCGTGAAGGTCAGTAAAACAAAGCTGGCAAAGCAAAAGCCCACCCCAATTTTGAAGGCTCAGTCAATGAGTGTGGCCGGCCTGAGCAATGTTCATAAATGGCTGGCTCTCAGGGCAATAGATAGGAGCAGGGTCCCTCGCTGCTGTTCCTGTGATCATACAACTACTGAAAACATCTCTACAGTTTGCAAAGTGCTTTAAAAGTTTGAGGTAGAAACTACTTCAGAAACAACTAATGCAATCCATTTGTTTCCTGCATGAAGAGAAGGTCTCTGGCGCTGGTTGGCTTTGCATCCATTTGTACGTTCCACAGACGTCCTCTGAGCTTCTGCCTGTGTGCAGCGGTGGGCTGGGAGCCACGGGGATGCAGAGATGAACAAAATGCCAAAGGCCTTTAGGAGGATCCCAGGCTAGCAGGAAACAGAACATAAACCGCACAGGAGGGAAAGCGCTGACGGCGGCCATCCCAAGGCCCCGCCAGGACCTAGCTAGCGAGAGGTGAGCCAGAACTAGAACCCTGGACTCCAGACCTCCCATCTGGGCCTTTTTCTGCTTCAACTTTCCCCCAAATCTCTCAGCTTTGTATTTATTTTTACTTCCACCTAGAAAAACTTCCTGTCACCAGCTCCCCCTCCTTGCCAGTGCATTTGGCTAATACTTAGCCTTCAGGTACTACCACTTCAGCCACTGCCTCAGAAGCCTGCGGGAGCCTCCCGCCCCTGACTGTCTTTTTGTTGTGTTCTCACTTTTGCTGTCCTGCCATCAGTGTTTCCCCCGTCACACAGCTCATCACATGGGTCTGTGGGCTGTCGCTAGTGGCCACACTGCACCTCCAGGACCCATCACAATGTAGGGGCTCCGTAAATCTCTGTTAAACAACTGGGCAAATAGACATAAGCACCGAGCATCCTGCCACCACCCTGCACCCCACTGCTCCTTTGTCTCTGCTTTTCCTCCCTTCTTCTTTGCCTCCCTTCCCCCCCACACACACCTCCTCAGACCCTGGTGCACCTGCTGTCCTCACCAGGGCCCCGCCCAGACCTGCCTTCCAAGAAGTGCCCAGGAGGCCACCCATACTGAGTTCATCCACCACCTGGTCTGGGGTGGTCTGGCTGATGGGCAACAGGAGACCCGGGAATTACCCTGACCCACTGTGCTTCTCCCCAACTGGATCCCTTTGCAAGGACTGGGCAATCGTCTGCATTACCCTGTGAATGAGCTCCCAACCGCCCGAGCCCCCCACAGTGCCCACTCTCAGGATAAGACTGGGAGGAACACCAGGCTGTGGTAGGGAAAGAGAGTATGGGCGATTTATTTTTCTTTCCCCCAATTTCCAAATACTCTGTAAAGTAGTTATGCTGTGCTACTTTTATATCCAAAATGTTTACATTATTTAAAATGAGTCTTTGACAACAGCTTGGAGAACATATTTTTCTCTTCCGAACGCCAGTTATACTGATAGTCGGCACAGTTCAGCTCAGCATTTAATTACCCTCTTCCTAAGTCCTGAGTGTCTTTGTTGGGTCTCTCACTGCTAGACTGGCACATAGACACAAGTTTCTGCTTTTCTCTGCATCTCTCTACGAAGATCACCCCAGGGTCGATTGGCTTCTTTGTTCATGCCGCAGATTTTGAAACAGCCGCAGGACTTCTCCTGAGGCTGAGAAGGCTCTCCTCCTTCTCAGCCCTGCCTGAACTCTGGTTCTGCTTTTCCCTGAGCATGATGGCTACAAGTGCCTAAGTCTCTGAACTCGGCTCTCTGGTGCATTAAGGGGAAGGCAAATGTGTTGTCACTCCCCCAGTAAAGAGGTGGAGTTTTTTCTCCTCCCTTTGCTTCTGGTCTGGCCTTGTGACTACTCTAACGAACAGACGGCTAAACGCAAGGCTGTGCCCATTCCAGGCCTATGCCTTAAGCCTCAGAGCTTTTGCTTTTGCATGTTGGGGAGCCCTGATTCACCATCTAAGAAGTAAGCTACACTGATGGAGAGACCATGTGGAGCAGCCACATGGAGAGGGAGAGACACCAGTCATCCCTGCACCCCGGTGGAGCCCAGCCTGCCAGCCATCACTGCCAAGGCACCAAGCATGTGAGGGGCCATCTTGGATGCTGTGGCCGTGGAGACCCAAGATGGCTGCAGCACAGCCAACGTCCTAGGGGGCAGAAGAGTTGCCCGACTGAGCACAATCAACCCACAGAATGATGGGAGATAATGAAATGGTGGTTGTTTTAAGCCTATTAAAACCTGGCTCCTAAATATCATCAATGCAACCTATTGATGAGACAAAGCTGAATTTATTCCTTATTGCAATAAGTGAGAACACTGCCTGGCAAACACTGGCAGTGTTCCAAGAGGGAAAAGCAGGTCAAAATGTATTGCCAATTGAAAGCTCGATTTAAGGCAGCCTTTCAATATGGTCACTTGATTAAAATTGGGCAAGAATCACTATACAATAGTCCAAAATTGATGGAAACAGCAAAGGTAGGATTTTGAGACAAAGGACTCAAATAATTTTGGGGTACAAACTGTTGATGTTTTCCATTGAAGAGTTGATGGAAAGTTCCTTTAAGGAAAAATTAAACCATTTACCTGGGCAGGAGACTCCCAGAAAAATAAAGTCATACTAATGAAGACAGAAAAATAGCATGAGGTCATGTTACTACAGAAAGTAAGATAGTGGATGGGCATGGTGGCTCACTCCTGTAATCTCAGCACTTTGGGAGGCCAAGGCAAGAGGATTGCTTGAGGCCAGGAGTTCAAGACCAGCCTGGGCAACATAACAAGACTGCCTCTACAGAAAGTAAGATAGGGTTTATGTACCCATGGTCCAGGCTGAATGTGGAGATAGCTGGTTTCAGTTCTCAAGATGCTAAGTTTGGGGATGATTTATTATACAGCAATTAACAGTTGAGACACTCGCCGAACCTTTCACTTCTCAATGTTTGTATGTTTCTCAGTTCATTCATTCATCAAATATTTATTGAATACCTATTAGTGCCAGACACTGTGCTAAGCACTGGTGGTATACAAGACCAGGTCCTTGCTTTCTTGGGGCTTATTGTCATCAGGAAGAGAAAGACAATAAACCACTAAACAAATAAATTAGCAAGGTAATTTCTATGCTGATGAAGTGCTCTGAGGAAAATAAAATCGAATATTGGGGTTGAGTTGCTGGGGGCTGGAGGGATAGAGCTGTGTTAGAGGTAGTCCTCTTGAAAAGATAACATCTGCACTGGATGATATCTGAATGGTAGAAGGATTCAACCAGGTAAAGATCTAGGGCAAGAATATTAGAGGCAGAGGGCACAGCATGGGCAAGGTCTCCTAGGCAGCAAAGAGCTTGGTGTGCAAAAGAAACAGAAAGGTAGCCAGGCACGGTGGCTCATGCCTGTAATCCCAGTGACTCTGGAGATGAGGGGGTAGGATCTTTTGAGGTCAGGAGTTTAAAGCCAGCTTAAGCAACACAGTGAACCCATCTCTAAAAGATTTTTTTAAATTAGCTACTTGGGAGGCTGAGGTGGGAGGCTTGCTTGAGGACAGGAGTTGGAAGCTGCAGTGAGCTATGATTGTTATCAGTGCATTGTAGCC
Source organism: Microcebus murinus (assembly GCF_040939455.1). Taxonomy (NCBI): domain Eukaryota; kingdom Metazoa; phylum Chordata; class Mammalia; order Primates; family Cheirogaleidae; genus Microcebus; species Microcebus murinus. The sequence continues at coordinate 70,651,911 of NC_134104.1, read as the reverse complement.
TAGACAACAGAGTGAGACCCCATATAAAAAAAAAAAAAGAAAGAAAGAAAGAAAGAAAGAAAGAAAGAAAGAAAGAAAGAAAGAAAGAAAGAAAGAAAAGAAACAGAAAGGCCAATGTGCCTGACACATGATGATCAAAGGGAATGTGGTCCAAGTTGAGGCTTGGTAGAAGTCAGATCACATAGGGCCTTCAAGATCATGGTAAGACATTGGACTTGAGTCTAAGTGCAATGGGAAGCCCTATGGAGCAGCATTGCCTAAAAGAAATAAGATGTGAGCCATGAATGCAATTTTAAATTGTCTATTAGTCATGTTTAAATAAAATGGAAAAAGAAACAGGTAGAATTAATTTTAACAATATATTTTATTTAACCTAATATATCCAAAATAATATAATTTCAACATGTAACCCATACACAAAATTATTAAGGGGATATTTTGCATTCTTGTTTTGGTACTAACTCTTTGAAATAGGTTTGTGTAGTACACTTACAGCAACTCTCAGTTCAGAAATTTGGACAAGCCACATTTTGAGTACTCAGTAGAGACGGTCCGTTGCTACCATACAGGCCAGCCCAACACTGGAGGGCTATTGATCATTATCCTCCCAGGTAGCCCAGAGCTGTCCTTCATTTCTGCTTTTACCTCCTACTAACCTGCAAGAGTTAGTAGGAGGTTATCATTAGTTAGTAGGAGTTATCATTCAGCAAGAGTTTAGGTGATCCCATCCAAGCACCTCCACATAGATCCCATCCTCTTTAACCTAGCTCAAGTGTCTTCAGTATTTTGCGCATCAGTTCTTGCCACATCCTCTGAATTTGACTTTTTGCTTTTGGTCTACCTTCTCCAACCTCTCTCCACCAGGCTAAAGCAGAGCTCTCATATTCTCTCTTTCTCCTTCAGAACCTTCCATGGGCTGGGTGCAGTGGCTCCTACCCACAGTCCCAGCAACTCAGAGACTGAGGACTGAAGATTGCTTGAGGCCAGGAGCTTGAGAACAGCCTGGGCAACACAGTGAGACTCCATCTCTTAAAAAAATTAATAATAATAATAACAATAATAAAAACTTTCCATGGCTCCTACCACCCACTGAAATTCAAACATGGAGGCCTCCAAGACCCTGCAAAAGAGTCCAGTCTCCTTTGAGCCTTCCTTCCCACTGTCTTCTTTATATATCACAGTTAAAACTCAAGTCCCAGCTTGGTCCACTTCATCATATTTATTGCAGTTAACTTAGGAAAGAAATAAAAGTAATGTTATTTTATTTCCCAAAATATCCTTAAATACCATGGAACAATTGTAGCCAAACACTGAAAGCTTCCAATTTGTTTCTATTTCTTATTATTTCCTTTAATAATAATTTTCCTCTCTGTACAAAAATGTTTTGTATTTTATCTTGCTTGGCAATTTTTATTTTGTAATGTTTTTTCTTTTAAAGGCAATTCTAGAGATCTATAACATTTGAATATGAGATTCCTATTTGTTGCTTGATTTCTTAGTGGTTCTCATCCCACAAGCAAACTCCTAGCAAAAGTGATGCAGAAAATGGCATAATCAGGCATCATACAGTGTGTGTGTGCATGAGTGGGTGCATGAAAATTTAAAATGCATTTTGAGCAACCTTTGACAGAACTTGAAATTACAAGAAGCACTATGGGAAATTACAAGTGCAAGTTGGGACCTCTAAAATCCTCTTGGCCTTTAATATCTTAACCAGCACCTTTGAAGGATGGTTTGAAGACTTGTGTTTTTCATTTTCCCCTTAGCTGAACAATTTAAGTAACTGAATATGTGATTTTGGTAGACCCCACTCCAAAAAAGCCATCAATAAAAAATTCACGTGATGTCCACATGCCAATGATGTTACAAGCTGCTGTTGACTACTTATGGATATGAGATTTTAATACCTGAATTAGACTGGAAATGAATTGAGTCATAAATTGTTATTGAAGGAAGCTTGCACTTGCATCTCTGAAAATTAATATTAAAAGGCAAGGGACTGACAAGCCCACTCCAGCGGGAGCCCCCAGTCCCTAAGTCTTGTCTACCAACTAGATTTGGCTTGATTTTGATTTAGCGTTAGGAGCCTGCTTTAGTCCTCTGCACATATTTGAGTATAAATGAAGGTCTAATAGCAAACACGTTTTGCTTGACTGACAAGCACATAAAGGCAGTTCTTCTCCTTGCCAGACCACCCAGTTCAGGGCTTTGCTGAGAAAACCCACAAAGCTCATAAAGTTCGTGGCTACCTGTTCTCCACCTTTCCCACCTCCTGCTGCTACCAAACTCTTACTGAGCACCTACTGTGTGCTGTGACTATGGGGAGACAAATGCACGAGACACCCAGCTTGGCTCTCAGTCTCTGCAGAATTTGGGTGTAGATAAATAATTAAAATTAAATAGGGGCCCACCCTGAGGTGATTCAAGCAAAATGAATGCCTCTTTTCAAAAAGGCTGGGGGTTCCACGTTGCTTGTAGGCAGAGCAGTTGCAAAGCAGTTGGAGAAATAGAGGATAGGTTAGAAGAGGCTCCAGGCAAGGTGTGATTGTGAGAGGGAGGGCAGAGCTGTGCCAGGTCTGACTGGTTTCATGTGCTAATGAGTCACCGCCACCAATCAATCTTTATCCAGGAAAAGCTGCCTCTTTAAATCCCCTGGAGGGGGCCAAGTGGAGCTAGAAGAACCAGACCTGGAGATGGGCCCTGCCCCAACAACCTGTGACCTTGGTAGTGTCACCTACCCTCTTGGGAGCATTGGATCATAGTGTTCCTCCAGCTTGAGACCACACTCCTCTGAACTGCCATCCCAAGAGGCCTGCCCCTGGGATAGGGGTCGAGCTTGCAGACAGCGTGAACCAGGGAACTGCTTATGCCAGATGTCGCAGTGAGAAGCGGATGGTTATGAGTCACAAGTTGCAAGTGTACATTTTCTGTCCCAAGACACAAAATCCCTTTAAATCTCTGTCGTTTATCCACCCTATCCTCAGGCCCCGCCCAGTTCTGATTCTTACCTCCTTTGTCCTCCTCTACTCTCCTCCCTGTTTGAGTCATGTTTTAATCATTCATTCATTCAATGAATTCCTTTAGCACTACCATGGACTAGGCACTCTACTGGGCACCAAGACCTCCCCTCACCTGCTCTGGGGTGAAGTTTCTAAGTGGAAAGGGAGAAAGAAAAGGCAGGGAGGGGCCCGGAGACTGCGTCGACAGCTGTCAGGTTTGCCCAGAATCCGATGTTCAGCCGTTACCCTAACGCTCTCCAGCTCTGGGCTGGGGGCCTTGTCCCACTGTGTGTGGGCACATCTCCTGGAGTGGAGAGTGAGGGGACTTACTGTCCTGGAGTGTCCCATCGTGCATCAGCCCTTCCCTCTCCAGCCAAAGCACCCTCAGTCACCCTCGCCTCCTCACACTGCAGTATATTTGGGTGTATGGGACCCCCAGAGGAGGCAAATGGCCCCAGGGAGGGGAAGGGCCCATGTAGCAGACACTAGGGAGGAGGGGGCTCAGCCAGGGGAGTGGGTGGAGGGGTGGAGGGGGTGGAGGATTAATGCAGCTGCAGGAAGCTGTGTTGAGGGAGGGGAAGGCCCCTGGCAAACCCAGACAGCAGCAGACTAATCTGGGCTTCAGGGTTCAGGTTACCTGACAGCAACCAGCATTTCTCTGTACCTACATGTCACCTTGGTTCTCCCCCCCTCCCCCCCCCCCCCCCCCCCCCCCCGTGGCTCTGGGTTTGCTGTAATTGCCTTTCCCTTGTCCTTGCAGTGGCCACATCTTGCCCACGGTCTTCTTTGACCTGAAGCATGTTCCTATTCATAATCACAGGGTAGCGAAGGCAGGAAGGGTAGAGTTGAACAGGGATCCCTGGGCAGCCCAAAGTTGTTGAAACCTCTGAATGAAAGAATAAGAAAGAAACCTCTGGCCAGGCACAGTGGCTCACACCTGTAATCCTAGCACTCTGGGAGGCTGAGGCGGGCGGATTGCTCAAAATCAGGAGTTCAAAACCAGCCTGAGCAAGAGCGAGACCCCGTCTCTACTATAAATACAAAGAAATTAATTGGCTAACTAATATATATACAAAAAATTAGCTGGGCATGGTGGCGCGTGCCTGTAGTCCCAGCTACTCTGGAGGCTGAGGCAGGAGGATCGCTTGAGCCCAGGTGTTTGAGGTTACTGTGAGATAGGCTGATGCCACAGCACTCTGGCCCGGGCAACAGAGTGAGACTCTGAGTCAAAAACAAAACAAAAAAATAAAAAACAAAGAATGAGAAACCTCTGAGCTGGGATGGGGAGGGCTATTTGAAGGCAGAAATGAATTGGGGTGAGAGAGTAGGGTAGCGGGGGTGGAGAGAATGAGACTGATTTATAGTATTTTGAGGGCAAAAGTTAAAAGTCTTTACTCCCTCTCTGAAAGCTGGATCTCAGGGCTCAGCCTGAGAATCCGCATCTCTCCCCCTGCCCCACCCCGCACCCCCACTGCACCCCACACTCCTTTCCCTCTCCCTCTCCTTCTCCCTCCCTCTCTTCTCTTGCTTCAGTGGTTTGCTTTGTCATTCGCCAAGCTTCTCAGGGCCTGGTATATACTTCCTCCCCACTCCAGGAATTTCACAAATAAATCACTGAGAACAGAGCCCGCCTTGCAACAAATAGCACAAGGTTTCTGCTTAGCCTCTGTGGCCTTGGACCAGCTTCTGGGAAGAGCCCCTGCCTGGTTACCGGCACAAACACAGCCCTGCCTTTCACAAACACTCAGCGATGACAAGCCACAGGGAGAAGCCGGGCCCCAGGTGAGGGAGTTGCTGCCCGGTGGGAAACTGCAAGGTCAGGCCATGCGTGACCCCGCCGAGCTGGACCCAAGGCACAGGGCTCCTCCCAGGGGACTGACCACTCAACTCAGCAACCTTGAGAAAGTTATTTCAGCCTCCCTAGCCTTCCCTTTCCCTGTTTTTATATAGATAGGAGATGTATGCTGCTTAATTTACAAAGAAGCTGCCTGGCAAAAGACTGATTTGTTTTGAAGCATTTTGGCTTCCTGAGAGGAACACAGGTTCTAGAACACTGCTTCAACAGGCACAGATACGTACGTACACACATGCATGGGACACAGATCTGTTCACATATTCACACTGCATTCATTCGTGGGCTGGGCTGCGGCGCCCCGGCTGCAGGGATATGGTTTCGTGCACTGCTGCATCCCCTGCAATGTAGAGCTTGGAACAAGGTTACTGATGGATAAATATTTACTGAATGAAAGCACTTGATGATATTTTCCCATCTCCTCTCCTTATGCCAGTCTCTGTGCTCAGAACTGAAGGACAGTCCTGCCCTGGAGACACTCACAGCCCAGAAGGGAGACTTGTAGGGACACACACGCAACTGGTGGAGTGTTAATGGGCGCCAGGACAGAAAAGCATGAAGAGGCCAGGGCAGCTCAGGGCACCGAGGGTTCAGCTCTGTTCCATGGGAGGTAGGGGGGAAGCTGGGGGAGGTTTCAAGAGGAAACGTCTCCCAGCGCTGAAGGAAGCGGGTGGTGAGGTGGTGGGCAGGTGTCTTCCAGCAGGGGGAAACACGCTCCAAAGCACGGAGCCCTGAAGCAACATGGCAGAGTCAGGGGACCACGAACTGTCTCTCATTGCTAGACCATGAGGAAGGAGGTGAGTCGGGCAGTGGCCGGCTGGGTAAGGAGGCTGGGTCCTGCAGGCCATGTGTCCCTATTTTCAAGTGATGCTTATCTTTCACTTCAACCTTAGACCCTTAAAATATACAGGTCAAGTATTCCTTTTCCAAAACGCTTGGGACGAGAAGTGTTTTGGATCTTGTTTTTTTTTTTTTTTTTCCAGATTTTGGAATTTTTGCAATATACTTATGGTTGAGCATCCCTAATCTGAAAGTCCAAATGCTAGGCCAGGCATGGTGACTCATGCCTATAATCCTAGTACTTTGGGGAGGCCAAAAGGATCACCTGAAATCAGCAATTTGAGATAACGTCTCTACAAAAGAATTTAAAAATTAGCTGGGTCTAGTGGCATGTGCCTATAATCCCAGCTACTTGACAGGCTGGGACAAGAGGGTCACTTGAGCCCAGGACTTGGAGGTTGCAGTGAGCTATGATGACGCCACTCTACTCCACCCAAGGCAACAGAGTAAGACCCTGTCTCTCAAAAAAAAAAAAAAAAAAAATCCAAAATCTGAAATGCTCCAGAGAACATTTCCTTTGAGCATCAGGTCAGTGCTCAAAAAGTTCCAGGTTTTGGAACATTTCAGATTTCAGGTTTTCAGATCAGGGATACTCAACCTGCAGTAGCTTTACTTTTCTCTCTGCTGATTGAGAAACTGCATATGTATGTATGAGCTCACAGGCCCCTCACAGTAACTCTGAGACACCCCCCTCCTGACGGCTGTTTCCACATTGGGACACATAGGGTGACCATATAATTTATTATCCAACTGGCTCACTTCGGGGAGTGAAAGGAGTTATTATCAATGATCGCACCTGGGCAACAAGCAAGAACTAGGATTTTCTGGGCAAACCAGGACGTATGATCACTAGCCAAAGATCTTGGGTTGCCACTGAAGGGATTTATAGAGGTAAATGGTGTGATGAGATTCACATTATTGGAAATGAGTTGCTCTCTCTCACCCTAACTTCTTCACAGAGCAGTGAGAGTAAGAGGATAAGAATGGTTTACATGATCTCCAAGGCCTTTGGCAGCTTCAGCATTCCATAAATGTGTGTTTGGGAGGCATCTGAACAGTGAGAAGAGTTGGCTAAAATGTAATCTCAAGGAAGTTTTGGGGGTGGACTGCAATTCAACCTAAACCACGAAGATCCATACTGATATCCTGTGTTTTCAGTTGAAACCCAGTGAAAGTGCCCAAGAAAAACACATCCAAGGAACCTCTGCTCATCCACCCACCCAGGAAGGGAAAGGTGATGCCCATGAAAACATTCCACTGAAATTCAAGCCCTTCTGCCAATCAGCCTCTCCCACAAGTCCTAGCCCTCCCTTCCTCGCTTCCTCCCTCCTTCCTTCCTCCTCCTGACTCAACAGCAAGCAGGTAAGGTGTGAGTGGATCCATAAAAGGATGTGAGGGTGAAGTGGCTTTGTTGGTGCTGTTGGTTCAACTCCCATAACAATCCTCTCCCTTCTACAAAAATCTCTATGGCTCTTCATTGCCTAGAGAATTAAGCACAAACACTTCAACCTCAATTTTAAGACTTTCTGCTTTGTCTTCCATTTTATTCTTCATACACCCTTTCTTAATCTAATTGCAATTCTTGCTAAACATACTTTAGGTAGTCTTTCTAGATGCCAATTCATGTTCTGTCTACTCCCTACTTATCAAAATTCTACCAATAAATTTCATCTCTTTCATTAAGTTTGTCTTTCCTCCTCTGTCTCCTCTTTTTTTCTAGGTTACTTAAACACTTATCTTTCAAGACACTTACATACTTTGCTTCTAAATAAAGGTATAATTAATGGGTGCTCATGTCTATCTCTGACTCATCTTCCTAAGGAACTGATAACTAATGTGGTTTAAAGAACAGCTCCATCAAGTTAGATTATCTTCTCTATGTCCCACACAAGGCTTGTTTTGTCCAGTTGGGAAATGCAGAGGAAATAGAATAACCAAAACAGTTTTCAAAAAGAACAAGGTTGAAGGACTAACATAATCTGATTTCAAGATTTATTTTAAAGCTACAGTAATCAAGACAGTATGGTGGTGGCATAACAATAGGCAAACAGAACAATGGAACAAAATAGAGTACAGAAATAGATCCTGCATATATAGCCAGTTGACTTTCAACAAAGGTGTAAAGACAGTTCAGTGGAGAAAGAATCATCTATTCAACAGATTGTTCTGGAATTCTGGAACAGTTGGATACAATGGGAGGAAAAAAGCTTCTATCTATACCTCATGTCATATTCCACAAATAACCCAAAATAGATCTTAGGCCTAAATATAAAATCTAAAACTATAAAGCTTCTAGAAGAAACATAAAAAAAAATCTTAGTGACCTAGGATTAGGCAAAGCTTTCTTAGACACAACACCATAAGCACCATACATTAAAAAAAAATTACTAAATTAGGTTTCATCAAAATTAAGAACTTCTCTTCAAAAACACTACTTTGAGAATAAAAACCTTTGGGAAAACCAAAAAAAAAAAAAAAAAAAGAGGCCGGGCGCGGTGGCTCAAGCCTGTAATCCTAGCACTCTGGGAGGCCGAGGCGGGCGGATTGCTCAAAATCAGGAGTTTGAAACCAGCCTGAGCAAGAGCGAGACCCCGTCTCTACTATAAATACAAAGAAATTAATTGGGCAACTAATACATATATAGAAAAAATTAGCCGAGCATGGTGGCACATGCCTGTAGTCCCAGCTACTCGGGAGGCTGAGGCAGGAGGATTGCTTGAGCCCAGGAGTTTGAGGTTGCTGTGAGCCAGGCTGACGCCACGGCACTCACTCTAGCCTGGGCAACAAAGTGAGACCCTGTCTCAAAAAAAAAAAAGAGAGAGAGAGAGAGAATAAGAAACTTTTGGAGAAAAAGAAAAAAGAATTTGGAGAAAATATTTGCAAATCACACATCTGATAAGGAAATTATATACAGATTATATAAAGAATTTTTAAAACTAAGAAAAAAAACCCAATTACAAAATGGACAAAAGATTTAAATAGACATTTCATTTAAGAAGAGTATGATGACAAATAAGCACATGAAAAGATATATGTCATTGGTCATCAGGAAAATGCAAATGAAAATCACAAGCTACAAACCCACTCCATACCCGCTAGAATGTCTAAAACTGAAAAGACTAACCATGCCAAGCATTGGCAAGGATGTGAAGTAACCAGAACTCTCACACACCATTGGTGGAAATGTAAAATGGTACAGACTATTTTGGAAAACAATCTCTGAAAAAGTTAAACATATGTGTAACATATGATTCAGCCGTTCCATTTGTAGGTATTTGCTCAAGAGAATTGAAAGCATCTGTCTATACAAAGGCCTGTACATGAAATATTCAAGGCCACTTTACTTGTAGTCGCCAAAAACTGGAAATAATACCAATGTCTATCAATAAGTGAACATATAAACCAAGTGTGGTATATCCATACAATGGATTACTACTCAGCAATAAAATGGAATATGCTATTGATACATGCATGAACTTAGTGAATCTCAAAATAATTATGATGAGTAAAAGAAGCCAGAAAAAGAAAAGTACATCCTCTATGGTTCCATTTATTTAAAATTCTACAAAATGCAAACTAATCTACAGTGACATAAGGCAAATCAGTTGTTGTCTAGAGACTGGGGGAATGAGGACATCCCTGCCAGAGAGGCAGGAGGGATCACAAAGGGATGTGAGGAAACTTAAAAGTGATGGACATATCCACTATATTGATTGTAGTGATGGCTTCAAGGGTATATACATATGTCCCAATTTGTCACATTGTACACTTTATGTGCAGTTTATTTGATGTCGGTATATCTCAATAAAGCTTAATGTTGAAAAAAAGTGTAGTCTGTCATCTAGGAGCTCAGAGTCAGGGTCTCACCAAACAGACATCACTCAAAAAAGAGAAGGGTTTTAATGTTTGTTTGGTTTGTTTTAACATCATCTAACCCAACGTTCTCCATAGTCACTCAGCATCTGGCCCAACAAACTTACAATGTACTGCTGTCCCTACTAAGCATCCATCCTACTAAGTGTTCACACCTACTGTCTGGCTATCTGGGTGAGAGGAGGGGTCAATACCTATATGAGTGGGATTCCTTGACACTAGCACCAATTGCTTCTGAGCCACAAGTGCCCTCTGGGCTAGGATGGAAGGATTGGTCTACAGGGCCTTGGAACTGCAGTGGCTCTAGGGGTCTCTAGGCCCACATCCAACCATCATGCAAATCCTCTGCATTTTGGAGTAACCATCACCTAGTTCCTGACAGTGTCTCCCAGGAAACTGCCACTGTTCACCAAGAGTGAAGAAACTAACTGCTCTCGAATGGGAGGAAAGCAGGGTAGGACAAGAGCAGGTGAGAGCTGTCCCTGCAGTCCATCAGGACCCCCCCCCTTCCTCTCTATGTGCTTCCTTAGATTCATAAATTTAGGAGGAAGTCAGTATGTTTCACTAGACAGATACAGTTTCTTTGACCAGTGATGGAGGAGGGGCAGGAAGAAGACAAGGGCAGGTTTGATAAATGAGACTCGAGTTTGCCAATAAACTGTCTTTCTTTAAAAAAAAAAACAAAAAAACAATCTGCACGTCTGACCAGGTGGGTTAAATCGGTTTTGTTGGTGTGATTTATATATTAGCTCAGACTTACTTTAAGCACCTCTTTTAACATTTCATTGCCTTTGCTTTCCCAATTTTGTGCATTTGGGACCAAGAGCCTGGGCTCCTTCCCCCTGATTAGCAACAAGGCTCCTAAGAAAGCCCTGTACAGTCAGACCAGGACTGTGCCCTCTCTGTCGCTCCTTGACACGTTTTCAAGCTGAGTGATTTCAGCTACTTCTCTGAAGGGAATAATCTTATAAACTCTCCATCCAATGTGTTCTCAGAAAGAAGTTTAAACTCTGCCCCATCCGAAGTTTATCAGACACATCTACAGAGACTCTTCCGGGAGGATGTTTACAAAGGACTTCGAGTGTTGCCAAGAAAAGAGAGAGTGGGAGAGATAGGGTTTCTGAAGGGCAGTTTCGGAGGCAGCGAGATTTAAACATAAAAGGACCTTCCTTTACCTTCTAGCAGGCTATCCAGAGGCCAGCGGTAGCAAAACAGATAGCAGCAGAGGCAGCAGCTACCCCCTCCTGTTCACTTCAGCCGGTGGAGTCCTCTGCTAGGCAAGAGTCTCACTCTCACTCATCGCAGTTGGAATTATTCCAGAGGTTAAAGCCCAGAGTCCTATTTTTTCCCCCACTCCTCTGCTTCCCTTAGGATCATTTTATTTCTTGGGGGCGTGTGAAGGGAGCTTCCTAAAAGGTGATGTCTTGCTTAATAACAGTGTCATCACTACATGACTGTGTAGCAAAAACCACGTAAGAATGAATCTATCTTTTTTGGGGTAGGGGGAATTCTAGAACATGATAACCACATCTAATAAATCATGTGACATAGGCACAGGGCATTTTGAATATGGGTTCAGTAATAGCAGAATGATTTTGAAATTGCAGACCTGTTAAGGTGTCTACAACTCTGAAAGTCCTAATGTGATTTATCAAGCTTGGATTCGTGATATAGACACTTTCCCCATATTCAAACACATACTGAAACATGGTTAGCCCTGAAGAACAACAGCATTCAACGAATTACTTTAGAGGCTGTTTCTTTTTTTAAGCTTCTAGAAAAACATTATTTCTGCAGCCCGCCCTAGGAAACAATTTTTCTCTCTGATAAGGATGACTTCATTTTATCCTAGTAAAAGATAAGTTTTCATCATCATAATTAAGCAGGCTAAAAATGATTCCCAGTGAGCTGCATGACAAGTTGTGTAATTGTAGTTAATTTTAATTAACAAGCTCCATCTTTGAATTGTTAATCTCCATTCCTTTCACTTTAGTAGGGACTAAAACTAAATGGATTTCAACAATGAGTTTCTCCCTTCCCCATCAATGAACGCTTACATTTCAAGTGTCTCGTAGAGAAGAAAATGAATTTATCCCATTTTTCAAAGCTGAAGTCTTCAACTGTAGAAGGAAAGACCTTGTTATTCATGGCAGCATCTCTGTGCGATGAAAAAGAAAAGCTAAAAGAGATGTTCTAGAGAGCATCCATCGCACAGTTAGTGGGTGTGGGGCTATGTTGGAAGGAGGAGGTTGGCATTTAGCAGGAAATTTCTACAGGGGCTCAATAAACAGGGAAACCATGTTAGTTACAGAGTTCTTACCTTCAAGTTATATAAAATATTAGTGTTAAGAAAACTTGGGAACCAAATTTTATGTTTCATGGTACTGTTTTTAACATAACACACACACATTTGTTTTTTTCTTAATAAACTATTTTTAGAGCAGATTTAGGCTCACGGTATTTCTTTTTAAAAGAAGAAAAATCATGAGTCTCAACATATTGCCAAGAAAGAGCTTCAAGAACAAAGAGTAGCAGTAAGAATGTTCAGCATGGAACAAAATTCTAGACTAGGCTTCAGGGACCCAAGTTACTTCCACCCACCACTGGGTGGTAGTATGATTGAAACCTTCCTTCCCAGGTAAACTGCCCTCAAATCTCTCCCATTCTCCCCAGGTCACTGAAGTCACCAGCTGAGTCATGTGTGTGTGTGTGTGTGTGAGTGTGTGTGTGTGTGTGTGTGTGTCTTTTGAATGAATAGAATGCTGTCCTGGGTGTATGCGATCTGCAGCCATCATGACAGAGGGTATTGTTCTGCCCTTTTCAATCAACAGTTTTCAATCTAGAGCACACAGAAGTGGCTTAGGCGGAGGTCACCATGGGGCATGTGGCCTGCACTATGGTCCTGGGCTTGAGTTTTATGACGCCACAGGATGTGCATAATCAGCCCAAGGGAATGAAATGAAAGTTTCCCAATTAAATTCCAATCATGTACATATGTCCCCTCCACAGCCACACTGAAAATGAAAAATTTTAGGGTTGCCTGGTGTCAAGGGTCCCAACCTTCCATCACTTAGAGCACTTCTGAACTACACATTTTCAAAGATTCTTGTCTACCAATACGCTACTTTTATGAAATGATAATTCAGTTTCTCATTTTTTGCTAATGACCACTATTCACAATAGCAGCCACCTTTTGTTGAGGCCATGGACCAACCCCAACAACATTCTGAGGTACATACTATTATTCTTGTTTTACGGATGAGGGCATCAAGGTTCACAGAGATCAAGTAGCTCCATCAAAGTCACTCGGAGAGGGAGTGGATGAGTACAGGCTTGATCCCAGATACTCCTGCTGTCAAAGCCCAGTGATTGATCACAGTTCTATTTGGCTGGGCAGCGCTTCTGGTTTGTGCGAGGTAGTCCCTAGTGTAACCACACAGCCAAAAGCAAAGAAAGCAAACGTCTTAATTAGACTGTGCAATCCGTATGCGGGCAAATGCAGGGTTCCCATAAAGCTCTTTGAGATACTGAAAATTGCTCACAGACTGTACCCTTCAGCCTCCGCACCATTAACGCCTCTGTCTCTAGAAGCCTGTGGGTTCAGAGATGGAGAATGCTTGCTCAGTCCCAGCCCCTCACTTTAGAGACAAGGACACAGAGAACAGGGCTCCCAGCCCCTGCTGTGCTGTTGGAGCCACCTGTGAAAGGAGAAAGAGTAGACGGGCTTAGGCGACAGGTTGCTCCTTGTGTTCTTTACTTTCCGCCTATGCACGATGACATTCCCTGGGATTCGATTCTTCCCTGTTCGAGAGGCAAAGGCTTCAGCCTTGACTAATGAATATTGGTTGTTTTTTTTTTTAAATGCCTTCAGTTGTATGATGTTACTAGCATGTGACCTGCTGTCTCCAAGATCTCAGAGATACCGCGTGCTGGCTGCTGCCGGCCACTCAGAAACAATCTGGTAACGAAACCTGCCGGCCAAGAGTAGAGAGAGGGCGCTGGGCTGTGCGTGAGCAGCAGGCAACACGACCTGCGCTTTCTCACAATCCAGGGCCCGGGGCAGAAGAAGGCAGACATTTAAATAGACCTACTGGGCTGAGAAACTGAATTAGGACCCAGAGATCTTGGAGATAGCTGATGTTGACAATAATATTTGAGAAACAGCAGGAACCCAGCTTCTCTCCCAGGTGAAAGGGCCCAGGAGCTCACGTTTCTGTTGAGTGTGAGCCGCGGGGGACTGTCTCTGTGTCCCCACAGTGCCTCACGTGCTTCTTGGCAGACCAGAGTATTAAGGAAATATTGGCTTTGTTACTAAAAATAAAACCCAGGTGGCTCTGTAGCGCAATGGATAGCGCATTGGACTTCTAAAAATAAAACCCGGAACCTCCAGGACTGGCACTGGACAGAGACTCCCTGGGAAGGACCGCCTGTCCCAGGACTCCTCTAGGATCCCCTGCTCCTTGGGGTCTCCCGCCACTCCCAGCTCCACGGTGGTCTCGGGGAAGGGCTGCACCTCCTCTAACATGCAGTCTCCGGTGGCCTTTCCAGCTGCAGTCTGGAGCCTGCTGAGGGGAGATAAGAGCAGTTTTTAAAAAGATAGAAAAGATTATACCAAGGGAATAGGAAACCGGCAAGGGGGAGGTAGCTGAGAGACACAGTGAGTCTTGAGAACCTGGCTTTCAAACACGGCTCAGATATTGTCTGTTTGTGGTTCACCAGGGGCCCCTTTCCCCGGCAAAGAGCATATTTCACCCATATCGTATCCCTCAGTAGAGCTGCCTTAGACCCCCTAGAATTCTCCATGTCCACTGCCCAAAAAGACATTCCTCATAGGTGACTCAGAAATTCTGCAAGCATTACAGTTCAACTATATTTTTATAATATAGTTAGAAATATTTTTTAAAAACTAAAATAAGAAATAATATACACGCTTAATTGAATTGTAAAATCCTACAGTATTAACACATCAGAAACCAATAACAGGGATCTGTAACTCGTTTTAGGGCTGACTTCAGAATAAAAAGTTTGTTTTCTCTGTATACTTGAGGAGTGTCCTCTAACTTCAGTGCTGCCCTCAAGAAAAAGTTTCCATTTGCAACCAGGAAAGGATGCAACGAAACAAAATGCAGACATTCATTAGATGTAGAGGCTGATAAGAAAGTCACTGTCAACCAATTCTATAATTTCAAAATGTTATTAGTTATTAGTGAAAACTAATAAATTAGTGAAAAATGTTATTAGTGAAAACACTCAAACTCCTGTTGAATGTAGAATAAATCTTATAAATTTAAATATATAAAATAAAGTCACCCCAACTAAACACAATATATAAAACACATCTTTATTTTATATATTGGGTTCCATGTTAGACTTCATTTTTAAAAAAGACTTTAGTCTCAAAATGTTCCAAAGTCCCTCCTTAGACCATTAAAGAGAGGCTGAGCCTTCTCACCTGCCTCTGGGAACACTTAAAGCCACCTACCCATAGATGTGTACTTATTCTTGTAGGATTATAAAGGATATTGCGTCTCAATGCCATTCAACCCAGGAAGTACAGCCAAGCACCTGATATATGATAGTGGTCCCATAATATTATAATGGAGCTGCCCTATACAGGTATACCTTTTATTATCTTTTGTATCATATTTTTATTGTACCTTTTCAATGTTTAGATACGTTTAAATTCACAAATATCACCATATTACAGTTGCCTACAGTGCTCAGTACAGTAACATGCTGTACAGGTGTGCAGCCTATGAGCAATATATTATACCACACGGCCTAGGTGTGCAGTAGGCTAGATCATCTAGGTTTTTGTATGCACGCTCTGTAAGGTTCTCACAATGACACAATTGCCTAAGGATACGTTTCTCAGACCTTGTCGTGAAGCCACTCATGACTGTACTTGAGCTGGGCTCTTGTGGGGTAGGAGAGGAAAGAGAGTTAGAGATGAATACAGTGAAGGTCTCAGCTCTGTGCTTTCCTTTGTTGACTCCCCATTTCTCTCCCTTATGAGGATTTTCTCAGGTTTGAAGGACCATTGTCCTACTTCTAAAGCCAAAGGGTGTAAGGAATTGGGTCTGTTATACACAGGCATAAACCAAGGGAGGGGCAGTCACCAGAAATGCTTTCAGGGATAATTTTCTTATGCACAGCAACCCAGTGACTGCAGAGATTATTGGGCAACATCCCTGCACATCAGGGCCGGTCTCAGTCTGTTCGGGCAGCTATAACGAAACACCGCATGTTAGGTGGCTTATAAACAACAGAAACTTGTTTCTTACAGTTCTGGAGGCTGGGAGAGTCCAAGATCAAGACACCATCAGATTCGATGTCTGGTTGGGGCCCGTTTTCTGGTTCATAGACGGTACCTTCTAGCTGTGTACTCACATAGTGTAAGGGGAGTACTTTGGTCTCTTCAGCCCCTTATAAGGGCACTAATCCCATTCACGAAGGCTCTGTCCTGTTGACATGATCACGTTCCAAAGGCCCCACCCCCCAATGCCTTCACTTGGGTTCGACATGTGAATTGGGGAGGGGAGGACTCAAACATTTAGCTCACAGCAGGGCAAGAGGGCCCTTCTGAGTGACCTGGACCACCCTGCAATTCCATATGAGGGAACTGAGGCCCAAAGAGGGGAAGTGACTTGCCCAAGGTCACGCCACGCATGATCCTTTGACTCTGTGTTCCCTACTCTTTCCACAATGCCCCACCTTGTCACCTGCGATGGTGATCAGCTCTGAGGGGAGAGGGTTAACCTTCATTCTGAGAGATGTTAGCAGTGATTTATATTTTGGAATGTGGCTAATGGTAGAAATAAAATGGTAATGAATGAGCAACACATGCTTCCAAAGTGACTGCTCACCAGAGTGAACATTAAGCATGATTTGATGACACTCATTAGAGATTTCAGCTGAACATTAGGGGGCTGTTTCTTGGGAATTTGTCTGATGGATGTGACAGGGTCAGCTGCTGAGGATAAAGAGCCATCACTGAAATGTCCAACGAGATGAAATGTTATCAATTACAGGTATGAGGGAATTTGAAATGCTACATGTAAATCATACTATTTCTAAAATGAAGCAGCTATTTTAAAATTTTATTTTTTATGACACAAGTAGTTTTACCTTTATTATCCTGCTTTATAAGTAAAAAGGTATTTGGGGAGGGAGGATTTTATTTATTGATTGTTTCAGATATTAGGTTTTATTAAAGTGAAAGTCACCTATATAAAGATCTTTAAGTCTGGAAGACATCTCAGAGATTATCTGCTCCAACCCCTTTATTTTTAGTTTTTGAGACAGAGTCTTGTTCTGTTGCCCAGGCTAGAATGCTGTAGCATCAGCCTAGCTCACAGCAACCTCAAACTCCTGGGCTCAGGCGATCCTCCTGCCTCAGCCTCTGGGGTACTACAGCCTCCCTGGGACTACAGGCATGTGCCTCCATACCCAGTTAATTTCAACCCCTTTAGTTTCTAAATGAGGTGGCTGTGATCCAGAGAGGGGAAGTGACAGTCCCAAGGTCACACGGCAATCAACATCAGAGCCAGGACTATGAAAACTTCAGACTCAGGTCAAGGCTGTATTTGGTTAATAGCCAGCAGAGCTCCCTGTACTGTGAGTTGCAGGAACAAGATTATAGTACAGAAAATAGAAAAGAACACAGTCTACTTCCTTTTTGAATCTTCTTCTTTTTTTTTTTTTTTTGCTTTTAAAAATAAAACATTTTTACTTACCCAATTTCAAAAATGTTTTAAATACAATAAGACATGTGCAATGAAAAAGAAAGAAAGAAAGAAAGAAAGAAAGAGAGAGAAAGAAAGGAAGGAAGGAAGAGGAAATGAGGAAATGAGTGTATATATGATGCATGCACATGTGTATGTGTGTGTGGTCCGTGTGTGTGAGGGGGTGGCCAAAGAATACATAATTTGAGTGAAATCAAACCCTCTAATAGGAAGGGTCACTGAAATTGATTTGGATCTGAGTTTCCTGATGATAAAGTTTTCATTTGCTTATTTATTTCCCCAAAACCATGAATTAAAATGTAACTAAAGATTGTTCTTTTTCTCCCCTCTAATCCCATCTCATCTTCCTACACACCAGCCTGAGAAACACGGATTCCAATCGCAGCACGTTGGAGCTGGAAGGCTCCTTAGACTCCACCAGGCCCAGCCCTGCAGCTGACGATGGGCACCTGGAGCCCCCGAGAGGAATGAATCTGCCACCGTAATGGTGGAGTGCAAGAAGCGGTACGGGAGAGTGCTGCACAGACACGGGGACACCTCATGTCTGAATTTCAGGGATGTGCATGATTTTTTTAAAATCCCACAACTTGTTTTTACAAATATCCGTAATTGCATAGCAGTAGACAGCGCCCCTGGTCCGCCTTAATCAACTTCTCAGGAGCCCTGTGGCTGAAGATCATGGAACTTTTGACTTCCACAGTGCTCTTCTAGGTCCAAAGTCCTCTCACACCTGCCATGACCAGAAAAACCGCAGTTTATCCCTGTGAAGCAAGAGGGCAGAGAAGGAAACTGGGACTCAGAGAATCAGAGACTTGGCCAAGGTCACGGAGCCAGGCAGAGCTGGTGGTGGTGCTGGGGCTCCTGCAGCCAAGTGCACTCCCTCCTCCCCATGCTGTGGCCACCCTAGAGGGGTGGAAGACAGGGACAGGTGAGCCCACGTACCCCATTATACACTGACAGAAAGCCTGAAAGGATGTGCTGGAGATGGCTAGTTGGGACACCAGCTTCATGGTCAAAGTACCATCTCTGTTTTTTGGTTTGTTTATTTCTTCTTGTTTTTTTTTTTTTTTTTGAAACAGGATCTTGCTCTGTAACCCAGGCCAGAATGCAGTGGAGCCATCACAGCTCACTGCAACCTCAAACTGTTGGGTTTAAATGATCCTCTTGCCTCAGCTTGGGACTGAGTATTTGGGACTACAGGCACCCACCACCACACCCAGCTTATTTATTTATTTTTGCAGAGACAGGGTCTTGCTATGTTGTCCAGGGCTCATGCAATCCTCTTGCCTCGGCTTCCCAAAGTGCTAGGATTACAGGCGTGAGCCACTGCATCCAGTGGAAGAACCATCTCTTATAAGCACTAAATATCAAGCATAAAGGGATTTAAGTGAAATAATTGTTTTAAAGGGATATGATTTTTTTAAAAAGGGAAAAGATCCAAGGGCTTTGTATCTGAAGTTTTTCAGAACACTAATGGGTACCTTAACAGATGACCCGCATGGCACCCAGCGGTGTCTGGGCATTAGGTTAACGCTGGTGATTCAAGGGAATTAAGAGAAACTTCAAAGTGAGATTCATGGGGTCTGGATGAGGTAAGAACTGGAGGAGACACAGGGAAAATTAAAACAATTGTCAAACATGGGGGAAGAAAAGATTGCCTCTGCAGTCAGCACTCCCTGGGCCTAAGGCTTCACGTTTAAAATAATAACAATAATAACCTGGCATCTTGTTTTGATTTGAGTATGAAAAGCCAGTGTCCGCAGGCAGCAGCTGGGCTGGGGCTGTTCCTGCTGGGGGCACCCACGGAGGTGTTGTCAAAGACCAGGATAACTGGAAGCAGAGAGAGCCCAGCTGGGGCGCCAGACCCATTTGGGTTTGCAGTGCCGGCGGTTAGAAAAAGTGTCTCCATCTTGTAAACACAGCAAATTTGATCTGGAAGTCATTGAGAAAACATAAACACGGAGCCTCACACAGTCATGTTTACACTGCTTCAGCCCCAGTGAAAGATGAGCAAGTTGTGGAAGGGTTGGGTTTTTTTCCCAAAGGCATTTTTCTTTTTCAAATAAAAATCCCAAGAAGTACTTATTGTCACAAAGACCAGAATCCCAACAGAGACCACAAGTGCGTGAACAAGGGTTGCTTAAGCAGGTAACAGTCATGATGTCACATTGATTCTGGCTGGCTTCTGCAGTCGCTGAAACTCTGTTTTCTCAACAAGTCAATTGTTTTTGAAGTGGAAAGGAGCAGTACTGGAACCGCTTCTGAAACTGTATCCTTAGTTAAGCGTAGGGTTGCATAACTATTCCGTGTTTCCCAAATCCACTCTAAATTGGTAGTAACACGGACCAGGAATTTAGTCCAAGATCCTTTCATTTAACCAGTAAACAAATGGGAGGCACGGAAGGGGGAAGTGACCGACTTAAGGCCCACAGGGCTTGTTAGTGTGAGAGGCAAAAATAGGACAGAGATTTCCTGATTTCTACTGGTTCCTTTAGGGCATGTTTCTTCCAGGAATTGCTGTTTACCTAACAATTCTGCCCAAGGGCGTTTATCAAATACTGTGTTCTCTATGGAGCAGTGGGTTTTATTTCATGAACTCGGCATGAGAGAAATGTCACACGATTTTCCTAAAAACAAATTAATTCTCATTAGGAGCCCTCGGTTCACTGGGTTAATGAAGAAACTCAACAATTCAGTCCCTCACTGTGAATGGGGCTCCGGAAGTGGCACCACCCACGAGGGGCCCGGCCGTGGGAGGGAGAGAGGGAGGGCAGCCGTGAGAGAGGCCTCAGGTTCCCAGTCCCCACCAGCACCCTGATGACATCCTCACAGCCCAAGGCCCCTGTGGGCCCAGCAGATCCTCTGCTCCTGGGCTGTGGCCTCTGCAAAGATGGGGGTCCCTGGGCCAGCAGCCTCTCCTCCCAGACTCTGCCTCCACCCTGCAGCCCTGGGACGGATGGGAGTAAGGGCCTGGGAGCCCTTCTCTTTTAAGTCTGGGAGGACCCCTGCAGCTCACTTCCCCCCTCTCTACCTGATTCTCCTACCCGTGCTCCCTGTCTTCCCAGGTTGCCTCCCTCCCTGTGGTGAGCACCTTCTAATCCAAAGCAAAGCTGCGGGAGAGAAAAGGATCTTGAGGAACTCCTACGTTCAGTCCTTTGGCCCACAGAGTCCCAAGACAAGGAAATGCAAAGGCCTAACAATCTTCCTACAATGAAAGAGGGAAAAAAATCCCGTAAGAATGAATTTCAAATTGATATCGCAATCAATTATCCTGCCGTTTAGATATGCCACCTTTACCACGCAGAATTCAGATCCTTTTTAAGAGGAAAACAGTAACGAATTTGTACGACATGTGACAGTCTGCAGAGCACGTTCCTACTCACCAGCCCCTTTCATCCTCAAATGCTGCAAAATAGGTCTCCTTCGCCCCCATTTTACAAATGAGGAGACCAGGGATTCGTGAAGTGAAGAGATATTTGTAGTTGCTTTTTCCTGGTCCTGAGAAGACAAGGTAACAAGCCATGTGTGTCAAATGTCCTCTGAACTTAGCCAAACTCAAAAGAAACCAACCCTCAATGCCACTCCACGCTATATTTCCTCTTTCACCTCTGAACAGCCTGATGAACTTGGGTGAAACAACCAAACACAACTTTCCACATTCTTCTGGGTTGAGCCTCATTGTTTTTGTTCACTCAGCTTTAAGGTTTAAATAAAAAGAAAAAAGACCAACAATCATAAACAATCTCCCAACTTTTGTTCCTCCTTGGCATTTAAAAGTTTTGGAAAGAGACCTAATGACTGAGAAAAAGAATTGTTTAAATTCTCTAGGACCATTTGGTTGGGGTCCTTGTGCCCTGAAGCCAAGACGCCTGAGACCTCCATCTCTCTTTTTCTCCCTACCCAAATTCTGGCTCGATTCGCACCTCCAGCAGGGCTGTGGCCTTCCCTGGTGCCAACTTCCTCATCTTCCTGGAGAAACAGGCTACAAAACCCCAGGTTACAAACCCACAAGAGCGTCCCGGGCCACTCAGTGCATCCAGTCACTCCGCAAACATTTATCGAGCAGCACGTGTGCCAGGCATTGTTCTAGCCATGTGGGATCCAGTCACAAACAAAACAAAGTCCCTGCCCTGATGGAGCTCCCGTCCTGGGGGAGGGGGCAGGCATGACAGACGGTAAATAGAAAAAATAAACCACGTTTCAGGTGATGATATGTTGTATGAAGAAAATGCAGCAGGATAAGGGAGACCTTCTTCAGAAGAGCGGCATCCCCAGAAGTGCCTTGGGACACTTACTGCAAGGGCTCAGACACACGTCGAACACCTCTCATTTCCGTTTACTAGTTTTGTTAGCAGGCGGGAAAGATGACATAATCAGCACAAGCGTGCGGTGAAAACTGTCCACAAAAGCACTGCAAGGCAGAGGTCACCTGGCCAGGGCAGCAGGGTTTGGGGGCCACGGCTCCTGCTTGCTGGTCAGAAGCCCTGAACCCTGACCTCTCTCTGCCACCCACACTCAGTCACCTCGCTACATCCAAGTGTCCACATTGATAAAATGGGATACAGTAGGCTGAGGCTTTCTCTTTCCACCCATCCCTCTTTCCTGGCACTGAATTCTCTCAGACATTTATTCCCCATAGTCACTTTATATTTGGTTTTAACTAGTGAATTCAGAAAAATAATGCAAAGAATGGCTGGTAGACCCAGTCAGAGATCTGCCTTGGGAAGGGATACGGCGTCCCTTCTCCAGCAGAAGGTGGAATTAGCGATCCAGAAATCAGAACTAAGCTTTTTGCACAGACTTCGTCTGGGAAAGAAAATGGGAAAATTATAACCAAGAGGATTTTGAAAAAGAACAATAAAGGGAAGCTTGTCTCACCAAACATCCCAGGTTACTATAACGCTATATACTAAGTGGCATAGCTTTCAAAGCAACATTTCCGTACTGGTGCAAGAATGGGCAGATAGATCAATGCACGAAAGTGCGTCTGTGAGGGGCGAGCGGGGTCGGTAAACAGCCACTGACCCAAACGCTCTCAGGGGCCTGCCAACTGGCTACCCTGGTCTCTCCCTCGAGACCTCTGACATCTCCCCCTCCAGCTGTTAAAGAGTAACACCTGGCCTGGCACAGGACCCCTGGGGATCCCGCTCCAGCACCTCAGGCTGATAGCTAACATCTGCATCAATGGGCAGATGTTGTTCAGTATGTTTAGTATTTCACCCCTGGGTGCCCTCAAACTCTATTAGTGATCATTTGTCCTTTTGAGAGTGTAATTTGGCAGTTTCTATCAAAATAAAAGTATTCACACCTTTCAGTCCAGAAATTCCATTTCTGGTTATTTTTCCTACAAAATATTTTACGTATGGGAAAAAAGCTATACAGAGATATTTATTGAAGCAGTTTATAATAACAAATGACAACAGAAATTATCTTAAAGCCCAATGATAAAGGCCGGGTTAAATAATGGCCTCCCTTGGAATACAGGGTAGCTACTTCAGTGAGGACACCCCCAAACAGCCTTCAACTGGAAAGTAATCCATTGGCTTAGTTAGTAGACAAGTCCGGAGGTAGGGGGCTTTCAGAGAATATCAGCTATTCTCTCAGCTCTCCTGCCCATGAGCCACCTTCCTCCTTAGCTGGCCCCTCTCATAGCAGCCACACTCCAACAGCATTTCTGGGCCTGACATCCACATTGCACAGCTCAAAGCAGGGAGGGGGTCTTCTCTCCTGTAGCTGTCCAGGAGCACCTTGAGGCTCACTGTGGTGGGAGCCAAGCTAGGCTAATACTGGGGCCCACCCCTAGAACTGGGGGTGAGGCCAGCACCACCCATGCCCCAAGGCTGTCCCCAAGGCGGGGGCCAGTGGGCATGGATGAGGGAAATTCCGGTTTGGCAGGCCATATGGCAGCCTTGTTCTAGAAAGTTGCCCTAAACTCACTGGGGGAAAGGACTGACAGCGAACAAGGTGGATGGAAGTAGGAGGGCATGCTAGGAGGCTGTTGCTTTCGTCCTGACTCGAAAGAGAGAGACCATCAGAGAGTCACAGGTGTGATTAGCAGGATTTGGGACTTGGTCACTGACTAGATTGCACTGGGAGCATGGGGAGGGCTTTAGGTAAAGCTGAGACCAGTGCACAAAATTTAACAGGGTGTCAAAAAACTCAGTTAATCAAGATAAATAATTTTTTCATGCAATACTTTTTAAAATAAAAATTAATTCAAACACTGAAGATTCATGAAATATTATAATTTTACATAAAGACAGGATCTATGATTTATTTTTTTCCTTTTTGGCCTCAGTCTCGAATATGGCTCAGCATGGCACTAATGTAGGACCACCCCTAGGTTACAAAATTGTGGTGCTTAAAAAAATGTTCATGGGATAAGAAATTGGTTCAGGGTAGAGTGGGTGGGTTTTATTTTAGCTGTTACAGGTATGTTCAGGCCCCTCAATCTGCAGCTGAGGTCCATCCATTTCATGTAGGAATAAAAATCAATCCCTGAGATTATACAGTAAGAGAGGGAGAAGAGAATCTTAGCTGGGCACTGAGACCACCAAATTCACTCTCTTCTTGAAATGAACCGTAACCTTCACTTTGCTTTCCCACACCAAATGCAATGTGGCAGGGGGCACTTCCGGGAAAGAGCCCACTGCATCAGCGGTCTAAATGGTGAAGCTGGATCGCATCTTCCCAGAGCACCACCCAGCTGCCCCAAGCCGAGCTATGATAATTCTGTAATTGCACTCCGTGTTCATTAATTCATCAATTTCCTCTCTTTTTCTCCTCCTCCTCCCTGCCTCCTCCTCCTCCCCCTGTGTGCCAGGTGCTGGGGTAGAAATGTTGATAATGCTGGTGATAAGGAGGAGGAGAAAGGAGAACAACAACAATGAAGGATAAGGGGGGAAAAGGAGAGGAAAGGGGAAAAACGGGGAAAAGAGAAGAGGAGAAGAGAAGAAACAGTATTAAGTAAGGTCATTGGTATTCAAAATCATGAACAAACCATCTCATATGAATTTTTATCTTTTTTTAAAGACAGTCTTGTTGTGTCACCCAGGCTGGAGTGTAGTGGTATCATTATAGCTCACAGCAACCTCAAACCCCTGGGCTCAAGCAATCCTCCTGCCTCAGCCTCCCGAGTAGCTGGTATCATAGGTGGGCACCACCACACTTAGCTAATTTTTCTATTTTTAGTAGAGATGGGGTCTTGCTTTTGCTCAGGTTGGTCTCCAACTCCTGAGCTCAAGCAATCCTTCCGCCTCGGCCTCCCAAAGTGCTAGTATTACAGGCATGAGCCACTGTGCCCAGCCTATTTCATATGAATTTTAGAGTTGAACACATTTCCCTCCCACCACCCCCACCCCTACTGCAGACTGCAGTGGCAAAACCAAAGAGTGATTGCAGATTGAATAAAAACTTGTTTAGTAAGAAAATAGGCATGAGTCCAGGCATATCACTGCCCTCGACTTAAGCCCCCAACAAACATCCTGACTAGAGACACAGGGAGGCGTTTTCTGTGCACGGAGGTGTGTCTGCAGTGGGCCTCTCGATGCTACAGCTTAGCTCTGTGGGTGCTCATTAAGCTCCAATGAATAAAATAGTCCAAGAATTCATGGCTAAAGGAAATAGCTACTGCATTTTCTAGAAAAAAATAGACGGATGGAAGGAAGGAAGGAAGGAAAGAAGGAAGGAAGGAAGGAAGGAAGGAAGGAAGGAAGGAAGGGAGGGAGGGAGGGAGGGAGGGAGGGAGGGAGGGAGGGAGGGAGGGAGGGAGGGAGGGAGGGAGTCCACCAGTAATGCTATCATTGCAACTGTGAATCTCAGATTTAGCAGTAAAGACTTGTCTTGGGCAAACACATCAGCCAAGAGAACTGTCCTGGAGGACTCTGAGCTAGATAGAGCCATCTGGGTAAGAAACAGTGTCTTCCAAGTGAGGCTTCTGGGATGTGACTGTGGTCACTGGAAGAGGTAACCTCCCTGCAAATTCAAAGTGTGCTGGCATTGACCATACTACATGGCCATTCCTGAGCCTAGAATCAGAATCACTGTCATGATCTGCAGCTCCTGGCGAGTGACCACTTTCCCCAGAGTGTACTACACCCAGCTTCTGGGGAATTGTCCCTGTTCCACAGTGAGCCGAAGAGGAGACCTTTCCCGGGAAGTCTTGAATTGAGAATCAGGAGGTTCCTGCCACTAATTTATTGAATGATCTTGGACAGATCACAGCTTCTTTCTGAAACTCCAGTTTTCACGTCTATGAACTGGGGGTAATGTGTGTGGGGCATACACTTAGACTCCCTTTGGTTCCCAGATACAGATCCAGCAACAGGCTACATCAGGTTCACCCAGGGTTGGGGGAAACATTTAAGCATATTTTCTGGGTCAAGCCCCAAACCCTGATTCTGCAGGTCCGGGCGCCTCCAGGCTGGTGCTGACAACCAGCCATGCTAGGTCATCACTGGACTTCAGTGACCTCTGAAGTCCTTTCTGGCCCAGGACAGCCAGAGACAATCACTAAAAAAAGACAACTATAAATCACTTCAAAGTCATTTGGGGATAGAACTTTATTTTAAATGATGTGGAAAAGGAGGGAAGGACTGCTCAGAGACTTAAGAAATATTGCAAAAAATAACACTCGGGATGGGAAATACAACCTACATAACTAAACTGAATTGAAAAGACGATTTTTCCCCTTTAATTTCTTCTCAAGCTTAACTCCTTAAATACCCACAGGAAGGGTTCAGGGTGGGGAGTGAGGAAGTCTATCTCCCGGATGCTTTACCCAAGTGATTTATTGCAGAGGTCACAACGGCCCCTGTTTGGGCCTGTTGCAGTTACTAAGCTCCTCTAAGCTTAGGCATTAGGGGATCCTTCACTGGAACATTTGTGTTGGGAGGAGGAGGAGGAGGGGAGGAAGCTGCTGCTTCTTTTATTTTTTATCTTTCTAGCTCTAGAGCTGCCTGAGGCCTAGTCTAAATCCTGGGACACAATTCTGTTTGTCTTCCTTTTCTATTCAAGTCGCTGATGTTCCAGGCCTTCTCTGCCCCATTGCTCAGTGTTTGTTTATGGCAGCGAAGTAGAAAATTGTAATGTCGGTAATTGTTACTGGTTTGCTGATTGTGTGACCACCTGGTTTGTTGGATTCGGGACAAAGGCAGTAAATCCCCCTTTAAGGCCAAAGCTGTGTACTTTAGGAGGAGGAAGAGGAGAAGGGGAAGTTTGGATGCCTTTTGTTTGTGTCTGTGTGTTGTTTTGTAAAGAATCATTAAAGTTGAAATTATTTTAATTGAAACAATAAAATCCCGTTAGTACACTTTTCATGGCACAAGTTTGCACTAGATGAAGGCCTTCTTTTTTGCAATGAAATGCCCTGAAACTGAGGAATTCCTCAATAAACAACTTCATACTTGATCTGCCGTGTATGAAGTTGGATGTGCAGTTTCCAGATGTTTTCCAAAAGGCCATGTGCTCTGAGGTACACAGACTGCTTTGAGACATCCCTCTGGTGTTCAGAGACCCCACAGCTGTTTTAGCAGAAAATTATTTTCTTTTAATTTCATAAAATGCCACATTCAACATGCACCTTTCATCCAGAGAAACCCTAAGATGTTCAAAGGACTCAGAATTACCGACCCATCCCCTACCCTCTGGAGTCATACACAGAAAATATCTAACATCTGTACTGCTATACCACCCAAAAGTTTTAAATTGAAGGAAGATGTGTATCTTGCACTAAATTACCAGAGGAATTTTCAGAGTAGAGCTCAGTTACCTAGGTTGGCCAGGACATCACTGCAAGGAAGCCCCTCTACTTTTCAAAGTGCTGGGGGACAATGAATGACCAGCCCGCCCTTCACCAGGCATCTTGCCTTAGAGATGGCACCACTGGCAATGCCAGTTTCTAGCACTCAACTGGCTCTGGTCTGGTTAATAACAATGATGATGGCTGACTTCCCTGGGTGCTTACTATATAGCAGGCCTTGGGTTCAATGCTTTATATACAGAATTTCATTTCATCCTCACAGTAACTTTATTAGGTAGGTGTTGTTACTATCCCAATTTTAGAGAAGGAACAAAAACATGAGGTTCAGAGTTCAGATGTCAAGTCAAAGATCATGAAGCTGGTAAGTTAGAATTGGAACTTGGTTTTGTCTGAATTGTACCCATGTTGTCAGTCACTGTGCCTAACTTGTCTTGAGCTGCCTGATACCAATGCATGTCGCCAAGATACAGTGCATCTTACCAAGTACTTGGTATGTGTAGAGCTGTGGGCTAGGACAGAAGTGGGGAAGAGGGGTGAATAACCAATCCTGCCCTTGCTGAACTCGCTAACGGGGTGACCAACCACCCCAGTCTGCCAAAGACTGTCCCAGCTTTAGCACTCAGAGTTCTGCATCCCAAGTGCGGGAGAGACAGAATTCTAGGTGGACCCTCCAAATTCCCAGCCCCTGCTGTGCACACACCTTCTCCAGTTATTCAATCAAACCTTAAATCTAGGTGTTATCGTGAAGGGATTTTTGCCATTATAATTAAATTGACTTTAAGATAGGGAGATTAGCTTCGTGGGCCTGACTGTATCAGAGAAGCTGTTTAAATGTGAGTCTAGAGGTCGGAGACAGAGACGGCAGAGAGATCTGAAGCAAGATTCCAAGAAGCTTTGAAGATGGTAGGGTCACACAGCCAGTAATGTGGTTGGCCTCGAGGAGGTGAGCGGGGCCTGCAGCTGACAGCTGGTAAGGAAATGGGGACCTCAGCCTACAGTGCTGCGTTCTGTCAACAACCCAAATGAGCTTGGGAACCAATTGACTCCGCCTGGTAGACACTGAGTTTCAGCCTTTTCAGATCCACAGCAGAGAGCCCAGCCACGTTGTGCCCCTTGGACTTCTGACTGACACAGGGAACTGTGAGCTACTATGGGTGTTGAGCTAAGCTGCCAGATCTGTTACGTGGCAATGGAAATGTGGTGCTCCAGGAAGCCCTTCCGCCCCGCCCCCCAAACCAGACTGCCCTCAGCCTAGATGAGTGCAGACCCACCTGCACCCCTCCCCCCTTCCCCAGTGTGTGATGTGAAGCACCTAGACGGCACAACAAGAGATGCTGCTGGGGGAAGTGCCCCTATCTAGTAGGAGGGTAGGATTTAGATAAGGGAAAGGGCTGAGAGACACTCTAGAAGGAGGACACGGAATAAACAAAGACAGAGAGACAGGAACATGTAAAGCGTGTCAACCAACACAGCAATGGGGAGAGTTAGGTGCTTAGAGGCAGAGGTTGCAACTTTAGCATGTGAAAGGGTCTGCTGGGGGTGGGCAATGGAAATGGCAATGAGATTAGCAACCTGTGTTTGGAGGGAGGGGTTTGTTTGTTTCTGTCATTCTGGCACCCACACAGTCCCACCCCTTCCAGGAAACTCTGACCTCCTCAAGGCAGGGATGTGGCTTATTCTGCTATAGGACTCTAGCACCTAGCACAGAGCTTGGTGTGTCACTGTGTGTTCAGTAAGTGCTCAATAAAGACATGGATAGGCTGGGCGTGGTGGCTCACGCCTGTAATCCTAGCACTCTGGAGGGTGAGGCGGGAGGGTCACTTGAGGTCAGGAGTTTGGGACCAGCCTGAGCAAGAGCAAGACCCCATCTCTACTAAATATAGAAAGAAATTAGCTGGACAACTAAAAATATATAGAAAAAATTAGCCGGGCATGGTGGCACATGCCTGTAGTCCCAGCTACTCAGGAGACTGAGGAAGGAGGATTGCTTGAGCCCAGGAGTGTGAGGTTGATGTGAGCTAGGCTGATGCTATGGCCCTGTAGCCCGGGCAACAGAGTGAGACTCTGTCTCAAAAAATAAAAAAAAAAGAAAGACATGGATGAATGGCTTAATGTCGACAAGTAATATCGCTTTAGGACAAGCATATAGACATGTTGCCCCAGAGACACTAAGGGGTTGGCAAGGCTGACCCCTCACACCCTCCCCCTGGCTGTGTGCAGGGGCCTCCCTATCCTCCTCAGGACCTGGGGCTCCAACTGCAGGCAGCGAGTCTCAGTGCTGTTCCATGCCAGCTGTGTGACCTTGGGCAAGGAACTTAAGTTTCCTGTGCCTCAGTTTCCTCATGTCTAATAAATAGGACAAGGTTATTGTAAGGATTGGATGAGTCAATACAACACATGAAGCCCTTAGAATGGGGCCTGGCAAAGGGTAAATTTTGATAAATTTAGTTGTTATTTATTATTAATTTTTATTTAAATAGTGACAAAGACTCTTCTTTGACCACAACTTTAGCTGGTCTCCTCTGAGCCTTCTGCTTGACTAGAACCTACCTTGGGCTTCCCTGTCTATCCTTGTAGAACCCAGTGTGAATAAGACTCCTGCTAAGTCAGTTTGGCACAAATCCCCACTCTTGGTACCTTATCTCTCAGGCCTGCCTTCAGCAGCAATCCTGTCAAGTCGGTTTAGCCAGAACCTCTTATCCTTGATGTTTCCCCTCAGCAATTTCCCACCCACTGACCCCCACCCCCCTTGGTCATAAATCCCCACTCATCCTTGTTGGAGTCGGAGTTGAGTCCCGCCTGTCCCCCACCATGAGACCCTGTTGCTGTGGTCCCTGCACCTATCACCTGGGGTCCCCTTGGATAAAGTCTGCCTTGTCATCTTTAACAAGTGTTTGGATAAGTTTTTTCTTTAGCAATAGGAATGACACACTACTGTTGCCTAAATTCAAGTGGCAACCCTCTCTGCACCCCACCCCACCCCAGGGGCATTTTTATTTTACTAGAAGATTCTTAAAACCCAAAAAAAGCATTTTGAGACCCAATGGGAAGACTGCCCAGTGGAAGTGCATCAGGCAGAGACCTCCCTGGAATGAGCAGGCCAAGCCCTCTGGAAGGGGCACTGGAAGTGTGGTCAGTGGACCAGCATCGGCCTCACCTGGGAGTCTGAGCCCCGCAGAACCTCAGCCCCCTTCCAGACAGCCTAAGGCAGAATCCACCCTTCACAGGATACCCTGGGGACGACACTGGTCTAGATGAACTCATATCACATCTGGGCAACCCAGCATCTCTCTGACCTTTACTTACAATATGCTTTAAAAGTTAAGTGTTCAAGCACATAGGCGAGCCAGACCACAGGACTCTCAGTTGGCAAGAGATAACCTCATTTCTAGGGACAGCTGGCTCTTTACATGTTTGAACAAACTGGCATTATCCAAGAGCTCTAATGGTCTGAAGTCAGGCTTAAAACTTAGCAAAAATAAACTTTCCAGGAAATTTCTGGCATACCCAGTTTCCAAACCCATCATCTCAGATCCAGGCAATGGCTTCTTTCCCCAGATCTAACTCAATTTCCAGTCTGGGACAGTTCTTCTTCTGGCCTTGAACTGACAAAACACTCATGCACAACTGAGAGAAAACAGGAGTCCACACTTAGTGTGGGGCTTTAGGTAAGTCTTTGGGAATGTCCATAATCACATTTTGGCACAATTGGTGTTCAGCTTCTTAATGCAAATATTATTTGAAAAGAATATCTTAAGTCTGGAGGACATCTGATCTTGGTGAATGGGGTTCAAAGAGGCACATGTGTAAGAGGAAGAAGTAGAATCCACAGTCTGTCCTTCATGTGGGTGGTGATGCAGTGTTCTCCATTTTCTTATTTCTTAAGTGAACAAACACCCAAATCTTCCTTGAGGATGAAACTTCAAATTAGCCACCTCCTTTGGACCCAGTTACAAATAGTCACGAGTGGCTTGTTGTGTGACAGCCACTCTAGGGCATATAATAGGGCGTGATTCCTTCATCACAGGACACTCACAGCCCAGAGGGACATCTTCTGTTTGCCTCTTTAGACCCACATCTCCAGATGTTTTTGTAACATATCAGTCAGGGGCTACCCTAGTTATCTATTGCTGCACAACAAATCACTCCAATGTTAGCAGCTTACAACATCATGATGATTTCAGTATATTTCATAGTATCCGTAGCACAGGAATGTAGGGAGGGCTGAGCTGGGCCGTCTGGCTTTGGTGTCTCCAGCAGTTGCAGGTAGATGCAGGTGCCAAAGCAGCTGGGAGCTGGCCAGGGATCTCACTATGCACATACTCTCGGAGACTGTCCATGTGGTCTCTCTGCATGAGTAGCTTGGGCCTCCTTGGGTCATGGCAGCCTCGAGTCAAACTGTTTACATGACAGCTCAGGGCTCCAAAGGCAAATGTCCCAAGAGAATCAGGCAGAAGCTGTATGATCTTTTGTGACTAGTTCAGAAGTTACAGTGTCACTTCCTCTTGAAGGTGAATTGTCAAAATCACATTGTAAGAAGAGCTATGGGATGGGAGATATTATTGCAACCGTCTTTGGCAAATATAACCTGCAAAAGGGTTCTGGCACAAACTAGAAGTCACAAGGAAGGGTTAATAAAGGCACTAGTTATGAAGATATAGGCAGGGTGTAGGGAAAAGAGATAAGTGTGGTATCCTGAGGATGATAGTGACATAGAAATCATTACTACCTTCATTTGGAAGGAACAAGAGAAGGTTACAAGGACTTTGATGGAGAGAAGCATTCAAGGAGGGCTCACTTGAGAGCAGCAGTAAGAGGAGATAGCCAGGAGGAAGCCAGGAGAATAAAGACCCTGACACTTTCCTCCTTCCTCAAAGCTCCCGCCAGGGCTGCCCACTGGCTGAACCCAACAGGAAGCCCAAAGCCTGAAGCCCACACTGACCGGCCTCTGGGGAAGACAGGAGGTGGAGACAGGTGCAGAGAAGCAAACAGAAGATACCCAGCCTAACAAACACCTACAACAGGAGAAAGGTTGTGGTCTAATGCCAACAGAGAAGTAAGGAACAGAGTGTATCACTACAACAGGGAGATTCTGAGCTCTTCCCACATGCTGTCACAGAAGTGTAGATGTGGGGGAGGAGTTCACATCACCAGCAGTGCTCTGCACCTCTGGGACCCCACTGTTTATCTTGGGGCTATGGCTAGATCCACTGTTGCAAAGGAAGTTGTCCACGTGAGCAAGCCACAGAGATGGCACAAAGTCTTAGGGCATTGACTGGAGTCACTAGCCATGGTCCAACAGGAAGGGTGGTTGGTGTGGTGGTGGGATGGAGACTTGCTGGGAGGGAGACTGGGTGTCACCAGGACAGAGCCTGCGTGATCCCAGGAGGCTGACTCCTCCTCTGTCTGGGTGCCCCCCCCCCCACCCTGGGCCTGGTTCTCTAGTCCTGAGCCCCACAAAATCTCTCTCCTTCATCATATTCCCTACACCCTCCCTTCCTACAGTCTGGAGAATTTTCATCTAATTTGGGGTAAAGAACCCTGGGGTTTTTTGGGGAGGGGGTTGTTCTTGTTTTGAGACAGAGTCTCATTCTATTGCCTGGGCTAGAATGCTGTGGCGTCAGGTTGAGGTTGACAACAACCTCAAACTCCTGGGCTCAAGCAATCCTTATGCCTCAGCCTCCCAAGTAGCTGGGACTACAGGCATGTGCCACCATGCCTAGCTATATTTTTCTATATATTTTTAGTTGTCCAGCTAATTTCTTTCTATTTTTAGTAGAGACGGGGTCTCACTCTTGCTCAGGCTGGTCTTGAACTCCTGACTTTGAGTGATCCTCCCTCCTTGGCCTCCCAGAGTGCTAGGATTACAGATGTGAACCACCATGCCCAGCCAAGAACCCTGGTTTTTAATCTATTCTTTTAAATCTATTATTTATTGTATAAAATGTAAACTCAAAAGTCTAGGTGCTTGTAACTCCGCATCCTTGACTTTTGAAACTCAAAAGCCAGGACCCAACTTACTTGTTCTCTGCACTCTGCCCAGGTGTCCCTTCCTTGAGGCGTATAGAATTTAGCCCCAGCAGTTTGGGGAGGCAGGGGAGTCACAGGGCATTTTGTGGTGGCAGTGGGTGGAGGGGGATCCCAGATGAAAAATATCGTCTAATCACAATTCAGAGAAGTATAAGAACCTAAAAGAAAGATTCCATTTGATTCTTTGAAAAATGAATAGGCTTTCAAAGGAAAAAATGGAAGAATTCTGAGCAGACAGAAAAGAATGAGCATGGAGATTAAGGAATATTCGAGAAAAGTTACAGTTTAATTTATAGGGAATGTAGGGTATCTGTACACAAAGGTAAATAATTCTAGAAGAGCAGGCGAGGCCAGGCCATGAAGGACCTGGAAAGAAAGCTTCAGAACACATTTTAAAAAGCCACTGAAGGTTGTGCACATCAGTAGGGCACTCAGGTCTGAGCTGTGCTTTAGAAAGATGAATGCAATGACAGTGCACAGGACACAGAGATTATGGTTAGGGTTGGGGACATTCATTTAGGCATAAACTCGAGGGAGCCTCCTGCTCCCGGCTTCTATCACCATCTGGCTTGCAAGTCCCCATCTTTAGCTGAAGTCCCTCCCTGATCGCAGACCCATGTCTCCAGCTTCCTGTGGGGAGTGTCCACTGCATGTCCCCCAAGCTCCTTAACTCAGTGTGCCCAAAGTGGAACTTGCCATGCCCTCTTGTCCAAGGGCCCCCACCCTCCCCCTCTGGACATACTGCAGCTCCCAGACCAGAGATCACATTTTCCTGGACTTCCCCTTGCCCACTTCCCCCTTTCCAACCGGCCCCTCCATCTCCCCAGGCTCCCACTCCTCACAGCCAGAGTCTTTCCAGTCTCCATTCAATTTTTTGTCTGCTGAATTTATTATTATTATTTTTTGTCCTCACTGGAGCAACCCAAGGTCAAGCCATCAGCACCTGTCCCTCTAACACTCACCACTGTTTGGTCATTGATTTCCCGGCTGCTAAAACTCTCCCCTACCCCATTCTCTGCAGTTCAACCACAGTCTTTTCTAAACACTAAACCTGATTGTGTTATTTCCCCTTTAAGGACATCTCTGGCCATCTCACGGTCTATAGGATCAAGAGAAAACTCTTTTCTTTGGCATTTAAAGCCTCCGTAAGCTGACCCTGGCCACTCTTCCTGCTTTGTCCCCTGCTTCTCCCAGACGACATTGCCACAGGAATCTACCTCTTGGCTCTCTGCGTGTTTGTTAGGCGGCTACACCCTCCCAGGAAGCAGCCAGTGATGGGATTAGGCCCCAGTTGCCTGGGCGGGATAGGAAGGGCCTCAGGGTGGAAGGAAATCCCGGATGTGTGTGTGTCTGTTGGATGAGCCTGAGGTGAAGGGAAAGGGGAAATAAGAATATATCAGTTAATTCTTCAAAAATTGTCTCTGCCACCCAGCCAAAGAAAGAGACATGTGCCAATGTTTGAATTGTTGTATGTTTAAAGACTGAAAAAAAGGCTGCCAAAGAAACAACAGATATGGATAAGATCTTATTCCCTGAGGGGCTGCCCTCTTAGACAATTGGGAGGACGGCTGAACTGGTGAACCTTAATCAACCCTCTCCAAAGAAAGACGGAGGAGAAGGAATTGGGGGCCGTGTGGAATTGGTGGATCATAACTAATTAAATTGCTTTTTCTTCTCTGACCCTCTGGCTCTATTGAACATCGATGATCTTAGTGAAATAAGTTTTGGCTGATTTTATGGTATCCTTTCAGCAGGACTGCAGTCAGGACACCTGGGCTCCAATTCCAGGTGTGTCTCTAATTAGCTATGTGACCTTGGGCAGTTCTGGACCTTTCCTCAGCCTCTGCTTCCCTATTTATGTAACAAGAGGGTTGGACTCATTTGCACAGGTCCCTAAATACTCGATTCTACATTTCTTGAAATGCAGACCAGCAAAAATATTTCCCCTCTTTTTATTTATCTACCTCTGAATTTTACTTTTTGAATGACATCAGTCCTCATCCTCTCTTTATTTTTTCTTCTCATTCTGTCCGCTCAGCCAAGCAAGGCATAGCATTTGTCCAGCCATTTTCCAGGCTCTTGACTTGGGTTTACAGAGTGCGTTCTGCCCACTGAATCTGTTCGGGAATTGAACCTCCTTGGCTAGGCCTCCTGCAGCCAACAGACCTTGGAATCTGTGCTGTCCAGGACCCTCTCCTGGAGAAAAATGAGACCTTCAGACTCTGATGCATGAGATGTCATGCCGTTACCAAAACTGTAGCATCCTTAAACAAGGTCCCCTGTTTGAATGACCCTATTTATAAAATTAATTTTTCAAACAGGAAAGTAAATCCATAGACAGTGGAAACTGCCCTAAGAAAAGCAATGACCCGTGCTCGCTTCGGCAGCACATATACTAAAATTGGAACGCTACAGAGAAGATTAGCATGGCCCCTGCGCAAGGATGACATGCAAATTTGTGAAGAATTCCATGATTAAATTTTAAAATTAAAAGATTTTTAATAAAAAAACAGAAAAGCAAGAACCAAACAAATACTATGCCAGTCATTCTGATGGGAAGAAAATCATTCTAGTCTTAGCAGTCTTGGCAAAGTCTCAACATTTCATATCCACTTTTGGGATATTCTTAGACCCCAGGAAGTCAATAGACCCCACGATAAGAACCTTGAGATATATATGTGTGTGTGTGTATATGTGTGTGTGTGTGTGTCTGTCTATGTATCTATCTATCTATAAAACTGAAGGTCAGGATTTTACTTCTTGAAGAAAAAACATCTGGATAAATGACTAAATTTTCCACTTAAGAAATGATATCTTGGCTGGGCGCGGTGGCTCACTCCTGTAATCCTAGCACTCTGGGAGGCCGATGTGGGTAGATTGCTTGAGCTCAGGAGTTCGAGACCACCCTGAGCAAGAGCAAGACCCCATCTCTACTAAAAATAGAAAGGAATTAATTGGCCAACTAAAAATATATAGAAAAAATTAGCCAGTCATGGTGGCACATGCCTGTAGTCCCAGCTACTCGGGAGACTGAGGCAGGAGGAGTTTGAGGTTGCTGTGAGCTAGGCTGATGCCATGGCACTCTAGCCAGGGCAACAGAGTGAGACTCTATCTCAAAAAAAGAAAGAAATGATGTCTTGATATCACCACAGCTCAGATGGAATGATGAACTACCCAACCACAACATCCCAGGCACTCATAAACAAGAGGCTAAGGGTACATGACAGCCTCTCCATCAGCCCGTGAAGCTGCTTATGATGTTAAAGTGTTGTCCAAGATCAGAGATGGCCAAATACCAGCTAAATTTAAAAGAAGTCAGAAAACTACTACCAAGTACAGCAGAGATATGCAAACCTTTTAGGGTTACTTTATTCACCAACCTCAGATGACAAGGGGAAGAATACCTGAAGAAAATTTTCAGGTTGTTTAAAATCTTTTTCTACCAGTAAGATTGTTTTTTTGTTTGTTTGTTTGAGACAGAGTAGCTGGGACTACAGGCATGCACCACCACGCCTGGCTAATTTTCCAATTTTTTGTAGAGGCAGGGTCTCACTCTTGCTCAGGCTGGTCTGAAACTCCTGACCTCAAGCGATTCTCCTGTCTCAGCCTCCCAAAGTGGTAAGATTACAGGTATAAGCCGCTGCACCTGGCCTCTTCCAGTAAGGTATTTTCTAAGTACATAAGTGTTCAGCTTCTTTAGTCCTACCTATTAATCACCTATCTTTAGCATCTCTACTCTATTCATTTGACAACATTTATCGAGCATCTATTGTGTGCCAGGCACATGTTAAAATAGCACAAGGTTGAATAAGACACAGTCCTGACATGGAAGGGCTCATGGTCTAGTCAAGGAAAACTACACAGAAAGAATAGCAAATCATGAGATATAGGCCAAGAAAAAAAAGACCGGGAAAGTAAACTCATTCCTATAAGAAATCAAGAAAGAAAATGATTTGGTTTTCTCAATAAACCATAGACAATCAGTGCTAGGAAAGACTTTATAGCTGTGGTCCCCAACCCCAGTACTGGTCCTCGGCCTGTTAGGGTTGGGGCTGCAGAGCTCCGCCTCCCCCCCACTACTCCACTCCCGACCCCATCCATAGAAAAATTGTCAGGGGCCGGGCTCGGTGGCTCACGCCTGTAATCCTAGCACTCTGGGAGGCCGAGGCAGGCGGATTGCTCGAGGTCAGGAGTTCGAAACCAGCCTGAGCAAGAGCGAGACCCTGTCTCCACTAAAAATAGAAAGAAATTAATTGGCCAACTAATATATATAGAAAAAATTAGCCGGGCATGGTGGCGCTAGTAGTCCCAGCTACTCGGGAGGATGAGGGAGTAGGATTGCTTGAGCCCAGGAATTTGAGGTTGCTGTGAGCTAGGCTGATGCCATGGTACTCACTCTAGCCTGGGCAACAGAGTGAGACTCTGTCTCAAAAAAAAACATAGAAAAATTGTCTTCCTTGAAACTTAGGAAGGGGGGCACCAAGGGAAGGAAGCTTCATCTGTATTAACAGTTGCTCCCTTCCTTATCTCTCGCCTGAGCTCTGCCTCCCCCCACCGCCCATGGAAAAATTTTGTTCCATGAAACCCGTCCCTGGTGCCAAAAAGGTTGAGGACCACTGTTTTACAAAGTATCTGTTCTAACTCCTTCATCTTATAAATGGAAGACAAAGGGGGAAGAGATCACATAGTTTTAAAGCTGGAGCCAATGCATAATAAATTCTTTCTCTCTTCCTGGCTGATAACTTATGTTTCTCAAATCATTTCTGGAAATAGACAGAATAGAAATTATATATATATTATCGAAAGAAATCCATTTTGTTTTCCGACTAAAAATCTACAAGATATACTACATCGATATTTGTTAAGAAAGATAATTATGGCTGAGCGTGATGGCTCATGCCTGTAATCCCAGCACTTTGGGAGGCTGAGGCTGGAGGATTGCTTGAGCCTCAGAGTTTGAGGCTGCAGTGAGCTATGATCATGCCACTGCCTTCATGCTCAGGCAACAAAGTGAGACCCTGTCTCAAAAATAGAAAGAAAGGGAAGGGAAGGGAAGGGAAGGGAAGGGAAGGGAAGGGAAGGGAAGGGAAGGGAAGGGAAGGGAAGGGAAGGGAAGGGAAGGGAAGGGAAGGGAAGGGAAGGGAAGGGAAGGGAAGGGAAGGGAAGGGAAGGGAAGGAAAGGGAAGGAAAGGGAAGGAAAGGGAAGGAAAGGGAAGGAAAGGGAAGGAAAAGGGAAGAGGGGGAAAAGAACGAAGAAAAAAAAGGAAGAAAGAAAGAAGAAAGAATTATTCTCCTAAGAAGATTACTATAATCAATTCACTTTGATTTGCCCTGTCTAAATATTTTAAAGTTGTTCCTTATTCCAGAATTCCTATCACTACTCTTGGCTATTATGGTTATTTATAGAAAACTCATTATTATTCTTGCTGTTTTCTCCATCTTTGCACAGCACTTTGGAGTTTAAAAAGCATTCTGGAATCCACTGTCTTCATTCTGGGAGTCAAGTTGTCGGCTTGATAGCTTTAGAGGGGCATGATAAGCAGGAGGAGGTTCAGAAAGGAGCTAAGCAGGCGATGACAGTGCTGGGAACCAAAACCTACACAGCCAGGTGAAGGGAGCTGGATGCCTGGACTGCTCTTGTGGAACAAGATCACCAGAGGAGTGGTAGAGAATGGATTTCAAGTCCATGAAGCCCAGTGAACAGGAAAGAAGCAAGTCAATAAACACGTATTGAATGACGCCTGCGTGCAGGGCACCATGCTAAGTGGATCCAAAGATGAATAAGCAACGCACCCCCTTCAGAGAATGTTTGGGATTTCTGTGCAATCTCCTTAAGCCGCCAGGAAGGCACGAGTGAGCAAAAGCCACAGGGCAAAGAGAAGTGGGCGTGCCAAACTCCTGATGTGTTGCCTGGGCTTCTCACCAGGGGGTTTGGACTTAACCCCACTGGTGACTCGGGAAGAAAGAAGGGGCTGAGGCTGTCACAGAGCCATCAGACGGGGACCTGGACGCGTTTAGGCGGAGGGTCACCAGTGATGAGAATGGCAGACCTATGTGCCTTCCCTTGAACACCTTTCAGGTTGAACTCGTGGGCAGTGCTTCATCTTAAAGCCATTACGTGGATTCTCATGAGTGAGTTTCTATTGACTTTACAGACAATGGGATTTTAATAATGTTTGCCTAGGCCAAAAGAGGCCAAAGGAACCAGTGTGCGCTGTTTAAAACTTGGGGCTCTGTGGCTGAGTGTTACTGGGGGTGTAGAGGAGCAACTAAGGAGAGCTCAGAGGATGATCTCAGGCCTGGGACAGGGAGCAAACACACCCAGGTGGGAGGCAATCAGCAGAGGTGACCGAGACACCTCCGAAGTAGGAAGGGTAAGAAGAAATTCCCACAGAACTCCCAGATCAAAATTAAAAGGTCATGGGGGGAGGGCAGAGGATGTTGGAGCTGGAGGGGTAGAGCATGGTTATGAAGCAACAGTGAGGACAGAAACCTGGACAGGAGGGACAAGTTAAAACGGTCTCACGGAGCTGCTGGACTAGGAGTTGGAGCCTCAGGCCCACTGTAGTACTGTAGTGCTTCATCCGTCTACCCAGTAGGTTCTCCTAGATGATTTCACAGAGCCCCTGGCTTTGCTCACCAGACTGGCCACCACCTCCCAGCAGGCAGCCCTGCCTCCCATTGTTGGCCCCCCACCCTCCCACCTCCTTTCCTGCTGCTCCCACCTGGTCCCACAGGTTCCCTCCTCCATAGCTTCTACCTGGCTCCCTCCCCATGCACCTGATGACATTCTCTCCATCCTTCAAGGCTCACCTCACATGCCATCTCCTCCAGGAAGACTTTCCCAATCCAACCCATCAGATGGTACATGCTCCCTCCTAGAACCCCTAGGGTGTGTCATGCCTCCTTATGACACTTTTGTTTCCTCCTACATTCTAATAAATTGTGTGCTTGTCTGAGGCCCCACCCCCACCCCTCCTTAGAAAACTTCAAGGGCAGAGACTCAATCTCTTGCATTTGTGTATTCACAGCACCACGGCAGAAACCAGTATGCCACAGACGCTCAATTGGTATTGAATTGTATTCCAGCCAAAGCATGCCCTAGACAAAGTTTCTGTGTTCCTTTAGAGGTTATGACCTGGGCTCCGGAGTGACACGACTCAGGCTCTTATACTTGTCTCTGTCACTA
The DNA here is from genome assembly GCF_040939455.1 of Microcebus murinus. Lineage (NCBI taxonomy): Eukaryota > Metazoa > Chordata > Mammalia > Primates > Cheirogaleidae > Microcebus > Microcebus murinus. The sequence continues at coordinate 70,611,623 of NC_134104.1, read as the reverse complement.
GCCAGGTGACCTATAGTACATTAATTCCTCTCATGCCTCAGTTTTTGCATCTGTGAAATGAGCATAACAGGACCTACCCCCAAGGGACTTTGTGATAGTCTACATAAAGCCCTTAGCATACTGTCTGGACACATTGTGAGGGTTCAATAAATGTAAGAAATGATTAGAAATATGGGATATTAGAGGCATAATCTCCTTTTGATTTCCAAGAGTATTACATTTCTACCCGGAAGTCTTTATCTTCTTTAAAGCACATATTTACATAAAGCAGCTCTGTAGCATTTCAATCCAAGTCAGTTGGATATCTGACTTCATAGACACAGGAATACTAGTAAATAATTTGTTAAGAAGATATCAAATCAACCAATCAAAGAGATTTTCTTCTAAACGATTTACCAATATATCCACCCATCAAACCTGTGCCATTATGAGCTGTATGAGTCCTGCAAGGCCTGTGGAGATGACTGAGATGAAGTCCCTGCTCTCACGCTCATCACCGTCTCCCAGGGCGAATCAGCAGTGTCCAGCTAGGGCTATAAAGAGGGCCCGTGAGAGTCCAGAGTGGAGAGTGACACCCCTGCCCAGGAACTGCAGTAGGCTTCATGGTGGAGAGAATGTTCTAGCTAGACCCTAGCACGGGAGAAGGAAGAAGTCTGCCCAAAAGAGGAGGTGAAAGCTACTCCAAGAACAGACAGCAGTGTGTGCGCGCAAAGGGGCAGAGTCCTGACAGTCCACATTCAGCAAATGCTGAGGACGGCAGATCTAAAGGCACTGAAAATCCATCCACACTCTCCTGATACTGATGTACACTTTATTTATAATATTAATAGAAACATTTCTACCACGTTAGTTATGTATCCCAGAAGAGATTATTTTATTGCTAAAATAAATGTTCTTATTTCTTCCCAAATGATTTGATGGTTATTTTTCTGAAGTATATTGCTGATTTCTTTCAGAAAACAAGTGCCTTCAGAAAGTCTACTGGGGCCCAGGAGATAAAACTCAAAGGCATCCCACACAACTGCTCAGTTAGCCCGTCCAAGGAGCAACCTCTTCATATCCTCTAAATTGTCCCAACAAATGCAGTCATTTCAGCTCTTCAACGCCAGCAAAGAGACAAGTTCATCAAAACTCAAGATGAACACACACAGAACTCATTGTATCCTGTTTCGTTTGTTCCTTTAGTTATTCTCTGAGGACAATGGAAGTTGAATGCAGCCAGAGGTCTCCTTCAGGAGAGCACAAGTAGAGGAAATTTTGTTTATATCTTTGGGAGACTGTTAGGCCAAATCCAGTGACCCAAGACCAGAAAATGCCAATTGTTTTTCTCCAGCGCAGACAGGCAGAGAGGAGGTGTAATGGATTTAGTGAGACAAAGACTTGGACCCAGAAAAAAAGAAACACACACATACACTTCATATTAAATTAGACTTAACTTCCACCTCTTGAGCGGGGAATTGTAATCTTACTGAAATTACAGACACAAAGCCAAAATCATATTACACAATGCTTTATCTATCAGTGAGACAGTCGCTTGGAAATCAACCATTTAAGTAGACTTTGCATGTCCAGAATTCATAATCTGAGTAGATTTTTCCAGCAAGAAGCAACATGGCCTGTTGGGATCAGAACTATTGTTTGTTTGAGTGTCTTCCTTTTGGCCTCAGGCCCTAGGTGGGGCTGGAGCCCCAGAGCTGCAGGCTACCATGGAGAGATGGGACAGAAGTGGTCTTTGAGTCCTGCTTCCAGCTGTCCCACTGGCCAGCCATTCCTGTGGTTGGTTACAGTCTCTGTGACGGCTTTAAATTGGTTGAAAAGAAAGAGAAACAGGCTGTGTTATTGTGAGCTTGAATAAATCACTTCTCATTTCTAGACCTCAGTTTTCTCACCTGTTAAGGGGGTGTGGCCAAGTAGGGATGGGGACAAAGCAAACCCTGAGGTTCTTAAATTTTTCTGATTTAATTGGTAGGAAGGGGGTCCTTTCTACCATTTGGTCTGAGGATTGGTGGGCAGACTCTCAGGAGGCTCCCACAGTCCATGCGTTCTGGTGTCCATACCCCTGTGGCATCCCTTCCCTTCAGTGTGGGCAGGACCTGAGGCTTGTTTCTCACCAACAGAGCATGACAAAAGTAGTGGATGTCACTCCCATGCTCATCTTCCATTAAACTGTGACACCCATCTTACTAGCAGACTTTTTCTGTGGACTGTCTCCCTTGCTGGCTTAGATAGAGTTAGCTGCCATATAGAGAGGCCCACGTGGCAGGGAACTGATGGTGGCCTCTGGCTAATAGCCCACAAGGAGCTGAGGCCCTCAGGTCAACAACCCTCGTGGACCTGAGCCCTGTCAACAACCATCTGAGCTTGGAAGCAGATTCTTCCCCAGTCTAGCTTCAGATGAGACCCTGGCCCTGGCCAACACCTGGATGGTTCTGAAAGAAAGAGTCAAGTAGAAGAATCTGCCAAAATGAATGAAGCTCCAGGAAAAATTAGTCCAGCAGGGGAGCCTCATTTCTGCACTAAAACATTTGGCCACCTGTCACCAGCAGTTTAATATCAGCTACAGATATTGGGCTCCTGTTTACCAACAGAGTTGCTCAGAGGAAGTGTAAGAGTATCCATAAGCTGCATGTTTACACATTTTGTTCCTTTCTAAGTCTGCTTTTCTGGAATCCTGATATCCCCTTTAGATAAAATCTGCATGGTGGACTGTTCCACTTTGGACATGAAAGGAATGGAGCCCAAGTGAGGCTAGTGTCTGAGGTGGTGGCTGTCAGAAGGTCCCAGAGTAGGGCAAGGAAACGTGGCTCTGCAGGCATCTCCATACGTGAGGGCTAGGAAGTGTGAGGATGAGTCCACCTTCTGCTGGCCGGGCTGGTGGAGAGCCCTTCACTCCCCGTTCCAGGAGAGTTTGATGGGTGCTGCAGCAGCAGACTGAAGAGCAAGAGGTAATAACAGGAGCCAGAGGAGGTGAAAACATTCCAGGATAGAGCAGGGCTGGGGAGGGAGGAGGGCAGTGCTTAGTGTTTTTGAATGAATGAATGAATGAATGAATGAGGCCCTCCTTCCAGCCCGTAGAGGCCTAGCAGCAACATTTCCCAAGACTTCTCGCCAACACTTCTGCTTTGTCATTAAAGGAAGAATAAGACCCACGACTACCCTGAAAGGAACGTAGGGACAGGCAGGCAAAATTCATGAAATGACAAAATGTTACCAGATAAATACAGGCATGAGGACATCTTCTGTTCATTGAGCCTGCGGGGATTTGGGGAAACTTCACAGAGAGGTGAATCTCTGGTGACCCCTCCAAAACCCCAGCAAAAGGCTGAATTAAGAAAGGGGCTAGGCTGGGCGCTGTGGCTCACGCCTGTAATCCTAGCTCTTGGGAGGCCGAGGCGGGCGGATTGCTCAAGGTCAGGAGTTCAAAACCAGCCTGAGCAAGAGCGAGACCGTCTCTACTATAAATAGAAAGAAATTAATTGGCCAACTGATATATATATATAAAAAAATTAGCCGGGCATGGTGGCGCATGCCTGTAGTCCCAGCTACTCGGGAGGCTGAGGCAGAAGGATTGCTTGAGCCCAGGAGATTGAGGTTGCTGTGAGCTAGGCTGACGCCACGGCACTCACTCTAGCCTGGACAACAAAGTGAGACTCTGTCTCAAAAAAAAAAAAAAAAAGAAAAAAAGAAAGGGGCTAATTGACATTTTTTGATGAGTTGATTCAAGCTTTAAAAGTCTCAAGTCTCACGCTGCTCGAAGTCCCAGGAGAAGGCCCTTGGAGTCCCAGGTTTAAGACAGGGCGAGCGTCCCTCGTGCTCGGCTTCCTGGCCTCAGCCTCGGAGCAGCTAGGTCAGTGGCGGTGACAGCGCTGGGGCCAGTGTCTGAGCCGGGAAAGCCCGCGAAGCGGCTCCCCAGGGCCTGGGGCTCAGGCGCTGAGGGCTGGGGGATTGGGGTGTGGTCGGGGCTGGGGGGCTGAGTGTTTGGAGGCCGGGGCTCTGCGGCCGGGCTCAGGACGCGGGGCGGGCACGCCCGTGTTCCGCGCCGCCCACCGCGGCCGCCCGGAGCCCCTCGGCCCGGCCTCTGTGGCGCGGGCGCGGCCGCCTTTGTCCCCGCCGCGCGCCCGCCTTCTGCGAGGGTCGCCCCCGCCGCCGCGCCGTACCTGGCCCTTTGTCACCAGCTGCCAAAGGATTCGGAAAATCAAATTTATTTCCCGATTACTGCCGGAGCGCCCCTTTGTGCAGAGGGGTCTCTCCAAGCGTTGAAATTCCAGCAGACGCTGTGAAGGCCTTTATGGCGCAAAATAAAAGCCGCCCGCTCGCCGCCCTCGCGGCTGCGCAGGCTCCCGGCCCCTGTGGGAACTTGGGGGGTCCTCCTCGCCACAAAAACGCTACCGAGCCCAGAGACACCGCGCCCAAGTGTCTTGCCCGTTAGGATAAATCAATAGGCATCTTGAGTCTGAGAGGGTGCATTTCCTTCCCCTCCCGGGACTGCACAGATGAATGATAACTCAGTTCTCACCGGCCCCACCGCCCTCCACGCGCTCCGGCAACTCCAACCGCGCCCCGGCGGCGGCGGGAACGCGCCTCTGCTGGTCCGGAATCTTAGCTGTGATGCGTCTTCGGCGCCTGAAGACCAAAAGACGTTACCATTATTTTCCTCGATTGCACTGACATTTCCTGAAAATGAATACAAAGCATTCCCTTGCAAAGTTCTTTTTTCCATTTCCTTTTTTTTTTTTTTTTACTTTTTTCTTTTTATTTTCTTTCTTTCTTTTTTTGGTGGCTGTGCAAGAAAATAAATGCCTTTTCATATTTTTAAGAAAACTGATACATGAAAAAAGGCAATCTAGAATGTGCACATGCTCACAGCGGATATCACACCGCACTTTTTGTTCATTCATAATGAATATGCACAAATCTACCGACTCATCAACATCAGCTCAATAATACTCTAATGAAAACAGTTACAAAGACAATTATAATTCCTACTCTCATTATAAAATATGTAGCGCTATAACTTGAAGAAAGAAATCTACAATGGGAGAACTAGGTCCATTAATTGTAAATTATACTTGTTATAAGGCTTTTGCAAACTCTTAAGAAAATAATATTATATATAGCACTTAGACAGGAATCTTTTCTTCCTCTATCTCTTTTTTTATCATGAGAACTTGGAGATGCCACTCAGTCATTTTGTGACTAAAAGAAGCGATTATAAATCAATGCCACATTGGCTAACAAACAGCGTTCCTCTCCTTATACACATCTGTGTGTCTCTTCGCACACGCACACAGGCACATACGCTTGGCCCACTCAGCCTCCCCACAATTTCACAAAAGAGTGACTCTAATGTTTTCTGCTTCGTAGGGAGCCGGTGGGCACGGCAGTGAATTGGATACCTACACCAGAGAAGGCCTGAGAGGCATAATCAAATAAGGGAACCACTTGAACTGAACTCCCAGCAGGAGCGGCAGGGAGGCCTTGAGAGGTTACACGTAGTTTTTATCCAGCCTTGCAGGAGAGCACCAACTTCCTGCTGCTAGAAATTTGTCTGCAAATTTTTTCCTCATTCAGACAGAGAGCTGGGGTCCAGGAAACACTGGGTTGATATGATAACTTGATTAAGTCTGGGGACGGATGACACGGGAGCACCAAGTCGACTCAAAGGAACCTGTGCTCTCCTCTTTAACCTCTCCTTGGGAGTCTACAAATTATATCTATTAATGTATCAGCCCCCTGGCATCACACAAAGACGTTGTCTGCCTAAATGTGCGTCAATCATTCCCAGGGGCCTTTGTGGTATTCCCACCACATTTTCATTTCTCTTCTCCACTTAAAAAAATAAAATTTAACCTGATGGGTTATTCAGACAAAAGCCCATAGCCTGCCTCCTCCTGCTAAAATCACTTTGAAGAGAGAAGTCAAGTTTGTCAGCAAAAGTGTTCGAAGAATCTTTTACTTCGGCCCTGGGCAGCTGCAAGGCATCCGGGGGAGAGAAACTACGAGAAAGAATGGTTTGGGCACCATTCTAGTGAAACATGGGCGGAAAACCCAGGGATTCGCCTGGAGAAGAGAAAATGCAGAAAGAACTTGAGAGCTGAAGAAGCGCCAAGGGGAAGAAAGATGAGAGTTTGCTGTGGGTCCCCGGAGAGACCGGCGTTCACCAAGTGCCAGCAAAGTGCCTGGATGAAAAATGGGCCACGTGCTGGGGCCACCCCTGCGGATAGGAGGGAATCTGCAGTGTGGCCACAGCTGCACACTTCACAGCCTCCCCTCCTGGTATCTGATCCAGAAGACAGCTAGCCGTCCAGAGGCTGATAAACTTCAGCTCCAAATGCTGTGGGCTTTTAAAATTGAGTGTTCATTTAACAAACAATAAAATGTACAAAACCATTTAATGAGTTTTGGCAAACGTAACTGTGTATCCACCACCTCAGTCAAGATATAGAACATTCCCATCATCCCCCAAATTTCCCGTGTGCTCAAGCGATCGTCCTGCCTCAGCCTCCCGAGTTGCTGGGACTATAGGCATGTGCCACCAGGCCCAGCTAATTTTATATATACATATACTTTTAGTTGTCCAGCTAATTTCTTTCAATTTTTTAGTAGAGACAGAGTCTCGCTCATGCTCAGGCTGGTCTCGAACTCCTGAGCTCAAACGATCCACCTGCCTCAGCCTCCCAGAGTGCTAGGATTACCGAGTGCCAGCAAAGTACCTGGATGAAAAATGGGCCACGTGCTGGGAGCCACTGCGCCCAGCCTCCTCCTTTTTATTGTTGAGCAGGACTCCCTAGTAAGAATACAACACAATTTGTTTACCCATTCTCCTGCTGATGAATATTTAGGTTGTTTCCAGTTTGAGGCTATCATGAATACAGCTGCTATGAACAGTCTCATAATATTTTTCATTTCTGGGTCATAGGATTAGAGTATATTTCAAATGCCATTTTAAATAAGACTGCAAAGCAGGGAAAGCCTGAGGTCATGAAAGATGTGCTCTTCCATCAAGACTGGTAAGAGTTTCTGGAACTTGACAGTTTCTAGCTATTGTCCTCACCTTCCCCAGAAAGCACAAATTGCCTCCCCATTCCTCCCATTGGCGAGCAGGAGGCAGATACTGACACCGATGTAGGATCCCTTAGGACCCTTCTTGAGCAAGAACATCTATCTCAGCAAAATGGGTGTAGACACCATTGCAGCTTACTCAAACTATTTGAATTCCCATCTACTGAGCTCCTGCTATGTGCTGGACCCTGTGGGTACGTGAGGGGCCATGGGATGCAACAGATGAATTTGATGAGGCCTCTGTCTTTAAAGTGCTTGCAAGTCTGGAAAAAGAAATAAAATGAGTAATAAATTTTGAAACCGTAAGTCAGTCTTCAACAAACACATAGGAGTCACCTTCTGTGCTGGCTCTGGGCGGTGCTGGTATGCTGGGGCGATGGGCAGGCAACCACAGAGAAAAGGTGAAGCCCACCCTCTGAGCAACGGGGAAAGAGCCTCACGCCCTGGGAGAATGAGTCCCATTTAGGAAAGAGGACATCGACTGAGGGACAGGTTGGATTTGGACTTGGAACCGGTATTCAAGAGCCTGGATCTGCTGCATCACCTTGGGACACAGAACCTCTCTATGTCGAGTGTCCTGATGTGTACTGATCGCCTCGCTTCAGGCAGCCTTGAAGGTGACATTGGCACTGAGTCTTTGAAGGTCACGTCAGCCATCAAAACACAGAATGTTGGTGATGGGAGGCCCTTTCGAGTTCATGGTCCATTCCACCCCATGTACAGATGGGGAAACTGAGGCCCAAGCTAAGAGAAATTACTTTTTCAAAGTCACAGGGAGGCCAGGCACTGTGGCTCATGTCTATAATCCTAGCATTCTGGGAGGCCAAGGTGGGAGGATTGCTTGAGGTCAGGAGTTTGAGACCAGCCTGAGCAACAGTGAGACCCCGTCTCTACTAAAAAAAAAAAAAAAATAGTAAAAAGTAGCCAGGTGTGATGCTGCATGCCTGTAGTCCCAGCTACTTGGGAGGCTGAGGCAGTAGGATCGCTTGAGCCCAGAAGTTTGAGATTGCTGTGAGCTAGGCTAACACCATGGCACTGTAGCCTGGGTGACAGAGTGAGACCTATCTCAAAAAAAAAAAAAAATGTTACAGGAAAAAGATGTTTTACCTTCCACTGCAATCATTATCCTACCCTATCAGTCTGTCATTTGTTATGGGTTCTTATTCTATGATAGAGACTTATTTATGATGCTAGCATTGGAGGGACAGGATTACCACATTCTCTATAGTCTCAGCAGGTTAATCAGACTTTGCCTGTGAGCAGCTGTCACATTTGGAGGAACATATTTTAATCCAGAAGTAATCTAAACTTTATGATAAAACAGTAAACCGTGTTATGAATGAGACACTATGTGATTGTGACTCCTTCTGTATCAACTTGTTTATTTTTCTAATTGTTAGGCTTTTGGTTTATTTCCTTGTCAGTTTTCTATGCATAAGTTTGACAACTGTGTAATCACAGAAAAACTATGTAAACAACTTTATATTATGTTTTTTTCCTTTTTTTCTCTATAGAGTAAAACTTCCTTATTTGGCCAAACTATTTTAGCTTTTAAAAACACTGATGTATATTGTAATATTGCAAAGGGAGGAAGTTGTAAATATACTGAAGTTCTATACTACCTTGCAAACAGTTTTTAATGGATTTGTTTAAAAGGAAAAAAAAATGAATTTGGATTTATGCAAATTTGGCAGGAATACTTTCAAAATTAATTTATAAATCAGAGAGAATAAACACATCAATGTTCATGATTTCTGCTTTGCAGTTTTTTGGTTTTTTTTTGTTTTTTTTTGAGACAGAGTCTTGCTTTCTTGCCCAGGCTAGAGTGAGTGCCGTGGCATCAGCCTAGCTCACAGCAACCTCAAACTCCTGGGCTCAAGCAATCCTTCTGCCTCAGCCTCCCGAGTAGCTGGGACTACAGGCATGCGCCACCATGCCCAGCTAATTTTTTCTATATATATTACTTGGCCAATTAATTTCTTTCTATTTATAGTAGAGACGGAGTCTTACTCAGGCTAGTTTCGAACTCCTGACGTTGAGCAATCCACCCTCCTCGGCCTCCCAGAGTGCTAGGATTATATGCGTGAGCCACGGTGTCCAGCCTGCTTTGTAGTTTTTTAATAGTAATAAAATTATAAAGTACTTTATACACACACAACATTTTGCATTTTTCAAAACACCTTCACATGCATTCTTTTACAGGAGCCCCTGACAAATGGACAAAACAGGTGCTATCTCTCTTTTGCAGATTAAGAGGATAGAGGCCTGCGGATGAATGGCTTGTCCATGATGACATAGCTAGTAGGTCCATGGCGGCCTCTGTCACACCACTCTTTGCCCACAGAGCAATGCAGCACCATCTCACAGCCCCACACGGCATCCAAATAAAACTCAAGGAAGTCACAGCACCATTAACAGAGTAGCTAATTGGTTAATTGTAAGATCTGTGATCACAGAATTTTTTTAAAACACATTTCTATAGGTCTTCTGCCAGAAACAGGCCTAACTATATAATTTGTGGGTTTGCTTTAATGTCATTCTAACTAAAGGGAAATGAAAATTTTAAATTATTAGTGTGAGTTTTACCATTCTTTAACTTGTATAATGCCAGTTTTAAATACAAATGTAAGAGCTTTTAATCCTATGCAGAATCACCAAAATTATAGAATTTTATTTCATAACCTATATGTGCATGTTTTTTGTTCTTACCAGAACAGTGAAAGTGATGCACAAAACTAACCCAGCTGTTTTTATTTCTCTTGGTAACATACACACAGTATCCAACCCTCTCTGCCTTGTCATTTTCAGTGCATATGGTTTGCTAATAAAGGGAAGTAAGGTGAGTAAGTAAGGATATGATGGGTTTCTTTGGTTAATCATGTTTCTTAGAACACCACTGACTTCTTTGTATTCTTTCATTCTGGTTTGAACGGAGAGCATGACCTCTCAGGGCCATGGGGGGCAGGCATAGCATGCTCACCTCCCCGAGTCTCACGGCGCTCCTGGGCGTCATGGCCCACTGGAATCCTGTACTCCTGACGCATGGAGAATGCTCTGTGGGAATGGGGTAGCAAGGAACTGCAGCTGCATATGTCTTCCTTGCTCCACTATTTCACTGGACTTGACTTACAAAACAGAAGTTCAAAGGTAAAATTTTCAAGAATGTCAAGACAGCGACAGCAGAGCATTAAACCAAGCACCAGGCCCTTCTGAACATGAGGTCCTGTGCATAGGCACGTGCCAAAGTCAGCTTTATTACTAGTCTAGAGGCTTTAATAAGACTGTGGACGTGTCTTTCAGTCAAACTGTGGCTGAGCTTGTAGATGAGTTCAGAGTGGACTCGCTTCCTCCCAACGCCCCCAGAAGTGATGAGGCTCAGTGAAGCATCATCCCACAGGGAAAGTGGAGCTTCTAGCGCTGCCCCGCCTGACAGCCATGTGCCTGCGGCTGGATTACTTGGGAGTCAGAAAGGAAAGGAGGTGAGTACAAAAACGCTGGGCACAGCCAGACTACAGTGAGAGGAGTGTCAAGAAAATGTGAGCATGCCCAGAAATTAAAGGGGGAAGCCAAAATGTCATCATAACTTAGTGATTCTCTTCTTTCTCCCCAAAATAATGCTTTAAAAAAACTCATGACTGGAGACGTTGCTCTGTAACGCACATATGCATGATCTACAATCCCTGGAACTACTGCAATATAGTGGACAGAGTCAAGGAGTTGTAACTTCTAGCCACAGCTCTGATTCTTTCTTGATATATGACTCTGAGCAGGTCACTCAACTCTGAGCCTCAATTCTCTTATCTGTAAAATGGAAATAACAATTCCTAATCCACAGTTGGGGTCCTTGTGAGAATTAAACTAAAGAACAAGTGAGTTGTGAGCTGTAAATCACTGTGCACACATGAAGGCGTGTATATCGCATTGGCATGTTGGTATGCTGTGTATAAAAGTTATATATCACACACAGACGCCATCAGGAAATTCCACTCCGGGGCAGAGTGATTTACAAAGCCTGCTCAGAAGTGGAGTCAATTAAGGTCAGCTTTCTATGTTGCTAAACAACAGGGGATTCTGGGTTCAGTAACGTTGAAAGGCAGGCCCAACACACCCCTTGAAACCCAGCTTTTGAGAGGGTTCAAAGGAAGGCGAAACAAAAGCCCCTCTTTGTGATGTTTTCACTCTTCCTTCATTGTCCTCTTTCACCCTCCAAGGGCCTTCATGTAAAGAAAGGGGCTGCTAATGTGGCGAGTGGGAGTTTGAGATTGTCCTGGGCCAACAATGTTGGCACATTCTGCCGGGCCTCATTACAGAATCATCTGAAATGCTTGAGAAGTGCTTCCCACTCATTAGCATAAATAGCAGAAAAACTCTTTCACAAACAAAGCAGGTTCCATCTGCCCCCAGTATGTCCTCACCTTGACTTCAAATGGCCAGTCCCTCCCCCAGCACAATACCAGGGGCGCTGGCCTCCGAGGCCCCAAACACCCCACTTCAGAACAGGCATTCAGTGAAATACCAACACGGTAACCTGCATGTTTATTCATTGGCCAGCCCCCTCCTTTTAATGGAGTCCCTATCCCTTTGTGGCCACTTGATTCTTTCACAGACCTAAAAGGGACAGGCAGGGAGAGGCTTCCTTTCCAAGCTGTTGGGATCCTTAGCAACCCACACCTTGTGAGTGGGTCGACCAGGCTAATTAGGTTTGTTCTGCCTTTTTGGCCCAACCGTATTTTGTCAGGTATTCTGCTGTGGGATTAAAGAGTCATTAATCACCCAGGCCTGACGCTGACAAGGTGGCTTTTACAATGAAGTCCACTTCCCGGTATTGGCTGGAGCCAAGGCCGGATCTGTTTTGCATTACACTGCACAAGAATGTAATGTGGGCTTCTTCCCAGTCAACTCCACAGGATGTCAACCGGCCCCAGGCCCTAAGGAGGCTGGTGCCAGGGCAGAGATAGCATCTACCTGGCAGGCAAACTGAGCTCACAGCAGCTGGGTGGAGTTGGTTGGGATCTGGAAGGGCACTTCACAGAGCAAGATTATGGCAGGACAGCGTTGGGGTGGGGGTGGGGACCCTAGTCACCAGCCACCCAGCCCTGCATTTTACTGAAGAAAGCAAGGAAGGTCAGAAAGGGACAGAGACTCGTCTGAGGACACCCAGCAAGTCCTGGTGAGAGCCAAGATTACAATGGGGCATCTCACCGCTCTCTCACCACTACCGCATATGAATCCAAATCTAAGCTTTTTATAACCATTTTCAACAGTATTGATCTTCTTGCATTTGGCAATTCAGAGTGCATTCTTAAGAGGAGAAACATGCACACTTGCCAAGTGCTACAAAAAGCTAAGCACTGTGCTAGGTATTTTGCATACAAATGACTTAATTTAATTTGAATACCATTTTCATAGGATGACATGTGAAAATACTCAGCAACTATTAGTTCTTACTCAATACAACAGTTTTCCGTAGTAGGTATTATCGTCCCTATTTTTTTAGGGACAAAGAAACCAAGACACTGAAAGGCATATGAACTCATTCACAGCTCGGCTGCCACCTGAAAAGATGAGAGAAGAGTTCTCTAAATCTAGGTGTTCTTGTGAACTTTCCTTATTACTGATATAAATCATAAATTAAAAACTTAGGTCAGTTATTAAACATCACATTATCAGGACTTATTAAGTTGTTGCCTTTTTATCCCTTAGATTTGTGATAACATTATTTATGCTGATGTTTCCTTCCCATCCTTTCTTCTGTTCTTTCATGAATTTAGCGAACAGTTATTGAACACTTAGGATGCTAAGAGCTGGGGATACTGAGATTAAAAAAACATGCTATATGTTCCCTTTCTCGTGAAGTTACTGGAAATGAGAAAGCAAATCAAGAAAGAGGAAGACATGAGCTGTAGGACAGAGGAGAGCCAACCCGCAAGGACAGCGAGGCAATGCCCGGGCCGCTGTGGGGGTCCCAGAGGAAGACAGTGTCCCCACCAGGTAGAGAGGGAGACCTGCCCACCGCTACTGCGGGGCAGAGCCCCTGGACAGCCCTCTGCAGAAAGACGGATTTGACAGGAGACTTGATCATCTAAATAACTTGGGAGTGGATTTAGAACTTCAGCAGAGTTTGAACTTTAATTATTGCTTAATACACAGGAAACAAAACAAATGAAAAAATAAGACAGTTACTAAGTCCAGGAAAGGAAAAGTAGTCAGTGTACTGCACAGCTCAGTTATGTATATAATTTATACTTTAATAACATAAACAGAGAATGTTGAATAAATGACATTAGTGTATAATAATATTGGGAATATGTGGAATGAAAGAGGAGTATGTACAAGGTCTGTCCGGAAAGCATCCAGCCATGTAATATGAAAATAAAGACATTTATTGAAGAAGATACAAGAAACATTGTACATAGGACAATGATGCCTCAGTCCCCTTCAAAGGAGGCACGTTGGGACTTCACACAGTTCTTCCAGTATCTCTTAACCTGTACACGTTCAACATTCTCAGGTGTTCTGCTTATTACAGGCCTTCCAGAATGAGGATCACTTTCAACAGATTCTCAACCATTTTTGAGGCATTTGTGCCACACTTTTATTTGTGTCGTACTCATTGCATCATCCCCCAAAGCTTTCTGAATCATCCGAATAGTTTAGGTGGAGGAATGTTCAAGCTTAACACAAAATTTGATGTAGATTCATTGTTCTACTCGCTCAGTCATTCTGAATGCAATGGCCACTCAGTACACGTCCTCATTCAATGGCATCTAGCGCCCCACTGACTAGTACAGTTGAAGTGTCATCATTGTTCACGCATGTGCATTACACAGTCCACTCTCCCTGGCTGCCAGGTTACATGGATGTCGGGCAAATCGTTCTGGTTATATTAACAATGGCTGGGCAATTTCCAGACAGATCTCGTATATGAGGGAACGCCAGGGCACAGGATGAAAGATTTAAACTCACCTTTCATGGTGGGAGTTTAAGATGTAATTCTTAAAACTGGAAAATCCAAACAGAATCACAAACATATTAGAGAGATTAGGTTAATTGTTAAAAGTACGACATTGTGTTTGTTATCAAGAGGTTAACAATATCATTGGGAGGCTGTCGGGTCAAGAAATATTCAAAGTACACCTGGGATGTGCTGGCCCTTCTCCAGACCATTGAGAGGTAGAGCAAGAGCTCAAGGAAGTTCACAGGTGAGGGGAGGGCCAATGTCTTGAGCGGATGCAGCTGGGAAAGTGAGGGCAGCATGACGAATGGGGTCCATGACCGTCCACACCGTGGAAGCTGGAGAAGGCGGTGGTAGAGCGTTGGAGAGATTATCCTCTCGAAAATCAGCCTGAACCAAACCCAGTCTGAGTCTCCGCTTCTGTACTTATAGACCGCATGACTCTAGACAAGTTATTTAACTACTCTGAGCCTCACTTTCCACATCTATAGAAGAGAAAAATAATGTCTCCCACACAGGATTATTCTTACGCTTGATTCAGAAACCTTGATAAAGCTTCCACTACTAAATGCTTAACACATCTCGGGCACTAAATAAAAGCTAGTCCTCAAAAACATTATCAGCAAAACCCACACATCAATAGTATTTCTTGTTTCTTGAAGGTGTAGAAAATACATGCAGAGATGATCTGTGTAGAAGTCTACAGAGTGACTTAATGTCAGAAAGAGATAACAAAAAAAGTGCATGTAAGGAAAATGGATTCAATGGACAATTTGACTGTATTTCAAAACCTAAAGCCACACCCAGGCAATTTGATTCTGGGATCAGCCACATAGTGGGGTTGACAAACTGGGTACAAGTGTCATTTCTTTGCGACCTTGAGTCATTCTGTAGATTGGAACCTCGGAAACTTACACAGGCAGTCTGCCCTCATTTTATTTTCACAGATCCTTACCCCATGTATCCCTGTCTCTCTCTACCCCAGGTCCAGAAATACTCCTTCTCTTCTTTCCCAACCTTGCTTCTTCCCTTCCCCTGGGCCTCTTCAATGAAAGCCTTGCCATCCTCCCGGCCTCGCCTCTCCTCTCATCAGTGTGCACGCAGCCCACACTCGTGTTTGTCTCAAAGACTTAACGGTGTTGTTTTTTTTTTTTGAAGATTTAGTGTTTCCATGCACACAGCCCACATTCATCACATTCATGTTTGTCCCAAAGACTTAAGGATGTTTATTTTTTTAAAAGATTTAATGTTTCCATAACAAACAAAAATTGGACTTAGCCTTAGGAAAAATATAATCAGAAGCTGGACTTTCAGACTTTTAGAGGATGCGAATGGGTTCCCCAGAGGGAAAGTTTTACAAAATCAATATGAATGTTATTTACCTGTAGTATTTTGGAGGAGAAGCAGAGCTGCAGAGGAAAGGAAAAAAAACAGTCTGAGCAAGAGAGGTATAATTTAGATGATGCTACACAGTGAGTAGGAATCTCCAAGGAGGATAGATCACTTTTTATGGGTTCGAAAAGAATGTTAATGGAAAGACGTCGTGACTGGACTTGTAGCTGCCCTTCAAGAAATGTGAAAAACGCTGCCAGCCTCGCCAAGCCTGGCTCCAGTCGGTGGGAGGTGGGAAGCGCTCAGTGCCCTGGGAAGACCACCCTCCACAAAACCTTTATATGTAATCACTAAGCTAGGGGATAATAATTAACAGTGTACTTTCTAACCATAGCTAACATGATATAACAGCAAAATCATAGCTAACATTTATTGAGCAATTGTCATGTGCCAGACACTGCGCTAGTATTTGCATGCAGTCCTTATTTAGTTTTCATGACAATTCTAATAAAGAGTCCTACTAGGATGCTCCCTGATTTGCAGGTGAGAAAAATGAAGCTTAAAGAGGTGGCGGCTTGCCCAGGTAAAGCCAGGACTCAGACAAATGCAGGTTTTCCCTGACTGCAGAGTCCCACTTCTATGGCAGAATAATCTTTCTAAAGTATTGATTAGTGTGCATTTTTCCTGATTTTTCACAAGTCCTCCAAGCAGATAGACAGTCCTGCCTTGGGGGTTTCTGTAGGGCAGTGAGCAAAATACTGCCTAAAAATCAAGTCTCTTGCTATGTTTTGTAGGAGACAAAGTGAAAGGATGATGCCAGGTGTCCTGGACGTACCTTTTAAAGTAGCCCCGGGAAAGAAGAGTGATAAGAAATTTCTCCCAGCCTCAGAGAGGAGACTCTGGTGTCTTGTGCATAGTCTCAGTGCTTTGGAGGAGGTGGCAGGGCCAGAGAGAGAGGGCTCCATGGTGCATTAGGAAGATGGAGCCTAGGAGAGCTCAGGGGTTCCCAGCTTCCCCCATACCTATTGAGGGCAGCAGAAGAGGGGACCCAGTAATGACTAGAATTTAATCTTCCCACTTGGAAGGATGGGGGCATGGAGCAGGATTTAACATAATTTTAAACAAAATAAAGTGGTGTTTCTTGCACAAATAAAATTGTGCACCAAGATTTATATCTACCACAAAATCCCACACTGAGTAGGTGAGTGGGCGGCCCTCGACTTCACACTTCTGTTTGTTGCCTATTGGTAGGAATTTGGCTGGGTGAGGTCAAGGGATTGGCGGGGGGGAAAAAAGTTGATAACGCCCAGTTTCACCTGTGTCTGCTACACAGAGGAAAATGGCTTTTCACACTGCTGGGAACTTCTCCATCCCATCCCACCCTCAGCCCAGGAATAACCCACTGAGCTCATGATCCCGGCTGCAGGAGGGCCCATGTCATGCACAAGCAGCAGGAGAATCCATCACTGTTCTGAGAAAGCGTCTGCCCAGCGCACAGCTCATGGTCAGGGACTCAGCCAGACACTCTCCCTAAAACCACCTTAACCCTTCCCCCAACGCTTGAACACTTTTAAAAATAAGAAAATATCATTTTTTTAGAGTTAAGTTTCTCTGGTCCTGGAATCCCCATAAGATGCTCCTTCATATATTCTCATTGCTCTGTTCACTGCCCTTCCCATCCCAATTCATAGTGACATATGTATTTGTTATTTGTGTAACTGTTTTATACCTAACTTCTATGTTAGAAGTTCCATGAGGAGAGGGACTATCTTTTGCTGTATGCCTAGCACGTAGCACAATTTTAGAAGCACAGTAGGTGCTCAAGTTATATTTGCTGGATGATGGAGCAAACCGTTGAATGAACACAGAGCAATCACAGTCGTCAAAACCTGCGTGATCACACAGCCTGACGCCCTGAGACTGAACGACTTGCCTGAGATTCCAAAGAGAGTTAGTGGGTAAGTTCACATCATAATGCCAAGGGCTCCACCAGATCCTTCAGTGACTTTCTTCTCCTGGACCCTAGCATCTTCAGTCTCCAAATTTATCATGGGTGGACTAAGACCACATCCTGGACCACCTGTCCATGCAACCACCTGTCCTTCCTTTCTGCTCTTAAGCTCACCCATCAGAATATTGTCTCCGGTCCCTCCTATTTATATTTTTGGTGCCCTCTGTCCCCTACAGTGTCTCAGCCTTTCCAATGCCCAAGAAAGGTTGCTGCTTTCTTTCTTCTTGCAGAGTTTTTGTATTTTAATATAAGATTCAAAGGCTTTCAGATTCATCCTTGCTCAACAGATAAATATGGACCCTGTTCTAATGCAGAGGGTGCAGCAATAAACAAACTATGCCCTCATGCAGTGGATAATCTGCTGCAGAAGACAGATAATAAAGGCAAATCAGTGAATAAAATGATTTCAGGTATTGACAAATGCTGTGAAGAAAATCAGATATGGCAAGAAGTTCGAGACTAGAGGTGTACGCTATTTTAGGTCAGGAGTTAGAGAAGACTTCTCAGAGAAGGCCACATGGGAGCTAAGACTGAGTCCTGTGAGAATGCCAGCCTGCAGAGTTCTTGGGGACAGTACTCCAGGCAGAGGAAGTGACTACGGTGACAGCCCTGATGACCCGGCCAGTCTGCTGGAGCATGAGGAACGAAGCTTGTACAGTCAGTGAGGTGGGCCAAGGGCAGACCACAGGGGGTCTTGCAGGCCTCGAGGGAGACTGAATTTTATTCTGTCGGTATCAGGAAGCCATTGGTGGTTTTTAAGCAGGGGAGTGATATGATCTTTTCACATTTCATGAAGGCCACTCTGGCTACCCAGCAGAGAATGACTCAGGAGGAGGGACACAGAAGCAGGGAGATGAATCCAGAGGCCACCACAGTGGTGCAACCCAGAGAAAAGTGCTCAAGGATGAGGCCAGGAGCAGTGAGAGCAGCAAGAAGTGGCTGGACTTGGGATGTGTTTTAGAGACAGAGCTGACGTGACTTGCTGGTGGGTGGGGTGTGGGCTGTGAGAGAAATAGAGGAATCAAACCAATTCCTTTATTTTGGCTTGAGTGTAGGTGAATGGTGGTGCATTTAGCAATATGGAGAAGATTGGGAACGAGGCAAATCTGTAGGGCCTGGGATAACCACGAGCTGGTCTGGGACACACTAAGTTAAAGAGGACTATTAGGCAGCCCAGTGGAGATGCCAAGTAAGCAGCCAGATGTATAACCCAAGGGACATACAGTAATTGAGGAATTTCTGAAGTCTAATAGAACTCAGGCTTGAGCTGAGGGTGGGGTGGGGGTGGGGAACAAGAGGCCCCTAGTTCTTCTCAGGTCTCATCGCTCAGCCACTGGGCAGGTGACCCTATGGTTTCAGAACAGGAACCTCCTTAACTTGGTCTTCTAAGAAAATGGCTCAGGTCTAATCTCTCAGCTGCAAGGTAGTGGGGCTAATTTCATAGTAAATGTCCTAGGAATTATTTAGCATTTCTGAACTGTGAAGGTTTACCATTGTGAGTAAACCTGTGAAGGTTTACTCACATCAATGCATCAGGAAACTATTGCAATCTGAACTTTTTCTTTACTTAGCAAAATGGTATGGTCTTTCTTCAACCTACTACCTGTAAGCCCAGCCTCTAACTGTGGGGTGCCTCCAGGGCCTAATCTAGGGAATACAGTGGACACAGCCATTGTTGCCCATGCACAAGACTGTCCTCACCCCATCCCCACTTTCTTGCTTACTGGTGATGCCCACCTCTCACCTCAGAGGATGGAAATGTCACATACTCTCCTGCCAACCATCCTTGAAGCTAGGGCATGGAAGTAGAACCCAGTCTTGGCCAAGGGACCTGACCTTAGAGGAGATCTGCTGAGAGCCTGCTACAAAAGCTTTGCCCTCTACTAAAAAGAGCACATTTCCTCTTCCTCACTAGGTGTGGTCAGGTCAGTGCCCCTGGAACTGTGGCATGTGCCCCTGGAACTGTGGCAGCCCCCTCGTGTGATTAGGAGGATGGCAGAGCAGAGAGCTGGCATGTGCTCAGATCACTGAGGACATTAAGGTGCCCCCTGCCAGTCCTGGAAGCCCCTGATACTAGGCTCCTTGATTCAGCTCCTAGCAGGTGCTGAAATAAATATCCTTATTTTTAAAGGCTTGGTTCTGCTCTTCCTTCTGGATGCTTTGATTTTTCAAACTGTTCACATTTTACCCCTCTAAGCACAGAAACCCCCTAACTCCAACCACCCTCACTTACCCATTAACCCTGCTCCGTGCTGGGCACTTGGTAGAATGTTGTGGAGAAACAGACCTGCCTTGGTGGAAGACTAGTGAGGAGACAGGTGTCACACAGGTAACGAATACACGTATGGTTAAAAACTGTCACCCGTGCCCCTGACATGGGGAGGAGGGTGTATAGTGAGAGGGAGAAACAGGAGGACAGCCTCCAGACTCAGCCATCTGAAAAGGTGTCTCTGATGAGAGGCATTTAAAGCAAGACCTGAAAAATGAGACAGATCCAGACGGGGAAGAAGGGACAGAGCAGCAATTCCAATAAGAGGGACAATCAAAAATGGGACATCTGCTTCTGTCTCCTTTATAAACAGTCTCCTGAGCATCACACACACTTTCCTGTACAACTTAGTATTGTCACTCTGGATCTTAATTGGCTTAGGGCCCAGGAGCGGAAGGGGTGCCTTTGCCCCTTTCGCTAATCATTCCAAGGTGGCTATATCCTGGAGACCTGTCTGCACCAGCTCCGGCACCCAGACCTACCATTCGTGTGTCATTAACAAGTGGGCAATCCTGCCCCCACCCTCGAGCAAGCAGAACCTAGAACAATAAAGCCCCTTCCCCTCTGAGTTTGTCCAGGAATGCCTTATTTATCCACTTAAATGTTTTTTAGGCATTTTCAGATTCCTCTTTTTTGGGGAATGAGAATAAATGCTGGGAATAGTAGGGAAGGTTTCCCTTACCCTTCTACTACTTACTGCTTCCCTCCTGGTTGATCCAGGGTCGGGAGAACTAGGTTTGAAAAAGGAGCCCAGCAGCAGCCAAGTCAGGCAGACCAGGATGACCTTGTTTAACAATTAATCATAGAAAGATTTCAACTTGTCTTGGTAAGATGCCCCCATGGCACAGTGGAGGCGTACACAGACAGACAGACCTGGGCTTGAATCCTGGTTCTTCCACTGGCCGATTCTGTGACTTTGGGCATGTTGCTTAATCTCTCTGAGCCTCAATTCTCTCATCTATAAAGCAAGGATAACAATATCTACCTTACAAGAATTAATCGTGATCCACCGTGAAAAGCACCTAGCCTGATGTATAGTCAATGCTCAGGAAATGTTGGGTCTCCTCCTTTCAAGGTCTGGCTCTTAAACCGGGTAATTATATCTTCTGAAGCATTCCGATGTGAGTACAGCCAGCGCACCTCAGAGAATATTTCAATTAGGTCCGTAAGTGATGCTCTCCCAGTTGGAAATCCGTAATTAAGTCAGCAATGGCTGCAGGCAGCTCAGGTGTGTCAGAAGAGTCCCACCCAGCTCACCTTCCCCCTCCTGCGCCCTCCAGGCAACTCAGAAGTCTGGGAGAGACGTAGTAAAGAAAATCCTTTAACATGTGTGGAATATCGAGCAGTTCCAAAAGTGCTCTTACCCCCCAGGGCAATGTAGAGCTGGCGTTATTACTGTCCCCATCAGAACGGGATGAGGAAATTGAGGTCGAGAGGGAAGCCCGGCACTCAAAGTCTCAGTTTCAGAACAAGCCTCCATACCAGTCTCTGACTAAAACCGCAGAGCTCGCTCCTCACCACCGCACCCTGACCACAGCAATTTTGTCTTGGAAAAGTCCACCACCTGCAACCGTCCTGACTTCTTGGGAATGACTTCTTGTCCAAAGGGACAACTTAGCTCTGACCCTTAAAAAGGCTTCCCCACGGCTTCAGGGTGCACAGGACCAGGCTCCCGAGGGACCATGGCTCGCTCGTCAGCAGCAGCAGAGAATTCACTCCAGAAGCCCCTCCCTGCCTCGCGCCCTCCCTGCTCCTGTTCTGCCAGCTTCTCTAGACGAAAGTCAGCAGCTCCCGGCTGGCCTCAGGGTAGCCTGGCTTTATTCTGGGGCTCTGGCTTGCATTTCTTGCCTCCAGCCATGTGCAGTCACAGGTGACAACAGGTCACTTTGGAACCCTCTCATCCAAACCTGTGACCTTCCCTCTAAGGCAAGTGTGGAAAGGATCAGTGTGACTTAGGTATGAGTCTGTTCTTAGGTGTGGCTTCAGGGTCATGGGCATTGGATGATGGGGCCCACCCAGTTATCAAAGGCTGCCAAAAGGTAAATTAAGGCCCACTCTTCCCTACCTTCAGAAATGGACCAGCCAGGAGTAATGGAAAATTAGGACTCCATTCTCAAAAGGTCAGGAACCACCTCCAGCAAAGCTCTAGTGGTTGCATTAATTTCTCCTAAACAAAAACAGAGTGTCAGAGCCGGTAGAGATCCCCTAATTCAATAACCTCATTTCACACAATGACAGACTGAGGAATTGAGAGGAAAAATGATCTGTTCAAGCCACGCTGCTTAGCAGAGGCAGGGCTAGAACCCAGGCCCTAGGACTTCCAGATCTTTTTATTACAGAAACATATAGTTCACTCAAGAGCCCCGAGCATGTTCAGTTTGGATGATCCAGGTAATTCCCACCCCACTGGCCACGTCCAGCAGAGTTACACTGTAATGAACATGTGTCACAAACTTGACTGATGTGGACCTGTGTCCATGAGATACTGATCCAGGCAGAGCTGTTTCCAACAAGGACTACCCAAAGAGGCCCCAGCTGGGAGTGACTGCCACCCAAACCCTGCCCAGTGACCCAGGGGAATAGGATCTGCATGCTCCTGGGTGAAACTGGGGATTCCTGGGATAAGCTTTGGATTCTGCCCAGCTTGCGTGACTAGCTGGGACAGAGCAAAGGAAGCACGGACAGCAGCTTGCTCCTGCGTTCTGTCACTCTGCTCAGACATCATCTCTCCCTCCACCACTATCACCTCCCCACCCCCAACCCCTCCTCTCCTTTCTCCCCAAAGCTCCCCAACCCAACCCTTCCTCTCCTTCCTCCTTCACCACTTCCATCACCTCACCCATTTCTTCACACCAACACCACTCACACCACCCCCAGCACCCGTCCACCTCCTCCTCCAGCCCCCACTCTAGCCCCGCTCCCAACTCCACTTCCTCATTCCCAGCCACCTCCAACGCCGCCCCTCCACTCTTCTCCACTGCCTGCCCTTCACACCGCCCCTCCAGTGTCACCACTGCCTCATTTGTAGCATTAAAGTAGGTCTTCCTACCAAATACACCTTGAAGATGTTGGCGCTTTCAAAATAAAACAGGTGATCAGTATTTGAAGCTATAGCTAGAGTCATTGAGATGTGGCACACATTTGAAATGAACCAAGATTATTAACTACCTCTATTTCTGCTCATTCTTGAAATTGCTTATCTAAACACACACACACATACACACACCAGCTCGTGATCTCTCTCTCTCACCAGAAGACCATAAGTATTCTGAAATGAAGCAAACAATGGTGGCCTTGTTACAGAAGCCTGATATTAATAGACTATTCCTTTTGATTTCAGGCTGGAAACATTGGCAGCAGACCAATGTTAGAAAGGAGGGACTGTGTAGCACAAGTTTAAAAAAAAAGAGGGGAAAAAAATCCAACCCAGCTTTGATCAGAAGAGTCTGAAGATGAATTGTGGTCATTTCACAGGTCTCTGGGTGGAGGTTAATGTCACTTTGAGACAAGGAAACTGGTTAAAAAAAAAAAACGGGAAACGGAGAAGAGATGAACTTTCTGATGGAACAGGGCCACCTAGCCAAGAGGATCAAAGCAGCTCACCATGCAGAGGAGAATGAAGGATTATTCACTTTCTATTTTTTCACGCCTGCAGCACACATGGGGATCTAATTGGTGAGGATGCGGAACACAGACAGGCAGCCGGAGCAGCAGGGCAGAGCCCAAAGGGGGAGGCCAGCACTCTCCGCAGCTGCAAACCATTAAAGGCAGGCCTGCCACCATGCGCCCGCTTTAATTGCTCTTCTGTGTGTTTCCTCAGCTCGCAACCACTAATGTCTACCTCCGAGCCTTTCTGATCTCAGAGGTGATGAGCTTGACGGCTGTCAGGCATGCTCGCAGGGGCTCAGAGAACGCAGGGACAAGTCCCCAGTGGGGGAGGGGCTGCTGGGCAGGAGGAGGCGGCAGCCAAGGGCTGCGAGGGGTGGGACTGAGGCTCAAGATCTGGGCCACGGGGTGGCATTTCCTGGGTTCTAACCCACAGCATGAAGAGATATAGGACAAAAGAGAATAAAGCAAACTACGAGGGTGAAAACCCACGCCACTGTGCAGAGTGTGACCTTGGGCACGTTACTCAACCTCTCTGACCCTTCATTTCCTTGCCTTTGAAATGGGGTGTGCCTAACCCACAACACTGCTGCCTTGAGTGACCTCACTTAATTGTGCAACAGTGAAGGGAAGTGCCTTTGGTTATGATTAGGGACCACAGCCCTCCTTGAACCCTCGCTGCCAACCTCTACTTTAGGTCCAAGTTCCCCAAGGTCTGCTTTCAGCCCTTCTCAACCTCCTCAACAGCTGCTCCCTGGTGAAAACCTCCGCCCGCCCACCTCTGTGAGATCGCAGAACCCTCACCTGCCGCACAGAACCCCTCTCGTCACTCATCTCAGGCCCCCATCTTTTCTCTCTTAGATGTCATCCTCGGCCTCATCCTCCTGGCTGGCATGTTCACCTCCAGCCTCTACCACCACCAGTTACCCACATAAGCGAAGCTACGAAACGCAAGCCTAGACATCCTCTCCTCTGCTGAGAACCCTACAGCAGCTCCCTGTCGCTTCCGGGATAAGTCCCGAGGCCCTCAGCTCTGTCCCCCACGCCCCACCCCACCCCACCCCACACACCTGTCCTGTTCTCACGCTGTCCCCATAGCCAGGATGCCTTCATTCTTCTGCTGCTGTCTCCTCCTGCGAGACACAGCTGAGATATTCCCTCATCTAGGTAGTGTCCCTAACACAGGACAGTGGGCTCAGTGAATATATGTGTTTCCATATTGTCCTGCCTCGACCGCAGTGAACTAAAATCATTTGCTTGCTTACCCCTCTCTCCATGTGAGGGTGAACTTTTAATTCATTTTTGTTCTGTCAGCATGTAGCAGGTTTAGCATAGTGCCTAGAATATAGCAGGTATGTGATAAGTGTATTGTAAACTAATATATGTCTGTCAATTGTTATTTGTCCCTCTGTCTAAAGTATCCATTCAAAGCATTTGAAGGGTGGGGGATGTGTCTCATTTGATTTGAATTCTACATAATACCCAGCACATAGCTAAGCCTCATTAAAGTATTGCAAGTTCTGATGTCTGGCACCGTTGGTGATAATGCCCCTGCTGTGTCCGGCGTGGTCTGTGCAGTTTTCTCAGCATCTAGAACAGAGCTTTGCACATAGCAGGTACTCAATAAATATATTTTGAATGGATACATAGTGTGGTCTTTTAGGAAAAACACCTGTCCTCGATAAAACGTGCAATGGATTGAATGTTTATGTTCCCCCACAAATTCATATGTTGAAATACCCCAAAAGTGATAGTATTAGGAGGTGGGGCTTTTGGGGTGCAATTAAGTCATGAGGGTGGAGCCCTCTTGAGCGGGATTAGTGCCCTCATAGAAGCGGCCCAAGAGAACACCCTTGCCCCTTCTACAACGCAAGGTTAGAGTGAGAAGCAGCGTGTTTATGAGGAAGCAAGCACCCACCAGACACAGGATCTGACAATGGCTTGATGTTGGACTTTCTCGCCTCCAGAACTGAGATAAATTTCTGTTGTTTATAAGCCACCCAGTCGATGGTATTTTGTTATAGCAGACCAGACCCACTAGAACAGAAGGCCTGGGTTCTAGTCAGAGGTGGTAACAAACTCAAACTTTAATGAGGCCCAAAGAGAACTGATTTTCTCCAAAACTCCACTGTTCACCCCAAAGCCCCAGCAAGTGCTCATCATCTTGAAAAATAGCACCAGTATTCAGCCAGTTGCTCAGACCAAAATCTAGGAGTAACATTTGATTCATCTATAAATCTCCCATCTCACATTCAATCCACTAACAACTTCTACACACTCTACTTCCAAAATATACCCACCCTCTGACCACAAGCTTCACAGCCCTCCCCCTGATTCAAGCCACCGTCGTGACCGTGCAACTGGTCTCCCTGTCCCGGCACACACGCGCTACGTACCCTTTTCATTGCATCGCTTTGATCTTGCTCATCTCACTCTGATGTCTTTCTACTTTACTTAGAATGAAATCCAAACTTCTAATCATGGTCTACAAACCTCACACAATCTGGCCCTGCCAGTTTCCTCTCCTACTAATCCTCTCCTGGCTTATCTCCTTCCAAGCATACTGGTTTTTCTGCTGTTCCTAAAATATTCAGGTTTGCTTTCGCCTCAGAACTTGCTATTCCCTCTGCCTAGAAAGTTCTTCCCCAAATATTTACACTCTTAGCTCAAATGACACCACTTCAGTGAGGCCTTCACCAATCCTAGGTGTGATGACTAATTTTATGTGTCAACTTGACTGGACCGTAGGGTGCTCAAGTATTTGGTCAAACATTGTTCTTGGTGTGTCTGGGAGGGTGTTTTTGGATAAGATTAAAATTTGAATCAGTAGGTGGAGTAAAGAAGGTTGCCCTCCCTAAGGTAGGTGGCTTTCATCTAATCAGTTGAAGGCCTGCATAGAGCAACAGGGTTAAGCATCCCTCAAGAAGGAGAATTTTCTCCTGCCTGACTTCCTTGAGCTGGGACATCAGTCTCCTCCTGCCTTCAGACTCCACCTGAAACATCTGCTCTTCTCGGGTCTCAAGCATGCTGGGGTTTAGACTGCAACTTAAACCATCAGCTCTCCTAGTTCTTAGACCTTCAGACTCGGATTGGAACTACACCATTGGCTTCCAGCTTGCTGGCTTTATGGGACTGCTCAGGCTCCATAATTGCATGAGCCAATTCCTTATTTTAAAAGTTTCTGTCTAGATAGATAGAACTAGATACAATCGATCTGTTGGTTCTGTTTCTCTGATTAATACCCTAGGTGAAGCTGTAATCCTCCACCTCACCTCATGAAATTCTTCTTTATTTGTTGACCTATTAGTGTCTGTCTCCCCTCAACCAGAATGCAAGCTCCTTGTTCATCACTACGTTTCTAGATCTGTGCGTGGCACATAGCCGGCACTCGATAAATACTGGGTGACTCTTTTGCCTCATTAGTCACATGACCTTGAACAATTCATTTCACCTCTGAGCTGATTTCTTCATTGTTACAGTAGGGATGACATCACATCTACTAGCACATGAGCTGTTTGGAAGGACCCCAGGTACACTGTGAGCGTGCTCCTTACAAGCGTGAGCTTTCCCTGTGCTGGGGTGCAAGCCCTGGGCAGGATGAGGTTGTGTCTCATCCATCTTCATATCCCCTTCCTCTCCTTTGCCCTCCTCACCCTACCCCACCACCCTCTACATTACTTTGCACCAAGACGCTAAGCAGATGTTTATTCTCAACTATGAGATAAATCATTTTATGGTTATCTTAATTTTTAGTCAATTACATTAGTTATAGAAACACATAAAACTCTACACATTGCTGAGTATCTTAATACCTAAAAACCTCTGGTCATAAATGGGTGAATGGCACAGTTGGGAGAAGCATAGCAAGAATGTGGTTATATCTAGTCTAACAAGAGTAATAGGAACCTTAAACAGGCTTTACGGTATAAAATGAAATGGGCTCTGTCATTGCATGCTATTAGGCATGCAAATTGGTGCAACCACTTTGGAAAGCAATTTGTGTGTGTATATATGTGTATATATATATATATATATATATACATATATATATATATATCTCCAGAGACATCAAAATTTTCATGCTATTTAACCCTGCAAATTCTCTTCTAAAAGACAATCTTCAGTATTTCCATGGGACACGGACTCAGAGACCTAAATATCAACTAAAACTATAAAACATTTAGAAGAAAACAAAGACGTAGATCTTTGTAACCATGGTATAGGCTATGGATTTTTAGATATGACGCCCAAAACATAAGCAACCAAGGAAAACATCTATAAATTGGACCTCATCAAAATTTAAAACTTTTGTGCATCAAAGGGCATTATCAAGAACATAAGAAAACAGTCCACAGAATGGGAGAAAATGTTTGCATTTTCTCCATATATCTGATAAGGGATTTTTATCTGGAATATAAAAAGAACACTTACAACTTAATAATAAAAAGAAAAATTACACAATATTGCAATAGGCAAAGAATTTGAATAAACATTTTTCCAAAGAAGATAAATATGCAAATAGCCAATAAGCACATGAAGATGCAAAACCATGACCACTAATGCTAAATATCACTAGTCACCAGGAAAATGAAAACAGCATAATGAGATATCTCTTTGCACCCACTATGATGGATATTTTAAAAAGAAAAATAGCAAATGTTAGCAAGGCTGTGAAGATATTGGAAACCTCATACAGTTTCGGTGGAAATGTGAAATGATATAGCCAATTTTTTGGAAAACAGCTTATCAGTTCCTCAGAAACTTAAATGTAGAGTAAGCATATGACCAATAATTACACTCCTAGGTATATCATCAAGATTGTTGAAAACATATGTCCACATAAAACTTGAACATAAAAGTTCATAGCAGCATTATTTGTAATAGCCAAAAAGTGAAGGCTTAAATGCTTAAATGTCCATCAGCTGATGAATGGATAAACAAATGTGGTATATCTATACAACAGAATATTATTTGGCCATAAAAAGGAATGAAATACTGATATATGCTACAACATGGATGAAACTTTGAAAATGTTATGCTAAGTGAAAAAGGCCAAAGACAAAAAATGACATACTGTATGGTTCCATTTACATGAAGTATTTAGAACAGGCAAATCCATAGAAATAGAAAATAGATTAGTGGTTGCCAGGGGCTGAGAGGGAGGAATGAGAATGGGATTTCTTTTTGGGGTTATAAAAATGTTCTGGAATTAGATAGTGGTGATGGTTGTGTAACTGTGAATATGCTAAAATCTATAGCATTGTACACTTCGAAAAGCGAATTTTATGATTCATGAATTATAACTCAATAAAGCAGTTATTTAAAAAGTGCTCATTGTAGCATTCTTTATACTAGTAAATAAGGGAAATAGTCAAAATGTCCTTTTATAAAAGAATATTAATTAACTAATAATCAATATTTTGATAGAATTATATAGCCTTTCAATTATATATATAAAATTTTGTCATCCAGGTAGAATATTATAAAATAATACTAAGATACAGTCACAACTATATATTTTTTAAAATTATATCACCCTTTTTTTTTTGAGTCTGGAAGAAAACATACCAAACTCTTAACAAATGTTGCCTATAGGTAGTGGAATATGAAGAATTTCTTCTTATTTCTACTTTTCTGTATTTCCTAAACTTTTTCATATAATATGTATTATTTTAATTTTATTATTTAAAATAATTTTTTATAACTGCTATAGATAGAGTGCCAGAGTTTTAGCATTTTGTTTTGTTTTGTTTTGTTTGAGACAGGGTCTCCCACTGTCACCCAGGTTGGAGTGACAGAGTGTCATCATAGCTCACTGCAGCCTCGAACTCCTGGGCTTCAGAGGTCCTCCTGCCTCAGACTCCTGAGCAGCTGGGACTACAGGCAGACACCACCATGCCTGGCAAGTTTTTCTATTTTTTGTAGAGAGGGGGTTTCACTCTTGCTCAGGCTGGTCTTGAACTCCTGGCCTCAAGGAATCCTCCCACCTCAGCCTTCCAAAGTTTTAGGGTTACAGGCATGAGCCACTGCATCCAGCCAGCTTCTAGTGTTATGAATATCCGTTCACCTCCCTCAGTTTGGAGCCTGATGGTCTCCTGGTGCAGCCACCTGGGGAGACAGTGTCCTGAGAGAGACCAGGCCAGAGGACCTAGAGGGTCACACACAAGCTCCAACACAGAGTCGTCCAGACCAGACTGACCTCCGGCCGGGGATCACCTTTCCAAGCAGGGAGCCTATTCTTTTCCTGTTTTAAATTGTGGTGGGTTTTTAAATTTTCCATCATCATTTCAAAAGTGGGACTAGGCAGTTGGGTCCCCGGGCCTGTGTCCTTCCTTTGTCTGCCCTCCCCGGCTATTTATTTCCTTTTCCATCTCCCAGTGGCTGCCCTTCAGGCGGTGACACTGACCGTGTTGTTACAGGTGTTGGCTCAGTCTGTTCTCGTTTGCTCTGGAAAGAATTCTGGTCGGATCAAATGCCCCTGTGGAAACTCAAGCTGAATTGTCTTCATTTTCTATCATTTTATTTTAACATCCCAGCAGTCCCAGCCTGTCAGGGTCTCCACCGGCAGTTCAGCCATTCATCAATTTAAAGCGCAGCCATAAAGCTCTGGAAAGTGTCCAACTCCACAGAAGAAATCACTTCTTTTCTTCTAATTTTTCTTTGAAGGCAGGAAAGAATCTGTTCATCTGGATACAAGGGATGGAACAGTCAGGATGGTACAGTCAGGAACCTGCTTTTAGATAGTAATACTCAATACTTCGGCCACAGACCGACACTTAACCCCATGTAACACCCACGCTCCTCAGAAACCAGTGGGGCAATCTTTTTGATTTAGTAATAATTATACATGTTTATTTCATTAATCATGTTTCTCATTTAATAACAATAACACATTACATGACAGAAGGACTTTTGTTATATTAACTCATATAATCTCTCAACCACCCATAATATCATGGCCCACTTTACAGATGAGGAAATTGAGGCACTGAGAGGTTAAGCAACCTGCCCAAGTTCACACAGCTAGTATTGGCAGAGGTGGGATTCAAACTCCAGCAGGCTACCTGAGCAGGTTCCAGAGTCTATGCTTTTAATCACTGTGGCCCTCAACCTTCCACTTACAACCGTAGTGAATTACCACTGGGCCAGGCAAAAGATTAGCCATATTTAAGGATTAAATGAGCATTAAACCCATATTAAGTGACTTTTCAGAAAGACCAAGTTTTGCTCTCTGGTGTTGGGGTGATTTTACTCCAGGTTGGTCTCATCCATTCAGAGAACTCATTGGGGTGCTGCATGGGGAAGGAGAAAAGGGAAAGGCCATAGAAGGTCACACTCATCCCTTTCTTCTCAGCCTAAGCCTGGCCTTAGCAGGGAAGACAAGGCCATAGACCAGGGAGGACCCCAATACCACCAGTGAGAAAGCCATTTTATGGAATGCTCTAGCTACCTATAAAATGCAGAGGAGAAAAATGCTGAGTCACACTATGCACCTCCCATCATAGAACAAGAGAAAAACACTGGGCAGTACAATTCCCCATGCAGGCTAGGAAGTGAATGGTGCCTCACGGAGTTGTGCAGTGTGGATCCTATCCCTTGGTGTCCTGAAGGAAGTGCTCCGGGATTCTGCAGAGGTGGCTGGAAGCCACTGACTGGTGCACGCCGCAGACCTGTCTGCCCCAGCTTATGGGTATGGCCCGTTTCTACGGTGGCCCACTTCTCTGCAAGGGAAGTGGAAGAATGGCCACCACAGCTTCCACTCTGCTGTGGGCCCTCCTGAGGAAATCCATCTGGGTCTGCCATTTCCATTTCCAGATCTCTCCAAATGTTTTTCCTTGCATCGTTGATTTTTCAAAAAATAAAAAGCTAAGGTACTGTTTCTCATGTTTCTCAACCTTCTCCAACACAACTTTGCCCTATCTTCTCTGCATCTGAATAGGCCAAGAAGACTTTGCGGGGCTTTACTCCCCATGGTCTGTATGACTAATGACTAAATTAATGTTTGCTTTTTCACACTCTACTTGCCCACTGCCCCCTCACCCTGAGGTGTAAGTAAGTCACCGTGCTAGGCCGTTACTGCCATGGTGTCTTCAGACACTGAGATTTCTCCCTTGGACATTCTCTGTTTATTCTTACTATACCTCTGTCTGGAGTATTCCACAATTCAGAGTTAGTTGATCCACAACTAAAAATGGCAGTATGCACAATCCAGCCTAGCTGGGCCTCATTTTATAAACATTTTGCCATTTACAAAATTGTTTCCATGGGTCTCAAAGTGCCTGTGAGGGCCCTGATTGCGGGGCCGACTGCATCAGCATGTTGCCTGTGCAGCCACACAGGCCTGCATTTACAAGGGCCCCACCTTGGGTTCAATGCTCTGATGCTATCTTGAAATTCTCAGTCATTTTTTAACAAGGACTCCCCACATTTTCATTCTGTAATAGGCCCTCCAAATCAGGTGGCTGGTGCTATGCACTGCCTTCTGCTTTCTCTTGCCACCCTCCACTCTCTACCCCTGCAGTCCCCAACTCTGGCCACAGACCAGCACCTGTCCTGCCCTGTTAGGAACCCGGCTTCATCTGCTCCGATGGCTCACATCACCACCAACCCCTCCCCCACCCCTGGTCTGTGGAAAAATCGTCTTCCATGAAGCTGGTCCCTGGTGCCAAAAAGGTTGGGTACTGCTGCTCCCCTACACTCCTCCTGCTCCACATTTCTGGGAGCAGAGAGATTTGGCTCCCGATAGAACTTGTAGGCTTCATTCTTAAAGTTTTTACATAAATTTTTATTAGTTCCCTTTTTCAGATGAAGAATCTTAGACAAGCGACATCTCTCTGAAGTACAAAGGTCATTACCCCAGTTCTGCTGGTTAAACAGAGAGAGATCTGTGGCTTTGGCCACAGCACCAGGGCTAGTTAGGAACAGCTCCAACTCTTAAAACTTGCGGAGGGTGAGGGGTAGGTGGTAAAAGGGAGTAGATAGTTTGCAAAGTGGTCAAACTAAACAGTACCTAACAGATTGCCTTTACAGGAAGCATTAGTGTGGTCCTCTAGCTTCAAAACAAAGGTAATCAGCTTTGTTTTCTAGAAGGCCAAAAGGCTCCAGGCAGATGGGCCATCTTGCTTGGAAACTACTGCCTAACAAGAAAGCGTAATTCTTATATCTATAACGGGACCTTGAGACAAGAAATTTGGATGACAGTGGCTGCCCTGGCAGGAAAACCCCCTAAAAGATAAAAGAGGCATTTGCAGTTGACACACTATTTTGAGATCCTGAGAGGTCAGTCAGGGCGAGAATGCAGCATTTCAAAGTGAATTGATGACATAAGCCTGGAGCGTTCCTGAGTCAAGGACTTTCCAAGATAGGACTATTCTCTCTGGCAAACACATCGGTGACATTTTAGGCAAGTGATTTCATCTCTCTGGGCCTGGTTCCTCATTTCTATATGGTAATAATATTAGTATCAACCACATGGGGTTGTTGAGAAGAATAAGTTAGTTTAATTAAAAGCAGTTTAACAGTACCTGGCACATTGTAAACATTCTAGAAGTGATGATTACTATTTTTTTGTTTGTTTATTTCAACTTTTATTAAAAACAAACCAAATCCAGTAACTTTTCCAATGCCTTACTAGAGGGTTGCCTCACAACTGAACCATCATTTCCGGAGGGGGATGGTTACTATTAATATTACGATGAAGGGAAGATTTCCTAACTAAATAGTGGGTACAGGTAAAGACTTTGAGTTTTCTAGATTCTGTCTTGGGCCACTTCCTTTTCAGCCTTGCCCATCAGATAGAGCCCAGATGTTTCTATTCTCAGTGCACATTCTCTCAAAATGGCATTCTAGACACTGGAATAAAGAGAGATTAATAATTGGGGGGCTGGAGGAAGGAAAGGATACCAAGGTGTTCTTGCTAAAAGATAAATAGATAATAAGCCTGGAAAGGACTTCCGGTTTCCAATCCAGTATATATGAATCTTGGAAGTCACCACTACATCCTAACAAGTAGAAAGTTGAACAAACTTAAAAAGCAACAATTCTTCTTGTATCCATAAGAGAAGAGAGGTCATGGGGCCAACCACTCCCCCCCCCCACCCCCCCGAAATAGAGAGACAGGCAGATGAATACAGAGAATCATCACATACCAGAGGAGAAATCTCCATGGGAACTAGGGCTGGGGAAGGAAAACCTAAATTATAATTGACTAATTGCTGGAGGTTCAGTGTGGGTAACCCTAAGAGTGTAAAACTCCAAGAAGACCTAGTCAGAGGAGTCCCATACTTCTGTGAGTTTTATCTCTCAGAGCTTGACCTGGTTTTCACAGTGAATATTGGAGAACAATTCTCTCATCTTTCCACAGGGAGGGGAAATGGAACCATTTGAAATACACCAGAACATTCTGTTCTTCTTAACAAGTTCTGCTCCCAAGAGAAACTATTTTACTGGGGCCTAAACTATTGGGGTTTTTATCAGAGCCTAACTGACCTGGGAGAGAGGAAATACCCAATTCCAGTCCATTCTAGCCTTCCTGTCCCACCTAAAAGGAGGAGACAGGACCAAGAAGTATGTGTGAAATTCGCAATCCAGAGGCATGGGCTTGGTAAGAGACTGAGACAGGATCACAGGACTGTAGAATGCATCCACTCCCCCCACACGTTACCACTACATCACTAAGGGCCTATTTACAGCAACTACTTTTATCCAGGACACCATACCCAGCTATGAAGAAAAAGTTACAAGGCATACTAAAAGGCAAAAAGCACAGTCTGAAAACACAGAGCAAGCATCAGAACCAGATCCAGGTCAGAACCTAAAATTTTGTACCCTGAAAAATTATCCTTCAAAGATGAAGAAGAAATAAAGATCTTCTCAGAAAAAGCAAAAACTGAGAATTTTTTTTTCCAATTTTTTGACAGTGATGTTGAAATTATTAGACCAGTAATATAAAACAACTATGGTTAATATACTAGAGGCTATAATGGATAAAGTAGGTGGCATGCAAGAACATATGGGCAATGTAAACAGATGGAAAGTCTAAGAAAGAACCAAAAAGAAATGCCAGAGATCAAAACCACTGTAACAGAAAAGAAGAATGCCTTTGATGAGCTTATTAGTAGACTGGGCATGGCTGAGAAAAGAAAAGTTTAAGGATATCTCAATAGAAACCACCCAAACTGAAAAGAAAACAGAAAAAGGACTGAAAAAAAATAGAACAGACTATCCAAAAACCATAGGACAGAAAAATTACAAAAGTTGTAAGTATTATAATGGGAGTACAAGAAAGAGAAAGGAAAAGAAGACACATTTGAAACAATAACTGAGAATTTTCTCAAATTAATGTTAGATACCAAACTATTGATCCCCAAATCTCAGAGAACACCAAGCAAGATAAATGCCAAAAAATGACACCTAGGCATATCATATTCAAACTATACAAAAAATCAAAGATAATGAAAAAATCCTGAAAGAAGCCAGAGGGAAAAAAATATCTTATCTATAGAGAAGCAAAGTTAAGAATTACATCTGACTTCTTCTCAGAAATCATGCAAACAATAAGAAAATAAAGTGAAATATTTAAAGTGTTGAGAAAAAACAACGACCAACCTAAAATTTTGTACCCCGAAAAATTATCCTTCAAAGATGAAGAGGCCAGGTGTGATGGCTCATGCCTGTAATCCTAGCACTCTGGGAGGCCGAGGCGGGTGGATCACTCAAGGTCAGGAGTCCAAAACCAACCTGAGCAAGAGCGAGACCCCATCTCTACTAAAAATAGAAAGAAATTAATTAGCCGACTAAAAATACATAGAAAAAATTAGCCAGGCATGGTGGCACATGCCTGTAGTCCCAGCTACTCAGGAGGCTGAGGCAGAAGGATGGCTTGAGCCCAGGAGTTTGAGGTTGCTGTAAGCTAGGCTGACGCCACGGCACTCACTCTAGCCCGGGCAGCAGAGTGAGACTCTGTCTCAAAAAAAAAAAAAAAAAAAAAAAAAGATGAAGGAGAAATAAAGACCATCTCAGACAAACAAAATTGAGAAATTTTTTCCCCAATAGACTTGCCGTGCAAGAAATGTTAAAAGAAATTCTTTAGAGAGAAGAAAAATTATATAGATCAGAAACTTGTATTCACATAAAGAAAGGAAGAGAATTGGAGAAGGAATAAGTGAAGGTGAAATAAAACCCTTTATTTTTCTTATTCTTAATTGATCTGACAGAAACAATCTGTTTAAAATTATAATAGAAACAATGTATTCAATGATATATTCTTATATATAAGCAAAATGAATAACAAAAATGATACAAGGGACTGGGAAGGGAGGAATTAGAATTATTTCATTATTTTAAGGTACTCATACTACCCATGAAGTGGCATAATATTATTGGAAAGTGGACTTGGATTAGTTATAAATGTATATTGCAAACTCTAGGGCACTCAAAAAAGTAAAAAACAAAACTGATATACTTAGAGAAAAGAGAAAATGGAATCATGAAATGCTCAATTAAAACTATGAAAGGCAGAAAAAAGAGAAGACAAAAACAGGAACAAAGAACAAGAGTGACTAATAGAAAATAGTAACAAATATGGTAATAATCCAACTACATCAATAATCACTTTGAATATTAGTAGTCTAAATGCACCCATTTTAAGACAGGAGATTGTCAAAGTAGATTGAAAAACAGCTAAATGCTATCTATAAGAAACGAATTTTAAATATACATATAGAGTTAAAGTAAATGTATGGAGAAAATATAACATGCTAATTAGAAGAAAGTGAGATTAGCCATATTAATTTTGGACAGAGCAGGCTTCAGAGCAAGGAAAGTTATCAGGGATAAAGAGGAGCATTACATGATAATGAAGCAGTCAGTTCTCTAAGAAGAAATAACAATCCATAATGGATATGTCCCTAATAGAGCATCAAAATAGGTGAGGTAAAAACTAATAGAACTGCAAGAAAAAATAGATGAAGTCACTATTTTGGTTGGAAACTTCAACACACCTCTATCAAAAATGGACAAATACGGCAGACAGAAAATCAGCAAGGATATAGTTGAACTCAATGGACATCTATAGACTATTTCATCCAATGACAACAGAATAGATATTCTTCTGAAGGTCAGATGGGACATTCATCAAGATAGACCACATGCAGGGACATAAAACACACCTTAACAAATTTAAAGGAATAGAAATCATATCAGACCACAATAGAATTAAACTAGAAATCAGTAATAGAAAGATAGCTAGGAAATCCCAAAATACTTGGAGATTAAAAAACATACTTCTAAATAATACATGGGCTAAAGAAGCAATCTCAAAAGAAACTTTAAAATATTCTGAACTAAATAAAAACGAAAACACAATTTATCAAAATTTGTGGGATGCAGCAAAAGCAGTGCTTGGAGGGTAATTTATAGCATTGAATGCATATATTTAAGAAGAAGGAAGATCTAAAGCCAATCATCTAAACTTCCACCTTATGAAACTAAGAAAAAGAAGAGCAGATTAAATTCAAAGTAAGCAGAAGAAAAGAAATACAGATTAGAGTAGAAATCAACAAAATTGAAAACAGAAAATGAACAGACAAAATCAACAAAACCAAAAGGTGGCTCTTTTAAAAGATAAATAAAATTGATAAACTTCTAGTTAGGCTAACCAAGAATAAAAGAGAGGACATAAATTACTAACATCAGAAATGAAAGAGTGAACATCACTACAGATCCTATGGACATTAATAGAAAAATCAAGGAATACTATAAATAATTCTTTGCCCACAAATTTTATCACCTAGATGAAAGAGACTAATTCTTTGAAAGACACAATCTGCTAAAACTCACACAAGAAGAAATAAACAATCTAATAGGCCTATATCTATTAAAGAAATTGAATCAATAATTAATAACCTTCCAAAACAGAAAGCATTAGGTCAGATGAGTTCACTGCTGAATTCTACCAAACATTTAAGGAAGAAATTATACCAATTCTTCACAATCTCTTTGGAAGATAGAAGCAGAAGAAATATTTCCTAACTTATTTGATGGGGCCAGCATCACCTTAATACCAAAACTAGACAAAGGTATCATAAGAAAAGAAAACTACAGAACAATGTCTCTTCCGAACATAGATGCAAAAATTCTCAACAAAATATTAGCAAATCAAATCCAACAATGTATAAAAAGAATTATATACCATAACAAGTGCAATTTATCTCAGGTATGCAAGTCTGGTTCAACATTCAAAAATCAGTTAATGTAACTTATCACATCAACAGGCTAAAGAAGAAAAATCATATGATCATCTCAATAGATGCAGAAAAAGAATTTCACAGAATCCAATGCCTATTTATGATGAAAATACTCAGTAAACTAGGAATAGAGGGATACTTCCTCAACTTGATGAAGAATATCTGTAAAAGTCCTACAACTAACATCATACTTAATGGTGAGAGACTTGAAGCTTTCCCACTAAGATCAGGAACAAGGCAAGGATGTCTCTTCTAATGACTCCTTTTCAACATCCTACTGAAAGTCCTAGCTAATGCAATAAGACAAGAAAAGGAAATGAAAGGTACATAGATTGGGAAGAGAGAAATAAAACTATCTTTGTTCTCAGATTACATGATTGTGTCTGTAGAAAATCCAAAAGAATCAACCAAAAAACCCCTCCTGGATCTAATAAGCCAGTTTCTTTAATAAGCTAGTGATCCATTATTGTTAGTTTTTAGAATATAAGATTAATATGTAAAAGTCAATTGTTTTCCAGCAATGAACAAGTAGAATTTGAAATTAAAAACACAATACCATTTATAGTAGCATCTCCGTAAGTGAAATGCTTAGGTATAAATCTAACCAAATCTTTACAAGATCTGTATGAAGAAAATTATAAATTTCTAATGAAAGAAATCAAAGAACTAAATAGAGGCTCCATGTTCATAGATAGAAAGACTCAATATTGTCAAGATGTCAGTTCTTCCCAACTTGATCCATAGATTCAATGCAATGCCAATCAGAATCCCGGCAAGTTATTTTATTGATATCAACAGACTAATCCTAAAACTTATATGGAGAGGCAAAAGACACAGAATAGCCAATATGATATTAGGAGGAAAAAAAGTTGAATACTGACACTACCCAATTCCGAGATTTACTATACACTACAATAATCAAGACAGTATGGTATTGGCAAAAGAATAGACAAATAGATCAATAGAAAAGAATAGAGAGACCAACAATAGACTCACATAAATATAGCTGATCTTTGGCAAGAGAGCAAAGTCAATAGAGTGGAGAAAAGATAGTCATTTCAACAAATGGTGCTGGAACAACTGGACATACACATACAAAAAAACCAATCTAGACACAGACTTTACACCATTCACAAAAATTAACTCAAAATGGAACACAGATCTAAATCTAAAATGTAAAACTATAAAACTCCTAGAAAATAACATAGGAAAAAAACTAGATGACTTTGGGTTTCACAATGACTTTTTAGATAAAACACCAAAGGCACAATCTATAAAAGAAAAAATTGATAAACTGGGCTTCATTAAAATTAAACATTTCTGCTCCATGAAAGACACTGTCAAGAGAATGAAAAGGTAAGTCATAGACTGAGAAAAAAATATTTTCTCAGAGAGACATATCTGATAAGGGACTGGTATACAGAATTTACAAAGAACTTCCAAAACTCAACAATAGGAAATAAACAATCAAATTTAAAAATGGGCCAAAGACCTTAACAGACACTTCACCAAAGAAGATATACAGATGGCAAATAGAGCATATGAAAAGATGTTCCACATCATGTGTCATCAGGGAAAAGCAAATAAAAACAATAATGAGATACCACTACACGCCTATTAGAGTGTACAAAATCCAGAACACTGACAAAGCCAGTAAGAATGTGGAGGAACAGGAACTCTAATTCATTGCTGGTGGGAAAGCAAAAGGGTACAGCCACTTGGGATGACACTTTAGCAGATTCTTACAAAACAGAAATATACTCTTACCTTACAATCAAGCAGTCACACTCTCTGGAATTTCTCCAAAGGACTTGAAAACTTGAAAACACAGAAACCTACACATGAATGTTTATCGCAGCTTTATTCATAATTGTCAAAATTTGGAAACAACCAACATGTCCTTTAGTAGATGAGAAGACAAACCGTGGTACACTCAGACAATGAAATATTATTCAGTGCTAAAAAGAAATGAGCTAATAAGTCATGAAAAGACACAGAGAAATTTAAATGCATATTACTAAGTGAAAGAAGCCAATCTGAAAATGTTATGTACTGTATGATTTCAACTATGTGGCATTCTGGAAAAGGCAAAACTATGAAGACAGTGAAAAAAAAGGATCGGTGGTTGCCAGGGGTTGGTGGGAAGGGAAGGATGAACTGGTGAAGAAGCACAGATAATTTTCAGGGCAGTGACACTACTCTGTATGATACTACATGGTGAATGCATGCCAGTATAAATTTTTCCAAACCCATAGTATGTACAGTACCAAGGGTGAACTCTAATGCAAACTATGGACTGTGGGTGAGAAAGATGTGCCAGTGTAGGGTCATCAGTTATGACAAATGCATCACTCTGGTGCAGGGTGTTGACCACGGGAGAGGAGGCTCTGCATTTGTAGCGGCAGAGGGTACATGGGAAATCTCTGTACCTTCCACTCAGCTTTGCTGTGAACCTAAAACTGCTCCAAAAAAAATAGTCTATTAAAAAAAAAAAAGCCTGAATCTGGGCTGTGCTGTAGATATAACTACCATTTTACAGAAAATCTAGGGAGCAGAGGAATTGTAACCATAAACAAACCATACAGGTGCATTCAGCAAAATCCATACTGTGTTTAGCTCTGTAGGGCAAGTGACCCAGTTTCTGTAAAACAACAATAACACACAAACAAACAAAAATGTAAGAGAAAAAATCGAGGGGGAAACCTATAAATTTAAAAAGTCTTATGGGACCTATCAACCAATTACAATATGTAAACCTGAACCTTTTTTGGATCCCAATTCAAATAAACAAGCTAATTTATTTAAATGTATAAGAAAACCTGGGAAATGTGAACACTGACTGAATAGTCAATGATATTAAGGGATAATTGAATTACTGCTAAAATATTTTAGGTGACCTAATGGTTTTAAAGGTTAATGTTTTTGGAGACTATCTTACAGAAATACCAAATGAAATACATGTACACATGATGTCTGAAATGTGCTTCAGAATAATTCAGGGAGAGAAGAGGGAGGAAGATGAGGCAAGATTGGCCATGAGTTGGTAATCAACAAAGCTAGGTAAAGGGGATTCATGGAAATTCATTATAATAGTCTGTTTACTGTTATATGTTGAAACATTCTGCAATAAAAAGAACAAGAAAAGGCAAAGGAAACCCAGTCAAATCTGTGGGTCTGGAAAAGATATGGGTTCTTGAGAAAGGATTCTGTGCAGGTGGGAATGTTGCCATGGACAGGTTTGGGGGAAGTTACTCATGATACCTCTCTTTGCCTCCATTTTCTCATCTGTAAAATGGGGATTAGATAACAGTGCATCCCTCACAGGACTGCTGTGAATATTGAATGACTAAATATATGTAAAGCACATATCACAGGGCCTTGCACAGGGTAACTGCAATACAACATTTGCTATTAATAATATAGCATATTAAGCATCCTGAAATAACCTCATTGCATCAACCAAAATTGAGTCTCTATGGAAGCCACAGCTCAGAGACATCACCTCATTTAAGCCTCTGTAGAGCTGTTGGAGATAAACACTGTTCTTATTCCCACTGGGCAGATGAGGAAGCTGAGGCATAGTCCACAGAGAAGCAGCTAGTTAGTGACCAAACCTGCACCAGGACCAGGTCTTCTGACCCCATCCCAAGTCCTCTCCAACACACCAAGTCCACCTCTGGAGGATGCGGCAGAGGTTAAAATTAGATCCTCAGCGTTGCATGAACAAAAACTCGATTTTGTCTCTTTGCCCCTTGTGACCAGCACCCCACCCACTTGGATGAGGGAAGCCACCCAGACTCATGTGGAGCTAATGGGTGTCTCTTGGTCCCAGTCTGGACACTGGGCAAAGGCAGCCCTTCTGCTGGGAGTTTGGCCCCTGTCAGGCCTCTGTCCTGTGGTCAAGGAGCTTGTTGCAGCTAAACACTGGGTGGGCCTGAGCGAGGGGCTGCGGGTGTGGCTGAGGAAATAAAACAGACGTGAGCCACTCCAAGGCTTTTACTCAGGAAGGAGGTGTCCTCCAAGCTAAAATGCAAGTCTAGGATTTGAAAGTAGCTTCTCTGAAAGGGAGAAGTCCTTGGGCTGCAATAGGGTGGTTCCTCCTTAGTGACTTCCTTCCCAAGAACAACCCCACCCCCAGGGTCTTTGAATTATAAATTCATAACGGCATGAAACCTGTGATTCATTGAATGCCATGCATTGCGTGGGGCACCACAGACATTTTCTCATCGAGACCTCCCTATTCATGATATACTGGGAAGCAGGAATTTGTTTTTATTCAAACAGCACAGGAGTTTAGAAAGTCAGTCATGAAAGGCTCCTTCCATCTTCACCATCTCCCGTCCTGCCCTCCAGAGGTAGCCACTGATTACAGTGCTTGCGTGTTCTTCCTGACGTTCCTCTGCATTTAATCACATTATGTATACACGCCCACTTGTGTGTGTGCATACACACACACACACACACACACACACACACACACACGCACAGCTTGTTTGTTTTTATGAAAATAGGATAATACCTTATTCAGCAACTTGCTTTTTTCATGTATGCATCTTTTCTCCAATCCTATGCATATAATATGTGAGAGACTATAAGGAAATCTGAAATAAGCTAAAAAGGATTGCAGGGTCTCTCCAAGAGAAAACTATGTATTATTATTATTATTATTTTTTTTTGAGACAGAGTCTCACTCTGTTGCCAGAGCTAGAGTACCGTGACGTCACAGCAGCCTCAAATTCCTGGGCTCAAGTGATCCTCCTGCCTTAGCCTCTCAAGTAGCTGGGACTACAGGCATGTGCCACCATGCCCGGCTAATTTTTTTCATATATTTTTAGTTGTCTGGCTAATCTCTTTCTATTTTTAGTGGAGACAGAGTCTTACTCTTGCTCAGGCTGGTCTCGAACTCCTGACCTGGAGTAAGAGGACGCACAATGACCCTTGATTGTGGACATGCAAATGGGGTCTCTCTACCCTCCTTCACTGTACAAAAGCCAGTTAGTTCATTGTGTCCATTTGAAAATCAATATTACTGATCTATAAATACATCTGTTCTTTGAATTCTCCTTTAAATCCAGTCGTAACATCACCTTGGTTCACTCATTAATAATGATAATATGTGTTCATTTTTTTGTCTATTTCAGAGTCATGATTTTACCTTTAGAACCAGCTTTTAACAGCAGGCACTGCTTTCTCTGTGGTGTAGATGGGGCAATTCAGACGTCAAAAGATCAAGCAACGTCCACAGCAACGCTATTGGTGAAGACCAGAATGTGGATTCCAGTGCAGGTCTGTCTGCCCCTAAAGTTACCGTCCAATCCTGCCTATGCAATCCCAGAGGAATAGGGACTAGCGATCTGCCAGGCAGGAGACTAGGCATTTTAGGCATGCTCATTTGTTTACCTCTCCCATCAGCCTATGGAGTGAGTGTTAGCTTGTTCTGCCCCTGGCGGGAAGGCAGCTGTGTACGGAGAGGTGTAGGGATGGCCCCAGGGAGCAGCCAAGCCAGTTGCGAAGCAGGCAGCCCAGCGCCAAGCTGAAGCCCTCCACTGCTCTGTGGTGCTACCTTTTGTCCCTCCTGGCTCTCTTTCCCTTCATCTGTCTTTCAGTAAACTGAAGCCACCTCAGTTTGTCATTTGGATGATTATCAGTAAGATAATATTGCCAAGAAACTTTGGTCTTGAAAGGAGCCAGAGGCAGTATATTCACTTTCCAGGGCTGCCAAAGCAAAGTACCACAAACTGGGCTGCTTACACAACAGAAATTGATTCCCTTACAGTTTTGGAGGCTAGAAGACTAAAATCAAGGTGTTGGCAGGGCCGTGCTCCCTCTGAGGGCTCCAGGAGAGAAAGCTTCCTGGTCTCTTTTAGCTTCTGGTGTTTGCTGGCAAGCTTTGGCATTCCTTCGCTTGTAGATGTGTCACTCCAATCCTCTGTCTTCATGCGGTGCTCACTGTGTGTCTTCATGTCACCTTCCTTCTGTGCACGTCTGTCTCTGTGTCCAAGATGGACACCAGTCACATTGAATTAGGACCCAACCCAATGACCTCATCCTAAGTTGGTTAAATCTGCAAAGACCCTGTTTCCAAATAAGGTCACATTCTGAGGTCCTGAGGTTTAGGATTTCAATGTGTCTTTCTTTTAGGGGTGAGGGACTTACAAAGTTCAATCCATAACAAAAAGCATATTGGAGTTCACCTCTATCGAAATCAGTGCTAAACATACTAGTCTCACAAGAAGCTCTGTGGAGAAAAGGCTGCTATAGTCTCACAAATTTGGAAAACGCCAGATCCCCTGATGGTAATGCACAGCTGTCATTAGCATGGCGACACCCTGAAAAGAGCTGCAGCAAGAAAACCTGTTGACCTTAAGTTGGCATCTCCTAGACTTACTTAAGCCTGAGAGTTGGGGGCGGGGGTTGTCATGGTAGTGGTGATTTTAATAGTGTTCTGGGGAAACTCACATAACTAGAGCATGACCTTGAACCCTGACTCTGCTATTTGCTGAATATGTGACTTTGGCCAATGTATTTTCCTCTCTGAGTCTCAGTTTCCTCATCTTTCAAATGGGAATGATAATTCCTAATTGATCACTTAGGGTAAGTTCACTGCTAACACAAACAAATCTCCAAAAGTATAACAGCTTCGAAACAATAGAATATAAGTTCATTTCTTGCTCAGGACTGGACAGGGACATGCTGTCTGAGCAGTCTTTCCTCTACACAGGCATTCAAAAACCCAGGGTGACAGAGGTTCTGCCATTTCCAATCTGTAGCTTCCAAGGTCATGGTTGGGGTGCTACTCTTGCATCGAGGCAGAAGGGGATGGAGCTTAGAGAGTGCATCCTGGGAGCTTCCTGGGGGCCAGGCTCTGTAGTGTAGCAACTCACTTCTGCTCACACTGCACTGGCCAGAGCTCAATGCACTCAGTCCTAGGGCTGGAACTAGCTGTGAGGGGCTGGAGAACGTGGCCCCTGGAGGAGCGGCTATTTCCAGCAAGAACTCCACCCTACAGACAGGGAAGCAGGCACTTGCAGCGGACAGCCAGCCTCCTCTGCCACACATGCCTACAGGTATGTGCTGGGGATCAAATGGGGCTCTGACACATGCAGAGTCCTTAGCATAATGCACTACTAAATAAATGCCGACAGGTTGCAAATGAAAAAGATACGAATAGGAAGTGCCTTGAGAGATGACACCAGAGACAGGCCCTGGTGCGCAACCCAAGTGTGGGCCCCCTGAACCCCTTTCTTCCCCAGGTGCCCTGGCAGGGCCTGGTCTGATGTGTGGTAGGGGAAGGGGAGCAAAGTCTGCAGGGTGTTGTTCAAGCCAGAGCAGCTTCTCTCCCTGCTTCCTTTCCAGCCAGATGGAGAAGCTGCA
Organism: Microcebus murinus; assembly: GCF_040939455.1. Taxonomy (NCBI): domain Eukaryota; kingdom Metazoa; phylum Chordata; class Mammalia; order Primates; family Cheirogaleidae; genus Microcebus; species Microcebus murinus. The sequence continues at coordinate 70,566,768 of NC_134104.1, read as the reverse complement.
GCCCCAGAATCTTGACAGCCTCACAGCTTCCAAGGCAGTGGCCCTGAGGGCTGCAACCCCCCCTTCCTGCAGTCGCAGAGCCAGCCGAGGGGTGGGCCGCCTGCCAGGCCTCCTCAGCCAGCCCTGGAGCACACACCAGTTGCAAAGGCTCAGGAGGCTGATGGGAGGGAATGGGGGTTTTCTCCAGAACACCATGACCACAGACTCCCTGCAATGGCATCCAGACACTGTGAAAACCCACAGCTTTGTCTTCCTCCAGCCTTCCCCAGTGACCCGGCCACAAGGCACAGGTGAGAACCATCTCAAGACCACCCCACCTCTGGGCTCCCTTACCCCAAATCATTGGTTTGTTAGAGACCAAAAAGGGTAAGTAGAGTAAGTCCTCTGCCTTCAAAGAGCACACACTTTCTTTTTAAGTCCACATTAATTATTAAAACAACTGTACCTCAAATCACATCCCCAACCCCTCAACATGAACAAGTTGCAACAGATGTCTCCCAACGGCCCTGCCACACCTTTCTCTGCATGTAAATAAGCTTCTCAGAGCTGCCATCAATGTGTACACACGACCCTGCTTTCCGCTCTGCTTTGTATACACTTTCCCATGAATCTGGGACATCCTGGAGTTGAGTATTTCACAGGACTGCAAAATATGCAGAAGACATATTTTGTTTTAGCATCTTAATACCCAGAACATCTGGGTAATACTCAGACAACTGGAGAGATTCTTGCTGATGCTGCACGTCTCCAAACACAAGTCCCCTTGCAGAGAGAACACGCTGTATTGTGCATCTGTGCATACGCGCATGGATTTTCTCAAGCACAGTGGACCGCAGGGTGTGACAGTTAGTGATTTCTTCCCAGGAAGTGGCATGACCTGCAGGAGTTACTGTTGGCCGCAGCTGCTAGTGCAGCCCAAATTATTTATTGGTTTTGATTCCTGCAATGTTCCCTGTGTAAATTAAAATGTGACATTATTACACCCTCTAACAGCCCACTGCTGCCCTTTAGCACTCTCCCCCCCTCTGCAGCCATTATTCAGCATAATTTGACTGGTTTCAGGCAAGTTGGGAGGGTGGGAAGGGACGATGGGGGCAGGGGAAGGCTGAGTCCAAATTAGAAACAGATTTAAAGAGCATTTGCAGGGAATTAGGCAGCGGGCCAGGAGCGCTCGCTGGCAGCGTGTGTAACCCCTCTTTAGGGACTGTCAGCTCCTCCTAGGTTTCCACAGCGGATGTTTCCCGGCCAGAGTGCAGCTGGGTTTCAGTTGTCAAACCCACAGCCAAGACATCTGAGAAGGGGCGGAGTGCCCGTGTGCATGCGTGTGCGCGCCCAGGCCACGTGCACGCACGCTCGGCCCCAGCGATGTCCCAGCACAGTTCCACATGGTCACACCTACAAAGGCACCTCCCGACACACAGGGCATAGGCAGACACAGGTGCGTCCAGAGAGACTCAGGACAGACACCCTTACACATGTGCACACACAGACTCCGGCTGTGCCTCACCAACACTTTCTAAGAGGGACTCCAGAGCAGGTTTCTCCACCTACCTTGTCCCACCCACTCCAAGACGGCTGTGTGACCATGGGCTAGTAGCTTGGCCTCTCTGGACCTCTGTGTCTTTAAACAGAGCAAATAATGGCAGCTGTGATGGTCACAATGAGATACTAAAGTTAATTATCAGGTACTCTATGCAGCTTTATTTGACGTGAGAAATGGTGAGCAGGATGGTGGCGGTGACGGTGAGGAAGACAGCAAACCTTTGGCTCACATCCCTTCTGGAGCAGACATGAAGCACTTCACAGACTTGATTCCTCCCTGGATGGAAACGGCCATCGGTACCCGCGTGGGAGAGTGGGGCGGAGAGGGAGCCAGGCACCCTTTCCAAGGGCCTCGTGGCCAGGGAGGGGCACACACAGTCAGCCCTGAGGCACTGAGGCCACGCCTCTGCTCCCCCAGCCCTGTCCCCATGCTGCTCCCCCCCCTGCTGCTCCTGCACAGTCCTTCAGCTGCTCGACCTCACCCCGCCTAAGTGAGGAATAGCTCCTCTTTTCTCCCCTCCTTGCCTCCAGGGCTCACCTGCAGCCATCTGATTCCCAGAGCCCCACCCCTCCTTGAGCCCTCCGGCCCCAGCCTTCAGGTCAACCCAACGGAAGCCTCCCCTGGAACCGGCTATGCAGAAGCAAGCCCTTGTTCTGGGGGCTGTGGGGATGGGGTGGGGCGCTCAGAGATGAACTGGATGTCGCCCTGCAGAGGTTGGGGGGTGGGGGGTGGAGTTCATAGGCCACCGAATGGATCAAGATCAGCACAAAACACAACAGGAGACCAGTCGGAAGAGGCCAGGAGAAGGCCTGAGCACTGGATGGACTGTGGGAGGTCAAGGGCCAGAAAGCACACCCTATTGTGCAAGTCAGGACACTGTAGCAAGTGGCCCGGGGTGGGGAAGAATGGAATGGGTGATGCCAGTGCCCCAAAAACATGCTGCCACGTGGAGGTGGCCCATGGACAGCAGCACACCTCAGAGTGACTGGCACCCAGAGATTGGGGGAGGGGTGGGAGCTGGAGGAGGCATTAGGCACAGAAGCAGGAGTTTCTAGACCTGCCTTTGGTTGACAAATATTCAAGGAGAATATACTTTGTGCTAACTGCTGGGAACGCAGTGACTGATGAAACACAGACCCTGCTTCGTGCAACTTAGTGTCAAGACAGAACAACTGACAGGCAAACAGGCAATGCCAATGTGGCGGGACAAGTTTGAGACACACAATGGACTTTGATTGGATGATAGTGGTGAAGGAGAGGGAATGATCTAAAGATAATTCTCAGGTTCCTAGCTGAGGGGGGGGGTGCCCATCCCTGAGGGGGAAATACAGAAATAGAAGCAGGTTGAGGGGGCTGGGGGGAAATGAGTCTGCCTTGGTCGTGCTTGTTTGCAGGGCCAATGCCACCTCTGTGAGGTGGACGCTGGGGGCCGTCCTGCCTGGAGCAGAAACCCAGCTGAAGGCACAAGGGGCAGTTTCAAAAAGACAGCAAGAGATTAGCCAGCTGCATGGGCCCCCGTTCAGACGAGCAGGCTTCAGGATAGAGTTCCAGCCCGCGACGAAGGACCTGAGTACTAAAGGCAAAATGTCGGCCTGCTCCAGGTGCTTCAGGTACTGGGATGGTGATAGCAAAACCCACGCCAGCCTCTTCCTGCCCGAGGGCTGGTCAGGCCCAGCGGCAGAAACCCACTGGATAATGCTTGCACCCCTGACAGGAGCTGAGGAAAAGCTACCAGCATCTATGTGGTACAATCTTCCGTGTGGTAGATTTGGCCCCTGCTGGATCCCACACAGCACTTGGCACAGAGCTGATCAGATAGTACGTTCTCATGAATACTGTCCTAGGAACAGGTAGACTTTCAGCCAGAAGTGGGAGGCGCGGGTGGTGAGCACAGCACTGTGCCCTGGCTGGGCCCCTGCTGAGTTCTCTTTGATGGAATTGGAACTGCCACAGCCTTCGACCACAGCAGAAAGCCCCATTGTCTGCACACTCCCCACTCCCGTCATGAAGACGGCACTCTTAGTCCCAACCTTTACCCCTCTCGAGCTTAGGTCCAGAGACAAGCTTACACTCCCAAACCCCAGATGTCCGACCTACAACTGGATTCCCTAAAATACTGTCATTTTGATGAAGTCCAGGCTGACTGCTTAAAATAAATACTTAGACGTCACAATCAGGCTGAAATATAAGGCCAGGGATAAATGAGAGCAGACAGCGAACCAAAGATGGAAAGAAAGCATTTTTCAATGCTCAAGCTCATCTGCCTTAGGAGGGTCCTATTTGAATAGGTAAGTTACAAAAATTTGTGCCAAAGAAAGGCTGTTTAATTGGCAAAGAGGACGATGTGGAAGACAAAGCTAGAGTGACTGGGTCAGGACTTTTTCCTGCTAAAAATGGATATTCCTAACATGGGCAGGACCTCACCCAACAGGACAGAGAGGTTATGCGTGGTTAGCTGCGGGAGTCCCTGCTCAGAAGACCATCTCCCCCCCCCAACAACACACACACCCCTCCTCCCACACATCGCAATAAATAACCTGCACCAGCACCTGCCCAGCCCCCACTCCTGCCATGCACCATGGCTCGGTGAACAGGGAACGAGGGCCAGCGTCTTTCCTTTAATACCAAGGCTGCTTTTATGTGACAGGGCTTGCCCTTGAGAGGGAAGTGACTTGCCCAAGATCTCCAGTTGAAAAGTAGCACAGCTGACATGAAAGTCCTGGTTTCTGACTCCAGTTCCGGTTCTCCTTTGCATTTGTGCTGTGAACAGGAACCATGAGCAAACTCAGACTCATCTGCTTATATTTATCTTCAAACAGAAAATTATTTGTTTCTTGTCATGAATCTCTATCACTCTCAAAGAAGCAGGTCTATTTAGATTAAATGATTAGAATGCATTTAGTGTGTACAAACAGGATAGAGAATGACAATATTCAGAGACATGGATTCAATAGAATGAGTGCATCATACTTCTGGTTAATGGCTAGTGAAATTTGGCTGAATTAAATTTATTTATTTATTTATTTATTTGAGACAGTGTCTCACTCTGTTCCCCGGGCTAGAGTGCCATGGCGTCAGCTTAGCTCATAGCAACCTCAAATCCTGGGCTCAAGCGATCTGCCTGCCTCGGCCTCCCAGAGTGCTAGGATTACAGGCATGAGCCACTGGGCCCGGCCCTAATTAAGTTTATTTTAAGATAAAAATTGATTTCCTAATACATCCTTTATTGAATGATTCACAGACAATTTGATTTTTAAAAATATTTAAAGAAAAATGTCAAATATTTTTATTATCAAATACTTAAGAATCAGAAATAGATTGGTATTAAGATATTAAACTTAATTAAACTTATTAAACTTAATTAAGATATTAAACTTAATAGTTTTGATTTAAAAATGGAAAAAATATGAAAAAGAAACAGAATCACAAAAATATCCTCTTATCTCTTCCCAGATGCTGGGTCTGGGGCAGTTCCATTGGAACATGAGACGATCCGAGGTTGTCACAGCGATATAAAATATGAGGAAAGCAGAAACAACTAAGAAATAGACTCTTGAGTACGGCAGATCTGGAACTAAAGTGAACAGCCAGGATTTGCATGACACGCCCAGAGGGACTGTGGTCTCTGGCAGCCTGAGAATAGAACCCAGCCATCTGCCACCGCCCGCCACCGCCACCGGGATGGGAGTGGGCCTGGTGGACTTCCTGCCTTTTGGTCAGACAGACTGCCTTCCTGAATTACTGGGTCTAGGAAGTGGTGGTGACGGGGTGGGGGAGGGTGGAGAGGTGACACGTGTCACTTACCACCCCCACACAGTGCTCTTCCTAGCTGACGCCTCCCTTTCCCGCTTAGAGGCCAGTTACCTAATCTGCAACGTGATGGTATCTGGGATCTCTAACGGCTCTGAAATCCCACAATTCTGTAACTCAGATGCAAGAGCAGTTAGTAAGAGACAGGAAAACCCCAGCCCTGACACACAGCGTGCTCGATGTGCTACACAGCACACAGCGAGCAGAGGACAAAACAATAGCTGGCCTGTGTTGAGCTCTGAGCCGGCGGTCAGCAAGGAGATGTGTCTTTCTATGCACGGCTGCATTTCACGCCCATGTAGCCATCACCAGCACCAGCAAGAAGACAGAGCTTAGGCTGAGTAACTGGTGGCCCCGGAGGTCCAACCTCGAACCCAAATCTCCCCACATCCCACCACACTGGATGCTGGACTATTTCTGGAAATTTAAGTCCGTGCACACCTAACTCTTCACCCTTGTCCCACACACCTCCTTGCACGGGGAGCACCGGGAGAGACACCAACCTTGCTTCTTGCAGGAGCAGGATGATTTGTCCGACTGGTGACTTTGGGGAAAAGAACCTGCACCTGGGGGCTCAGCCCCTGTGCTTCTTGGAGCAGGAGGCAGCCTTCTGGGCAGGCCTGCAGCTGGCCACGTGTGCCAGGCACTGGCAGGTAAGAGAGCCTATCCCTCCCCAAGTGACGCATTGGCAAGCCTGCTTGGCCGCACATCTGAAGCCACGTTTTCCTCCAATTTGGCAATAAAGGTGACGCTTTCTTTCTGTTGATTCTGAGCTTGGGAAGATGACAGGGTATTGTTATTTATTGGGCCCCTGTGAGCCCCACCAGTATGGACACTGGTGCAGCCCTGAAGGGAGGGATGACAGAAAGCCGGGGAGCATGAAACATCTCAGAGCCAGAAGAGACCTCACAGCAGAAAAATAAAGCGAGCCACCATAGGTGATACAAAATTCTCTAGGATAGCCACATTAAAAAGTAAAAAAACAAAACAACAGGTAAAATTAACTATAATGATATATTTTACTTAGTTCAATATGGCAGAATGATTGTCATTTCGATATGTGCTCAAACGGCGCACGCAGCTAGTGGCTACTGCCGTGGGCAGCACAAGCTTACGGGCCCCTGTGCCTGGAGGAATCTGCTCCCCTGCACAGCGTCTCTGTGTGGAGACTTCCAGGTGTGTAGGGGCCCCGCCTTCTGAGTCCCTTCATTTCCTTGGCAGGCATTTCTGGTTGCTAGAAACGTCTCATCCTCCACTGGATGCCAGTCCCCCCACTCCACTTGCTTCTGTCTTTCTGAGAGACAGCCAGAATGGAGCGCATTTCTCTAGAAAGGTGCTCATGTTTTTTTTTAAACACCTATCTCCTGTCTTTCCTGGCTGCTGCCTTCCTGAGTCACTGCCCAACACTGGTATTGTTTGGTGGGACAAAGCTTTGGTGTTTTTCTCACTTGAGAACAATATATTTATAGCTGTCATGAACACCTGTTGTTGTTTGACTACCCTGTATCCAGCCTTCCTAATTTAGAAGAATCTCCAAACAGTGAACTAGGGCCCCACCCCCTGTCACGTAGGCCGAAGGGAAGCAGACATTCACTCCACACCTCAAGGCACTCAGCCAACCGCATGCTCAGGCCTGAGAGTTCGCATCCAACGGAACGGCACAAAGACATAGAGATTGTCAGAGATTAGTTATGATGGTGGCGGCAGAGTCAAGAGTCCGGTGGAGAGGCAGCAAATGCCTTAGGGTGGTGGTGCCATGAGTGAGAACCAGCTTCTCTTGTTTGCAACCAAGGCACGCGTTGGTGAGAGAACCACAGACAAACGGTGCCCTATGAACAATGGCTGTCACATGCCAGAGGAGGCCATTGGGCAAGTCATCTTCCCTCCATGTGTCTCTCTTGGGGAAAAGGTGTGAAGGTCATTCCAACTATGATGTACTAGATTCCTGAGTTTTTAATACATTATTTCTGATGACTAGGAGATATAGCTGAAATTGAAGTGGAAAGAGGTCCAGAATAGCAGACGAACATTTCACTGCAGATCTTCCAACTAGTTCTGCAAAAGTAACTCCAGATCCTCCTTGGGGTTCTAAACTCCAAATAGTTTTCTGAAATTGAGACCAAGACTAAGATATAAAAAGAACTGGGGCTTTCCCTGCTATTGCCAGGGCAACTGTTTCCATGGCTACCTTAAAAGTAGCTCTGGGTGTCCGTGGTGGCAGAGTACCGCTCAGAACTTAGAGTCAGAACCATCTCAGCCCAGCCTGACCTCAGGTTGCGGGCCCCTGGGCAGATGGTTTTCTTTTGCTGTGTCTCAGCTCTCCACATGCAAAACAAGGCACTGAGTGATTTTTAAAATTCGTTTTGGTTCTGATTTTCTGTGACTCTGAATCCTATAGGAGCTGTTATTTCCTTGATTTCCTCATTACTTTTTTTCTCTTCTTCTCTGGCTTCTGTATTAAGACTTCACAAGTTTATGAATGGATGAACAAAATGTGGTATAATCATACCATAGAACATTATTCAGCCATAAAAAGGAATGAAGGATTGATACATGCTACAGTGCAAATGAACCTTGAACACATTAGGCTAAGTGAAAGACGCCAGTCACCAAAGACCATGTGTGGTATGATTTCATTTACACGAAATGTTCAGAGTAGGCAGATTTATAGTGACAGAAAGTAGACTAGTGGTTGCCCAGGGCTAGGAAGAAATAGGGTGTGACTGCCAATGGGCATAGGATTTCTTTTGGGGGTGATGAAAATGTTCTAAAATTAATTTTGGTAACGGCTGCTGCACAATTCTGTGCATATATGAAAAACACTTGAATTGTACAACTGAAATTTGTGAATTGTATGGTATATGAATTATATATGAATAAAGCTGTTTAAAAACTAAGCGAGAAATTTAAGAGAAACCCACTGTATTTTAAAGCTGTGTTCATGGCATTGGAGAATACCCTTGAAAATTAAATCTATTCACAATCCAACAATTGTAAGCTGTTTGGTTTTTAAAGTTTCCCCACTGGTCGATTAACCACAATTAACTGATTTGTTTGGATGTAAGTTCTTTAAAATTGCCCCTTCTCAGAAAGCCTAATTAGGGGGCTCATAAAAAGGAAAGATGGGATCTGACCATTTTCTATACTCGATTCCAGAGAGTTCACTGGGGGTAGCTACTCTTTTCTTTAGACTTTTTTATTCGTTTCTAATGGAAATCCTCATCTGAGGAAGAATTATTGGACAGCGCAGCTCATACTTTCATGTGCACATGAGTAACTCAAAGATCTTGTTGGACTGCAGATTCTAATTTAGGAGGTCTGAAGCAGGGCCTGAGGGTCTGCATTTCTAACAAGCCCTCCAGAGTTGTGGATGCTGCTGGCCCTTGGACCACACATCAAGCTGCCAGGATCCAGAGCTGCCCGGCCAATGTCACAGTCTGAGTTGAGCACTTGCAATGTGGCAGTCTGAATTGAGAGCTAATGCAAGCGAATGAATAAGAAATTATAAGTGACATCAGTATAAAATATATGCTGGATTTCAAAGAGTACAAAAATAAGGAATATAAAATAATGTTTATATTAGTTGCATGTTAGAATGATAATATTTTGGATATATTGGACTAAATAAAATGTGTTATTAAAAAACTACAAATTTTATTTGTGAAAGAGACTGGTAGTCCTCCTCCCCCATTATTCATCTCCTCTTCTTCCTTTTTTTTTTTTTTTGAGACAGGGTCTCACTCTATTGCCCTAGGTAGAGTGCAGTGGCATCATCATAGCTCATTGCAACCTCAAACTCCTGGGCTCAAGAGAGTCCCCTGCCTCAGCCTCCTGAGTAGATGGGACTACAGTGTGAGCCACCATGCCCAGCTAATTTTGCTCAAATTCCTGAGCCCAAGCAATACCCCTGCCTCAGCCTCCCACAGTGCTAAGATTACAGGTGTGAGCCACTGCACCCAGCCCCCCTTCTTCATTAATAATGGACTTTCACAAAGAAATCATAAATGTTTAAGGTGATGGATATTCCAATTACCCTGACTTGATCATTACACACTGTATGCATGTATCAAAATATCAAATGTATTCCATAAATATATACAACTATCATGTATTAATAAAAACCAAAAATAAAAATAATAATAGACTTTTATCTGGGCACATAGTAGCCATCTGGAATAAAGACTATATACCCCAGCTTCCCTTGCAGCTAGGTGAGACAATGTGACTAATCACTGCACACAATGTAGGGAAAGAGACACGCAGCTTCTAAGAAACTTCCTTAAGAGATTACAAAGGTGCACCCTTTGCCTTCTCCTTCATTTCTTCCTCCATCCTGCTGTCTGGAATGCAGAGTCGTTGTCATCCTAGGCCATGAGGTCAAGGCCATGCCCAGTGGAGCAACAAATGTAAATGCCATGATGGCAGGGATTTTTGTCTGTTTCCCACTCCCCAATTGCTGTAACCCCAGTGCCTAATTGATGCTAAAGGAAAAAAAAAATTGCTGACTAAGTGAATGAATAAATGAACAAGCCTGGGTCTCTGATACTGGGGAGAAAATGTCAGCCCCAGATTGCCCACCTGGACTTTTGCATGGGACAGAAATAAATTTCTGCCTTGTTTAAACCTAAGTCTAATCCTAATCAATACAATATGGAAAAATCCTATAATTGCTTTATTCCATATAAAGTTTGCCAAAAATGTTTAAACTTCAGTAAATCTGGTCACATTTAAATGCATTGTGATATTCATTTTTCAATGTTGCAGATTATTTTACAATATCAAAATCCATCCATTTGTGTGTTTAATAAGTTGAGGTTTTAGTACAAAACCAAGATATGCCTCTAACAGTACTTCCTTAGTAACAATTTGAAGCACTTAAAAACCCAACCCAGCAATGTTTTTCTAACAGCCTTGTATACAGGTGAGTTAGCATCAAAAGTAGTATTTTATAAGATAGAGATAAGCTAATTTCCCTCCCTAATTAAAAGAAAAATTTCCATTTCATTCCCTGGCCATTACATTTCACTGCTTCTAAATTAAAGAGGAGTTTTACACCAGAGAGGTTAGTAATGGCAGATTTTAAGCAAAACCAAATGTCTTTTTTCTATTTTTAAGGAAAACATTTCATTTTATTTACCCAAGTTTTCAGCCATGCTGACCTCTGAGATGAATTACACCTTTATATATTGCTCCCTTACAGAAAAAACAAAAAGCTTTGTCATTTCAGCAGGAAAGAAGAAAGGACCCGATTAGTTAACTCTGGTATGCAAACAGGTGGGGGTAAAAGTTCTGGTCTCTATTCCCAGGGGAGCAAGAGAAGCTGGTAGGATTTCAACAAGCCCTTGGTGGGCAGGCGGTGAGACTACTGACGGGCTGGCTGTGGGGTGGAGAGAGACAAAAGCACAGAGGCCAGAATGGACCAGCCCTGGGTGTTTGCACTTGGGACCCTTTCCAAGGACAATGAGCGTTATCATCACCTGTCAACAGGAGGGGAAGGAGAACATCAGTGCAATTTTTCACTCCTCCAGTTCCTGCAGCCTGGAGGCCTTGTTCTTCATTCCAAACTCACTGGGCTGAGGGCTTTGAAGTTGTAGGAGCCAAGAATCAAGGCACCCGAAACACGCTCCATCCAAAATGACCCCCTTATCTTCACCCTCCACCTGCCAAGTTGCTCTTTCTTCTCCATTTCCCCAGATTCTGAGCCAGAAACCTGAAGAGCATCTGCACCAGGCTTACTCCCTGCACCCCCACACGAGCAACCCCCCAAGCAGCCGCCATTGCCAAGCAGCGCCACACCACTGCCTGGCCCAGGTCTGTCACCTGTGCTGTGACGGTAGTGACCCCCTAGGCCATCCCTTTATCCACCTTGCCAACTGATTTATGTTTCAAGATACAAACACCTGGTTTTTCCTGCTCAGCTTCTGCAATCGGAAACGGCTCCCCATCAATGTCCAGTTCCTCAGCCAGAGCCTTCACCCTGGTCTCCACTGCTCTCAACAGCCTCATCCCTTAGCATTCCTTGCTTGTCACACACTTTAGCCTCACTGGTGGGCCTCACTATATACATTCTTATGTCTTGCACTTTTTAATGCTATTACCTGCTTCTTCTCCCTCCCAGAATTTTCATCCTCTCCAGACATCATATGTCAGCCAATAAATAGTAGCCCCTGAGTCCCTAAACACAGTTTCTGAAGGTATGTCACTCAGTTCAGGCTTGCAACATAGCTCTGTGAAAATCTGTACCAATGGTATGTTTTTTAAACAGGGTTTTTTTTTTTTTTTCAACTTAGAAGGAATTTAAATGTCAGATGCTTTCTGTTTAAAAGCTTCCTTGATATATCAGGAATATCCAGGCAATGGGCTTAGGTATCAACTCCTTAATAACAAACCTAAGGTTTCCAGTCCAGAAGGGTAATGACAATGGGCGAGTAAGGGTGATATATTTGATTAAACTGAACTTCCAGAATTCTTCTTGTGTCTGTCACAGAACAGAGGGCTCCTTCTAGCAGCAGGAGCCTCCAGTAGACCCTGTCATGAGCTGGCAAGCCAGTGTGTGACCACTCATGAAACAAACATGACCCTCACTGATTCTTGGCCTCCTACAACTTCAAAGCCCTCAGCCCAGTGAGTTTGGAATGAAGAACAAGGCCTCCAGGCTGCAGGAACTGGAGGAGTGAAAAATTGCACTGATGTTCTCCTTCCCCTCCTGTTGACAGGTGATGATAACGCTCATTGTCCTTGGAAAGGGTCCCAAGTGCAAACACCCAGGGCTGGTCCATTCTGGCCTCTGTGCTTTTGCCTCTCTCCACCCCACAGCCAGCCCGTCAGTAGTCTCACCGCCTGCCCACCAAGGGCTTGTTGAAATCCTACCAGCTTCTCTTGCTCCCCTGGGAATAGAGACCAGAACTTTTACCCCCACCTGTTTGCATACCAGAGTTAACTAATCGGGTCCTTTCTTCTTTCCTGCTGAAATGACAAAGCTTTTTGTTTTTTCTGTAAGGGAGCAATATATAAAGGTGTAATTCATCTCAGAGGTCAGCATGGCTGAAAACTTGGGTAAATAAAATGAAATGTTTTCCTTAAAAATAGAAAAAAGACATTTGGTTTTGCTTAAAATCTGCCATTACTAACCTCTCTGGTGTAAAACTCCTCTTTAATTTAGAAGCAGTGAAATGTAATGGCCAGGGAATGAAATGGAAAATTTTCTTTTAATTAGGGAGGGAAATTAGCTTATCTCTATCTTATAAAATACTACTTTTGATGCTAACTCACCTGTATACAAGGCTGTTAGAAAAACATTGCTGGGTTGGGTTTTTAAGTGCTTCAAATTGTTACTAAGGAAGTACTGTTAGAGGCATATCTTGGTTTTGTACTAAAATTTCAACTTACTGAGGAAAGTCACATGGGGACACTGCTGCAAGATTCCCTGGGGTTTCCATGAGCTTACTTTGTCCAGGCTAAGGAATAGCTTTCCTTTTTTTCTCATAGTATTTTCTTCTTGTGTTACAGGGTAAGGGAGTGCTGGGCCCGTTCTGGAACCCGACCCTCCGCGTGAAGTGTGAGCATGAAGGAGTAACACTCCATCCTTCCAGGCAGCGACTCCCGCCGCCTTGTCAGCACTTACAATGCGCCCAGCGCCAGGCCCCATGCTTTCCGTACGTCCTCTACTTCTCCCACGGCAGCCCTTTGAGCTAGGTGTCACCCCATATCTCAGGTGGGCAAACTGAGAACTATGACTGCAAAGAGTCACTTACATGCTCAAGTTTTCACAGCCAGAAAGTAGGAGGATGGGCACTGAAACCAGGCCCGCGTATTCCCCTCAACATCACGCTCAACCACATCGTATTGCTTCTATGTGGGGGTCGGAACCGAAGCCTAATGAGTTCTGTAAGGGTCTCATTTGCACACTAATCTATCCATTTATTAATTCATTGAACTAACACTGAACTCCCATTAAGCACAAAATATAAATGTAGTCAACCTAACATGGGGACTTAGCCAGGGAGAGTTCTTATGGTTGTATAAAAACAAGTAAGTTTTGGGCTCAGGGAGTTCTAAAGCAGCAGTCAGCAAACTACAGTCTAGGAGCCAATTCTGGCCCACTGCCTGTTTTTATGAATAAAGTTTTATTGGAACAGAGCCATGCCCTTTTGTTTCCATATTGTCTATGGCTGTTTTTTTTTTTTTTTTGGCATATTATGGGGGTACAGATTTTAAGGTTTCAATAAATGCCCTTTCCCCCCTCCCCCCACAAGTCTGAGTTTCCAGCATAACCATCCCCCAGATGGTGCACATCTCACTCATTATGTATATATATACCCGCCCCCCCTCCCCCCTGCCCAATACCCTATTACTGTAGTACCTATGTATCCACTTAGGTGCTACTCAGTTAATACCAGTTTGTGGGTGAATATATGTGGTGCTTGTTTTTCCATTCTTGGGATGCTTCACTTAGTAGTATGGGTTCCAGCTCTAACCAGGAAAATATAAGATGTGCTATATCACCATTCTTTCTTAGAGCTGAATAGTACTCCATGGTATACATATACCACATTTTATTAATCCATTCTTGGATTGATGGGCACTTGGGCTGTTTTCACAGCCTTGCAATTATGGATTGTGCTGCTATAAACATTCGACTGCAGGTGTCTTTTTTGTAGAGTGTCATTGGATCTTTTGAGTAGATGCCCAGCAATGGGATTGCTGGATCAAATGGTAGATTCACTTGTATCGCTTTAAGGTATCTCCATATTGCTTTCCACAGAGGTTGAACTAGTTTGCAGTCCCACCAGCAGTGTAGGAGTGTTCCTCTCTCTCCGCATCCATGCCAGCATTTGTTATTTAGAGACTTTTTGATAAAGGCCATTCTCACTGGAGTTAAGTGATATCTCATTGTGGTTTTGATTTGCATTTCCCTGATGATTAGAGATGATGAGCATTTTTTCATATGTTTGTTGGCCAATGGCAAAGTTGAGTAGTTGCCACAGAGACTGTACGTCCCACCAGGTTTAAAATATTTTACTGTCTAGCCCTTTATAGAAAAAGTTGCTGACCCTTTGTCTAGAGTCAAAGCCACAAAGACCATATACTACAATAAAATATAGATTATTATAAAGGAACAAATAAGGAACTGTGACCATGCCAAGGGGAGTGACTAAAGTCACAGACAGTATGTATCCAAGAAGTTTTCACAGTGGGCTTTCACAAATGAACTGGATATTGGTAGCAGACTAGCCCAGAGAACACCCACAGTGGGCCTGCACTCAATGCACGATAAGGTAGATGATGCTCAGGTGCTTGGAAAGTAATCATTTGGGTCTCTTTCCAAAGCACGAGAAGTCATTGCAGTGGCCTGGGCTCCCCACTGCTGAGCTGTGTGATCTTGAGCCAACATACTTACGTCTCGGTCCCCTGACATCTGCATCTCTTCCTGGTCTATGAGGCTGTAAGAAGTGAATGTGAGGGGAAAAAATCCAAATGGCCCGTGAAAAGTTTTTTTGGCTTTGTTTTTGTTTTTGTTTTTTTAGAGATAGGGTCTTACTCTGTCTCCCAGGCTGAAATGCAGTGGCATAATCATTGCTCACTCCTGAGCTGAAGCAATCCTCACACCTAAGCCTCCTGGGTAGCCAGGACTACAGATGCATGCCACCAAGCCTGACTAATTTTTTTTTTTTTTTTTGAGAGAGAGTCTCACTATGTTGCCCAGGCTGGTCTCTAACTCCTGGCCTCAAACAATCCTCCTGCCTCAGCCTCCCAAAGTGCTGGGATTATAGCCGTAAAGCACCATGCCCAGCCTGTGAAAAAGCTTACCGTAACCGTGGCAGTTGTATGTGCACATAGACTGCCTTAAAGATAATCATGTATAGAACTTAGAAGCAAAAATGTTAATTTTGTCCTGGACACAAAATTGCCTTTGTCCCTGGCTGAGCACACTCTATTTTTTATAAATTCACTCACAATGCAGGTTGGTAAGTTATGAAGAAAATCCTCCCATGAGAGGAGTCATTCTTCAAGCTGGGAATGCGTGGACATCCCGCCCTACGGGACTGAAGTGTGTCTTCCCCACAGTTTGTGCTGGAGGGCTGGACCTAGGAACACATGTTGTCTGGAGCCGTCGCAAAAGGCTCCCTGCCAATTCTCAGCCAGCTGCCCAGCCCTGGTAACCTCCGTGTTCCCTGCTCCCTCGCCCTTCCTCTAGGAAGCACCTCCTTCTGCCCGAGCCTGGATGATGCTTTTCCGCTCACACCCTTGAACCCACATTCCCAGCCCAAAGGGGAGTCTGCCGCCCTGTCAGCGCAGCCCACAGCACCTGGCTCGCCTTCCTCTACCCTGGGCCAAACCCTCAGACGCAGAAGAAACCAGAGCTCGCTCAGCTGGCCAGCGCTGGGGCTTCCTGTCCAAGTGTTTGTGGCTGGGCTTCCTGCTGACGGAAGGGCGGCCTGCAGCTCTCCCCTGACATCCCCAGAGGTGGCTCCCAGGGCCCCGGCCGCCAAGCACGTCCAGCTGGCACCCAGCAGAGTTGCCATGGCGGCTACACTCTGTGCAGCTGTCGGTCGACATTCACAGGGACGCTGGGGTCAGGCTGCGCGAGCTATAAAGGGGATTCCTTTGGGAAGAGAGGAAGCTGTGAATCAGACCAGAAACCCTGGAGCTCAGGCTTGGCCTGGGCAGACGGCCAGAGCATGCCTTGCATACACCCCACGCTGCAGACTGACAGACCCTCTCGCTCCACTTAAGCCCACCTCCCTTGCCACCTGCAAACCCTCGCCTATGTCTCTTCACCAGCCTCCACCACACAGCATCCCTCGGCCCCAGGTGCACCAGGAACAGAGCCCAGGCACCCAGAGGACAGCCCACCCTGGGCTATAATGACCTTGAGGAATTGAACTTCATGGAGAACCAGCTTCCCTTTCACAAGTGGAAGCTGGAGAGTGAGACTGTTGGCTAGCCATAACATGTTTATCTTCCCACGTTTCAAGGGCTGTGGCATAGGAAATAGGGTTAGACTTATTCTGTAAAGCTCCAGGGTCAGAATAAGCATGACAAGGGAGCAGAATTCAGTTTAAATAGGGAAAAACTAACCCGCACAATAGGCTGTCCCAGGCGGCAGTGAGCATCCCATTACGAGAGGTATGCAACAGAGATTGTTTGCAGAGACTTTCAAGTGCTGGACTGTAAACTCGTGAGGGTGAGCCCCATCTCTGTCTCCATTCACTCCGGCAGGCCCCGCCACCAGCACCGCGCCTGGCAAGGAGTGAGTGCGCCAAGGTGTTTGTGGAAGGAAGACAGGAAGGAAATGAGGGGAGGAAAGGAAGACAAGGATAGAGGGAGGGAGTTTGAGTACTTTGAAGAGTAAACTCTTCCTTTAGGGGAGAGTTTGGACAAGCCGGCTCTTGAATCCTGTTGTGTTTGATTCCGCGGTTCAGAGACGAGGGGTACAGGTGCCCACTCCGCAGGGCGCTCTGATGATAGCCACAGAAGGAGGCTGAGCGGCTCTCCTGCGGGGGTGAACGTTGGCAGGCACGAGGCTCTGTCCGAGTTCTACATCCACAAACGCCTTTACAGACATCTTGTCACTCATTTCCACAGCACCCTGAAAAGTGGCGAGTCCCCATTTGAAAGACACAGAGCCTGAGGCTTACAGATGAGTGCGTCATCCGTGCTGAGACACGCCCAGGGCTCCTGCTTCTGAGACCAGCACGCTCTCGTCACACGCACGTGAGTCTGCCTCACTGCCTGCCACAGGTCTCTAGGTCCGTGAAGACTGACGGCACACTCTGACATAAAACCCGGGGTTCGGTTAAAACCTGCTGACAGAGGTTCCCCTGTCTTTTGAAAAGTGCACAGGAAACAGATCAACCTGGAAAGATGATCCTCGCTTTCCCTGCCTAACTTCGGGCAGAGGTGACGTTTGGGCATTGACCCTAATAGCAATAACCAGTAGGGGATTGGGGCCTATCTGCAGAGCAACTTTCCTTTCCAGGGGCCAACCCTCTCACTCAGCCCACAGGAGGGGTGCCCGTCTTTCCCGAAGGTCCGACTCCTTGGCTACCGGGCAGCTCACTTGCTCGTCTGCCCTCAGATCCCTGCCCGCCCCTTCCTCTGCTCCCTTCTGATCACAGCCACATCTGCCAAGGTCCCAGACTCCCACTGCCAGGAGACTGGGGCGGGGAGAGACTCTAACCCGTCCCAGCTGTCCCTGCCCCCCACCGCGGGCCTCTTCCCCTCTCACACTCAGCTGCACGAGGCCCCAGCAGCCCTGGCGTCCCTATGACACAGTGTCACTTACGTGGGCCAGACCGCGTGACTCAAGCTCTCAGTGCTCTGAGTAGGCCGAGCTTCCAGGGCCTGTCACCTCCATCGGGGCGGGAGAGGAGGGCTCCCCCAGTGACGTCAGCCAAGGAAGCGGTGTCTTTCCTCCCCACACCCGGACCAGGGGCACCTGGGCCACAGAGGAGAGTCACAGGCTCTGCCGTTGGCTCCCGTGCTCTCCCAAGGTACTGCCCTCCCTCGGGCTGAGGGGGTCTCCCTGGGACTTTTGACAGCCTTCCCCAAACAGGGACCCAAGGGGAGGCTGTGTTTTCTGAAGTTGTTATGCATGAGCACAGACACATCTTGTAGAAAGGAGGAAAACTGGGCCCTGGCTTCACCCACTACGTCCTGGCCACCGAGCTAAGTCCCGTTGCACATGTCACGTCACTTCGTTAATCTATGACAGGACAGAACCAGGCCCCCAAATACAGCAGGCCCCGTTCAATACATCTTTATTGGGTACCTGCCCAATATTAGGCATTCTGCAAAGATGAGTAAACTATGGGCCCTGCCTTCCAGGAAAGTTAAGATCTTGAAGTCTGAATCAGCCAGACCTACCTGCGTTTGAATCCAAACTCCTACAATTAGTACGTACATGACAATGGGCAAGTGACTCTTGCCCTCTTAGCCTCAATTTCCCCATCTAGGAAATGGGCATGATAATAAATAATCTCATCTCATTTAGTTGTTGAAGGATTCACGTAGGTAACAAGCTTAGCATAGTGCTTAACACATGGTAAACACTCTTACACAGTTTTGACTGTTTTGTTTTTAAAATTAATAATCGTAGGATACATGCACAGCCCCATGGTAGCACCCAAGAGTAGGAAAGCATCTTTGAAGGCTGCGCCACGGCTTCTGTGAACACCGTGAGTGCATCACCACGCCTGACCCCAGAGGGGATAAGAAACAGCTCTTCCTTTCTCCTCTTGGAAATCTCCAGCAACCTGACCTCAGAGGCATCCCACATGCCCTCAGTCCCCCTGACAGGCCCTGCCACCACCCCTAGAGTCGCCGGATATGCGGCTGAGGTCCAAGGTTTGGAGGGTTTCCGGGACTGGCCCGGTCACAGTGTGGCAGCCCCACCCTTCCTGGCAGCCAGGCCTCCTCAGCCCTCTGAAAGTCTGCCAGAGCCAGGGCAGGCGGGTGGAAGTCCTGCTGGGACAGGGGAGGCCGGGAAGGGGGCAGGGCCAGCTCTGCTCCTCTCGGGAAGTGCCCAGCGCTCCTCCTAGTGGGGAAGGAATGCGAGCTCCCTCTGGCTGCCCTCATCCCTGCGCAGGGGAGAGGGGCCTCTGCTAGCCCTGCTAGACGTTGGACCCATCTGGGTCCAACATGGACCCGTCACAGCTGAAAAAGCCCTTTGATAGCCAATCCCCCCAACCATTTCTCAGGGGACACATTTTTAGCACCCATTTCCCAGATGAAAACATTGAGTCCATCTAGAGCAGTTAGTCTATGGCAATACTGGGCTTTTCTTTCTACTCCCCTAGATTTTTTTCATTGCACCTGGTTCAAAACTGGCATGGAGGAAGAAATGGCCACCTTCTCACCACGGCTCACCCCCGATACCCCCCCCCCACGCACACACAAACACCACCTTATCTTGAAAACGGGACTGGCTCTTTTCTTTGCCCTCAGCCACTAGCCCTAAGTGCCCAGTAGTTCCTGATTAAAAGCCTGTTCGTTGACTGACTCGCCCCTCCCCTGCTAAGTCATCCTGCTCTTTTAAACTCCGCACATTTCAGGATCAGCCTTCCCTTCCAGCAGCAGGCCCGACCCCAGCGTTCCCGGGAGAAAAAGGCGTCCCACTCTTTGGTCAGATCCAGGTTCTCGACCAAACACAAGCAATGCTGAGGCCCAGAGCAGCTGGAAGGCTCGGGCGGAGGCAGCGGGGCGTGACTCTAGCCTGTCAACTGAAACGGCAGGGGCCTTCGGGCTGCCCTCTGGAGAGTGGGCCACCACCCCTGCCCTGGCAGAGACGACTGGAAAGAGGCCACTTTGGAACCACTCACTCATCAGGGAGGGGGAGGCGACCCTTTGCCCTGTCTCCTTCCCTGAAAACAAAGTCCTTCCTTTGAGCTCCCCGGAATGGACTCCTGTACTGAATGCAGCCACATGTGGCCCCTTGGGGGTCCTGGGGTGCTGGGGACAAGCCCTGGAGGCCTGGCTTGGAGACCCTGGCTTGGAGGCCCTGGCTTGGAGGCTCGCCCAGGCCTTGGAGCCTGCTCTCCTGGCTGGGCCAGAGGGGAGGGCCTGCCGCCGCCACCCGGATCCTGTCATGGGACAGAGCTGGGCGCGAGCTCAAGGACAGAGCAGGCAGGCAGACAGTGATCTGTGTTTTCTGGGAAGGCAGCCAGTCCTCGTGCCCTCAGGCTTCCGGGCACCAAGGAGAGCAGCCAGGCAGGCACCCGCCGCCGCGTTCAGCCGCCTCCAGGCCCAGGCTGGGTGGGCACGCCCCGCCTCTGGTAGTGGGTTGAGAGCTGCCGCAGGAAGGGCCGCAGCACTCTGCCCCGCCCTTGCCCCTTGCTGCATGAACTGAACAGTGCTGCATTGAGGGAAGGAGGTGCATGGCCTGAGTGGACTGTGCCAGCCTGTGCCCGAGAGCACGCGGAGTTTAAGCCTCTGGTTGTTGCATCCTGAGCGAGTGGCATCCGCCCCCCCCCCAGCCTAGCACAAGGCTGAGCTGCCCAAGGGCGTGGGAAAGGCATTGGATTTGGCCTCACAAACTGGGTTCTGGCTCCTGGGTGGTGCTGTCATCCACCTGTGAGACTGAGGATGTCATTTCACCCGTAGCCTGTTTCCTCAGCGAGCCACGGCCCGGATCCCTGCTGCACCCACCCTCCCGGCTGCGTGGGGTCTTAACGTGTAAGAAGCACGTGAAAGCACCTAGGGTGCAGTACTTCCGTGACGCTTCTCCCTGTTATCAAAGTAAGGGTTGCATAAAGTCTTATTTGACCTGGTTTGAAACTTCGATTTTCCACGTGAGGGTAAACAAAGAGGGGAACGAAGATTGGGAGGGTGTGGGCCTCCGGGCAGCAGAGCTGGGCTGTCCTTTAGCCATTTCCTCTGAGGCTCAGGGAGCACCCAGGCCAGGCTCCTCGTGGCTGACGGAGTGGGCGTCTGTCCACCCGAGTGAGGGCAGGCCAGTGTGTGACCCAGAGCAGGGACCCAGTGTGGCCCTGGAGCTCAGCTCCCGTTTTCTTGCTGCACAGAAGGGCCTCCCTGCCTCTTAGAGGACACGAGGGTCTCCTGCCCCGCCCTCTCCTGGCTACTCAGTGAGCACTGGGGGAGCCGCGTTTCTCAGGAAGTAAATGGGCTTGGACAGAACCCAGAAGGGCGTCAAAACCAGGTCAAAAACCAGGTCGCAAGAGAAGCAGAAGAGGGATGTGGGCAGTTCAACCCCGGTGGAGAGGACTGTCCTTCAACAGCAAAGGGCAGTCCTGGGTGGGGGGGACTATATTTGGCTGCAAAAGGGTCTGACTAGGGCCCGAGAGCGAACTTTTACAAAGCACAGATTTTGACTGCTATCAGAAAGAAAGAACTTTCCAACAAAGGATAGGCTGCGTCCATGGCCAGAGCTCTTCTGGTCACTAGAAGCGTCCGTGCTGGAGTGGACACACGTGGTGGCGGGAGGT
The DNA here is from genome assembly GCF_040939455.1 of Microcebus murinus. Taxonomy (NCBI): domain Eukaryota; kingdom Metazoa; phylum Chordata; class Mammalia; order Primates; family Cheirogaleidae; genus Microcebus; species Microcebus murinus. The sequence continues at coordinate 70,545,468 of NC_134104.1, read as the reverse complement.
GATTCTACGAAGGGGCCGGTGAGTTAAGGATATTAGGGGATCCTCCCCACCTCCTGGAGATCCCAGACTGCGGTGCCCTCCCTGGGACGTGGCTGTCCCTGGCACTCATTAGCACGCCCTGCCGGAGAGGGTTATTCAGAACATGAGCGCTGGGCCAGAGCCTGCTGCTGGGGCCGCTCGAAGTGCTGCACATGCTGTACGCATTATCCACATGCAGGAAGGGCTGGGCGTCTATCAGGGCAGGCAGTTTCAGTGGTTATAAATGTTTCTGTTTCCATGTAACCTTCTGTGTACAAAAAAGGAGCATATCTTTTCCCTTGCTGTGTAAATAGAGCCCACGGAGGCTCCTCGCACTCACTGCTGCAAACCATATGGCCTTCCCCGTGCCAGGAAAAACAAGTCCTCGAGTGGAAATAACCCCCTGAAACGTGGTGGGCCAGTCTTTCGGGCTGGGTGGTCCCCTGGTTGCCGCACACAAGTTGGGTGCGTGGCATTCACCAGCCCAAACCTGCACTCCAGTCATCCCAAGGCAGGACGGGAGCAAGGTGCTGGGAGGTGGCTCGTTGCTGAGGAGGCCGATTCTGGAGGCTGGGACCCGCAGCTGCGTGGAGCTTCCTGTCTGTCCAGCACGCCTATCCATCGGACCAGGCCAGCAGGCAGCCAGCTGCAGACCAGCTGCTGGAGTGAGGAAAACCAGCAACCGAGAGCCATAGAGCCAAGGCAGGTTGAGGAGCAGTCTGCATCTTAAAAGGGGGCCTAACTCAGACCCCCAGGAAAGTGCTGGGTTTCTTCGGGCAAATTAACATGACAAAAGGGACTGCCTTTTATCTTGTTCTCATCTCTACCACAAACACAAACGGACAGGCAGGGGAATGGCATTGCTTTTCAGGGCTACGGGTGGTCAGATGTCACCATCACCAGTCACCTTCACCACCACCCAGGAGAAGAGAAGTAAAGTATCAAAGAGGAACCCAAGTCAAGACTCCAAAAGCATCTTGCCTGAGACCCGTCCTGCTGCAAGTCATGGTAGAGTCAGACCTACGGCCACATCTCCTGAGTCCCCATTCTCTTCCCACCAAGCTCCACTCCACGTGAACTCACAGGCTGGGGGAGGTAAACCCCATCCGGTGCCCGCTGCCTCTGTGATCCACCCCACATGGTCCTCTCCCTCCCTCCCTCTTCAGACCTTGGACCTAACTGTGCCCTCTGCCCAGAATGCTCTTCCTATCTCAGCAGGCACCTCCCTCTTCATCTCAGAAGTAGCCCCCTCCAGGTGGTCTTCCCTGACTGTGAGCTCTACATCACTGCCTAGTGTTATTAACAATTCTCTGCAGGCCGGGTGCGGTGGATCAAGCCTGTAATCCTAGCACTCTGGGAGGCCGAGGCGGACGGATTGCTCAAGGTCAGGAGTTCAAAACCAGCCTGAGCAAGAGTGAGACCCAGTCTCTACTATAAATAGAAAGAAATTAATTGGCCAACTAATATATATAGAAAAAATTAGCCAGGCATGGTGGCACATACCTATAGTCCCAGCTACTTGGGAGGCTGAGGCAGTAGGATTGCTTGAGCCCAGGAGTTTGAGGTTGCTGTGAGCTAGGCTGATGCCACGGCACTCACTCTAACCTGGGCAACAAAGTGAGACTCTGTCTCAAAAAATAATAATAATAATAATTCTCTGCAGAAAGCTGTCTGATGTCCTCTTGTTTGCTTACACATACATGTTTAATCTAAGTGCCAGGAAATCAGACACTGGTGGGGGCTCAACAAATATGGTTGAATGACCAAAAATGAGGAAACTTCATTTTTAATTCCAGCCACTCAGAGTTGGTGGGGAGAATGCGCATTGGTGGATATTGTTAAACCTTACAGTTTGAGTAGTGTGGGATTCTCCCCTGGGTGATTTGCAAGGTCCCTGCTGCCCTTGGCTGGCATCTCCCTGCTTTGTGCTCGCAGATCCTGATGAGAAACAGGGAAAGGAGCACAAAGTGTTTTCCTGGTCCCTTAAAGAGCAAATAGGATTTTCTGAGAATAAGGCTCCTTTGTTTCCCTCCTCAGAGGCACAAAGCTCAGGAGGTGGGCTGACAGCTTGCTGTCCCCTCCCACTCCTCCTAACTACTCCCTCCCTCCCTCCCCTCCCGTCCTGAGGATTTGTCATTCTCTGCTTGTGGCAAATTGCTTTTCACCTTTGAAAACCAAGAACGGTTGCTAACCAAGACAGCCTGGAAATTTTTTGCAAGCAGAGAGATGTTTAGAGATAGAAAACACTATGGATTAGATTACTCTCCCTAACAGCAGCATGACCGAAATTCCGTTTACTAAGCATTTATAGACATCCTAACAGTGTGGCCCTGGGTCCTACCTTTGAAGGGCTCTCAGGCCAGTGAGAAAGAGATAATTTTGACTCAACAGATGTTTTATCAAGTGCTTACTAAATGCTAAATATTGAGCCTACAGTGGTGGAGGAGCAGCCCTGCCCTAAAGCAGTTCATCAGCACGGGGAGAAAGAGAAATTACTGGCAGTGTCAAAATGCTGGTTTATGTTCTGTGCATGGAGAAGTGCTGGTGAGAGGAAAGGGTGGCAGAGTGCCAAGGGGGCAGCCGTGCAAGTCCAGCTGCAAGGGAGGGAGGGGAGGTGGCCAGGACCAGGCAGGGGTGATAGTCAGATGGAAGGGGTTGCAGGCAGAGGTGCAGCAGGCCCTGAGGTGGGCATGAGCTGACTGGGTCCAGGGACTCAGAGGAGGCTCCTGTAGCTGGAGCAGGGAAGGAGGGAGCAGACAGTGTGAGCCGTGGGTGCAAAGGCAGGCAGGGAAAGCACAGAAGACACTTGCAGAATAGGGAGTGGTCTGTTGCCACGAAAAGCCAAGGGAAGTGCTAGGGCCAATGAAAGATGAGGCTGGAACATCCATTGGGATGAAGATCATGCTAGCAATGTGAGCCCAGGAAGCCTGGGGCTGAAGTGGGGGGAACTGGCATTCCTCCCCCCCCCAAGTGATGAATGACAAGGGCCACAGCAGAGGGATAAAGTGGCGGGGGGACAGCATCGGCAACTCCAACAACAGCAGCCACATGAAGCCCCCATTTCAAACACCATCTCAGACCCCTCCACAGGTCGTCTCCTCCACTTCACTCCCTCTCTGCTCCCCGCTGGAGATGCCGTTGGGGAAACAGCTTCAGGAACACGTGTATATCCCGCTGCGGGAGAGGAGTGGTGCTGGGAAGCTGGCTCGGCTCACCCTGAAAGCAGACTCCCAGGCGGCGCCTCCCTGACCCGAAAGAGGCCCGGCCCTGCCCTGTCTGAGCGTGCACACCCACTCGCACGCGCTCTCTCACTCTCAGCCCGGAACTTGCCCCTGACTATTTTACTGGAAATTCCAACATCTAGAAATTAACTGGAGCAACAAAATCCTCTCCAAGAAATGCCCACCCCGACTCACGCCTCAGGAAAGGCAGGTCGGGAAAGGAGGAGCCCCTGGCACTGGGCGGCGCAGCGGGTCCTCTAGTACTTTCTTCTTTGAGGCCCACCACACCTGATGCTCCGGTCAGCTGACCGGCACCCCTCGGAGTCCCCGGTGCGTGGGCGGCCTGGCCACGCTTGGCTCCGTGAGAGGTGGCAGGGGGCGGATTGAGCACTGGGCTGGGAACCATGAAGCTGGGGTTCGGGCCCAGGCTCTGCCCCTGGGTGAGCACCTCCTCTCCTGGGCCTCAGTTTCCCAATCTATAAAATAAAGGGGTCAGAGTGGCTGACTCTGTCTGACCTTTTCTCTCCAGGCCAGCTGTGATAGGTGAGCAGTTACCACATCAGGAGCGGAAAGGAACAAGTTCCCCTGCCTGCGTCCCACCCTCCTGCCCTGGAGCCAGGCCTTTCCACCAGCCCCATCTGTCTCAACCTGTGCTGAGAAGTAACTAAGTGTCAGTCACAGCCACCAGCCGGTGCTCATGAGCATCTGATAGGAGGAAGCCCCTTCCGGGCCAGCCACTATGTCCAGTACCAGGCCCAGGTGAGGTTTCAGCAGCTGCCAGTGGCTGCTGATGGCAGCTTCTCTACAAGGGTCTGATTAATTCTACCCCCTCATCCTTTTCTAACTGGGCCCTGGACTTCAGGACTTCCCAACTTGGCAGCATGCCTGCTACCGAGGTCCCCACTCGCCCTGCAACCTGAGGAAGGCGCTGAAGGCCCGGGCCAGGCAGGCCGGGGCTCCCTCTGCCATCCACAGGCAGTGTGGGGAGTACAGGCCACAGGGGAGCCCTGTCCAGCCCTAGACGGCCCACTGGGGAGGGGAAACGGGGAGAGAGGCTGTTCTGGGGGCTTTGCTTTTGTTTCCAGGGACAGCTGGGGAACCTGAGCTGGCAGTCATTGGAGAAAAGCAAAAAACAAAGAATGGGGAAAGAAGTCACCTGGTTAGAGAAATAAGGAGGGCTGAAGCCAAGGAAAGCCAAGCCAGCTCTGTGTCAGGCAGGGAAAGCAGCAGAGAAGGGGCGTCCCCTGCCCCCAACTGCCCAGGCCCTCCCCGCAGACTCCCTGAGCCTCCCAAGCGTCCCCCACGCCCAGTCCCTCCACTATGTCCCAGCCCTGATGGAGCGCTAGGCAGTCACCAGACAGCCTCTGGTTAAGCCTCAGAATCGCCCAGCACGGGGTTTGGGTTTCGCTCTCCTCCCCTCCCTTGAGGCTTTTCCAGGGAGGAGGAGGAAGAGATCCAGCCCAGAGAGGTCAGGACCAGAGACCTCCTGGCACCCTGAATCCAGCACCAGAAGAGCCCTGGTCTGGCACACAGTGGGAGAAACAGGCGGGGGAGGGCAGGCGAGGCCTCTGCCCCTGGAGGAGGCCTGGCCCCGGGCCCTGGCTGGGCTGGCAGCCGCTCTTCTTGGCTCAGAGAAACTCCCTTGGAAACAAACTTCTGCTACTCACTTCTTTCCTCTAGTTGGCTGACAAGGGAGTCGGAGCTGTTGGCTTGAATCCTGTTTTCTTTTTAACCTCTCCCTCCCCATTTTTTTCCTATTGCTAATTTTTTTTTTTTTTAGCAAAATATAGTGTAAGGCTCTTTTCTTAAAGTTTCTTCGCAAAAACAATGGTGCTCACAGGAAAACTGTGCTGACTCCTGGTGTTTGCACAGCACTTCACTGAGTATAAAATGCTTACTGGCATCTTGCAAAAGCCCCAAAGTGCAGACAGGCAGGTCGTTATCCTCCAAAGTCCCAGGGGACCCTGGGGCTCAAAAAAGAGAAGGAGCTTGCCCCAAGTCACACAGCTGGTCAGGTAAGGACCCAGGTACCCGGATTCTGCCAAAGAAGACCCCAGGGCAAGTTTCCTTGTGGCCTCTCTGGGCACCAGCAGCGCAGAAGGGAGAGAAGCGCATCTCCCCTCAGCCCAATTGCCCTTTCCCCCTGGGCGACCTCAGAGAAGGGAAAACTGGCAGGGTATGGGTGTAGGCAGGACTGGGGAGTGTCAGGGGATGAGCTCCTCCTTAGGGACAAACTCTTATCCTCTGGGCCCACCGAGAGGAAAGGGGTGTGCCTGGGACTACATTTCCTGAGTACCTACTGTGTGCTCAAGGACTTCCCAAACAGTGGTCTCCTTTTAAACACGACAGCAGCCTTCAAGGGGCATATTATCCTTCTTTTATAAAATAAGTGAAACTCAGAAAGATGAAGTCATTGCCAAGGCAACACACCAGAAGATGTGGAGCCAGGATTCAAACTCAGGGATTTTTGACTCCAAAGCCCAGGCATGCTGTTTCTGTGCCCCTGCGAGGCCACCTCCTGAATCCACATGGCGCTGTGCGGAGCTTCCCCGACCAGAGGGAGAAGGCAGACCAGCGTGCGCAGTGAGCGTGGCAGACAGCTCCACGTGGCTTTGGACGAATCTCTGGACTCTCGGATAGGCCCGTGCCCCACATGGGGCTGGACCCGCCGCCTGAGCGCTAAGGTCCTTCCATGCTTGGCCCATTCTTTATGCTTAACAGTCATGGAACAAGGGGTAATAGCACATTCTATTCACCTCTCAAACCCCTTCACTGATTCCCCTCCACACGCCTCTCCCAGAGCTGGGGGCAGAGAAACTTAAACCATACTTGGGCCTCGTCCCCACTGGGCTTCTGACCTCCCGTTGCTGTAGGTGGGAAGATGGAGAGGTCATGACAGCTCAGAGGGTCAGAGTCAGGGTACTCGGCAATCTCCTCCCCACAGGCAAGCACAGAGGATCCACCCAGTAACCCCACTCTCCTGCCTGGTCTGGCAGTCCCTCGGGGCACAATTGACTGAGCGGGGACCTCTCAGCCTCCTGTCTACACTGGGGCACGTGCTTCAACACACGGGACTACTCTAGGGGCTGGGTTGGGGGTTACCCAGACAGCCTCGGCTCTGAGGCTGGGGGAGGTGACAGGCTTGAGGAACTCACCTGTTGAGGCAGAATAACCCAGGTCAATGTCACACTCATCCACAGAATGCCTTCTGTGCGCCACTCCCTATGCCAGGACTGGGAGGGAGGGACTTCGGAAGTGGAAGTCCCAGCCTTCAAGGGGCTCCCAGGCTGCTGGGGCGGGCGGACAGTCTCTGGTCTGAGAAGGTAAGAGATCAAGAGGAGGGTGGGCAAGGCGCTCTGGGTTCTGGCGGGACAACAACTGATTCTGCTTCGGGGCCTCAGGGAAGGCCACGTGGACATGACACTGCAGGGCTTTGAGAGGGGTAAGGACTTTGACAAATGGAGATAGAAGAAGGAGGACAGGGATTGTTCTGCAGAAAGACCAACCAAGTATGGCCCCAGCCTTGGCTCAGCCACTGGTGGGCTTGCTTAGCTTCTCTGAGGTTGTTTCCTCATCTTTGGAATGGAGAAAATAATTCTCTAACCCCGGGAAGTCCCTTCCTGTGCACTCCCCCCTCTCGTACTTGCCTTCAAGGCTCTGCCTCCTGTCTCCTCAGCTACTCCTCCCCAACATACCCTTCTGGAAAGTAGAAACTTACAGAAGAGACATAAAATATAGAACATAAATGCTGGAACAACACTTACTGTCAGTCACTGTATCCTGGCATGTTGCCAATAGGGAAACTGAGGCCCAGAGATGTTGCCCAGGATTACTGAGCCTGTGAACGGCAGAGCCAGGACTAGAAGCTTCTTTTCATTCACAGTCCTAATCACATGTTTGTGATAATCACATGTTTGGCTCATCTTTGCTTCCCCATCCTGCATCCCAACCCTCCAGCCCTGGCTTTTGTCCCCATTCACGGCAGCTCTGTGCATCCACCCTGTGCTGATGGCTGTTGCTGTCATGCATCTGGGCTGGGATTTATAGGATCAGTCCCCAGCTGGGGAAGTCAGTATCGAATGAATGGAGCTGCTCCTGCCCCTGGACCAAAGGCCCCAGAACCTGAGGAGGCCTCGGCCTGTCCCACTCCTGAGCCCATGGGCAGAGGGGAAGCCGATAATGGGCTCAGCTCCTGTTCCCAAGGTGGCTTCTTCCCTTGGGTGCCTGTGTGGATGATTGACAGGTGAGAGCTTGCCAAGGGCAGCCGAGGAGTTGGGGCAGCTAGTGGGAGAAGGAATGTTCCCATGCTGGGGCACACCAGGGATAGGTCGTCCTGGGCTGTGAACAGTAATTGCTCTCTTGACTGACATCTCAAAAGACCCAAGTAGCAGCAGAGGAAGGCATAGGCACCCAGGGTGGTATTTCAGGTGAGGCTGATCTGTTATGGAGGGAAGAACAGCCATTGGGGCTGGGAGCTCCCACCTGTGCCTGCAGGCTTTGCTTAGATTCCCATTACATCTTCCACTGTGCACCCGCCCCTGGGTTCTCTAACTGTTGGGGCTCTTTCTCAGGGGGCCCACAGTTAGGGGAAATGCCTTAGGGAGAATTCAGGCATCCCAGGCCTCAAAGCAAAGCTTTTATACAAAGCCAGGAGCTGGCTGCTGCTTGGCTCCCTGCCCGCTAGCAGGGTACTGGGAGTGTAAATGTGAAAGTCAACATGCCTGCAGCCTCCAGCCCTTCCTAAGCCCCCTCCAGCTTGCCTCGCCCACTTGGATTGACTGATGCTGCAGCCTAGTTGGATTTCACAGGACTCGGGGATGAGAGCTTCTTTTGATCTCTACTTACAGGGGAATGGACCTACTGCCACAGTGCTGTAGGTCCAGGCCACCCATGGAAGAGGAGAAGGTCATGTCCAGGGTGGGTCTAGGTGGTACTGAGAGACTCTCACCTGCAGCAAATAACACAGAGCCTCCGAGCTGGAAAGGACTTCCCAGACCATCCACTTGGAACCCATCACCCTACCGCTGGGGTCTGTGAGCCCAGGGCAGGACAGGGACAGTGTGTAAACCCCAGGCAGGTCAGGAATGGTTTCCTCTCTTTGAGAGGAAGCAGTGAATCAGAAGCCCTGGGCAACTGGCCCCACAGGTAGGGTGGGAGGATGCAAGAGAGGGTGCTCTGGGAGGCTCACTGACCAGGCACCTCCCTCAAAGCCCACGCATGGTCCCTGCTACAGACCACGCCAGCCCTCGCCCGAGTGACCCATCCCTCAGGCACTGAGGCACATAACACCAACTCCTAGAGAGCAATAGTAAATTCTCAGGCCTCATTTTGGCCAACAATTGCCAGTTCCTCCCTCAGAAACCAGTTCCTGGCTTCCAACGAGAAGCAGAATGGACCGATGAGAACAATTTTCTGCATGTTCCTGACCTCCTATTGCTGTGGGTGAAAAGAGGCCACGGGATGAGGAATAGGCGGGCGGCCCAGACAAAGCAGAGGTGTAAGCAGACCAGTCCAGCTGAGGGCTAAAGCCTAGGGGAGTAGAGGGCTGCTTGTGACAGTCTCTCCAAAATTTACCACCACACCAGGCCAGTAAACTCCAAATTGTAAACAACAAGTAACACCAGAGCTGTCGTCATTCTCAGATTTTAGGGAATGCCAGCATTACCTGGGCAGCTTATGAAAATGCAGATTCCCAAGCCCCTTCTCCAATCCAGGACTGGGTGAGGGCCCAGCACCTGCATTCTAACAAGCCCCCTGCCCCTGGGATTCGGGCCAGGTGGAAGAGAACTAGAGGGAGACGTGTCGAGAGCCTAGGGTGACCCGAGTCACCGTGGAAGTTAAGGCCCCTCACCCACCAGCCAGGCTGTGCAGCCTCTGGGGCTGGGGGTGTGGTGCTCACTGCCTCTGGGGGATGAGGAGCCAGGACCAGCCCCAGACGGAGCTGGGACAGTGCCACGACTCTGGCCCGAGCACACAGCTGTGCTCCGACGTGTGAGCCAGGCTAGAGGACTTGGGTGGCGAGGAACTGGGGCAGAGCTAGGGGGTCAGAGAGGGAGGAGAAGATGGCAAAGGGGTGACTTGGTGAACAGGAGGGTGGTCTGGGGGGAGGGGGAGACACAGTGGGACCTGAGTTCCCAGCCACACAGGGCCTGGGGCACAACGGACACTTGCTGAGTGAGGAAGGCAAACACTAAGTAGTCGGCACAGGCCATTACAGCTGAGCAAAGAACACAAACAAAGAGAATTTGGAGAGATGTAAATAGCTACATTTCATGATCACCAGATTCCTTTTTTTTCCCATCAACTTTGCTTAAGTTCATAATAAAAAAATAAACACAGGCAAATTACACTTACTGCACCCAGTCATCTCTGGGTGGTAAGTTCTGTATTAAATTCAAAATTCATATGCGTGGGTTGAACTTCCCATGTCAGCCAAAACACGAGCCCTGGGGAGGGGGCAGATGTGGGGATTGCTATGCTCTCGAAGGCCCCCCTAAGTGACCCTCTCTGTCACCAACCCTATGCTGTCACTGCATCTCCTGCTATGTCCATCCTGCTCAGAACAGAAAGATCTTCGCTCACAGGCAGGCATAGGTTTGCAAATTCACTTCTTCTCATTTAGTTGTGGGAAATGAGAGTGAGAGGAAGTCTGATGTAGTGGAAAGGGCACTAGACAGGAAGTCACAATATTTGAGTCAGTTTCAAGAACTGATTTGTCCTTTGTGAAACTGGGTAAGTGACTTTCCCCAACAGGGCCTCAGCTCTCCCAACTGAACAATGAAGGAGTGCATTCGATATCTATTGCTGAATTAGCAATTACCTCCAAATGTAGCAGCTGAGAACTATAAACGTGTATTATCTCATAGTTTCTTGGGGTCAGGAGTTGGAGTGGCTTAGTAGGGTGGTTCTGGCATAAGGTCTCTCGCGAGGTTGTATTCAAGGTGCCCTCTGGGGTTAAACTGGGAAAGGTCTGCTCCCAGGACCTCTCACGTGGCTGCTGGCAGGCTGAGAAGATCCATGTCCAAGCTCACCAGGTGGCTGTGGGCAGCCTCAGCCTCTCCTGACGTAGAATGCCCCACAACTGGCTCTCCGCAGAGCAAATGAGTTAAGAGAGAGAGGGACAGAGACAGAGACAGACGGAGAACCCAGGACAGAAGCTACTGCCTCTCTTTCACCTAACCTTGGAAGTGGCAGCCATCACTTCTGCCATATTCTGTTCTCTAGCGGACTAGTCATAAGTCCAGTCCATACTCCAGAAGAGGATGATCAAGTTCTGCCTCTTGACGGGATGGTATCAGAGAATTTGTGGACACATCTTTAGAACCACCACAGGGAGCTAGATCCAGGGATCTCTAAAGGTTTCACATCTGTGATTACAGCTCCTCCGCCCCTTCGAACATTGGGCAGACGGAGACGGAAAGGACTAGAGGTGTCTGTGGAACTTTCTCTAGGGGGGCTGTGCTCTCCCTTCAGCAGAGAGGACCCAGGGACTGAGGGAGAGAGGCTGAGAAGGGGCCTGTCAGAGGGCTGCTGTTTTCCACGGTGAACCCAGGGCCACGGAGCAGCTGCCGACAGGGCTCTGCACGCCGTGGGTGGGGCTTCTGGCTTGGGTGCCTCCTGCTGCCGGCAGGCAGGGAACATCCAGCCCCTCAGCGGTTCTGGGGCCTGGTAGCTGGATGTGGAACTCTTCCCAGCTGGCACCACCCGGGGATGATCCCAGGTCCCCTCGTCCCTCCAAAGGAACAGAGAGGACAGATACCAGGGCAGCAGGGCATGAACCGGGAAGGGCGCAGGCCCGTCCCCTCCCACGGGCCAAGAGAAGAAGGGTCACAAAGCCACTTAGAATCAAGTTCTCTTAAGAGGCCTTGCAATGTGAGGTAAATAGCCCAAGCTTGGTGCTGGATGTATCTTTGGATACTGGCTCTGTCACTCCTAGCTCTCTCCCCAACCGCTCTAGGTTTGTTTCCTTGTCTACAAAGCAGGCATAATGAGAGACTTTATATCATAGAGCTGTGAAAAACAAGAGAATCCATGTAAGGCCTTTAGAACAGTGAGTAGCACATGATTAGTACTCATAAATAACATCATTACTAATATTAGGTTTACCAAAGATATCAGAGTTTATCCGGTTCAACTACACACCCAGAATGAGAATCCCCTCCAATTTACTATGACAGATGACAGTGGGTTCTCGGGCCACTGCTTAAATACTCTGTGGTCCTGGGAGCTCACTACCTGCCCTGTCAGCCTCAGACCACAGAGCCCACAGAGCCCACCTGTAGTCATCAACCTCTCAGTGGCTGCCCCTTCACCTCCATTCCTTTTCTATCCCAATGGCAGACAACAGTTTTGAATTTGAAATAGCCCCTTAACATATGAAAGGAAAAAAATCAAAGTACACTCTCCTGTTTTAGCTTAGGTAAAGGCTCCCTGGCAGTCTCCCAAACATTTTACTTACCCTCACTTGCATCTTGTTTCATTTTAGAGCCAAATCATAACCGAAACATTTGCTCGAAAGACCTGTGTGTTAAGGAGACGGAGAAGGAAGATGCTGGCCCATAACCCCCACTAAGACAGTCCTGAGTGAATGGAGGTGGTAGCAAGTGTATTTGGGGGTGGTGGGGTGTGTATCTATAACTAGAATGACGTGTGTGTGTGTGTGTGTGTGTGTGTGTGTGTGTACATGGAGGTGAGTGGTAGGGGTCGTTACATGCAACTGTGTGTCTGTAAGTGTGAGGTGGTGGTGTATGGCTGGGTGTAGGTATGTGTGCATATGGTGTGTGTGTGTGTGCATATGGTGTGTGTGTGTGTGTGTGTGTGTGTGTGTAAGTATGTGGATGTGTGGGTGTGGTGAGGGCCATCTTGGTGCTCTCTGGATTGGGCACAGTGGTCCCCAGCTACAAAGCAGTCACTCTTTGGGAGCACATTTCCTTTTAGGCTAACTTCCCCCACTCTTTTCAGGAAGCTGCATCTGTTGGCCAGGATTTCAGATTTCTTTCACTGAGGTTTCTGGAGAGACATTCCAATGGTGAACATAGAATGCAAACCCAAGAAATAAAACTGCACATATTGTCTCAAAGATACAGGCAGGAGGGTGTCGAAAACCCCAGGGGAAGTTACAAAGGCCCAGAGTCCTGCAGCCCACACCCCTTGGAAGGAGTGTGATCGGCTCCTCCCCCATCCCAGATTCCCAGTTTGAATCTTTAAAATCAGCCTTATAAGCAAACATCTGCCACTCTCCGGCATCTGAATGAAACGTAAAGATCAAAATAAGGAATCTTTGTGTTTTCATTAGGTATTTTAGCAAATGCAATGAGAACATTCAGATTTGATTTCCCTGTTTTGTACACACACATAAGTCGGTGCTAAGAGGATTACTTTTCCTGGAGCCTGTCCTTCCTAAAGGCCCTGGTCAAAGGAGACCCTTGTTCAACAGCGTTTTCTCTAATTCCTCTGGCTTTTCTTCCTTGCCTCAAAGTGCAGACATCTAGCCTGCTCCTAAATCCACCCACCTCACAGCTTCGGGATAAAGATGGTCCTGGCACTCCATTCTCCTCCTGCCCCTGGGTCCTTAATAAAGCTGGAGAGGAACATTAGCGCCTGGTTCAGCAGCATCCGAAGGGAAAGGGCAGCCTCATCGAACCCTCGAAACCCCATAGAAAAATGTAGCCTTTTTGCCTCTGCTCCGATGAATGGCTTTTAGAGGGTTTTCATTAGGGCCTGGGGCTGCTGGTGCAGAAAGCCTCACAGATGTTGACATTTTTTCATCCCTGGGTTAAGATGTCTTCCATAAGCTTTTATTCCTCATTTGTTACTTCTTTATTATCCGGGAGGTTTTGCCTCCTCCCTCTTCTCCTTTCTCTGAAGAGAGCAGCGGTAGCCGAGCCTGTCATTATCTCGGCCCTTTTCTCTTGCCACCAGAGGCAGCCGGGGCCTCCATCCCATTGTGGCGAACAGCAGGTAGCTGAGGCAGGCCGGGTCACTCCTCAGACCCTTTTGTGCGGCAGTCCCCTCCTCCCCACAGCTTGGCTCCGGGGATGTAAAAGGTAAAAGGTCGGGCAGCCAAGCTTCCATACCTGAGCTTTTGTTTCGGGCTGGAGGCAAATGATTTTAGAAGCAATTTCTTGGAAAGCAGCCTAGAGACTCCCTTCTCCCTCGTTACTATGCACAGCCCTACCCCTAGCCCGCCCCTCGGGGCTAGGGGACATGGGGATTAGTTTAGATCATCTGTATCCAAAAATGCCCTGAGAAAAAACTTAACTGCCCAGAGGATGGCTAAGATGAGTTCAAATGGAAGCCTGAAGCCTCTGAGATGTTTGAGAAAAGGATTTCATGATAAATAGATACTGGGTGGTATTCCATAGGTCTTGACTACCGTTTGTCCCTAGTCCTGGCAGCCTGAAGCCTACCTACAACTTCTACTTCCTCATCTGTGAAATGGGAATGATACATCCTCCCCTACCCTGCTTGATACAGTTTTTCTGCTTAACCTGTGGATCCAAGGAGGTGATACAGAAACTGTTTTGCAAACCATAAGAGTCTACATAGTATTAATCATTTTCGCCCACTCTGGCTGTGTAGACCCTGACTTGAATATAAGCCATCCCATGATGCAGGTTAACTTTTCTGAAATTTATAGAGCAAAGATACAGACAGATTTAAGGGCCCTGAGGCACATGATTCCAAGTCCTGGCCTAAATTATGCCCTGAAGGTGAGAAGCTCTCAGGGCAAGACAGGTTGTAACAGTGGCAAATTCTTTCAGGCTTGATACTGCACCCATTAGAAGATGGCTCTGGGGGGCCAGCTAGGAAAAAATGGTGTGTGCACTTTCATAGGGAAAGATAAAAGGGCCCAAGGGTGCTCACCAACCACCAGCTTCACATAAGTGAAGCAACATGGCTTCACTGCAACATGGCTCCCAGAAGAGCCGGATGGGAACCTACGCTGCCTCTAGGCTGCCCAGGCCTTGCCCGGGCGTTGGGATCTTTCTGGACATCGCAGTTTAAGAGAGCTATGTGGTTACAGAATCCTGCTCATGGGAAGGAGACCAGAATCACGAGGGGACTAGCAATGTCACTCTTATAAAGACTGAGGAACTGAGACAGCTTTCCTTACTTGAGAGTTCAGTGACATTTGTGGAAAAGGGGAATTGGGCTCATTCTGTGTGGCCCTGGGGGCTGGAAGTGGGACTGAAGAGTAGTGTCTGAAATGAAAATGTTTTGAGTATATCAAAGAAAAATATTAACGTTTCAAATGCTCAGAATTGTCTAAAATGGAATGGGCTGTTTGATGAGATAGTGAGCACTCTATCCTTGAGGGTAGTCTAGCAAAGGGTTGATACTGGGGAGAGATTCACCCCCTGACCATGTATTTAGGGATGAAATCACTCCACTCTTCGCTTTATTAAGAAAGATAATGTTCCTTTTTCTAGGGATTAAGTTAATGTAGTCAACTTTCACTTCTGATGGCTGCATAATATCACTCTCAGGGAACAAAAGCAAGTAGATCATGATAGTGAGTGCATGCCCCGAAGAGTGAGTTCTGGTATTTACAGTTTTAAGTTTAGGCCAGATACAGTTGACACAGTACGCAGAACAGGGGGAAAAGGAGGGCAAGCACTGGTGGAAAAAAATAAATAAATAAACTTTTGAGGCCTTGGAATCAAAAAAACCATGGCAGTGGAGAGAAAGAGTAAAAATCCTTAAAGAGAAAGAACCAGAGAGAGGGTCCCAAAATTCTGTCTGCCTACGTCTTTGCCTGAACCCTGAGTCTCACATGCACAGAGAAGTCTCAAGGCAGCTAAGCTAATGGAGAAATGTCCAAGCTGATGGCTGGCATTGCTGCCTAAGAAACAGAGTTTGCAGTTTGAATCCAACCAAGATAATTACCAGAAAAACCAATAGCAATAATACCCATCAGAGAAAAATAACAAAATCCAGAATCTATACAGCTAAACATGCATAATGTCCAGAATATCATCTAAAATATTTCAACATACACAACCAGGATAATAAAACACATTCTTATGATTAAAAGACATCAGCTAAGGCAACCACAAGATGGCCTAACATTGTAATTAGCAGACAGGAATTTCTAGCATGTATTCTGAAAAAATTTCAAAAATCACCAGATGGATTTAACAACTGAATGGAGATGGTAGAGGAAAAAGAAAGTGAACTTGAAGATGAAATTATCTAATGCAAAAAGGACAAAGAGAAAAAAGAGTGAAACAAATATGAATTAGCAGTCTCACTAGACATAGTCTCAGAAGAAGAGGAGAGAGAGAATGGAGAAGAAAAAACTTAAAGAAATAATGCCAAAATTTTCCCAATTATGATGAAAGATAAAAGTTACTATTTACAGTCTAGATATTCAATGAACAGCTAATACGAGGAACATAAAGAAAACATCACTGAGTCATATCATCATCAAATTTTGAAAGCCAAAGATAAAATCTTGAAAGAAGCAAGAAAAAAATGACACATTATACACAGGAGAACAATCATCCAATTAAGAACTGATACGTCGGCTGGGCACGGAGGCTCACGCCTGTAATCCTAGCACTCTGGGAGGCTGAGGTGGGCGGATCGCTCAAGGTCAGGAGTTCGAAACTAGCCTGAGCAAGACCCTGTCTCTACCAAAAATATAAAGAAATTAATTGACCAACTAAAAATATATATACATACAAAAAGTTAGCCAGGCATGGCGGTGCATGCCTGTAGTCCCAGCTACTCAGGAGGCTGAGGCAGTAGGATCGCTTGAGCCCAGAAGATTGAGGTTGCTGTGAGCTAGGCTGACGCCACGGCACTCACTCTAGCCTGGGCAACAAAGTGAGACTCTGCCTCAAAAAAAAAAAAGAACTGATATCTCATCAGAAATGATGAAGGCCAGAAGAAGGTAGAACAACATTTTTTAAGTGTTAAAATTTGAAAAACATGCACTGGTGTTCTGTATCTATTTTTTTTTTAATTTTAAACAAATCCTGTCAACTTAGAATTCTAGATTCAGTAAAAACGTTCTTCAAACATCAAGAAGAAATAAATTTTCAAATTAAAAGGAAACAGAGAAAATTTGTCACCAACAGTCTTGTGCTACAGGAAATGCTAGAGCAGTTTTCCCAGCTGAAGGGGAAACATACAAAATGGGAGCTCAGATCCATAGAAGGGAAAGGAGAATATTAGCAATAGAAAATATCTGGATCAATATAAAACTCTACTATTTATCTTCTTAATCTCTTTATAATATAGATGACTGTTGAAAACAAAATGGTATCCCCTCCTTGCGTGGGTTATAATACATGTAGATGCAATGTATACAATCCTAGGGCATAAGGAAAGGCAGGGGTATATGAACTTACATGGCAGCAAATTTTGTCCATTTTGTATGAAATATTAACTACAAGTAGACTGTCAAAAGTTAAGAACACATAAACATATAATTCTTAGAGCAACCATAGGAAAAATATTTCAATGAAGTATAGCTAAAAGCCAATAGATAAATTTAAATAAAATTATAAAATTTAACCAATAAAAGGCAGGAAAGGAGGAATCCAAAGGGGGAGGGGAAGTAAGGACACATAGAAAATAAACAGTAAACTAGTAGGTGCATCCTTCTGAGTTGGCTGTGGTTAAAAAGAAAATCAAAAAAAAAGAAAAAACTAGTAGGTGCAAAACCAACCATATTAATAATAATATTATGATTTAATGATTTAATGGACTAAACACTCCACTAAGAAGCAGAGTTGTTCACAATGAATAAAAACATAAGCCAGATCCAAATATATACAGTTTATAAAGATATATATACTTTAAATATAAAGATGAATATAAGCTGGAAATAAATAGATGGTAAAAAATAGCTGTCATGTAATAATCATATTAAGCAAGTTTGAGGAGCTATCTTAATATCAAATAAAATAGATTTGAAGACAAAAAAATTGAGGCAAGAAAAAGAGACATTTTATAATGATAAAAGGATTAACTCAACAAGAGGACATAACTATCATAAATATGTATGGACTTAATAACAGAGCTTCAAAATATATGTGGTAAAAATTAATAGAACTAAGGGGAGAAACATATAATTCCATGATCATAAGTAAAGATTTTAACACTTCACTCTCAGCAAGAGATAGAACAACTAGATAAATATCAACACCAAAGACAGAAAATCTGAACAATTTTAACCACTTTGACTGAGTTGCTACTAATATTTGTAAAATACCACATGCAATTGCAAGAATATATATTCTTTTTGAATGTGCATGGACTGTTCATTAGGAATTATGACATACTGATATATAAACAAGTCTCAGAAAATTCTAAAAGATTAAAATCATACAGGCTGTGTTCTCCAACCACAATGGATTAAATTAGAAGTCAATAATAATAAGATGTCTAGGAAAACCCCAAATGGTTGAAAATTAAACCACACATTTTAAAATAATTCATGGATCAGAAAATAAATCACAAGAGAAATATAAAAATATTTTGAAATGAATGAAAGTTAAAATTGAACATATTAAGATATGTGGCATGTACTAAGTTAGTGCTTAGCAGGAAATGAATAATTTTAAATATGCTTATATTAAAAAAGAATAAATATTTAGTCAATGACCTAATTTTCTGCCTTATTAATTAGAAAAAGAAGAGCAATTAAACCCAAATTAATATAAGGAATGAAATAATAAACAACAGAAATCAATAAAATATAAAATATACAAACAATAGAGAAAAATCCATTAAACAAAAACTGGTTTTCAAAAGAAATCAATAGAATTTATAACCTATAGCTAAGCTGATCAAAACACAACAAGAAGGCATAAATTATCAATATCAGAAATAAAAAAGAGATAACATCAGTACAAATCCTACAGACATCATAGGCTAATAGGCTTTATTACTAATAATTTTATATCAATGTATTAGATAACTTAAAGTAGGTAAATCCATCGTCAGACATAAATTACCAAACTGACTGAAGAAGAAATAAAAATTTGAACAGCCTCATATCAATTAAAAAAATTGAATTCGTAACTAAAAACTTTTCCATTAGAAAATTTCAGGCTCAGATGATTTCACTGGTGTATTCTATCAAGTGTTTAAGAAGAAATATCAATCCTACATAAACCTTTTCAAAAAACGGAGAAAGAAGAACTACTTCTCAACTCATGTTAGGAGGTCAATGCCCTGACACTAAAACAAGACAAAGAGATCAAAAGATAAGAAAACTATATACCCTTCACTAACATAGACACAAAAATAAATTTTAGAAAACAAGATCTAACAATATATAAAAAAGGATAATACATATGACCTTATGGATTTAACCCAGGAATGCACAATTGTAATTCACCACTTTGATAGAATCAATGTATTGGTAATTCACCATATTAATAGAATAAAGAAGGAAAATATATGATCATGTCAATAGATGTAGAAAAAGCATTTGACAAAATTCAGCACTCATTCATAAGAAAAACTCTCCCTCAATATGAATAGAGGTAAACTTCCACAACTTGATAAATAACATTTATAAAAAGAAACAAACTACAGTAAACATCATACTTAATGGTGAGAAACTGAATACTCTCCACCTAAGATCAGGAACAATGCTAGGATGTCCACATCACCACTGCTATTCAACATAACACTTGAAGTTCTACTAGGGCAGTAAGGCCAGAAAAGGAAATAAAAGTCATACAGATTGAAAAGGAAGAAATAAAACTCTCCCTATTTGCAAATGACATAACTGTCCATTGGAAAATACCAATAAACCTTTTATAAAAATTCTAGAAGCAATAGCTGAGTTCAGCAAGACGGTAGGACATAAGATAAACATACAAAAATCAACTGTATTTCTATATACACTAACAATGAATATATGGACACTAAAATTTAAAATATTATACCATTTACAATCACTAAAAAAAAAAAAAAAGAAATATTTAGGTCTAAAACTAAAAAAAGATATCCAGGACTTATATGTTGAAAACTTGAAAATGTTAATGAAAGAAATGAAAGGAAATCCAAGTAAAGGGTTGACATACCATACTCATAGATAAGAAGACTCAACATAGTAATGATGTCAATTTTCCCCAAATTGCTATAGAGTTGTAACACAATTCATATCAAAACCCCAGCAAGATTTTTTGTAGACATAAATGCGTTTACTCTAAAAGTTACATGCAAAGGCAAAGGAAGTATAATAGCTAAAATGATTTTGAAAAAACATAGGAGAAATCATATTACCTGATTTTAAGATATATTATATAGCATTAGTAATCAAATAAGCAAGAGGCACAGAGACAAAGATCAATGAACAGAATAAAGAACCCACAAATAGTCCCACAAAAGTAGGGCTACTTTATTTTGGAAAAAGGTGCAAAGGTGATGCAACGAAGAAAGGATAGTCTTTTTAACAAACAGTACTAAAGTAAATGGATATTAATGGGTAAAAAAAATAAGAAAAACTTCAAGCTAAATCTCATGCCTTTTACAAAAAATTAATTTAAAATGGACAATAGATTTAAATGTAAACCATTTAAAATCTATAAAACTTGTAGAAGATAACATAGAGGAAAATCTTCAGGACCTAGGGCTTAGTGAAGAGTTCTCAGGCCAAAAGCAAAAGAAAAAAGATAAAAAAAATTAAAAATGAATAATTGGACTTCATCAATATTAAAAGCTTTTGCTCTGCAAAAGATACTCTTAAGGGGATAAAAAGAAAAGTTATAGACTGGGAGAAAATATTTGCAAACAACATATCTGACAAAGAACTCATATCTAAAATATATAAAGAACTCATAACTTAACAGTAAAAAAACTAATTTAATTAGAAAATTGGCAAGAGATATTTTAATGAAGAGGATATACAAATGGCAAATAAACATATAAAAGATGTTAAGCATCACTAGCCCCTAGAGAAATGCAAATTAAGACCATGATGAGATATCTCTACACATATATTAAATCAATTTAAAAAATAGCCGCAATACCAAATCATGGCTGGGATGCAGAGAAACTGGATCTCTTAATCATTACTGGTAGTAATGTAAAATGATATGGCCACTCCAGAAAACAGCTTGACAGTTTTTTTAAAAAAAACTAAATATACAAATACCATAGCTCACAGCAATTGCACCCCTGGATATTTATCCCAGAGATTTTCTAAATGAAAACATGTCAACATGAAAACCTATACTTGATTGTTCTTAGCCACTTTATTTGAAATATTTTAAACTGGAAACAACCAAAATGTCCCTCAGTGGGTGAATGGTTAAATAAACAGTGGTACATTCATACTACAGAAAGCTGCTCAGAAATAAAAAGGAATGAACTACTGATACATGCAACAGCTTGGATTGATCTTGAAGGCATTATACTGAGTGGAAAAAGCTGAGCTCAAAACGTCACATACTGTATGAGTTCATATACATATCACTCTTGAAATGACAAAATTACAGTGATGGAAAACAAGTTAGTGGTTGCCAGAGGTTGGGGATGGATGGGGAGAGAGAGATGAGTGTGACTATAATGAAGTAGCACAAGGGAAATCCTTGTGATGATGGAATAGCTCTGCATCTTGATTGTGGTGGTAGTTACATAAATATGAATATATGATTAAATGACATAGAATTATACACATACATTGTACCAATGTCAAATTCCTAGTTTTAATATTATACTGTAACCATGTAAAATGTAACCATTGGGGAAAACTGAGTAGAGGGTACATGGGTCCTTTCTGTACTACATTTATAAATTCCTGTGAACCTATAATTATTTCAAAATAAAAAGTTTAATTAAAAATCAAGTGTATTTCTATATACAGGTGATGAACAATTAGAAAATAAAGGTTTAAAAGCTCTATTTATAAATAGTATCTTAAAAATTTAGAAATGAATTTAAAGAAAGATGGGCCAGAACTGTCCTCTGAAAACTATAAAATATTATTAAGGGAAATTAAAGAAAATCTAAATAAATTAAGAGGTATACTATGTTCATGGATTTGAAGACTCTTTTTTTTTTCACCTCCCTCCACTGCCACTTGAAGACTCAATATTGTTCAAATGTTCATTTCTCCAAACTGACTTATAGATTTAATACAATCCTAATCAAAATCATAATGAACTGTTTTGGAGAAATTGATAAGTTGATTCTAAAATTACACAAAAAAACATAGAATCAAAAATAGCCAAAATACCAGGCGTGGTGGCTCACGCCTGTAATCCTATCGCTCTGGGAGGCCAAGGTGGGCAGATCATTTGAGCTCAGGAGTTCGAGACCAGCCTGAGCAAGAGCGAGACCCCTATCTCTACTAAAAAAATAGAAAGAAATTAGCTGTACAACTAAAAAATATATTATATTATATATTTTAAAAAATTAGACTGGCATGATGGTGCATGCCTGTAGTCCCAGCTACTCGGGAGGCTGAGGCAGCAGGATTGCTTGAGCCCAGGAGTTTGAGGTTGCTGTGAGCTAGGCTGACACCACAGCACTCTAGCCCGGGCAACAGAGTGAGACTCTGTCTCAAAAAAAAAAAAAAATAGCCAAAATAATTTCTAAAATACAAACAAGTTTGAAGGATTTGCATTACCTGATTTCAGAATCACTATAAAACCACAGTAATCAAGACTAGGGCTTGGCATAATTTTAGACATACAGATCAATAGAACGGAATAGAGTTCAGAAATATACTTGCACTTATATAGAGAATTGATTGCTTTTACAAAAGTGACAAGTAATTGAATGGGGAATGTACAGTCTTTTCAAAAATGGTTTTTGAAAAGTTTTTCCCCCCATATCTTTATGGAGGAAAAAGTAAATCTTAGACTTTAGCACACATCATATGCAAAATGCTCAAAATAGGTCATAGACCTAAATATAAAAGCTAAAATGGCAAAATTTCTAGAGAAAACATAGCAGAAAATCTTTGGGATATTGTGTTGTCGAGGTTATTTAAACATGACACAAATAGCATTAATCATAAAAAGAAAAATATAATAAAATGGATTTCATAAACATTTAAAACTTTTGTTCACCTATACATTTAAGAAAATGAAAAGATAAGCCACAGACTAGGAGAAAATATTTGCAAAATACATATCTCATGAAAGGCTTATATCCAGAATAATAAGAAAGCAAACAATGAATTTTAAAAATGGACAAAAGATTTGAACAGACAGCTCCCAAAGAAAATATATGAATAGCCAACATGGATATGACTTGTCAACAGGGAAATGCAAATTAAAACCACAATGAAATACCCTATATACCCACGAGAATGGGTAAATTTCCTTTTAAAACTGTCAACACCAGGTGTTAGGAAGGATGTAACACAACTGGACTCTCAAACACTGTTGGTAGGAATGTAAAATGATTCAGCCACTTTGGAAAAGTGTCTTTGACCGTGCCTCATAAACATACACCCACTATACAACCCAGCAATTCCACTTCTAGGTATTTACCCAAGAGAATGAAAACGTATGTCCACACAAAGACTTGTGTATGTGAATGTTCACAGAGACATTATTGACAGCCACATATTCATAATAGCCAAACTCTGGACACAACCCAAATGTCCATCAATTGGTGAATGGACAAACTGTAGTTATCCTATGAAACACCACCCAGCAATAAAAAGAAACAAAATATTGATAAATGCAACAACACGGATGAATCTCAAAAACATTGTAGTAAGTGAAAGAGGTCACATACAGAAGACAACGTTTATATAAAACTCTAGAAAGACAAAACTCTAATCACAAGATTAGCAGTTGCCCAGAGCCAGTAGTCTAGAGAGGGTATTGGCAGTGATGGGGCATGAAGGAACATTTGGGGATGATGGAAATTCTCTGTATCGTGATTGCGGTGGTGGTTACATTGGCTGTACACAATTGTCCAAAACTCATCAAACTGCATCTGTAGAATGTAGATATATTATTGTGTAAATGATACCTCAATTAAAAAATACTTTCACCTAAAAATTATATATAGTTTATATAACTTTTTACTATCATGAGTTATCCAATACTACCATAGTGAACTGAATCAAAAACAAAAGAAAACAACATGCATAGAAACTCCATGTGTAGGTCCAGCCTCCTTATCTCAGGCTTTTTGATATATTGAAAAGTGTCAAAGAGCCTTTGTTTACCACTTGTATAAATCCCTGCTGGTCCAGGGACCCTAGATTAAGAACTACAGGAAGAGATGCTCTCACAGTCAAAGCATTCTCTGATTAAAAGTATAAATACGACATTGGGAAACAGTACCTTTGCCACTGGGTTCTTGCCAGAATGTGAAGTTTGTACCTTCTTAATGAAGTAAACCAGTAGGGATTAAGTACACAAGGGGCATTTTGGGAGGCTGGCCCCTGACCAAGACTGCCTTCCTGTCTGCTTGGCCAGGAACAATTTCTGCAAGGATTTCCTGAAGTCTCTTAGGAGGCAGCAAACAAATGTCTTACTTGGGCATGACTAAAACACTTAAAAAGGAGTCATAATTACTGTGATGATTAATTCTATATGTCCATTGATTGAGCTAAGGGATGCCCTGGTAAAATATTTCTGGGTGTTTCTGGAAGAGATTAGCATTTGAATCAGTAGTCTGAGTAAAGAAGATCTGTCCTCACCAATGTAGGTGGGCATCATCCGATTCCTTGAGGGCCCAGATAGAACAAAAAGGTGGAGGAAGAGTGAATTCTCTCTTCTGGAGCTGAGATATTCATTTTCACCTGCCATTGGGCATCCGTGCTCCTGGTTCTTGGGCATTTAGACTCAGACAGCCACGGGGACTTATACCATCAGCCTCCCAGTTCTCCAGCCTTTGGGTTTAGACTGAATGATACCACTGGCTTTCCTGGCTCTCCAACTTGCCGATGGCAGATAATGGAACTTCTTAGCCTCCATAATCACGAGAGCCAATTCTCACAATAAATAAATAAACACATACAAACACACATCCCTCTAGGTTCTGTTTCTCTAGAGAATGCTGACTAATGTAGTTACACTTACATTTAAATTGCCAGTAACATTAGGGCAGTTTTTCAGATTTTCAAATTGGCTGGGATTCAAGGCAAAAACAAAAATAGATTCAATTTAAATAAATATAAATGAAAAAAAAATCATCATTTCTTCCTCTCCTACAATCCCTCCATGTCACTCTCTGACACACTGAGGAGTAGCAGAAAGGCCATCTAGCATTTAATGCATAATTACAGTCCACGAACAGCTGTGTTAGGTGCTGTGACACCAAGAGGAATTACACGTGGTTTCTGCCCACGAGAAGCTCACAGCAAACAGGGAGCGCGGCAGGTGCACGGTGAGTGCTGATGCTAGCCTGGTGGCGATGGGGCTTCATGGAGTAGGGAGTGGGGAAAGTAGTCAGTACTGACTGGATCAGGAGTTTGAGACTGTGTCCTCACAGAGGAGGTGACACTGTGTAGGACCCTGAAAGAAGAGACAACTTCAAGAAGCAGAAAAGGTGGAGAAACAGCAGAAAGGTGGCAGAGGAAACAGCAGAGGCATAATCGTGGGCAGTAATGTGCGTGATGTTTGGGAGCGTCTGGTTCTTTTGGTGGGGCAGGTGCTTAGGGGCAAAGAAAGGAGGAAGAAAGGAATGAAGAGCATTCGCTCCCTATTGTAGCTGTTTGCTGTGTGATTATCTCTGTGTTTGGGTGTCAGTGTCCTAGTCCTGCCTATACCGAGAGGGCCACCCCCTCGGGACAGCAGCAAGACATCCTATACCTGTTCACTCAGAGCCAGCAGCCAGGTGTTAACTCAGCATGAAGAATCCACTTTGGGGCTAGATCATCCATGGCATTGGATCCATATTTTCAGGTCTTCAAAGACGCAAAATCTCCCCAATGTTTTCATTCAGGCTCCAGTTAAATGGGAAATAATGGTTCCTTACGAGTGTGGGCGCGTGTGTATATGTGTGTAAACCTATCCAGCACCTTACACTTTACAAAGCACTTTCTCAGCTATTGACCAGTTGATTCTACTAATGCTCCCATGAGTTAGGGAGACAGAGAAAGTGTGCCCTATTTTATAGATGAGGAAACAGGCTAGAGCTGTCCCCTAGGTTCAAGGCCAGTGTCCCCTGTCACAAAGTAGCTAAAGAACAAAAACAGTCAGAAGGGCAGGGGTGGGAGAAGGAATGATTTATGGACCAGCTCTCCAGCTAACTTTTTAGGCTATGAACCTTGCATCAAAATGCAAAAAAGTTCAATTCGTGTGGACTTCAGAAAAGTTGATTTTGATCCAATCAACAAGCCCCACAGAGTGTTAAAAATCATACCGTCTGGTTTTTCCTGCTAATGACTATGAAATTCCCACCCAGTGATTATCTTATTCTCAAGATGGAACACTCTTATAATAATGCTAATAATAATGCTAATTAATAGCAGTCCTTTCCTATCCCTCCTTGTGACATTGAATCATAGAGCATTGATGCTGGAAGGGCTTGAGAGGCACTAGTAATGTGGTTTTAAAGTTTTTTTTTTTTCATTTACTGATCAGCATCTATGATGAATTTGGTCCCTATTGCAGCTGTTTGCTGTCTGATTATCTGTGGGTTTGCTCGTCAGTGTCCCAGCTCTGCCTATGCCCTCAGGGCCACCCCCCTGGGAGAGCAGCAAAGCACCCTACACCTATATCATCCCCATCTTACAAATAAAATAACTAAGAAAAAAAAAGCAGCTAAGCGACCTCCCCAAGCCATAGAGCTAGGTCTAGAACACTCATCTTTTGACCCTCAGCCAATGCTCAGTCTATACATCAAACTCCCTCTCCCTTCCACCCTGCAGATTAGATATAAATCACAACATCCCTGAACTTCACAAAGAGGAAACTGCGGCTCAGGGAGGAGCAGAGGTGTGGCTTTGATGGCAGTGTGAAGAGTTCCTAGACTCTCACCCTTCCTACAGAGAGAGAGAAACAGCATTCCCTTCAAGCCATCATGAGGCTCCGGTTGGTCGTTGCATGCCAGGCCTGTCTTAGCTTCTCTGACTCCAGGCCAATATCAAAAGGAGGGTGAAAGTGTCCACCTACCCATTTGTGGGCAGCTGGCCACATTGTGCCGCCCTGGCCACAGCTGAGCCTGCTCCAGGCCATTCTCTTGAAACACATAATAGCACACTCCCCCCACCGCAGCCCAGCCCAGCCTCCGCTGACAGGCAGGCTCTGAAGCCAGCAGGCTGCTGTTTGAAGCGGCTCCCAGCAGGGGCTGCGTGGAGGCCGGCAAGGTTACAGGTGCTTTTCATCCAGCCTCACAGGAGAGCACCAACTTCCTGCTGCTAGAAATTTGTCTGCAAGTTTTTGTCTTCATTCAAATCGATGGATGGAGGCCGGGAGACACTGGGGTGATATGATAACTTGATTAAGCCCTAGGACAGATGACACGGGAGCTCAAAGGCCATGTGCTCTCCTCCTTAACCTCTCCGAGGGAGGCTACAGGCTGGGCCAGAATTGGCCCACTGCCCCTTCCGCTGTGCTTCCTACAGAAGCCCCCTACTCTCTGTGCCTGTGCTCCTCTCTGGGACAGACTAAAATACTCTCAGACCCACCAGGCCCAGGGAGCTGTGAAAGATACCTGTGCAAAGTGACATATCGAAGTCATGTTTTGAGAAGCCGAAAATGACCCTCACTGGAAACAATTACCTAGTAAGATATTCACCCATCCTCCAGCCCAGCTGCACACTGCAACACATTTAGGGATGAAAGAGTGAGATCTTTTTGTTTAAAGATGGGTTCAAACTTTTAGAATACTCTGTTCCTCTGGGAAAATATCCCCCTGACCTTTCATTCTTGTCCAGTTTGTTTGTCTCCTGTTGGATTACAGGAAGTATTTTTGATCACCTACTTCCAGATGCCCTGGCATACACTGGTGTGAGCCTGTCTTGGGTGAGCCAAAGCGGAGACGTGCACGTGTCATTGCTCCTGGAAGAGAAGTCGGTGGTGTGCCAAACACGAAAGAAGAGCACTAAACAGAATAGATAGATATTCGCCATGGTCATAGTTTTCCCACTCTGTTTCAAACTCTTCCGTCAGCCTTTGTTCAGTGATAGACAAGGAATTTTAGAGCTAAGAGGGAGTTCAGAATGAATCCCCTCAACCTATTTTCCGTAAGACTGTATTAATAATAAAGGAATAAAATTCACTGTTGTCAGCACAGGGTCTGAGATGGAGCTGTAAGTGGCACTTGGAAAATAAGCAAGGTATACCATTAAAGGTTAAAGAAATGCTATTTTAAATTTTCATTCATTAAGATTTATTGCCTGAATCTCCCTATAAGAAAGAGGGCTACATGCGGTATGCCAGCATCACTGATTCTGTTTTTGTCATGGGAATGGAATGTCTTTTGAACTGCTAAAGTAGATAATTCCATGCCTGGAAGAAAAACGAAGGGGTGGAGGGGTGGAGGGAGGGAGTGGAAGGAAAAAAGATCCTCTCATTTCCTAATAATTGCAAAGGCCAGGAATGTGCCACAGTGGCACTCAGGAAAACAGGTGATGAGTCCCGCAGTTGCGGGTGCGCCTCGTTCATCTCCTGCCAGGTGGGGGACCATGAAGCCGTGTCAGCCATCTGCCCAGGACCCACACCGCCCGAGAAATTTGCCCCTTCCCTGCAAAACCGAGATTTATTTTTTTTAATCTTTGCTGTTTTACTGTTGGCCCCTCGGCCCTTAAGGGCAGCGCGCTACCCGCGTGCAGGGCCCCGGTGCTCGCGGCGCCCGGAGCCTCCCAGCCGGCCTGGGGCTGGAAAGGCCTCTCCGAAGGGGGCGTTCCGCTCTGCCCACCGGGCTCGGGCCATTGTCCTCCGCTCGCCCGCACGGGGCTGAGGAAGGGGCTTTTGAAGTGGTCTTCAGGGAACAAAGGGGGCCCAGGCGCCGGCCTTCATTACAGGCTCATCGGCCACACTAGCCGCCCGCCCCTCCTTGCCGCAGCCGCGGCCACCACCAGCCCCTGGCCAGCGGCTCCACTTGCCGGCCCCGCCCGCCCCGGCCCTGCTGTCGGCTCTGGGCCCACACGGAGCCCGCGCTGCACCCTGAACCCCACCCCCCCTACCCCACCCCTCCCCCGCCGGTTCGCCCTGGCCCCTCTGCACCTGCTCAGGAGCTGTCCCCACGCCAGGGTGAGTCCCTTTCCTAAGCCGCCACCGTGAGGGGACCACATGCAGAAGAGCCCTGCTGCTCAGTGACTCCTGCCCTACCGCTGTTTGACGCTCCTGTCCACGGCTGGACAGACCTGGCCGACCATAAACCAGGAGCTGGGCGTGCAAGGTCAGGATTGCTTTCAGATGGAAAATCAACGCACGTGTGAGCGCAAACACATTCTGTGAGCCTCTTGTTTGGCAAAACGGAGCTAGGCAGTTTTAAGAGTGAACAAAAATCTATGTGATGTGCCCCTTTGTAGTAGACGTTGCTTAGATCCCAATTATGGTGCATTGTAGTGCATCCAACGGGGCAGCTTTGGAAAGCGTTTGTGAAGCTGTGAGGTCGGCTAGTCAGGGTGCGTGTTCCAGGGTGCGTGCTGGCTGCCGAGAGAAAGCCTGCCCCGGTCACCCTGCCGCCTGCTCAGCTACACGGCTACACGCCTCTTCAGAGGGACTTTCCAAGCCTGCAGCGGGCCCTCTGGGCAGGCGCTGCACAGTGCAAATCTTGATGCGTAAGACACGCAGACAAGCCAAATGGCCCGTGTTGTGGGAAGCCAGGGGGTAATCGGAATAGACAGATATTCCCTGGTGGCTGCAGGGCAATTCCAGACTGAGTCACTGCCCGGCTGTGTTGCTCAGGGGGGATCTGGCCGGCACCCACAGAGAATGAGCGAAAGGACACTCGCCTGTACCATAGGAGTGCAGCCTCCCAGCCGAGCCTCCCAAAGACCAAAGAGCTAGCACTCCAGCCTCTCAGTGGCACCCTGGGGTTAGTGAAAAGGCTGTCCCCATTGGCGCCTGCACAGTGGACTCGTGATAACATCGGATGAGGCTTGGGCAGGGCAGGTGGGAAGCACAAACCCACAGGCAGCTGGAGCAGCTGCAGATCCTGTCCTCCATCCCTATAGATAACCATTTGTTCCTTACTTGGGATGGGTGATGAGGAAGGCGATTTGTTGCAGAGTGGAGCAGACAGGAACTCAAGCTGAGGATTGGGAAACCTCTCCCTGATGCCGCCCGCACAGCCTATCAGGAACACCCGCTGGGAGCAAGAGGGGAAAGGTAGAACAGCAGCCACTGTGGCCCTTCAGGTGTGTTAGTGAGCGCAGTCCTGTTCCTTTGTGCGTTCAGGCCGGCCACCAGATACCAGTGACGCCCTGTTGTTCTCAGCACACCAGCTGTGGTACCTGAGGCCCCCAAATGGGAAAAGAGAAGATATAATAGATTTGGTGTTTTCAAAGCACACCATCTTTTTCTTGCTGGGTTGATTTTTGGCAAACCTGCCTAATAACTGTTCTGCCTTCTTTGATGGGTATATATTTTAGCCTGTATTTACATTTTCTGCCAATTTTTTCTCACAGTAATCATGAATAAATTGTGAAAGTTTTTTAAAAATTATTTAAAAAGAAACAAGAACCCATTGGATAGTCTGAAAACTTAGATGTGCCAGTGAAGGAAACCCCTAATTGAGACTAAAATAGACTTTAAAACGGCCAAAAGATGTTGTGGTGTTTGGACACTTGTGTACAAGCATGCGTCAGGCATGGATGAGGAAGAGTTGTACTTTCAGCCCTAGACTCCGTGTTTATACGGTGACTCCCCTTGCCATCCTCTCAGATAAGATTATTTCCTTCCAAAGCCTCCTAGTCTTGGTGGCAAACACCCAGTCTACCCTAGGTGAAGGGACTCTGTCTAGAAGCACAAAAAGCCAACTGCAAGTCTTCCTGAGGCAAACTTGCCACACAGGTTTCTCCCCATCTGGGATGGTGGAGCAAGTGACAGGTTGGCTGTTGAAATGCTCTTGAAACACATTAGGTGAACAGGCCTCAAGCAAGGTGGGCTGAGGCCCAGGACAGATGACAAGCCATCCTGGCTTCCTCTAAAGCAGCAGTCCTCAACCATTTTGGCACAAGGGACTGGTTTCATGGAAGATAATTGTTCCCCAGACGGGATGGGGGAGGGGGAGGGGAGGGAGCTTAGGCAGTGATGCCAGCGATGGGAAGCGCCTGGACATACAGATGAAGCTTAGCTCACTGGCCACCACTCGCTTCCTGCTATAGGCGCCCTCACCCCCTCCTTCTAAGTTTGATGGAAGCAGTTTTCCCAGGGAAGGGGCAGGGGGCAAGGTGGAGCTCTGCAGCCCGGTTCCTAACAGGTGGGGACAGAAGCTCTAGAGGGCTGGCTTGGGAAGGAAGAGGAAGGCTTCCTAATGAGATTCCCAGCCCTGCTCAGTCAACCAGAAGTAGTGACATTATCCAAGGGCCTGGAGCAGAATCCCATGTGCTGCTCTTGAGAAGAGAGCTTGTTTAATCTGGAGGAGCAACAGGATCTCAAAATGAGTGGCATTTGTGTGCAGGGGGGAGGTGCTTATGGGGAGTGGGGAAAGAATATGTAAATATTTATTTGTGATAGTTTTAAAAGTCTGCAGAGAAATCTGCTAAATGAAAACCTTAGCATATATTTAATACTCAAGTGCATTGCATATAATGAAACAGCCAATTTTAAGTCTAAAGTTTTGCATTTTAAAAATTCTATGAAACTTTCAAAATTAATTTGTTTAACCTATCTTAACTCAATACTTAAATATTAACTGAACTGTTTTTGAACTTTGACTTTGAACTAGTTAAAAATCTGACTTCATTTAACTTATTTCTGAAGCATATAAGATTTCTCACCAGTGGAGTATGGCCAACTTGCCAATTGCAGATGAGTCAACACACTGGCATTTGAGCTGGCCTCCACATCTCAGATTTGGCATGTATATAAAAGCAGTGTTTGAGTTAACACTACTTTATTTAAAAAAAAAAAAAGATGGTTTCAGTCTAATTCACAATTGTTGGAAGGTATAACATATTTGGTGCTTTAATAGGCACTCTGCATTGATGATGTTTGAATAATTGTGGATGATTTGGGGCCTCTGGAATTTTAAGGAACAAAGTTAAATGACACATCACCTTTACATAAAAAAATGATGCAGATTCTATACATTCCATATTCCTTTGGTCCTCAACCCCCAGGCCAAGGAATGGACCAGGATCAGTACCGGTCTGTGGCCTGTTAGGAACTGGGCTGCACAGCAGGACGTGAGCAGTGGGTGAGTAAGCAAAGCTTCATCTGTATTTACTGTGTTCCCCATCACTCACATCACTGCCTGAGCTCCTGTCAGATCACTGGGGGCTTTAGATTCTCATAGGCTCCCGAACCCTACTGTAAACTCTGCATGCGAGGGATCTAGGTTGTGAGCACCTGAGAATCCTGATGATCTGGGATGCAGCTGAGGCGGTGATGCTAGCACTGGGGAGCGGCTGAAAACACAGATTATCATTAGCAGAGAGGTTTGACTACACAATAAATGTAATGTGCTTGAATCATCCGGAAACCATTCCCTGGAAAAATTGTCCTCCATGAAATTGGTCCCTGGTGCCCAAAAGGTTGGGTACTGCTGCTATATTCTATATAATCATGAACTAGTCACCCTCATTATTTTGATTAGTATTCAAAAGCATCATCATAATTACTATTACATTTATTTGATATTGGTGTAGTACTTTGTGTGATATCTGCTTTGCTTTGTTATACATTCAGCAAACATTTATTGACTTCCTCTAAGGTTCTATGCTAAGGACCAGGAATTTAAATGAGTCACCACCATATCTGTCATTGGAGTCTCATTCAGTAGAAGACACAAATATAGAAGCAGATAAAGATGATATTATGTTTTTTTTTGTTTTTGTTTTTTTTTGTTTTTTTTTTTTTTTTTTTTGAGACAGAGTCTCGCTTTGTTGTCCAGGCTAGAGTGAGTGCCGTGGCGTCAGCCTAGCTCACAGCAACCTCAAACTCCTGGGCTGGAGTGATCCTACTGCCTCAGCCTCCCAGGTAGCTGGGACTACAGGCATGCGCCACCATGCCCGGCTAATTTTTTATATATATATCAGTTGGCCAATTAATTTCTTTCTATTTATAGTAGAGACGGGGTCTCGCTCTTGCTCAGGCTGGTTTTGAACTCCTGACCTTGAGCAATCCGCCCGCCTCGGCCTCCCAAGAGCTAGGATTACAGGCGTGAGCCACAGCGCCCGGCCTGATATTATGTTTTAAGTGTTAAAATAAAGAAATAAACTGGAAACTAAAAGGAGGAGGATACAAACTCTGCCCAGGAGAGGGAAGAGAAAGTAGGGAAGGCTTCCCGGAGCAGGAGGCATTGGGGACAGCTCCCTGCTCTCAGGGTGCCTCTCTCAGACTGTAACCACAGCTTCCTGAGTGGTCTCTCAGCTCCCACACTGGAGGCAAGGGGGGAAGTGGGGACTCTGACGGTGTGTAGGGAGAGTGTGCTCACCACCGAGGCCTGGAGTCCTTCGGCAGGAAAGGTGAATAGCTGTTATGATTGAAAGTGACAGCCAGACCTCTGCAAGACATCAACAAGGACCCTCAGCCAACTAGCAACAAAGGAACACATTCCCGTACTAAACATTAACACTTTGAAGGGTAAAATTCTGGTGAATGAATTCTGACTCCTACCCTTGGCCTGGGACCCTGGCAGTCAAGTTGCTCCAGGCTTTTGCACCTGTTGTTCCTTCATCTATAGAGTACTTTCCTCCTCTTTAAGGGTGGACAATGCCGACACCAATGCATTCGGGACACCCTCCTGGTAACCCCCACCCAAGGGTACTCGTAGCACCCTCTACTTCATTCATTCATTCAAGTAAAGCTTCCCGAGCACTTACCACGTGGTAGATACTAGAAATACAGTGGTGAACAAAACAGACGGAACATCCTGCCCGAGAGGAGCTTACGTTCTAGTTCAAGGAAATGAACAATAAACAAAATAAATGAGGGAAATACAAAGTGTGTTAAAGTAGTGGAGAGTTCGTGGGCGTGGCCCATCCTGGCTGAAAGAAGTACTGATAAAATTGTTTAGAATTGCCAGTGCTCGGTGCTAATAAAAAGTGGACCCTCTTTGAGTACATTTTACGATTATTTTAAATTCTCTACAGACAATGCACCTCCTTATTCCCTGGACCCCGGGCAGGTTCCCCACCACCACCACCACCGCTGAACTGGTGTGTCGCTGGGTTAGAGGGGTCAGTACAATGCAGGGAAGGGAGCAGGGGTGGGGGAGGGGGATGTGGGGGGATGGGTTTTAGTTTTAAATGTTCAGGGTAGGCATTACTAAGGGGGTTGCAAGCAGAAGAAACAGTTAGTGCAAAAGTCCTGAGGCAGGAGAAAGTGAGCGAAGGGGAGAGTAGTGAGCAATAGAGTGATAGCAGAGCACAGACCACACAGGGCTCTGCAGGCCCATGGAATGAGTGTGGCTGGCACTCAGAGTGAGACAGGGCTGGTGGGAGGGGTGCAGGGGACATGATCCAACATACTTCTGAAAGCTGTGTGGAGAATAGACTGGCAGAGAGGGAGTCATGGGGGAACAGTAGAAGTGGGGAGAACCAGTCTTTTATAATACTCCAGCCAAGAGCTAGTGGTCGGATGGTCAAGGTGACAGCAATGAAAGTGATGAGAACTGTCAAATTTTGAAGGTGGAGCTTACAGGACTCCACGACCCAAGCAATGTGAGGTATGCGACTAAGAGAAGAATCAAAGAGGACACGAAGGACTTGTGGACCTGCCATTAACTGAGGTGGGGAAAGCTATGTGCCAGAGGGGGTCTGTGTGTGGGTGGGGTCAGGTGACCCGGAGCTCGGTGCTGGGTGACATGTCTGTTGGCCACCATGCAGAGATGTCACTAAGCAGTGGGTTCTGAGGAGACACAACTTTGGAGTCAGCATATATATGTCATTTTAAATGAATGATGATGGAGAGAGGAGATTTCCCAGGATTTGATGTCCTTCTTTTCACCTCTTTGTCAGGAATATGAAGAGAAGCTAGCAAAAGACACTGAACTGAAGCAGCCAGAGTGGAAGGAAATCCAGGTGACAGTGAAAAACACATTCAACACAGAGGAAGGGATCAACAATGTCAAATGCTGCTGACCAAGGAATGTTCATTGGACATAGCAAAATGAGGACATTGGTGACCTTGGCAAGGACAGTTTCAGGGGTGACAGTCCGACTGGGCTGGATTCAACGGAGAATGGGAGAAGAGGATTTGGAGATGGCAAGTACAGACAGCTATTCCAAGGGTTTCTCTGTAAAGAGAAAGAACTGGGGCCATCTTCCTGGGGGAGGAGGTGGGGCTAAGAGAGGGTGTGTTTCCATGGGAGAAGTGGGTAGACTGCCTTAGGAGAGACTCGGTAGAGAGGGAAGATTGCTGGTGCAAGAGGGAGAAGGGAGACACTGGGGCAACATCCTTGAGCAGCCAGGAGGGCATGGGATGGATGTCAGGTGCAGGAGCTGGCCTCAGCCAGGGCATGGAAAGATCATCCATAGAACAGGAGGGAGGCAGAGAAAAGACAGACACGCGCGGTGGGGTGTGGGGTGATGTGGGGACAGAAGCTCAGGAGGGTCCCTTCTGATTGCTCTTATCTTCTGCGTGAGATAGGAAGCCAAGTCATCACTGAGGAGGAGGGTAGGCAAGTTGGTGTGAGGCAAGAAGGACTGTAAGCTCCACAAGGGCAGGAGGGCAGGAACTTTGTCTCTGTTCACCGTTGTCCTCCAGTGCCGACACAGTGCCAGGGGGATTTTTGTTGCCATGCCCACAAGGACGGCACCAGGAGACCAGTGTCATCACCTCTAGGCAGAAGGGAAAGTTTGAAACCCACAACACATTACTTTTATAGGCAGTGTTACAATTCCACTGCTTAGTCAAGGCCCAGGGAATGTTTTTCTATCAAAATTACTAATACTCTCTCTGTTGCCCAGGCTAGAGTGCCGTGGCATCAGCTTAGCTCACAGCAATCTCAAACTCCTGGGCTCAAGCAATCCTACTGCCTCAGCCTCCCGAGTAGCTGGGACTACAGGCATGCGCCACCATGCCCGGCTCATGTTTTCTATTTTTGGTAGAGACGAGGTCTCCCTCTTGCTCAGGCTGGTCTCGAACTCCTGAGCTCCAACGATCCACCCACCTCAGCCTCCCAGAGTGCAAGGATTACAGGCCTTATTGTGAGCCACCGCACCCGGCCTTATTCTCTTAATAATACTAGTAATTTAAACTGTGTGGAGTCTCTGGTCTGAGACAGAGCCGTGGGGCTGTGGCGGAGGGTCCAGCCTGGGAGGGGTTGGGACGGGGCCTCCTGCAGAGTCCTTCGAGCTAAGGTCTAGTCCTCAACCAAGGACCACGCAGCCTGGGGCCCATGGACAGTGCACCCTCCCCTCGCTGCACTCTGCTGGAACCACAAACCCACAGGAGTGCCCAGCCCCGCCACACTCTCCAGCCCAATGCTCGCCAATGCCACAGCCCTTGTGCCGCCCTGTCAGGTGGTCCTTCAACTGCTGGGTGAACTGCCAGAGAAGCAGTTGCTCCAAATGTCCACAGAGGCCTGTGTATCTGAGTCACCTCATCTATCTTTACCTTAAATGCTGGACTCCAGTCCGCCGTGTTGGGGAGGTGGGACAGTGGGCAGCTGTCTCTGTCGACTCTTATAAACAGCCGACACACTGGCCTGGTGTCCCTGGTATTGGGGACCCATTTCATCTCTCATTCTGAGGTGCCCCTTGGAAACATCTGCAGAAGGCACACAGTCTTCCCTGGAGATCACTTCTTTGTCCCCAGGACACCAGAAGAGCAGCTGACAGCCACCGACAAAGCCTTTAATTCTTTACCTGTCAGGTGTAGGAGGAAGCTTGGGGGATGGGAGAGGAATTTGGTTATTCAGCGAGTAAATATTTATTGAGAACATGTGTGCCAGGCGCAGCTCTAGATGCTTGGGACATCTGAGTGGACAAACCCAGCACAGTCCCCGGCCTGTAGTGCTTGCGTGCTGGTGAGGGGGAGGGCAGAGCTCAGGTGGGGCCATTCATGACAGACCTGGCTTCCTGTCCCCAGGCAAGAGGGGTCCTGTCAGGTTCTCACTGGGCCAGGAGAGTTGTCCTCCTTCTGCTCATAGCGAGGCAGCTCTGGGCTTTTCAGACCTGGTGTTCACATGACCGAGGCGGGCGGCCTCCCAGCCTGCAGAGCCGGATCTGCTGAGCACATCAGCTGACCCCATCTCGCAGAGCCCCAGAGCCACCAGCAATCAGCGAGATGAGATCAGCACCCGCCACGGTTGGTGGCAAACCCCAGGGCCGCTCTGGGGGATGCTGTGGGGTCAGCTCCCTGCCACCTGCTTCCTGCCTCAATAGCCACAAGGGAAATACCACCTCCCGAGGAGGCGGAGCCTATCACTCAGATAAACAGGCCCTCTTGGGCTACTGAGACAGGAAAGCACACTTTCTAAGAAGCCAGTCTCCTTCCTTTAGTTGTTTTGCTGGGGGGTAGCAGCAGCGTGAACACCTGCAGATAGTGAGAGGGGCTGCATTAAAGTAAACTCTCCTTACTTGTTTTAAACATCCACCATCTCCCCAAATCCAGGGTGGCTTCCTAAATATAACATTTTTAGAGGAAAAAAAAATACTCGCATCTACCAGCATTTGCAAACACTTCAAACAACTTAGGGTCTTCTCCCCGTTGCAGGCAATAAAAAGAGGCTCCTGACATCTGTTTCCTTTCAGAAGCCTGTTAGAAAAACAAGGCAGATGTGCACGCTCGCTTGGCAGTAAGCAAAGCAACACCCATTCCTGACCCGTCCTGGTGTCCTCCTAACCCGAGCGCTTGCTGAGGCTGCAGCTCCCCCAGCCCCCTCTGAGCTGGTGAGGGGTGCATGGCTCCAGGGAGGGTTTCCACCTCCTGGGGTGGGCTCTTGCCCCAACCTACTGCTCATCAGCGAGCTGAACAAGATGGATGTTGTTCAAAATCACTAGGAGGGAACTGTTTTTGAAGCCTCAGCTTGTATAAATTAAATCTTTATATCCAACTATGGAGGAGATTTCTAGGCCAAACACAAGTTACTCCAATGTTAAAATGAATTTTTTAAAACTTAAAAAAAAAAAGCATCAATTGGCTGGGCACAGTGGCTCATGCCTGCAATCCTAGCACTCTGGGAGGCCGAGACAGGAGGATCGCTCAAGGTCAGGAGTTTGAAACCAGCCTGAGCAAGAGCGAGACCCTGTCTCTAATAAAAATAGAAAGAAATTAATTGGCAAAATAAAAATATATAGAAAAATTAGCCAGGCATGGTGGCACATGCCTGTAGTCCCAGCTACTTGGGAGGCTGAGGTGGAAGGATCGCATAAGCCCCGGAGCTTGAGGTTGCTGTGAGCTAGGCTGATGCCACGGCACTGTAGCCCAGGCAACAAAGTGAGACTCTGTTTTTTTAAAAAACAATCATCGAAATACAGAGATGGTTGCCTGAGAGGTTTCCTCCAATGCCAAGTTGGTTTCTAGATCAGTGATTCTCAGAATAGGGTTAGGTGGAAGAACCGATTATAATGGGTTAGAGGCTTTTGCAAACTATGTGTGCCAGCTCCACACCCAATTCCAGAGCTTCTAGCACAGGCCCTAGGGAGCTGCTCCTGACCAAGAATCCTGCTGCAGTGAGTTATTCTTCCTCAGTGACTCTGGAACTGGAGCTACACCAGGAGCACCTGGAGGGCCCCATAAAACACAGGCCACTGGCCCCACCTGCAGAGTCCCCGATTTGGCACCTTTGAGGTGGGGTCAAGGATTTGCATTCCTCCCAAGCTCCCAGGTGACACTGATGGAGGCTGCCCGTCCAAGGACTGTGCTAAAAATCCCCCAGGTGTTTTGAGGTAGAAGATGATTAAGAACAACTGTCTATTGCAAAGGAGAAAGATCAAACTACTTTATAGTTTCTCTTGATGCTGACAGCGGGGCTACACACTGAAATATTAGGGAGGAAATGGCTTTGTGACTCCAAGATTAGAGATGAGCATATGATCAAGATTCTAGCTCCGTCGCTGCCAACGGCTCCCCCGACATGCAGATCTCAGGGGGGCCAGAAAGTTTCCTATTTGTCATGTGCCAAAGTAAGGCTGGGAGTCGTCGGCCACTCCCATAGCTGGAGCGTGGATGTGAGGAGAACAGGACATGGCTTCCAGCCCCACGTGGGCCGGGAGCGTGACCTGTCCCGTGGCCAGGGTTGGTGGCCTCTCAGGGGTCAATCCTCAGGCCACCTGGCAAGAGGACCATGCAAGGGTGGCCACCACCCTTCACCACTGCGGTAACCCAGCGCTCAGGCTCGACCCACCCCAGCTACTGCAGAAGCTGTCTCCCCACAGGTGAAGGCCCCCTTCTCAGAATTCCCAAGGGACTCTTCGGCAACCAAACTTGCAGCATTTATGCCAAAGTCATACCATACCCCAGTAGTCAGTGATAGTCACCCTGATGGTACAGAAAGAAAACGGGCTTGTGGTTCCCAGGAAGGAAAGCGATAGTCTAAGACAAGTAAAGTAGAATTTGACAATTTATTGCTATTTCCTATTACGTTCTCATCCCATATTCGATTAGGTTATCTCATAATTATATGTGGGAGTGGGGAGTAGATTCCTCCACTTCCTCCGGGGCAGGGAACCTGTTTGTTGGCATTTCCAGGACCTAACACAGTCCTGGAACATACTAGGTCCTCAGTTAATGATAAATGAATAAATCTTTTAAATTTCGTGTCTAGAGTCAATCCTAAGGGAGGGAAAACACCATCTCAGGTCAGGACCGTGGGGGCCTGGGAATCCAGCGTTCCGCTTGCAGGAGCTCAACGCTGCCTGACCGGGAATTCCGCAACCACGGGGCAGAGGCCCCTTCCCACAATCCTGTGGCGCCTGGCTCCGTTCCTGAATATTTAATTGGAGTAATTAAGCCTATCGCCAACAGGCTGTCAGTCTTGGGCTTTCAGAAACGGTCCTGTTGTTCTTCCAAAGAGTTAATGATCTTCAGACCTTGAAAAGATCCTGTATTTTTGGCCGGTTATCAAAATCAACTACCGACAGAGGTGCTGATTCCAGGATGCCAAGAGTCTTGCTCTGTGGTGGGGTGTGGGGTGGGGTGTGTGGTGGGGTGGGGTGTGTGGGGTGGGGTGTGTGTGGTGGGGTGGGGTGGGGGGTGGGGGGTGGGGTGGGGTGGGGTGGGGTGTGGGGTGGGGTGTGTGTGGTGGGGTGGGGTGTGGGGGGTGTGGGGAGGTGGGGCGGGGTGGGGGGTGGGGTGGGGTGTGTGGGGTGGGGTGGGGTGGGGGGTGGGGTGGGGTGTGTGTGGTGGGGTGGGGTGGGGGGTGGGGTGGGGTGTGTGTGGTGGGGTGGGGTGGGGGGTGGGGTGTGGGGTGGGGTGGGGTGGGGTGTGGGGTGGGGTGTGTGGTGGGGTGGGGTGTGTGTGGTGGGGTGGGGTGTGGGGGGTGTGGGGAGGTGGGGCGGGGTGGGGGGTGGGGTGGGGTGTGTGGGGTGGGGTGGGGTGGGGGGTGGGGTGGGGTGTGTGTGGTGGGGTGGGGTGGGGGGTGGGGTGGGGTGTGTGTGGTGGGGTGGGGTGGGGGGTGGGGTGTGGGGTGGGGTGGGGTGGGGTGTGGGGTGGGGTGTGTGGTGGGGTGGGGTGTGTGTGGTGGGGTGGGGTGTGGGGGGTGTGGGGAGGTGGGGCGGGGTGGGGGGTGGGGTGGGGTGTGTGGGGTGGGGGGTGGGGGGTGTGGGGGTGTGGGGGTGGGGGGTGTGTGTGGTGGGGTGTGGGGTGGGACGGGCGGAGGGCTCGTATTCACACTCACACGCACACTCTCACACACGCACGCGTGCACGTCCACCACGAACAACACGTGAGTATTCGCTGGGATAATTCCTTTTCTGCTGGGGGCAGGGAGTGACGCAGTGCAGCGCAACCATGCCCCTGGAATGTAATCTGGCCGATAGGGTTACTGCCTCTGCAGCTTGCCTTTTTTGTCCCAGGTCGAACTCAAAGTACCCTTGAGTATGGAATGTGCGAGGTACAGGCAGATGATTTTCTCAGTGCTCTTGAGGTTTCCTGTATTCTATTCTCCCCGCAAGGTTACTTTCACTTCCCAGACTAGTCACTAAGATGCCTAAATGCTGATTAAGAGTCACAACAAAAATATCCATATGAAAACTACTCCGGTATTTTTATAAAACTGTTATCAAAATGCTGGTCTATTGTATCACACTACAGGAGCCCCTCAGAAATTTCTCTTAGAATTCAGGAACAAGATGAATTTTATCTCTCCTAAGGAATGCATATACTTTTTTCTTTTGTTCTTGGCCACTAAGCCTCAGAGTTAAAACGTAATAATAGTTGTAGGTGTTCTATATTTACTTCCCTCTTCCTTTCTGTAGTCCTGAAAATAAGATGACTATTTTAATAATCTCATTGGATGTATTTTTGTTGTTGTAAGCCAACCAATTTTTTCTTTTTTTTCAAACCACAAGGTATCAATGATCTTAGTGTAAAACAGGAATAAATGTAGGATCCTATACTCAGAGGAGAAACCAACTGCACAAAGAATGATTTCCTATAAACAAAAATTGCTGAATAAGATTAAGGGGTTGGCCAGGTGCGGTGACTCATGCCTGTAATCCTAGCACTCTGGGAGGCCGAGGCAGGAGGACCGCTTGAGGTCAGGAGTTGGAAACCAGCCTGAGCAAGAGCAAGAAGAAGAGCAAGACCCTGTCTCTACTAAAAGTAGGAAAAAATAGCTATGCATGGAAGTGCATGCCTGTAGTCCCAGCTACTCGGGAGGCTGAAGCAGAAGGATCCCTTGAGCCCAGAAGTTTGAGGTTGCAGTGAGCTGTGATGAAGCCACAGCACTCTAGCCCAGGCAACAGAGCAAGACTCTGTCTCAAAAAAAAAAAAAGAGAGAGATTAAGGGGGCTCATAGTGGGGCACAAGCTGATGATGCAACAATAACCCTGTTCAAGGGGGAAGCGGAGCCTAAGACACTAGGTATCTGGGTGGGTGCATGTTTGGAGTGTGAGGGCTCCTCCTTCTCTAGGATGCTACTTTAT
Organism: Microcebus murinus; assembly: GCF_040939455.1. Taxonomy (NCBI): domain Eukaryota; kingdom Metazoa; phylum Chordata; class Mammalia; order Primates; family Cheirogaleidae; genus Microcebus; species Microcebus murinus. The sequence continues at coordinate 70,504,140 of NC_134104.1, read as the reverse complement.
TTCAGTCCTCCATGAAGCTTGATGTTTCACCCCTACATCAGCCGCTTGTTAAGATCTTAACCAGAAGTGTAGGAAAAGGTTGTCACTGCAATCCTTTTGTACAAGAGCATGCTAACATACAACCGTTAGATACCTACTGTTTTCAGAATCCTGCCTTTTCCCTTTTTCCCTCACTCGTGGTCACCAGTGTAGATAAAGGTCTCTGGAAGCCAGTGGCATGATGGGTCCGAATGGGGAAGAGAGTGCATCTTGTGCTGGCCAGTCTGGCTAGACCCTGGAGTAAGTGGCCCAGCAGGCTTGGACTCCTGTGTTCTCCAGGGCTTCCAGAGAATGCTCACCTGACTGGACCTGTGTGAGGGAACCTGATCCGAACCCTCAGAGCTGCTCTGCAAAGCGCAGATCGCACCGAGGCCCAGCCTCGAAAGCACCTCGCAGTCTGGGCCACGGAAGCTGGGCGTGAGGCCTGGCCACACGGATGGTCCTAATTCCCCCTTCTAATCCTCCGCAGCCCTCGTTCCTGGCGCTGCTGTGTTGGGTGTTCTGGCACCAGTGGCCGCGTGAGCCGAGCTGGCCCCTTTCCCTGACTTTTTTTTAAATATAAATTTTTAAATGTGTCTTTGAGATGAAAGCAAGAATGCCAAAAGTAGGCCGATGCTTTCTTGTGTTCAATTACAGCCCTGGGGAGTACCCCACACAAGGAACTGTTCAGAGCTCCAGCCAAGATGAAATCTGCTTTTCCAATAAGCACTTCAAACGGCAGAGGATGTTTTTGGCTGGATGCAGCAACTGGGAAGCCAACGGTTAATAGGGCTGGGCACCGAGGCAGGGCTCCCCGCCATCAGGGGAAATCCGAAGCTGCCTTTCACCGCAGCTTTTACCACAGCTGAAGTTACAAGACACTTGTCTGGCTCCCCCAAGCCAGCCGCACGAACCCCACCTTTGGACCTCATCGAACAGATCTTCCAACATTAAAGATTTCAATATCCCAGTTAATTACTCTTCATACAGTTTTTTCTTCATTATTTTTTCAGCCCAAATTCCTTTACGGTAAGTCCTAGGCATGTTCCAAATTATTTTATGGGACTGGAATTTTGTTGGTCTGAATACAGGCCACACGAGAAGTGCTGATAAAGACATGAGGATGCCGACGGCAGTGGTGGTCATGAGTGGACAGGTGGATGCACACACTGGCTGTGGGTGGAGGTGGTGGCAGCATTGTAAGGTAAGGAGGGGAAGGTTTAGCAGTCCCACTTCCCAAACCTGGAGGCTGAAACTCCTCAAAGCAAGTGATTCGCTCAAACTCACCACAGGTGACCCTGACCTAGAACCCAAGTCCTCTCAACCTGTTGCTGCAATCTCCTGGCTTGCACCTTGGCAGGATATCAGCATCTGCCCTGCACAGACACAGAGCTTTCCAGGCCTGGTCACAGTCACAGCTGCATGCAGCCTGTTTTAGAGTTTTAGCCAATTATCAAGACTCGAAGGCAATCGTCATCCGGACTCTGCATGCTTGATGCTTGAACCCCTACAGCCACACCTGGATTTGAGCAAATACTTGCTGACCTGGTAGGCAAAAGCCTTCTGCATGGAGTCGTCCCCAAGGTTCTGAATGAGGAGGTCTGAATCGGGTGCAGGAAGCACAGGCTCAATAGCAAAACACTTATCCCTTTGAAGTCTCAGTCCAAACGTCACCTCATTGAGATCTATCCTGACCACTCTGTCTACAGCTGCAACCCACACACCTTCTCAAGCCCCATCGCCCCTCCCATCCCCCTTTTCCTGAGTGCTAGCACCTTCTATTCTAATACATAATAGACTTATTTCTTATACTTATTTATTCTTGATCTCCCTCAATAAGGGAAGCTTTAGGAGGACAGGGCCTGTCTTCTTGGCTGCTGCATCCCATGAGCCTAGAGCCATGCCTAGGTCAGCAACTGCCTGTTTCAAACAACTGACTGAATGCGAAGTGACCGTCACACAGTGGCCCAGGAAGCACCCTTGGAGAAACCCTGGCCAAGGGAGAGCAAGAGGTGTGGCACTAGCCCCACAGGGTCTGGATCCCAGCTCTGCTCACTCGCTGTGCGGCTTGAGACAATTCAACATCCCTGAGCATCGGTTCTCCCATCTGTGAAATGGGACAATGCTCACGCTTTAGGGTCGCAAACGCAAGGATCCCGGGCACAGAGCAGGACTCCACGAGGCCAGTTACCTCTTTCCTCCTTCCTCCTCTTCCCAGTGGAATTTCGCAAGTAATGGCCTCTGAGCAGAAAATGCATCTGAAGCCTCCCAGATGGGAGGGAGTGCATTCCCTGTTTCTCATCAGGTGGAGAGAGGCAGGGAGGAAGAGTCAATGGGGGTCACGCGTCAGAGGGAGTGTATCAGTCATCCCTGCTGGCTACCTCTGCAGCCCAAAGGACACACATTCACCTCCCTCCTTCCCTTCCCACCAGCAGAAATGAACAGTTTCTCTGAATAAACAGACGATAAATCACTGGCTAGAATCAGTACCCCGGCCAAAGCAGCATCATTCAAGATCCCAGGCAGAGTGAGCTCACGTGCCAGAGGACCGCAATTTGGATTCTGAGGCAGCCGTGTCGGGTGTGCACGCTCCCAGGTGATCATTCCTCCCCAGACAGCCCCGCCTGCTTCCCTGGGGCCCTTGGAGTAAGTCCCACAGACCGGTGCCAGCCCCACCTGGAGGGGCTTAAGCTCTAGCATGGAGGATGTGGGTGAGGTAGGAGCAAGGATTTCCTGACTGTGATCCTGGAACGGGTGACTGAGGTTATAGAATCTATTTCTCTGGGGGTTTTATGAAGCAGATAGGATTTGGAGGTAGAAAGACAAAACAGGAAATGTCTACACGCACAGAGAGACATGCACACATTGCACGCCCCAAAGACAGGAAAGGACAGCAGCCCCCGCGGAGCAGGATCAGGGCATTGTCCACACGGAAAGCAGGACAGCGGTGGGGATGCACGACCAGAGTCCAGAGCCTGTGTCCAAGCTCCAACTCTGCCAATTGTCTGGTGACCCTGGACCAGTCCCTCTCCTGGCCTCCCCTCAAGTTTCTTACCCATGAAACATGAACATGAATCTCTCTGGTCCTCCCAGAGCTGATGTTTCATGAGTGTCTGGTTTCCAGTTGGGCTCCGGCCAGGCACGTTGTGGAAGCAGTAGGGAAATTGCGCAAGCGTGTGGCTGCCTAAATCAATCTCCTTGGCCAGCCCCAACCCCATTTGAAATCCAATTCAAGGATTGGACCTTTACTTTCAGAGTCTGCGCTCGAAGGAGTAGGAATCATGCATCCTACACCTCTTCCCTGGCCCTCCGTCCCCTGTGGGGGCCCAGTGCCTGGCAGGCTAAATGCCCCTGAAGCCCTCAGGAAGCGGTTTTCACCCAGAGCCCCTGTGCAGGGGCTGCAGTCGCAGGGTCAGGCTGAGCTCTGGAACAGCAGCCGCCTCTCGGGAGGGGTCACTCGTGTGGATTCAGGCGAGACTCTGTTCTTCAAATTAAACCTGTCCCCTTCGGAGCCCTTAGTACTGCCTGACAGTGTCACACCCCAGACCCTAGCAGGAGCATCTGAAGAATTATCACAAAAGGGGATCTTCCAGGAACCAGTTTGTGAACCAGGGCAAATCCCTTCCCCTCTCTGTACCTCAGTTTCCTCACCTGGGCTGGCCTAGCTCTGTGCCATCCGTTCAGGGTTGACAGTCTGTGCCCCTCCCTGGCCAGGCTGGGGGTTCCAATGGGAGAAATCAGGAGCAGGCCCCTGAAGTCAGGGTGGACCAGGAGTCAGGAATGAGACCTACTCTGCTGGCCAGAACTTCCTTTTCTCCTCTTACAACTATGAGCTGCGGATGCCATTAAGGTTAAGTGGGCATCATCCAGACCAGAGGTGCAAGCGTCTTCTGCCCACACGCCTTTCTCCAGACTCCACCCGCACCAGTGAAGCCCAGCAGCGAACGGGTGGGGCGGGGGCGACAGGGATGACATGTGAAGTGGAGCACTTATGATGAAGGCGACTCTGGCATCCCAGCTGGGCAGGCCCCCCGGGGGGGAGGAGCCTTCACCCAGGCGGGAAGCTGGGCAGAGCGCCTTACTGCACCTGGCGGGACTCTCCTCTCCAGAACGAACTCCCACCCTGCTTAAAGGGGGTGATTTTTCCTGGAAACTCGAGTTCCATCACTAACCCGCGCCCCCAGCCTTCCCACACATGCACACGACGTTGCTTACAAACGCGCCGCCTCGTCTGCCACAGTGACGGGAAGAACCCCGGCCCCATCTCCCCCCCGTGTGTGCAAACGCGCTGGCTGGAAATACCTGACCCACACAGCTCAGGTACGAGAAGAAGGGAGAGCGGCCAGCAAGAAAGGAGCTGAGCGGAGCAGAGAAGCCCAGAAAGGGACGAGTTGGTTCTGCAGCTGAGCCGGCGGCTCCCCGGGGCCTGCAGGATTTCCCGGGACCCCCAGTGTCTTGACAGGGCAGGGGAAGGGCGGGGTCCTGCCGGGAAAGATGGAGCAGGAAACGATGCCCAGTCGCGTGGAAATGGGGAGAAACTCCCGCGTCCTCGGAGCAGCACGCACAAGGGCTCAGTCCCAGAGGCGAGCCCGGCGTCCTGCCTGGAGGGGGCGGCAGCGGGGCTAGCCAGGACGAGGCAGCCGGTGCCGAGCGGCTGCCGCGGCCGCGTTTCCCCAGCACGGAGCCCGTCGCTGACGTCACGCGCGGCGAGGCCGCGGCCAGCATTAATTAGGGACAGATGCTCGGGGGAGAGCAGGCCTCGGCCGGGAGCCGCTCCCGGAGGCGCCCGCCCCGGAGCCGCGCGGGCTCCGCAGCCCCAGCTCCCCGCGCGCCGCCGCCCGCGGCCGCCAAGCGGAGCAACAGCGCGCCCTGGTGGCCGGTGGCCGGAGAGCGCCTTCGGGGCACTCGAGACTCGCGCGTCTCTGAGCCGCAGCCCCAGTCAACAGTCCATTCTGGCGCTGGCTGACCTCACGTTGGAATCACTTGGGAAGGCTTTATAAACCTGACGCCCAGGAGGCACCCCATTCCAATTACATTAGAAGCCCTGGGAGCAGGACCCAGGCACCAGTGTTTTTAACAACTCTCTCTAGGTGCTTCCTACGTACCTCCAGGTTCCGAAGCAGTTCCCTTAGGGCAGCGGTTCCGAGACTTTGGGCATATCAGCATCCCGCCCGAGTTCTGACCCGATAGGTCTGTGGTTGGGCCATACTAGCTCTGATAGGCTCCCAGGTGGTACTGATGCTAAGGCCCCAGGATCGCCCCTTGAGAGCCACTGCTGCACTCTCACTGCTGGGGCGTGGACCGTGGGCTGGCACCGCTGGCCGCACCTGCCAGCTTGCTAGAAATGCAGGTTTGGAGGCAGCTCCTCAGAGCCATTAAATCAGAATCTGCTTTTAAATTTTGTTTTTAATTGACACGTGATAATTATACATGTTTATGGAATACAATGTATTTCAATATATGTATACATTGTGTAGAAGTCAAATTAGGATATTTAGCATATCCATCACCTTATACATTTATGATTTCTTTGTGGTGAGAACATTCAAAATCCTCTCTGCTAGCTAATTTGACATGTACAATACCGTATTGTTAACTATGGTCACCTGCTGTGCAATACAGCACCAGAACCTACTCCTCCTAACTGTAACTAGGTACCTGTTGACCAACATCTCCCCTATTCTTACCTCCCACACCCTCTCCTGCTCTGGTAACCACTATTATCCTCTCTACTTCTAGAATCTATATTTTGTCTACATGCAGGTGATTCATAGGACATTAGGTTTGCTCTAAACACTATTTGGTCAGGCCTCACATGACCAGGCTATGTTGAGTGCTAGCAAGACCTCTTCACATCCTCCCCAAAATAAGCTACATAGAACTTTCCAGATTGTCTGATTTATCTTGCATGATAGATGGGGGAAACTGAGGCCCAAAAAAGTGAAGGAACTTGCCCAAGATCCTTGGGTTCTAGGGTGACCTATAATCCTGGGTACCTCAAATTCCATATACTCACAGACATCGCCTCTTCCTCCCCAGCTCCTGCGAGTTCTGCTCTTCACCCACCATGCGGGCAGCAGGCACTAAGGAGGCCTTCGGAGGCCCAGGCTCCGTCCCGGCTGCTCCAGAGGCCCCGAGGCGGCACAGGGACACAGGAGATCTGCAGCAGAGAACTCGGTGGCAGGCCACCTGTGCTGGGCAGCTCGGGAGGGGCAGGTTTGAAAGCTGAGTGTCAGCCGTTGACCCTAAGTGTGGAGACATACTCATTTCTTGTTCATGATCATTCTTGTGAATTCTCAGGGGAAAGAGACAGGTCAGGGGCCTCTTATTTATAGACACCAGAAGCAAATCTGTGCACACTGAGCATCCTGTCCCACGAGCGGGCTGGATGGCCACCTCTAGCCATAGCCTAAGGTACGTTTCCATCTTTTGCTGTCCTGTTATTTGGCTGATGTAGAATGACCAAAGTGAGCTGACAGCAAGTGCTTTCTGAAGTTATTATTCATGCGGGCAGCCTGAGAGGTGTTAGAAACCCCTAACAGACCTGTTTGGCGACAGAGTTCAGAGTCCAGGTGGAGAGACTAGACAGACACACGAATAAATGCCAATGAAATATAGATCGCAAGACCGTGGAGGTTTCAATGTCCACTAGGGGCAGTGGGGCCGCACTTGCAGCAGGTGGGTGCTAGAGAAATGCACGGGCATGAGTCAGGGAAATCAGAGCAGGCTTCCTGGAGGCGGTGTGGCTAGCACAGCCAGGCATGGTGTAGGTTGAACGTGAACCCTGGCCTGCCCGAATTTGGACTCCACACTCCTAACCACTGCTCTAAACTGTCCTCAAAGGGGGCAAGAGTGAGGCCCACCTCATGGCCATCTGGGATCTGTAAACAGAATGTCTGGCTGGAAAAGAGGTTTCCCACCAAGACAGCCAAGGCTCAAAAGGAAGGGAGGGATTGAGAGAGAGGACCTCAATTTAAAGTTGATGAGTTCAGGCTTTATCCAGGATCCCCAGAAAGCCATCTGTGTTGTGATGCAGGGAAGTGACACTGATGGAAGTTTCAGGAAGACTGACTCTTTCTAGAGGCCAGCACGTTGCTCATGTGCACAATCTAGCTCTAGGGACCTATTATGGTCTTCGTATGGTTATATCATTTCGGAGGCCGTTTTAACATTTCGAATCCATTTCCACTGCATTCCCAAAAAGCTCTGGGAAACTGACTAATTTGTAATCATTAAGTAAAAATGGGGTGGGTGTTTGTTTTCCTCTTGTGGGTCTTGCTCTTTTGCATTCCCTGTTACACACTGTTATCAGCTTTACAGAAAACAAAGAAACTGAGATTAAACATTAACCAGGATCATTGCAAATGTCACCAAAATGAACAGCTCTGAAGTCAAATGAAGAGAGGACCCTAACTCTGGTTGATCATTCAAACAGAACAGGAACCTGGGCACAGGCCCTATCTCCAAGGGCCTGGGAGGCCAGTGGATTCCAATGAGCACGTTCTCTTCCAGTTGACAAACATTTCCTGAATTCCTGTGCAAGAGCTGGTCTCAGTGCGAGGTACCCAGTACAGGAGGACTCAGGCAGGGGCCCAGCCCATCACATGTGAGAAGGGCCCTTAAAGGGGCAGGTGTGAGGGAGCGTGGAAGGCAGAGTGGGGAGTGATACGTCTCACCCCAGAGGAGGCAGCAGTTGCTGTAGAATCAATTGATAGACTCACTAGCACAAAAGAGAGGGCGGTCCAGGCAGAGGGAGTGAGGTAGAGGGGCAGAACAAAGGGGTAGAGGCCAGAGCACAGTGCGTCTGGGAAATGACCAGCAGTCTGGGGTGGGGCATGGGGTACACGGTGAGAGGACAGTGCGGGGCTGGCAGGCAGCATGGGTCCAGATTGGAAGAGCCAGCCCTAAAGTGCTGGCTTGATTTGGAAACTTGGGGGGCCTCGTCACAGCACGGACTGATCAGACTAGGCAGCTGTGGGGAGAAGGTGGGCCGCTAGGCCGGCAGTACCGTGGGAGACGCTGCTGGGGTCATGCAGATTGGAGGTGACAGGGACATACCCAAGGGAAGGAGAGGTGGCATGGGGCTCCAGAGATGGACCAGAGGCCCAGTCTTCTGACTAACTGGGTGAGGGAGGTGACATCCACAACACCAACACTCTGACCTAGTGCCATCCTCTGAGAAGGAACTATGTCAGCCAGGGGGCCAGCGGGCAGCAGGAACCACACCAGTATTTCAAACAGAGAGACTTTAATACAGGGGATTGGTTGCCTAAATGGTATAAAAACTGAGAAGCCAAACAAGATGTTGAGGCAGCCCAGAGATGAGCAATGCGAGGAAGGCACTGACACCATCTAGGGCAGGACGGGCAAGAAAGGGAGGCAGGTAATGGGAGCCCAAAGGGCCACAGCTGCCGACCGAGCAGAAGCAAGGGCAGGCCTGTGCCATGGGGCAGGCCAGGGAGCAGCCCTCAGCCCTGCTGCACGTGCCTCCTGGAGCAGAGCCGGGGAAGGAATGCCCTGGCTTCTCCCCTCTGCCCCCTCTCGCCTGCCACCTGCTCTGGGCCAAACCTACTTGCAAGCCCAGAGTGCAAGGGACCTGGGGGATGTCCCCTGAGACAGAAACAGCCAGAGAGGGAGGGGCGTGGGTGTGGGGGCTGCAGGCCAGTGTGAGCACAGGGGCACAGAGGAAGCAGCTGAGGAAAGCAGAGACGGTGAGTCCAGATGTGAATGTGGAAGTGAGAGGGGCCTCCCAGGAAGGAACATCTACTTTGCCCCCGAAGCCAGACTCGGAGGGCTGGAGAGGTAGATGTGGCAGGCATGAGTGCGGCTCTCTGTTCCAGCTTTCCTCAGCCCAGGCGAAAGCTGACTCGTGCCTGAGTCACCCTGTCCCGTAGCTGAGCCTCCTGGGTGGAGCAGGGCAAGGTGTTGTCAGGTGGCTCAGGGATACTCCAGGCCTCAGGTGGGGGACAGTGGATGCTGTGGTGGAAACAGGGCTGTCCCAGAGAGGCTGTTGGACCCACAGCATCATCCCAGTTCTGGCAGCAGTGCTGTGTGACTTGGGGCAAGAGAAGGATGCTCTCGGGGCCTTGGCTCCCATCTGTAAAGCGGAACCCATACTCCCTCCCCACCGACCTTGAGAATCAGAACCACACGGAAGCACTTTGTGAACAGAGAGACTCTATGCCCAGAAGACCAAGGATGTGCAGTGGACGCCAGATCTAGCTGGGGCTTGGTGGTGCCACCGGCCGGGTGTGGCATTTGGGACGAGGGCTGGGGTGAAGCAGACGTGCTCCTGGAATTACATACACCCGCAAAGAGGTAGGTGGCATGGCCCTGCTGCTGTCTGCTGTACTAAGGCCATTGTCTGGTAGGTTTGGTTGGACACCCCCCTTGTGACCCATCTCTGTCCCCCCTTGTGACTCACATTTGAAATGACTGAGAAGGCAGAGTAGTAGGTGGCACCTCAAGTACAGCCAAACTGCCTTGTCCCTCTGGGGCTTGGGCCTGTGGCCTCATCACAGACGGCAGGGAGGCAGCTGCGCTGGGAGGAAGTAGCCGCAGGGCCACCAGCGCGAGCGTGCACAGGGCTGGTCTGGGAGACAGATTGGGCGGTCCACAGCACTCCGAGGCAGGACACAGCTGAGAGTGTGCAGAACACGCCTGCAGGGGCCTTTCTTTACACAGAGTTGTGTCCTACCTTCTTTATACGGTCTCAAAACATCCTTGCTTTTATGAAATAACAACAGCAGATCATGACAGTTGATATTCTTAATTCAAAATAAACTTCTCCCCACCCCATCCCATCCCCCGCCCCTGTCCGCACTAGCTTTGCTCATCCATGAATCCAAGTGTTGAAACACTGACCAGAATGGGCACCCACCTTCCCACCTCGTCACGCCGGCAGGACTGGCTGAGGCACACGCTGCAGGTCCCCTGAGCCTGGAGCACTCAGCGGTGCCTTGCGTCATGCCTCAGTGCCATACCTGGGGTGACTGGGGCCTTGGGGCAGCACAGAGAACACTGAATTGGGGTTGGCGGCAGCAGCAGCCGCAGGAGCAGCCGTCTTTGGCCCAGAAGTTCCTCCCTCACGTGGGTCCAGACACCTCCTTTCCTGGGTCAGTGGAGATGTGAAGGGCAGGAAGGGATCTGAGATTGCCTGGCTTCAGGGCCCTGAAAGGGTCTGCAAAATCTGTTACGGACCTTTTCCCTGGGGGAGGGGCCATATCTTCCCTCTGATTCCCAGAGAGCTTGGCAACCCCAGGGGGGCGTGAACTCTTCCAGGCTGAGCCCCTTCCCCTGCAGCCCCCTCCCCTCACCCCTGCCTCCAGCACAGGCTGCTCCAGTGTCAGAGAACCCCCTGTAGTGGCCCACACTCTTCTCCCCACCCCAGCCCACAGTGGCTGCTGCCCTGCACCTGGACTCTCTCCTAACCTCCTTCCCACACATCCTATTTTCTCCAGTCTTGAAGACTCAGCCCAGTGGGGCACGGTGGCTCACGCCTATAATCCCAGCACTCTAGGAGACCAAGGCAGGAGAATCGCTTGAGCCCAGGAGTTCTAGGTTGCTGTGAGCTGTGATGATGCCACTACACTCTAGCACACTCTAGCTGGGATGACACAGCAAGACTCTGTGTCAAAAAAAAAAGACTCAGCCCAAGCATCCCCTCCTCCAGAAAGACCCCCCTGACTGCCTCACCCGTCTCCTAGATGGGTGTGGCAGGGCGTATTTTCTAAAGACAGCCCCTCCCACATGCTATCCCGCCCCGAAGGGTCTCCTTACATCGTGACACTCCTCCCACAAGGCGATGGGGTCTGTGTTCTCCCCACCCAACCTGGGTGGGACTCGTGACCTCAGGCCAGTACTGCCCAGACTTCCTAGGCGAGGCTATAAAAGGATGGTGCTTCACTCCTGTGCTCAGAAGCCTGTCTCTACGCTGTGAGAAAGTCCCGGCCACAGGGAGCAGCCACATGGCCAACCACCAGCGCCGCCCACAGACACGTGAGTGGGCGAGCCTTCCGTCCCCCTCGGGCCCTCCAGTGAGGCCACACGAGGTGGTGCAGAGACAGACCGTCCCCCATACCCTCTGCATCCCGACCCACGGAAACTCTGAGAGAGAGTAAATGATTACGGTGCTGTTAAGCCTGTGTCGCAGGGTAATTTGGTGTGCAGCAGTCGACAAAAGTACTTCCCTGGAGGCCCTGGACCGCAGGCTTCTCTCTGTGAGAGCATCTCTCCCCGGGCTGCGGCTGCTGGCTGACAGCGCTGCCTCTCCGGCCACGCGGAGCTTGTGGAGTGAATGGAAGAAGGAGGGAAGGGGCCGGTGGCCGTGAGGCCCTTCAGCCCAGGGGCGTCACACACCACCGCGTCAGACTCAGTTTTGTTGTGACTCCAGAGCTCCCTTGAGTACCAGGCAGCCTCATCCAGGGGCAGCACCTCCTCCTTCCCCTGCACCCCGGGACTCTGCGGCTGCACCCCCTGGGGAGCTGCTCTGCTGCCCAGACCGACTTCCGACTGGTCTCCTGGGCCTGCCCCGCCTCCGGGAGGCCGTCCAGGCCGAGGACTTTACACCCACCCAGTCCTGCAGGGGGAACATCACAGTCCCCATGCACTTTCTCCTGCACTACTTCACTTGATTCGCCGTCCCCTGAGGCAGACCAGGCAGAGGTGACACGGCCCGGGTCACAGAAAGGAGCGGCCACACCAGGCCCTGGCCTGGACTTCTGACTCCACATCGCCACCCCTCACAGCCCTCCGGCGCGGCCGGTGGGGCTGCTAGACCAGACCCGGTCCTGCTGCGCGTGCGTGAGCAGACGGGAGCACCGTGGATGCTTGACCAGCTAGGTCAGCCCCTCCAAACCAGGACGTCTCTGGGCCCCTGGGCCCACAATGCCAGGCAAGTGCAGCAAACAAAAACATGGGCAAGTTAAATAGGATCAGATTGGTACTTCTGTTGCCAAAAGAAACACACATACACACACCATAAAACAAACAAATCAAAAAGACAAAAACAAAAATGCTTCAATGTGCATTCCCCAAGCCAATTATTAATACCTTCCCCAAGAGCTGTCTCTGGATTTCTTCTTATTTGGGATTATCCATGCTCATTCTACCTGTACCAAAAGTACCAATCACAATAGTCGGGCTACATCTCTTTCACAAATGTCTACTTGTGAAATATTTAGGGGTTCAGGCGTGTGGACATATGTACACCTCTCTCTGGGTAAAGAGGTCTTGGGTTACAGTTCTGCGGTCTTTCCTTCCACACCTGCTGAGTCTGGTCACTGTCTCTGAGGCTGACGTTCCCCACGCTGGGGGGTGGGCAGAAGGCTGGGGCTGTGTGCCAGCCAGGCCAGCTTACGGCGAGCTGTCAACCTGGTTATTCAGTGAGGCTGTAAATAACCACAGTGAAGCTGCAGCTGCACCCCCTCTCCCAGGCCCCCAAACCACTCCCCTTCCATCAATCCCCCTAATGTCTGCTTGGCATTCAGGCTTCCACTGTGACCCAGCCCCAAGCATTAGTGGGGGCACAACACTCCTCCCCAGGCATAGAACGGGTCAGCCGGGAGCACACTGCCGTGCCAGGTCCCCATGTCTTGCCAACATACTTTATGGTGCAGGAGACAGATAGAAAAACTCCCTTCACTCAAGACACCACCTCTTCAAAGGTGGGCTCTGGAAAACAGAGCTACATCCCCGTTGTTGATCTGGTCATGGCAGGTTCTATGCCACCAATGACCCACCACAAAAACTGTTTCCCTGGCCACAAAACAGTTACTCACTCCATGGAGACGCTGGTTTGTGTTCCTTGCAATGTGGGTGGGCAGAAGCCAAGTAAAAAGTAGCTCAACTGTTTACACTTCTTTTGTCCTGCCTCAAGTGGCAGTTACCTTTTATTCATACTCTTTGTTCTTAGGCCTTATTTGCTTGAGTATGTCACCACCCTAAAAACATCCCCCTAAAATCACACACCACACACACACACTCCTCGCCCTATCTCACACTCTCTCCTAAGCTCTTGTGATTGAATTTACAGAAAAGGCTTATATTAATTATGACTCCATTCTCTCATCTAATAAGATCATTTGGCTGCTTCATCAACATTATAATAAAACTTTGATCATATATCTCCAGATACAAACTATCTAAGGACTGACAAATGATGGCCAAACATTGCATTCTTTATCAGGACCCACACCCCCATGTTAAGCTGCTGTGGTCACAGAGTTGAGAGTGGAAGGAGCGAGGGTCTTATAGTGTCCAACCTCCTCACTTAGGTAAGGGAAACCCAAAGAGGCAGTGACTTCCTTAGGGTCAGATGGAGGACCCTGATCAACTAAGGCGCATTTCAGCAGCAGTAACCAAATACAGTCCCTCCCTGAGTGGACAGAGGACACACGTGGGGAAGACACACTCGGGGAAGCCACACCCTGGTCCAGCACCTGGCACAGAGGGGGCCACTGTGGTGGACACTGGGTACGTACCATCAGATCCCAAGGCCCCTGACTGCTTCTGTGGCCTTTCCCCAGCTCTGGGTGCTTGCACACCTAACCTGGTTGTCTAACTTGCTTTGGGGAACCGTCCTCGGGCTACTCCAGGGAAGATGGGTAGGTAGCCTTAGTCAGTGACTGGGAGGGGTCTAAAAGCCCTGCTCCCTTGCCTGGGTTGCGGCAAACTCTGAGAAATAATTTATACTCAGAGCTTTCCTGCGGGATCCTGCTAGGGCTGGCTCTTCCTCTGAAACCACATGCCTGTGGCTTCCCCACCATTCCTGTCTGCACTGCCCTTACCAGTTTCTCCTAGGATCATCTTTCAATAAATCACCTGCGCCTGGACCCTCAGCTCATGGTCTGCTTCTAGGGTCCTGGCCTAAGACACCAGCAAAGGTTTGTGCAGTAAGTGAATGGATCTTCCTCTAACAGCCCCGGAGAGGAGCACGAATGGAAGTAGCACGTGGTAAGAGGAGAAGGGCGGACGTAGATAAGCAGCCCTGCCCAAAGGAGGGCTGGCAGGCCAAGCTGCACGTAATTTGTCCTGAAGCCAGGGCAAATTAAGTCCCGGGGGGCCTCCACTTCACAAGGCTCACACAGGGTCAGAGCAGCTGAGGCACCCTGGCGTGCACGGCCACGGAGCACATGGGCTGTCTCCGCATGGCCAGGCCACCTTGTCAACCCCTTGGCAAACAACATTCTGGGGACTTGCCAGTTAAGTGATAAAACGCTGAACAGTTATGTTCCTTGGAGCAGATGCTGCTCTTGGCTGCGCTGCTTTAAGCAGAGGGCACTTGGAGCGGGAGCCTGCAGCCCCTCTCGTTTTCAGCAGCTGCTGTGGGGACGGTCCTGTGCAAGCCCAGGCAGCCACCTCATGCTCAGCTTTCCTTGGCTCTGCCCACGGTATCCCCGGGTACCCCTCTGCCACCGAGCCTGGGAGCACGGGGAACGGATGCCGGAGGAAAGCAGGAGGGGAGGAGAAGCACAGGCAGAGACCCGTAGCCTCTGCCTCAAGAGGGAAGACGTGTCAGGAAGTAACCACCAGGTCTCAGTTGATGAAGACCATCTGGTTTTTGCTCCTTCTGTGACTTCGGAACAGTGGGTCTCCTCCCCACAGACCCAACGCTCCTTTGTATAGCAAATCATTTGTAACGCCCGCTTTAGTCTCCTAAAGTAAAGATTCACACATAATATAATTGGACCTTGCAGAGAATTAAAAAATAAAATGTTCTAACTGTGATATAAAATAGAAATAAAAGGTAATTTATAATAAAATACTATACATTTCCACATCGAGTGCTTGTCCAAAGCTCCACGAGAGATATGATGAAGTCACTTTCACCTACTTATAATGAATAAAGATAATCTTTTTCCTGAGACAGAGTCTCACTGTTGCCCAGGCTAGAGTGAGTGCCGTGGCGTCAGCCTAGCTCACAGCAACCTCAAACTCCTGGGCTCAAGCAATCCTGCTGCCTCAGCCTCCCGAGTAGCTGGGACTACAGGCATGCGCCACCGTGCCCGGCTAATTTTTTCTATATATATTAGTTGGCCAATTAATTTCTTTCTATTTATAGTCGAGACGGGGTCTTGCTCTTGCTCAAGCTGGTTTCGAACTCCTGACCCTGAGCAATCCACCCACCTCGACCTCCCAGAGTGCTAGGATTACAGGCGTGAGCCAACGCACCCGGCCAAGTAAAGGATAAATTTAAGAGAAGTTGCTTTTTATTTATATTTGACATTTCAAAATAAAAGCTAAGCATTGCCAAGAAAAAAAGATTTTCCAAAATGCTGAGCAACTTGATAAAATTCCGAAGAAAACACAGCCCAATCTTCCCAGAACGCACCTGCCAGGTGAGGTCCCAGAACACTAACAATGTGCGGCCCGCAGGTCCCCCTGTCCGTGTGGACGTACGTTACAGGAGCAGATTCCTGGCCGAGACCGTTGCCGACAGGGTTTGCACCACGTCAGTGTCTAGCGGCACGTGTGGAAGCGGCGGGGACGCGGGACAAGTCTTTGTGCAGGAGGCGCGTCATCCCTGGGACAAGCTGGAACGCCCCAGCATTTCCCAGCCCATGGGGTGGCAGCGCGCGGGCATTGAGTGTACCTGGCGGTTCTTCATGGGGGCAGGGGACAGAAGCAAACGGTGACAGCTCCTCCTGCCCGCCAGGAAGTGTCCCGGGCCACCGCGTCAGTGCGCCCATGTCCCTTCTGGGTGACCCGGTTCTGACTTCTCTGGAATAAAGGAAAGCCGTTCTTCCTCAAGCCGCCAGGGGGCGCCGTGAGACCAGGATCGGAGCGTCGCAGGCTGGTGACTTGAAACGCTTGCAGGTGCGCGTGGGGGAGCAAGTGAACACAGTGGAAGACAGAATTCACCCTCCCATGTGCATCGTGCGGGATCGGCTCATCTTTGACAGCACCGTCCAATTTTCCAATATCCACTGTTACCACTGAACGATTTTGTACATTGCATTTCCAATCCTCTCGAATAATACAATTTTGACACGTAAACAGCAGTTTTCACATTCTCCCCCAAACAGACCACCAGGAACAGGTAAAACAAATGTGAGCCAACACTTGCCTACCCCATGCCCACTTTCACCCACAGTTCTCTTCCAGAAATAATAGTAACAAAAATAATAATACAAAGTAACTGTTTTGGAAAACTTACCACGTGTCATTGTTTTGGGTGCTTTATTTGAATGCACTAATTTTATCTTCACCAATAACATTATGAGGTGAATATTGTTATGTGACGAACACGAATGGTGACGAAATGGAGGCGCAGATAGCTTAGCAACCTGCCTAGGGTCGCGTGGCTGGCATGTGGCAGGACATCACTGAAGAACAATATAGCAGTCAAAGCTCATTGGAGGGAGTCCTCCCTGCTGGAAGGAGGAGCTTTGGAATGACAGCCATCCTTGTAAGGAAAAAAGGCAGTGTGCACCCCCAGCTGCTGTTTTTTCAAAAATGCAAGAACCGCCAGGCACAATGACATGCACCTGTAATTCCAGCTCCCCTGTAGGCTGAGGTGGGAGGATCCCTTGAGCCTAGGAGTTCGAAGCCAGCCTGGGCAACATAGTGAGACATAATCTCTAAAAAATGACAAAAATAATTTTTTTTAATTTTAAAGGTTAAAAACAATGCAAGATCTACAAGGACATCAAGGATGATAAAATTTAAAACATCAACAAAAAACACTCCTAAAATATTTTTATATGCAGCATCTGTGGCTTGGTTCATTCACGGTTCATCCAGAGCAGACGCCAAGTGGGGCTGACAAGCCTAGCCCTGCACAACTGCCCCGGCCTAGCTACAGATTGCCACCGTAAGACCTACACCTGCACCTCAGACAAATTCAGCCCCAAGTGTTCAACCCTGGCCACGTGTTAGAATCAGGGGAATTGAAATTTTAAAAAGCTGGTATCTGCACACCACCCCCCACCAGGCTAATGTAAATTAGAATCTCAGAAAATGGGTCCAGGTACCCGTGTTTGGGTTTTTGTCATAGTTGTCTTTTTTAGACCTCCCCAGGAGATTCTAGGATTCCTCTGGCATCAAGAACCAACCTCCTAGTTACACAGATGAGGAAACAGGCCCAGAGAGGAGCCATGGTCTGCCAAAGGGCAGATGTTAAGGAAGGGGTGGGAAGAGCCAGGCATGCTGATTTCTAGTCCAGAACCCACAGGAACCCTCACTGCTGGACCAGACCGGACCACGCCACAGGGAGACGGGACACGAGGACCCTGGAGTGCACGGCACACGCAGAGCTTACCTTGGTGTCTGAGCTGGCGGGAGGCCGGTGACCCCTCCCCACAGCACTTGGCACAGAAAGAGATTATTGGGTTTTAATTTAATACAGAGTTACATTTTGAGGGGGAAATATAACTGAAAAAATGTCTGCTAGATGATCTTGTCCCTTTATCCTGGCAGCGGACGTGGCAGTTGGATCATGTCTGTAGCTAAGATGGGTGTTCGCTGTGTGGAGATGGCTGGAGCTCCTCCCATGTGCTTGGTGTGGGGTCCTCTCTTAGCGAGTGACACGCCCAGGTGGACACCAGCAGCCGGGCACAGCAAAGAGTCCTGGGCCTTTCTGAGGCCACGTCCCCCAACCTGGGAAGGACCTGACAGGATGATTCTTAAACCAAATGAACGTGAGGGTCTTGCATTGGTGAATCTGCTGAACTGCCTTCTGTCACCTCAGAGGTTAGTTGATTTGGGCCTCAGGAAGCCTGTGTTTTAAAATGGCCCCACAAGCTGGGCACAGTGGCGCATGCCTGTAGTGCCAGCTGCTCGGGAGGCCGAGGCAGGAGGACCGCTTGAGCCCAGGAGGTCAGGGCCAGCCTGGGCAACATAGTGAGAGCCCAGGAGATGAGAGAGCTTGTGCTTTCCAGTCTAATGTGGGCATCTCACACCTCGCTTCCCCCAAACCTGCCCCTGTCCTTGGTTCATGGCCTCACTGCTGTCCAGCCACATAGGAGAGAAACCTGAGATCACCCCAGGCGTCTCCCCCTCCCCATCTCCCAACCCCACCCACTTGGCTCCCTCACCAAACCCTTTCTTAGGCATGGCCAGCAGTGCCCGGGGCTTCCCCAGTGCCCACATCCTGGCCCACGCCTGGTGAGATCCAACTTTCTAACTCTTGCGGGACTAATAGGCACAAAGTGATACTTTCCATTTCTGTAATTCACATTTAGGCTTTTCAGTCCCTCTGTGTCTGTGATGGTAGGTTGCTGGAAACTTCAGAATCTGTTTCCCTGGAATCCCTAAGCTCTGGGCTCTCCACTGCGTGCCCCTCAGTCCTCACTCCGAGAGGCCCTGCAGAACAGGCTCCACGTGGGTTCCTAGCTGCACCTCCTCTCTGTCCCCTCTCCCTGTGGCCCAAGGTGGCCCTGACCTCTCCTGCTTGCCCGGCTCCATCCTGTGGCCCCAGCTCTTCCTGCACATGTCCCCTGCTCTGCCTGCCGCAGCCCTCCCTGAGGCCCCTGCTAGTCTGCCTCCTCCAAACTCTCCAGCCCTTGCATGCGCTGACCTCTCCCTTCTTTGCATTTTCATTCCCTGTGCCCTGTCTGATCCCTCCCCACACACCGTGAGCTTCTGGGGCCTGCTGTCTGTCTGGGTCACTTCTCCCTCCCCGCCCCAGGCCAGTCCACACTGCGGCTGGGAAACCAGGTTGGAGGCTGTGCAGGGTTCGGTCCAGAGAGCCTGGGAGTGGGAAGGAGAAATGGCTGGAAGGATCTCAGAAGCTGGAAGCCTGCGTATTCATCGCCTAGTTGGCCATGAGGACTAAGGAGCAGGAGAGACTGGAGAATACGCCCCGCTCTGGGGCCAGCCGCTCTGCTGGAGGGGACCCAGGAGGAGTTGAGGACAAGGCCAGGATTAGACGTGTCTGTGGCCAACCAGAGCAACACAGGCTCTGAGAAGGCAGATATGAGTGCGGAGCTGGAAAGGGCTGAGCCCAGGAGAGGAGAGGGGCGGTCGGGCAGAGGAGGCCCCACGCCTACTCCCACCCCAGGGTGCATGCGACAGCCAGGGAGGTGGATGGCTGAGCCCGGAGGAGCCAGCATGCAGGAAGTGGCTGTGGAAGGCCGAAGGAGTGGCTGGGCTGGTGACGGCGGGTGTCTTAGAACAGCTGCAGTGAGAGGGCGCCCACAGGGCCGGAAGATGCTGTGAGAAGGCTGAGACTGAAGCCTGTCGCCAGCCCACCCAGCCTGCGTCCCACACCTCGGACCCTTTCTCTCTCCTTGGGAACAGCCACCCTGTGCTGAGCAGGTGTCATGAAAGCCGAGCGGCTGGGGCGTCCCTTCCCGGGCACCGTCTTGTCTCCATTTCTCCCAGGCGCGGCATGGATGTGGGCGCTGCCCACGGATCCTCCCACACACACACCAGCCCGACCCTGCTCTGCGCTTCCTGGTCACCTCTGCTTCTATCGCCTCCTGTTTTTCTTTATATCAACTAGAAACACAAACCGAGGGAGAGAAACGGAAACAGACATTTGGCTTTTGAACCCCATGTCAAAATGTTTGCGTGGTTGGAACAGTGGCGAACGGTCCGCCGGTGGGGAGCGAGCGGGCGGGTAGGAAATAACAGGGAAACATCGGGGCCGAGGGTTTTATTCTTCAGGGTGCTTTGCACAGTGTAAGAATGGCCTTGCTAGGCCGCAGGCTCTGAGAGGGGCGATGGAGGAGGAAGGGGAGGGGGAGGTTCTGGGAGCAGGCCTGACCCCCCCACCTCGGAGATGAAACGTCCCTTGCCACCCCATGCGTCTGTCATCTGAAAATCCAAAGCTTCGGGGACTCAGCTCCCCTTGGGCCCCCCATGCTCACCGGCCGGCTGGCCAGCCCCAGAGGCCACCTGCCCCGGCGCCTGTGTGCCTGCTCCTAGGGCCCGGTGACCTGAGCCCCCACAGACACGGTGACCCGCACAGAGCCGCAGCTCGACCGCAGGTCCCACGCCTGGCTGGCATTGTACGCCAGCCCCGGAGAGCCCGCGCCCTGCCGAGGAGACAGCTGGATGTTCAGCCAGCGACACTGGGCCTCGTCACAGGCCAGCACCACCGTGCCCTCGGGGTTGCTGTAGGTGCACCGGCTCCGGGCTGCCCTGTCTTCCACCGCCAGATCCCAGCTGCCCCCTGGCTCCCTGTCGTCCAGCCCCGGGGCCTGGAAGCCCAGGCGGTCCCGGGTGACGGGGCACACCAGCTGCTCCTCCTTCAGCGCCGGCACCACCTGGCCCTTGAGGTAGGCAGGGCCTGCGCAGTAGGTCTGGATGTTCAGCAGCCGGTCCGTGTGCTCGTGCAGCCAGCTGAAGAGGTAGGCCAGGTGGCAGTCACACTGCCAGGGGTTGCTGTGCAGGGCCACGTTGAACAGGTTGTCGTTGGTGTTGAAGATGCCCTCTGGAAGTGTGGTCAGCTGGTTCCTGGAGAGGCTGAGCAGTTCCAGCCTGGACAGGTTCTGGAAGAGGGCCGGGTGCAAGGCCGTCAGGTTGTTGCTGCCCAGGTAGAGATTGACCAAGTTCTCGAGGTCCCTGAAGACGCCGGCTGGGAGGTGGGCGATGGCATTGTGCGACAGCGTGAGGGAACTCAGGTTGGACAGGCCGGCAAAGACACCCTCAGGGACAGTCTCCAGCTGGTTATGGGACAGGGACAGGCCAACCAGGCCTGGGGTGTGGGCAAAGAGGCCGGCGGGCAGCCCGCGCAGCGTGTTCCCCTGCAAGCTCAGGGTGGTCAGATTGCCCAGCGCGGAGAAGATGGGCGGCGGCAGGTGCCGGATGGTGTTGCGCTGCAGCCACAGCCTCTCCAGGCAGAAGAGCTGCGAGAACACGCCTGGGGGCAGCTCTGAGATCTTGTTGCCATCCAGGAAGAGCTCCTGCAGGCTGCCCAGCTTGCCAAACACGCCCTGGGGGAGGCCAGAGAGCGCGTTGTTGCTCAGCTTCAGGGTCTGCAGGCTGGCGAGGGGGTGGAACAGCTCCTCGGGGAGCTGGGCCAGGAGGTTCTGGGCCAGGTTGAGGGTCTTCAGACGCCTCAGAGGCTGGAAGATCCTCTCGGGCAGGGTCTGGAGCCGGTTCCCCTGCAACTGGAGGGACTCCAGGCTGTCCATGTGGAGGAAGAGGCCCTCGGGCAGCGCCTCCAGCGTGTTGAAGTTGAGGGTGAACTTGCCCAGCGAGGTCAGGTTGGAGAAGATGTCGGTGCTGAGGTTGGAGAGGCTGCTGCCTGTGATCTCCAGGTCCTCCAGCCGGGGCAGCCCCCCGAAGGCATCAGGCCCGAAGTGGCGCAGCTGGGTGTTGAGGAAGACCACCTTGGTCAGGTTGGGGCTGCCGACAAAGGCCCTGGTTTCCACCGTGGTGAACGAGGTCTCCACAAAGATGATGTCTGTGGCGTGTGGCGGGATGGCGGGCGGGATGGCGGCCAGCGCCTCATCCGAGCAGAACACCTCCTGGATGAAGCAGTCACAGCCCGCAGGGCAGGGCCGGGCGGGCCTGGCCAGCAGCAGGAGGGAGGCCCAGCACAGCCAGGCTCCAGGGAGCATCTTCTAGATCGAGGAGGGAGAGAAAACAGGAAGGGCCCCTTCACCAAGGGCGGTGCGGAAGGGGGCAGAGCAGCAGAGAGTGAGCCCCAAGATGGGGTCAGGCTGTGAACAAGAATTGCCTCATCAGGGGCCACTGTTTTGGCAGCAGTTTAAATAGAGTCTCACTATGTCACTTAGGCTGGTCTCGAACTCCTGGCCTCAAGCAATCCTCCCACCTCGGCCTCCCAAAGTGCTCGGATTCCAGGCATGAGCCACCACGCCCGGACTGTATTTTTAATAGCATATTTTCATACCACCTCACAACAGCCTTGCGAGATAAGGGGGCCGGGTTCTCACCTCCTGACAGCGAAGGTCTCGTGTGGCCTGTCCACCACCACCCTGCAAGTGACCGCAGTGGCAGGACCCAGACCCAGGTCTCTTGACTTTCTGTGTTCTTTCCAGATTGGAGAAAGCAGTGGAAAGGAGACAAAGAGGCATGAGAGGGAGGTATGAAAGGAGACCACATGGGTACTGTAGAATTTTAAAGATGATATGTAAGATATGGACAGATTATTATTGAGTTGGGAATTTCTAAACCGTAATTCTCCCTGATTTTCCAAATTTCAGCACATCAGCCCCTAACCATGAGGGGATCCTGGCATCTGCTCTTTGCACGGTCTGCTAAGGACAAGTGCAGCCACAGGGATGAGACAGGCTCCTCAGTGCGGCCTCCAAAATGCCCCCTGCTGCCTGCCTCTGCCCCCGCCACAGCAGGGCCCGTGGAGCCTTCCCACATCGTGTGCACAGGAGGGTCCCAGACTCGGGACTCCACAGACCAGCAGGTTTTTTTAAAATAAGGGAGGGGGCACCAAGCTTTTAATTTGCTAAATATTATTTTTTAAAAAAACTATCAGCACCTACCCATAGGTCATAGATGGGTGATGCGGCTTGTGTGTTTTGTTTATTCCTCGGTGATCTTTTTTATATATGAATCAGTAGCCAACATGTAAAAATTGGGAAATGTCCCATTAAAAGTGCAGATTTCAGGATGGTCTGGGGGCAGTGGTCCCACATTCCCACACGGCAAGACCAGCGGGGGCAGCAGTCCCTGCCCCTTTAGAGGGTGTGCGCTCTCCAGGCCACTACTGTCCCCACTCACGGCACTTATGTATAGAGCTTGCGGGTCTTACTGCCATGAGTTCGAATCCCAGGTCCACCACTTCCTCGCATGTGACCTTGGGCATGTAACTTAATCCATACGTGCTTCGATTTCCTCATCTGTAAAATGGGATAATAGCGCCTGCCATGGCAGGGTAATTGTGAGGATGAGATGAGTAAATCCTCATAGTTTTAAGTCAGGGTCTGACACAGAGTGAGTAATTAACAGTGTGTTAACTGTTGTGCAAGCCACCATCGTTACAGAAAAGGTTTTTTGAGCACCAAAAAAGTAAGAACAACAAAATGCTCTTTGGATAGAATATTTGGATTTACCAGCAATTTTAAAAACAAAGAAAACCCTCTCGCAACATAGTCCTAATTTTTCTCACTTTACCTCTCCTCAGGAAGAATTGACTACTGGGGGGCCTTGGGGACCCTCTGCCCCTGGCGGTCTTTGCTGGCTGTCTCTCTGCCGCCCTCTGCTGGCACCCCGAGACTCAGCTTCTGGCTGAATGTCTCTGCACACAAAAGGTCTCCCAAAACCCAGTGCTTACAAAAGCTGCCTGTAGCCTCTTCTGTCCAGACACTCAGTGACTCTCAGTGTCTCCCGGAATTTTTTAGCCTAATCAATAGGTAAAGGACAATTTCTCCCTGAGACAGTGCAGACTTGCCCTGAGGCTTCTCTGGGGCGCACACATGCCGGGTAAGCTACAGGAGGCGCTGAGGAAGGAGTTTCTACCAATCACAACTGCCGGCCTGGGGTTAAAATCCGACTCCTGCACTTGCCTCTTTCAGGAAAAGGAAGCTGTCCCTCCCACACGTGAGGGAAGGGAACAGGACTCAGGCCAGCGTGTGGCTCCTGGCTCTATGTCCCCAGACCAGCAGTGACAGAGTTGGCTGTCGCAGGAGACTGTTTATTCTCTAGAGGTCACTGGGTAAAAGCCAGAACAAAAGCAGAGGGCTCTGGCTGCAGAGGGACAGGCAACCAGCGTCCCATCCACATCTGCCACCACCACCGGGGCTGCCCGAGGCACCTACACAAAACCCTTAGGGGTCCTGAAAGAAGCCCTCTCTGACCCCAGGAACAGAACCTGGAGGTATGTCTCTACTGACACTTAGCATAGGCTCCGAAATGATGGGCTTTCATGGCTGTCCTTGTTGCGGGAAGACGGTGTGCTCATGCCTCTAGCTCAGCGTCCAGGGCAGCACTGACTTCCCGTGGGCTGAGTCAGGGTTTGCTGAGCAGAGCTCTCTGAGGCTGGGAAGAGCAGCTTGGGAGACAAGGCAGCCCTCCCCAGGAACAGCTCAACCCAGACCAAATGACCCCAGGCCAGGCCACGAGAGCAGCCTCGAATCCTTCCAAGAGTAAGAGGGGTACGATTCATATTTTTAACATATGATGATATTATCGGTGTACAAGTCCTTCCTTGCTAACCCCCTTGGCCATTGGTTCTCAAAGGCGGTTTCCAGAAAATTTTCATGGGAATGATGGGCCACACAACACTGGGATGTGAGGCTCTAGAGACGTCTGGTCAGCCTCCTATAGGGAGTGTGGGGCAAGGTCCCCAGGAGGGGACCAGCAGGGCTCGGGTCATAGAGCCCAGATCTCTTGGTTTTCCCAGTCACTCCTGCAAGGAAAACTGGGACCAAAGCCAGAGGTGCACCATGAAAACAAAGCTTCAGCCTCCTGGGAAGAGTGTGCCGGTCTGCTGAGCCAACCTGAGACTGTTCCCTCTCTTCCCTTGGCCTGTGCCTCAAACTGTTAAATCCATCGTCATTTGGAAATAATGCAAATTAGAGGTTTCCAACAAGGAAAGCAGCAGCTCTGGAATTCAGGCCTTGAGTCAAAACTATGGTATTGGTGGCACAGGAAATCAAGAGTCAGCAAATCAGCTTAGGCTGGGGTGGTATAGTGAGTGGGATGGGGGAGGGACAGCTCCAACGTGGGGGTTTGCTGAGGGGCCATTCCCACCTGCCAGTTCCCAAAGCTCCTGAACACACATTTTGATCCTCAGAGCAAACCTAGACGTGTCCAGAACAGGGAAAGGGGCTTCCAGGGCTACAGTGGCTGGCCCAAGGGCACATGACTCAGAAGTGAGGGCTGGCATCCGTCCTGACAGCCTGAGCCCTGAGCAGGGTGCTGGCTGCAACTCCACGAGGTTTCCGCATCCAGGCAGGGGGATGCGTGGGTGGGCAGGCCCACTCCTCACATTTGCGGGTCACGGGGTGAATGTATACAAGGGACCCACTCACTGTCTATCCCCTTCTCTTCCTGCCTGACTCTCCTGTACTGAGAGTAGAGACCCACCCACAGCTGCCCCTGGGCACCCCAGGGGCCTAATGGTGCACTTCCGTGGTGTGGTCAGCCCAGGGAAGATGGGGCAGGGTAGGCAACCCACGCAGGCTGCTGTCCTGGGCACCTGAAGCATGGCTTAAAATGGGGACATGGCCTCTAGATAGGCATGTGCCCTTGGTACCTTTTGGGGGTGTCATGGGGGAAGGAAAGCCAAGACAGAGCCCTCTGAAGTCCAGGGCAAGACCCCTCTCACCCAGTCCCCTGGGCCAGAGGGTGTGCAGGCGGGGATGGTATCCACAGCGGGGTGCAGAGCACTGATAACTTCCGAATGAGCCACTCCCAGCCCAACACTCATTCTCACATCACTCTGGAGGGGCTGGGAGTCAGACAATCTGGGTTCAAATCCTGTCTGCACCCCTGTTTAGCTCTAAGGACTTGATAAAATGACTTGATCTCTCTGTGCTTCACTTTCCTCACCTTCCAAACAGTGAGCATAACACTAGCTTCCTCTCAGGGTCCTGAGAATTGAATGAGAAAATGCCTGGGAAGCTTCGAGGCCAGGCCCTGGTGCACAGTGAGGTGCAGCAACATTAGTGACCCCGGCTGTTCTGAGTTCAGCCCAGCCCCAGCTCTGTTCTGAAGCACTCGCAGAGGTTAGCCATGGAAACCCTGATGAGATCATGCAGCTCTCCCCTCCCTGGCCAAGGGAGAGTGCAATTGCTTTGTCCGAGCACAAATTCAGAGGGCTCTGGCCAGGATGCCCTGGGCTTGGGCCCCTGCCCCAACCCACCCTCAAAAGAGCAGGGTACTGGGGGGCTCTAGAGACGGGACGTGCCCCTGCCAGGGACTATGGAGGCTGGCACCGGGGGGCCACCGCCAACAGATTCCTGCTCACCATCTGGGAATAAGACAAGCAAATGCCCACAAAAATGTTCCACACTTTCAGCAAGCCAAGGAAGTCTGGCTTTTTATGGTTTTTTGTTTTTTTCAGTTGGCTGGATGCAAATAGCCTCTCCTTCCTCTTCTCTAATTGCTCTGGAGTTGGTTTGTTTCTGTGCATGACTCAAGTCAGTCTGTCATCCACCACAGAGCTAAGCCTCACTCCTTCCAGAGGGTGATGGGAGCCCAGCACCCCAGGCTCCCAGGGCACTGCTGCTTGACACTGACCGCGTGGCACCTGCCTCACCAGCAGGGCTGCATTCTGCCACGTGGGCTCTATCTAGCTCATTGGAAGCAGAAAGAGGGGCTTCCAAGACTTGTCTAGGGCCCCTGGCTGCCTCATCCAGTTCCCCAAAGAAGACCTGCTGCTCCCCGGACCTGGGCTCCTTTCCTTTCCACCCCGCAAAATCAGTCCAGAGGCCCAGACGGTCAGGCCGGGGCTGGGTCCCGCCCTCTGCTCCCGCCCTGGCCAGCCTAGCCCACGGCCACCCTGTTGTGTCCCAGGGAGTGAAGCCACCTCTCAGAGTCACAGCGTCTACATCTGTAACTCCAGAACAATCTCTATAATCACCACCATAACACCTAAATTACAGCATCGTTAGGGCTACTGTGGCTCTTAGATGAGATGACAAGCGTTGGACCACAGCAAAAAATAGAAACAACCTGAATGTCCAACATGAGTTGTTGGTTAGATGAACCCAGCACACGGGGCTTGCACACCTGCCTGGTGCCAGGCCCAAGCCAGGTGCTGGGTGCATCCCTGTGCTACATGGATGCAATGGAAACCTCGCGTGCTGTCTTTAAAATTATATTATAGATATGTATTTATTGACAAGAAGTTTGCAATACCTTAAGTAAAATGTATTAGGTCCCAAAATGCTATGTTTCCACTTTTAAGGTATATTTGTGCATAGGAAACATAATAGAAGATTATACACAAAATATTTGCAGTGGTTATCTCTGAAAAATAGAATTGGGGGTGATTTAATTTTGTCCCTCTGCTTAACCACTTCAGTACCAGCGTCGACTATAGTCAATAGCCACAGATGAACGTGCACAGCGACTTTAGCCGACAGCCGTGATATGACTTTTCTAATTTTTCATTTATCAAAACAAAATTGTGAACGTTTAAAAATAACGTAATGAAAATATACATGTATATGCTACCTATTCTGATTTACATTACAAGTACAGCTGCCTGTAAAGTAAAACAAGCTTTCAGTGCTTTCAAGCTTTCCTCATCACACAAGAGCAAAACGGATTGGTCGTCAATGCACAGCACAGACTGTCGTGTGGACTGTGAGTGCCGGCTGTGGGCAAGGTTTCGTGGCTGGTGAGCGCCGTACCGAAGTGGTTAATAATGAATGCTCTACATTGATAAATAGGAAACATATATCACTCTTGTAATAAGGTTGAAAGCTGTCTTATAACAGTTGAGATCATCATGTGAACTGCAAAGCACAGCTCCAAGCACGTAGTAGGGGCTGACTGGATTTCTTTCCCTCTTGGCAGTGATATTGCAAAGGCGCGAGGGAGCTTGTCTATCAGCTGTGCTGGCATCCTAGAAGAGAAGATGGCTAACATTTGGAAAAAGAGGAGGTTGTGACCTGGGCACTGTTGGACTCTCCCACTCCGGGGCCCCCTAAGACCCTTGCTCGCACAGCCCCTGTCACTTCAGAATGCCTGCACCTGCCTCTCCCTGCTACTGCCTGGCCAGATTCTACTCACCCTCCCAGGATAGTGCAGTCACACTTCCCCCATGAAGCCTTCCTTGACTGCCCCCCCTTTGGATCCACAGTCCCCTCTTGTCCTCTGTTGAATGCTTGTGCCCTTCTGCTCCGTGTTCTAGTTGGTGGCACCCACTCGACCGCACCTGTGGCGCTGGGGTCCTGCCACGGTGTCTCTGCATCCAGCACTGGGCTCGGGGCTGGGCCCCAAGCAGGAGTGCAGCCGTGTGCTGGGTGAAGGGACTGTGTCTGCGGTGCTCAGTGACCCACATCTCGGGCCCTGCTCTTCACCCTGCCTAGCGGAGCGGCACTTCGGCTCTGCCTGGGCTGCAGCCTGGGTTCCAACTGCCGCCAACACCTACAGCTGTGTGGGCCCGGGCAAGCCGCTCCGTCGCTCTGAGCTGTAACCTCCCAGCCATACTATAACCCCAGCCCTTAGTTAAAATCAGCACTCAGTTGGATGATAAATGTGCTAAAACAAGATGGTAAATATAAAGTGCTGAACACGATGCCTGGCAAATGTTCAAAAAAGGGGAGCTGCCTGCAGGTTTTATTCTTGGAGCGACCATACACTTTAGCACATGAATCAGGACACTTCCGGGAATGAAAGGGGGTGCTAGCCACAATCGTGCCAAGAGGACAAGTATAAACCAGGCAGAATCAGGCAAACCTGGCCATCTGGTCACCCTGCTCTTCCCCCACTCCCTGTGAGCTCCCTGAGGGCGGGACAGGGCAGTCTTCATTTCACAGCCCCCTGCCCCAACTTCCCCCCCCTCCTGGGCACCCCCAGCCAGCCGAGCACCGCGGGGGGCCCAGGAGCTGCACCGCCTGGACCTGGGGAACGCTCTGAAACCTGGGAAGGGTGGCAAGCCCCACAACAACCCCACAGACCCTGGGAGCCCTGAGGTGGCCCCAGGAAGCCTACCGTGAGGGCCGGGTCGCCCTGGTCTTCCTGGGGAGCAGAGGGGCGTCTGGTGTGGCCTGCGGTCAGCAGAATCCAGCCCCAGTGCTGAGCAAAGTTCCGGGCAGTGGTTCCTCCCCTCACGTGGCCTGAGAGTTCCCAGAATGTCACCAGGGTCACAGGACAGGAGACAGTCTGGGCTCGGACTCTGAAGGTTGCAAAACGACCCTGAACTGCTCCCACGCGCAGCTCCCAGGTGGGGCCAGGATCCCACCTGCGGCTGCACCTGTAGGGCCCCAAGGGCACTGCCAGCCCCAGAAAGTCCCCAGCAGGCTGCTGGCGTGGTGGGGCTGGGGCAGGGGCCGCCCTCACCCTCCTCGCAAACAGAGGCGGCGGGATTCAGAGCCTGACCTCCGGGCAGCCAGCCAGGGCCACCGCGGGCTCTCGGTGCTGGGCAAGTTCTAAGAGGGTTGTGGGTTTGCTGTTTTGTTTTGTTTAATGAACTAATTCTCTAAACCCTGTCTGAGTAAAAGCAGGAAAAATCATAGGGAGGTGAATTGTGGCCCGATATGGAGAGGAACGCCTTCCTACTCAGGGCTGCCCGAGGATGCGAGAAGTTGCTTTGGGAGGCAGTGACTTTCCTGTCTCCAGAGGTGTCCAGCCAGGGGCTGCAGGGCAGGGTGAAGAGCGTGTGTGGCGAGTGAGTGAGTGTGTGTGTGTGTGTGTGTGTGTGTGTGTGTGTGGGTGTGTGTGGCGACTGAGTGTGTGTGTGGGTGTGTGTGGCGAGTGAGTGAGTGTGTGTGTGTGGGTGTGTGTGGCGAGTGAGTGTGTGTGTGTGTGTGTGGGTGTGTGTGGCGAGTGAGTGTGTGTGTGTGTGTGTGTGGGTGTGTGTGGCGAGTGAGTGTGTGTGTGTGGGTGTGTGTGGCGAGTGAGTGAGTGTGTGTGTGGGTGTGTGTGGCGAGTGAGTGTGTGTGTGTGTGTGTGTGGGTGTGGGTGTGTGTGGCGAGTGAGTGAGTGTGTGTGTGGTATGTGAGTGGTGAGTGCGTGTGTGGGTGTGTGGCGAGTGAGTGGGTGTGTGTGGTGAGTGTGTGTGAGTGTGTGTGTGGTGTGTGTGTGGTGAGTGTGTGTGTGTGTGAGTGTGTGTGATGTGTGTGGATAGTGAGTGTCTGGTTAGTGGGTGTGAGTGTGTGTTGAGTGTGGGTATGTGTGAGTGCTTGGTGTGTGTGTGTTCAGTGAGTAGGTGTGAGTGTGTGTGGTGAGTGTGGGTGTGGAGTGTGTGTGCGGTGTGTGAGCGTGCACAGGTGTGTGTATGTTTAAGGCGTGCAGGAGAAAGGATGAACCAGACAAGCAATCTAAGATGGTTTCCAGTGCCAAGAGTCTACCATTTGAAGTAGTCTGATGGCTTTTTAACTTCTTGCATGGTGTTAATATTTATCTCACTCTTTTTATAAGTGCAAATTAATATTTCCTTGGCACATAAGCTGAGTGCATCAGCCAAATAGTAAAGGTCTGATAGAGTGCAGCAAGAAAGCAGGTTTCAGTGGAGACACGCTGCAAATCCACACTGGGCAGAGGAGCGCAGGAGCCTGTGAGAGGGGGGGAAGGCTGTGGACAAAGTGTGCCCAGCCCCGCCCTTGGGGGTATCCAGGCTGGCGGCCTGGAGAGTGGTGGGGGACACCACTCACAAGGGGTCCCACAAACAGGCTTGGGGACAGCCCAACACCGCCTTGGGCTCTGAGCAGGTCCTCAAGGCGACACTCACCTCCAGAATGCAGCTTGTCGGTTTGTCAGCGTGGCATGCTGAGCAAGCAAGAGAAATCTGGCATTGGATAGATCCAGGTTTGAATTCTGACTCTTCAACTAACTCACTTGTCCTTAGACAAGTTATTTGATCTCTACGAGTTTCTGCATTCTCATCTGTGGAATGGGTGTGGCAGAGGCCTGGGGAGGCAGGGGTGTGTGTGTGTGAAATCAAACTGCAGATACCTACAGCTGGAAGGACACTGGGCATTCGTGTGCATTGTGGAGGGAGATTTGCATTAATAACTCCAGGATCTTCTGGGAGATAAGGATTAAGATTTTAATCGTTCCCCATTATCCAAGGTTCCAGAAACCTCTCTGAATGGACTAAGTTTAGTGGTTAGGGAAGAGATAACAAGGCCCTGTAATACAGTGAACATTATTGACCCCTGTCCTGGCCTAACCTCCTGGGACAGGCTTACAGCTGGCAGGACGATCCAACGAGCTAAGACAGCCCAGGCCAATGTGGTTTGAAGCCCCTTTCCTGGGCACGACAGGGGAATAAAGGGATGGCAGCTCATCCCTCTCTTAACTGCTGGACCTGCACCAGCAGCTGGGGCTGCCCCTAAAACCTAGAGAGTGGAAGAGTCCTGGGAACCCCTGGACACTTGGAGGGAGTCACCTCCATTCAGAAGGTGGCTTCTGAGACCCTGTCACTCACCGCCTGGTGCTAAGTAGTGATAAGAGCCCAGAGATGTGCAGGACTGCCTTAACCGCCTGCCACTCTGTGTGTGTGTGTGTGTGTGTGTGTGTGTGTGTGTGTGTGTGTGCGTGTGTGTACTGAAAAAATACAGATGAACGTCAGTGCCTTCCTGGTGGCATAGAAAAAACTCCAGCCTGGGAGCCTGGAGGCCTGCATTGCAGGACTGGCAGGGCCACTAGCTGAAGGGTGACCATAGGAATTTCATTTCCATCCTTGAGCTCACCTTCTTCATCTATAAAATTGGGTGGAACCCACTCTTAAGGTCCCTTCCCACGAGAGTGGCCCATAAATGCCATTTATTCTCTACTTTCTGATTCCCATTCACTTTCCAAAGGCCTGTTCTCAACCCAGAGTCTACTTGCAGTGAGGCACCGTCTGGGCCAGCCTTGCACAAATGTGGCAGGAGCAGAACCCACAGGTGTGAGACCCCTACCCAAGATGTCCACAGAGAGCACACGTGTCCTGTGTAAACCATTTATTGTTGATCCTGTACACCGAATTTATTACAAGCAGCATCTAGCAAAAGATAGACCCCAACCCTGCCCACCAAGCCTCATGAGACCCTGGAGGCCTAGAAATCTCTAAATGCATCGCCAAGCACCTGGGACTATTTGCAGTGATTCTCTAAGCAAGGCAAACATGGTCTACTTTTGAAGGCAGCTTGGAGGCAGTGGGTTGGTGAGAACAATGCCTCCTTCAGAGAAGAAGAAGTCTGGGACTGGGAGGAGTTTCCTGGTGGCCTGCCCTCTCTGAGCTAAGCGATGGCTTCCTTCCCAGACCACCTCCACCTCCCCAGCAACCCGGAGTTCTGACTGCGAGATCTGTGGGCTGAATCTTTGAGTGGTTCACGGTGAAAGACTAGGGTACACCCGTGTCTGTTTACCAACTCTAGTCATCTGGATGATGCCAGTTGTCTGCTCTCTATAGCTTCCTGCGCTTGCAAGTCCTCCTGGAACTGCTCTGCATGGACATCTGAAAGGCTGTGGAAGTCGTCTTGTTGCCCGTGAAAAGCTCTAAGAACTTTGTCATACCTCTAAATTCTAGAACAACACACACAGCCCAACAATTCCCATGAAAGAGGCCAGTTTTCTGGAATGGGTGGATGAGCTTAGTCTTTTCTATATTTGCAAAGCTTTTGGTCCAGTGAGGTTCCAGTGAGGTTCCAGTACTAAGTGAGGTTCCAATGGCTGAGACCACAGGGAGCAACAGAAGAGTGATCCTCATTTTCTTTGGTTTAATGCGAAAGCCCAAGACAGGCCTTTCTTGCATGAATTTTGAAGAGAGAAGTAAAATCCACAGCCTATTGAAAGATGTGCAGAAGAACAGGCGGTTCTGTACCCTACCACCAGGGGGCGATGGTAGCGCTCGTGTCACAGGGGTGTTGGGGTTAAAAAGAACGCTTCCGCTCGTTCAGTGCTTTGAAGGTACTTGTGCACAGTAAGCACTTAAAAAATAAGAAAGGAAAACAGGGTTCTAATTGACTTTTGTTATCTTTCCCTAACATTCCGCCCACCTGGCACTCCACAAGGGAGTGGAAATGGCCAGGAACCAGTGAATAGAGGGTAAGCAAACCGAATTCTATACCTTACTCCAACTTTTCGGGGACCAAGTGGCTTATTCCAGCCCTGAGAATTGAGCAAATGCATCATCCTGTTGCAAAGGAGACTCTACCCAGCTTTTCTGGCAGCTCCCTGGCCAGACATCGTGTTTCAGAGGGATTGAGGGGCTTGCCGAGGAAGAGGAGGCCAGAAAGCTCCATCCGACTCCTCTGTTGGGAGAAAGGAAGAGGCAGGCTCAGAAGGCTCACACAAAGGGTCCCCACCCCCGGCCGGCGTGCTGTGCTTCTGGCTGGCATCATCTGAGGACAGCTGCCTCAGGCCAGCCTTTGGGCCAGACAGGAAGGTACCCCAGTATCATGACTAATGCCCAGGTTCTGAGTTAGGATTGGCAGGGGACACTGGATGAGGAGGGTTCCTACCTCTCTCTGTCCCTATCCCATTTGTGCCTATGCACAAAGAGATGCTGGAGCCTGAAGTCAGCTCACAAGGAGCACCCAACAGTGCAGGGTACAGGGGCCGTGGCTCTGAGCTTCCTGTCTTTAGGAGAACAGGCCAGGCTGCCGCTATTGGCCCCAGGACCAATGTCCTAGGCCACTGTCAGTGGAATGATGCTCCAGGCTCTGGGCTCACTTCCTTTCGGCCCTGGCCAGGCTTGGTACATGTCTTCCAGTTGCTACAGATATTCTGAAAATACCCTGAAGACCTGGATTTGCCTTGAGGAGATGAAGTTTCTCGACTCTGAGAGTCCCCACCTCTCCCAGGTCCCCAGGACGAAAGCAAAAAGCCATACAATGGGCACTAGTGTTTAGTGTTTACAAACATCCCTTCCTGGGCCCTTTTCTCCGGGCAGGGACTGCGGGGAAACCTGGTCACCCTGTCAGCATGGTGCTGTAAGGCCCAGAGGGCTTCGCAGTTGCCATGTGGAAGCCAAGGAACCAGTAAGAGCCGCTCAGGACTGGCACTGGCTCTCCCGCTCCCTGCAGAGCCAGCTGAACTTCTTTCCTGGGCAGAGAGCCCAAAGCCCTCCATTTCACTGCTTTAATTTCTAAACTGGCGGACCGGTTGTCCAGAAAAAGACACCCATCACCCTGAGCGTACTTTCTCTGACAGTGCGTATGTGTGTAGCAGGAGGGACAGCAAAGGCGGGTGTTCATTTGCCTGTAGCTCAAGGAGGAGAACTCCAGAGCAACTCAACTCTCATAACCACGCCACAGGGGAAGGCAGCTCGAGAGCGCCCCCAGACCCAGTGTGACCTGTCAGTGTACCCCGACATTGCCTGCTGTAGATGAAAATTCTGAAGTTTAGCTGCTAGCTGACTGCAGTGTTGATGGAGGGTTTTACCACGATGTTAGAGAAATTGCTGGATTCCATTACACTTGGCCGTCCAATTAAAGGATCTCATCTCTGAGCTATTTCACTTCCCCCAAATGGAGCATGAAAATTAAAAACAGATCCAGGCATATCATGCCCATAAAAGGCCCCAGGCAGAGGGGCCTCCAATGAGCAGCAGACAGTGTGTTGGCAGGGAGGGGTGTGGCTGCACGGGCTACTGTAGTCAGGATGCTCCTGACCTGACCCGCCTGGGTGCTGCAGGCCTCAGCGTCTCAGGATTTAACAAGATCTTCTGTCCAGGCCAGCGCCTCCTGTCCTGTCCATCCCACATCTTCTCCTCCACCTCGGGCAGCTGGGCCTTTGCACGGGCTGGCTGTGGGGGCAGTGAGGGACCTAACCTGGCTCACGGGGCACCAGGTCCCAGGTAAGTCCATGCCATCTCCAGAAACGCCAATATTCTCCCGGAAAAGCTTGGCGTGGGGACACTTGTGATGTTTTTTCTTCCTGATCTGGATGCTGATTACACGGTGTGTTCAGTGCGACAGCTCACTGCGCTGTACACCATCATGCTCCCACTGTTCCGCGTGTGCACTTTAACATAAAATTAAGAAAAGAAAACCCCAGGAGTAAACATGGGATCTCCAGGCACCAGATTTCTTTCTCCATCTAGTACCAATAAGCTGATTTTCATGTTTTTAGAAGTCTGGAATTGTGCATGATTTTATTCCTTAGAGGGCTAAAATTTTCGAACCAAAGTTTGCAGTTTGGAAATATCATTCTCTAAAAGACTGAACTTGTGCTGGTGCCTTTCTTCGTTTTCCAGATGAAAGTTACAAGAGAGATGCTGATGACAGCTCTGTCTCCAGGAATTGAGCTGTACGGTTTTTCCTTCTCTCTTTCACAACGAAGGCAGGGCGCTCAGCAGTGGGTAAGAAATCAGCTAAATGGTTTGAAGTCTTCTTCGAGGTGAGAACTCACCCTGCCCCCAGGAGCAGAAAATCTATGAGAGAGCTTTCATTTGAGGGATCAAGCCACAGCGCAGACAAGAGGCATGAAAGAAGGGAAATCAACTTACATAATATTAATACTTCGAGGAGAGGGCTGTCTTGGCAGAGAACTATTCCCACAAAGTGAGCAGGCTTTGCAATGATCGAGACCACAGAGACCAGGAAGGGGCCTGGGCGCAGGGAAGGTTGTCTTAGAGGACAGGTGGTGAGGATGGGGAGGAGAAGCCCTCCTGAAGTAGGCCCAGGGATGTGAGTTGGAAATCCCCAGGGATTTGGCCCTGGCCAGTGGATCTCCCTGGGGGTAAGGATGTCCTGCAAGACGTGATTCTCTACAGGAGAATCCAGCACATCAGGAACGGTTGAGGGCACCTTTCTCTAGGGCCCAGAAGGAGTGATCAGGGGATAGCTCTGTGGACCCAGGGATGGAGGCAGAAAGATGAAATTCCCAGACCCTCCAATCCCACCACTCCCCCACCCGGCTCCCGCCTGCCTCTCTAACACTCATTGGGCGCCTTCATCTGCATCAGGACCGCCTGGCTCCTCTTCTTGCAGCAGCAACAGCAAATGCAGGCAACCAGGGAGCAGGCCAGGGCAATGATGCCAATGACGATGGCGGCAATGGCCAGCCCGCTCTGGGCCCGGGTCATACCCCACGTATCACGGTCATCAGTGACCTGGATGGTGGTCAGATCGGTGTAGTCTTCCACGGGGCTGGTTAATAGAGTGGTAGAAGAGACGGACGTGGTGTCGAAGTAGCTGGGTATGTCTGGGTACCTTGGCGTTTCTGGGTAGACGGGCACCTCAGGGACACTGGGGACAGCCATGTTGATGTTGATGACAATGAGGGACTGGCCTCGGACATTGACCGGGCTGAAACACACCGGGAGGGCGTCCGTCCCTAACCTGGGCTGGTTGAGCAGGAGCCAGTTGCGGAGCGGAAGGATGTCTGAGTCACACCTCCAGGGGTTGTCGTAGAGCCGCAGCTCACACAGGTTCCCCAGGTGATCGAAGATGCCCAGCGGCAGGTTCTCCAGCTGGTTGTTCTGCAGCTGGATGGTCATGAGGCCATTGACGTTGGCGAAGATATTCCCCGGGAGCTGTCGGAGGTGGTTGTTCTGCAGGGAGATGTTCTGCAGGTTGGCCAACGTGCGGAAGACGTTCCCGTCCAGGCCCTGCAGCGCGTTGGTGTGGAGGGACAGCTCTCGAAGCTCCGTCAGCCCGTTGAAGGCGCCGGGGGAGATGAAGTTGATCTGGTTGCGGCTGAGGATCAGGACCTGCAGCTGGTGGAGGTTGCTAAAGACGTTGTCAGGCAGAGAAGTGATGTGGTTGTCGTAGAGCCAAAGTTCGCGCAGGTTGTGCATGGGCCCGAAGACCCCGGGAGAGAGCTCCTTCAGGGAGTTCCCAAAGAGCGTGAGACGGTTGAGCTGCGGCAGCTGCATGAAGATGCCAGGGGGCAGCTGGGAGATGTGGTTGTTGGACAGGTAGAGTCTCTGGAGGTTGCGGTTGTTGTGGAAGAGGCCAGGGGAGAGCATGGCGATCTGGTTCTGCTGGAGGGCCAGTTCCTGGAGGTTGCCCAGCCCGTCAAAAGCGCCCATGGGGATATCCGAGAGCCTGTTCTCATACAGCCGGAGGACCTGGAGGTTGCCCAGGTGCTGGAAGACCCGGGGTGAGATGTGGGTGAGGCTGTTCTTGCCCAGATTGAGCTTGGTGAGTCCCACCAGGTGGTCGAAGACGCCATCAGGGATGTACTCCAGGTGGTTGCCGTGCAACTGCAGTTCCTTGAGGTTGCTGCACTGGGAGAAGTGGGCCGGCTGGATCTGCAGCAGCTGGTTGCTGGACAGGAGGAGCGACTCCAGGTTGTCCAGGCCCTGGAAGAGGCCGATAGGCAGAACCTGAAGCTTATTGTTGGCGAGGCTGAGATAGCGCAGTGAGCCCAGGTTGCGGAAGGCCCCGGGCATGATATGTGACAGCTCATTCTTCTCGATCCTCAGGGCGATAAGGGCTGAGATGTTGAGGAACGGGGACTCGCCAAGTTCAGTGATGTGCGTGTTGAGGATCTGCAGGCTCATGGCGTTCCAGGGCAGAGGGCTAGGCACTGCCACAATGCGCGCCCCGGTGCACTCCACCTGGGAGGCCCGGGAGCAGGTACACTCGCTCGGGCAGCCATAGTAGGCCAACCCTGCACCCCAGGCGTGGCAGCCCACCAGCAAAAGTAGATAATGTTTCAGTGGCATGGCCTCTGCAAGGGGAGAGAGCACACATTAGTTAGGGTCACCTCACTGACACCAGCTAGTTTTAAGCCAGTGTCAACGTGCAGTGCCAACACTGGCTTGGCTTTGAACCCCATGATCATGTACCCAACCCATGCTCCCTCTGCTCTGGCCAGCAGGCCTCTCTGCCTCCCCCATGCCTTCCTATCTCTGTGCCTTTGCTCAAGCAATTCCCCCCACCTGGAATGTTCCCAGTCTTATCCAAATCTTCCCCATACTTCCAAATCCAGCTCCAATGCCGTCACCCTTGGGATGCGCTCCCAGATTCCACAGGTCAGTATTAGCTACCGTCCCATGCAGGTGGTCCTCCCGCCCTCCGTCACTGCCATGCCACAGTGGCCTTCATGGCACTCACTGTGTTCCTGCCTGTTGTTCCTGGCTGTCTCCTTCCTTAGTCAATGAGCTTTTCAAGGTCATACAGGTTCCTACTCAGGTTCCTTGGGGCAGGAACCGCATCTTATCCGTCTGCAGCACCTGGACGTGCTGGGTGAACACAGCCTTGTCAGGAGGAACAGAGAGGGACTGAGAACAAATAAATAGGCCTGAACCTGGCGGAAGATGCTGAGGCCACAAACACAAGAAGCAGCAGCCAGCAGAGTCAGGACCACAACCTGGCCCTTTGTTAACCCTTTCACCCTTCCTCTAGGTTTAATTCAAACCACCTTCCCAACAAAAGGAAATGATGTGTCTGCACCACGTCCTGTCTGCTGGGAGAGCCTGCGGGGGGCCCAGCCCAGGCCCGGGGCCAGCCCTCTGGGTGTGAGTCCCAGTTTCCACAAAGAAACACTGGGTGGCCTTGAGTGAGTTCCAGAAAACTTAGGATGCACTGTGAGCTAAAAGGTGTGAGATCCAGATGCTTCCTCAGGCACAGTGGTGATCTGGGAATGGAGGCAAATTCATGAATGTTTTGGTGTTTGAAGATGATGATAAACATGTATAAATGTGTGTGTGTGTGGTGTGGAGACATGGGTCACAGGTGCTGACCACTATGTGAATATCCAAGGACCGCTAACTCACAGCTTGACCTGGCATGAGTCTTGAGTTTGACCTTGAACGAGTCTTGAGGCCTCCACGCTTCAGCTTCCTCATCTGTTAAGCGGGGACGATAATGCCTGCCCTGCTCTTAGGCTGTTGCGGGAACCGATGGAGAATGGACGCACAGACTCCTGAAGGCAGGAGGGCCTCAAAGTGCTCCTCACTGTGGCGTTCTTCATCAAGCTACTGAGAATTTCTGTGTATACATGGAAGTATCTATAACTTCCATCCAAGCTTCAAAAGGGTCTGTATCTCCTGAAGGGTTAAGCGGTCACTACTGGTCATACATTCCCGTCACTGTATGGAGAGTCAGGAAGCAGAGAAACTGAGGCTCAGAGCTGAAAGCCCAGGTCTCCAGATGCCTAGGTGAGCTCTTTGAGTGGTCATGCAGTCTCTCCTTTTAATGAGCAAAAATCCCAAGCCCTGGAAAGAATTTCAAATGATGGCATATAAAGCTGGGTGGAGAAGGTATTTCTCTGATCTTTCTTTGTGCCCCTGAACTCAGAGTCTAGAGCCTGGCCCATAACTCAGAATAATCCAGGCTCCCCGATCTGGCCTCAGCCCCATGCACCCCTCCCTGACACCCCACAAGCCCATCCGCCACCTACAGAGACCTTGATTTTCATTTATTCACAGCCCACTCAAGCCCTGACCTGCTGCACTTTCATATTAAGGACTTGACTATGTATGTAGAACAGTGAAAAAAACCAAAGGAAAAAGAATACCTTGGTCAATGGAGTCTAGATGCAAAGGAATGGGGCCAGATTAAACTATGGACACATATAAAAAAAAAATGAGTTTGTGGCCAGGCGTGGTGACTCATGCCTGTAATCTTAGCACTTTGGGAGACTGTGCAGGAGGATGGCTTGAGGCCAAGAGTTCAAGAACAGCCTGGACAACATAGTGAGACTTCTGTCTCTCCAAAAGATAGAAAGAAAGTTAGCCGGGTGAGGTGGCATGCATCTGTCCTAGATATTTCGGAGGCTGAGGCAGGAGAGTCACTTAAGCCCAAGAGTTTGAGGCTCTAGTGAGCTATGATCACACCACTGCACTCTAGCCTGGGCAACAAAAGGAGAACCTGTCTCTTTAAAAAACAATAGCAGGCCGGGCGCGGGTGGCTCACGCCTGTAATCCTAGCACTCTGGGAGGCCGAGGCGGGCGGATTGCTCAAGGTCAGGAG
The DNA here is from genome assembly GCF_040939455.1 of Microcebus murinus. Lineage (NCBI taxonomy): Eukaryota > Metazoa > Chordata > Mammalia > Primates > Cheirogaleidae > Microcebus > Microcebus murinus. The sequence goes on along the minus strand of NC_134104.1, from coordinate 70,464,727 downwards.
TTCAAAACCAGCCTGAGCAAGAGCGAGACCCCGTCTCTACTATAAAATAGAAAGAAATTAATTGGCCAACTGATATATATATAAAAAATTAGCCGGGCATGGTGGCGCATGCCTGTAGTCCCAGCTACTCGGGAGGCTGAGGCAGAAGGATCGCTCGAGCCCAGGAGTTTGAGGTTGCTGTGAGCTAGGCTGACGCCACGGCACTCACTCTAGCCTGGACAACAAAGCGAGACTCTGTCTCAAAAAAAAAAAAAAATAAAATAAAAAAAAAAAAAAAAAAAAAAAACAATAGCAACAACAAAAACAATTGTATAGACAAATGTCAGGTCCAGAACTTAAGAACAGAAAACTAACTGCCCAACAGGGGGCACAGAAGAAGTGGCTCAACATCTACCTTAGGAGAAAACTTTGGGCTTTTTATTGACAGTAACAAAGAAAGGAGGCTTCCCACAAAAGCTAATGTGATCTGAGACTGGATTAATAGAAGTATCAAGTGTGGAACAAAGGAGGTGATGGTCTCACTCGACACTGCTCTGACCAGGCCACACCTGTAGTGCTGTGCTCAGTTCCACTCTGAACTTTAAGAAGGCCAATGACAAACTGGCCTCCTGAAGAATTTCTAGAGAATGGTGAAGGGACCTAGAAACCAGAACATCTGTGCACCTGTTGAAGTAGCTGTGTATGAACAGCCAGAAGAAGAGAGGATGTGAGGAGTCCACAAGCACTTCCCCAGTATCTGTGAAGGGCTGCCATGGAATAAAAAAGTGACCTAACTCAGGGTGGCTCTAGAGGTCAAAACTAGTGTGCAGATGTTGTAGAACAGAAGATTTCAGTCCACAAATGAAGACAGTTTGTCCAGAGCCAACGTGGGCAACGTCACCGAGGTAGCAAGTGCCCCACCACTAGACGTGTTCAGGCAGCGGCAGAGCAGCCATGTGGTAAGACAGGTGTAGAGACAATTCCCACAGCTGGTAGGGCACTGGACTAGAAGACAGCTGATGTCCTGTCCAGTCCTAAGATTTTAGGATTCTAAGGCTGAGTTCCAGAGCATGGATACGAGACCCATGCCCCAGCACAGCTGTTCCTGTGCTCACAGGGGTCTGTGTGGGCAGGTGTGGGTGTCTGCCCGTCCCCTTGGTACATATGTGTCTATAAGACATTTGCTCCCTGGACTGACTTATAAAAGGTGAAGCTCTAATTGCTCCCAGTGACATGCTAGCTAGCACTTTTTTATTTTTAATGCATATCCCTATACTGAGCATGCTTCAAAATAGCAGAGACTAAATTAAGTGCCCATCACCTGGCCAGCCCAGGGCAGTCTCTGTTGAGCTTCCTTATGTCCTCCTAACATTGTAGGATGAGGCACACTCTGAGGACCTGTCTTTATGTGGCCTCCTCTGAGTCTGCGCTCGCCAGCTGGGGAGGGTGCCTCGTGGCCTGGGAGGAGGAGTGGCGAGATAACTCCCCATGGGAACAGGCCACTGCTGTCTAAAATGGACCACACTCAGTGCAACAAATATTGCAAGAATTTGCAGCTTTTCCTTTTTATAAATCCTCACATCTGCAGAGCCCACCCCAGCATCACATGTAGCAGTCTCCTGTTTTCCAGCACGTCTCGCTGCCGAAATTCGCACGGACGGCTCCACGGGCCCTCCAAAGAGCTCACTTCAAACCCACCTGCAGAGCCCTCAGGGGGTGGGGGGCCGCAGAACCGGGGCTGGGGGCCAGGCCCTGAGATTTCCAGCGAGTGATGCAGGCTGGCGCAGTGGCCCGAGGCCTTCAGGAGCCCAGCACGCAGCGGCCTAATTGCCCACGCTGCCCAGTGCTGCTTGGCAGCTGTGACGGTGGCAGTTAAAGGGCCACAAAGCTGCCCTAATTATAACTTCTTCCCCTAGGCAGCCAAGCACGTCCTCAGCGACTCAGGGCAGTCCCTGTCCAGCCCCTGGGGAGGGAGTACAGCCTGGTGTCTGCCACTGCCCCATGAAGTCAGCCGGCAGACAGAAGGACGGGCAGACAGCTCACCTGGACACTCTTACGCGGTCCCTCCCTAGGGGTAGAAGCGCTTGAACCAGGGTCTCTTAGCAGAAACACCCCGTGACTCATGAGTGAACCCGTAATTAGCCTTGAAGTCCTGGGCTTTGTTGGTTGGTGGGTTGGGACTTTTTTAGTTTAATACCATCATTCACATTCCCTAAACACGAGGTTCCCTGGGAGGAGACTCCTTTTTATTTTAATGCCACAGAGCAAAACTTTCAGAAAGAGCCTGGAAGACCAATGCTCTACTCTGGCCTTGACACTAAGTTGGAAAGTGGGTTTAGGTAAATTCTCCAGGCCTCAGTTTCCCCTTCTGTAAAGACATTTGAGGGCCCTTGACAGGGGGCAGGAAGAAAATTTGGCCTGAAGCCCCCCCATTCTCCTCCTCTCGTCTCTGTAGGTCACACTGAACCACCAGACACGTGGCTGGGCCCCACCTTCGTGCCGAGGCTGAGGAGCTGCCCCCATCTTTCCAGGCCCCACCTTGCTCCAAAATTTCCCAGGCAGGGCACTCCCACTTGGCACTTAGCATCTGCACATGGCCAGCAGCCATTTCATGGGACTCAGGAGCTGAGGGTTGCCTTCAAGAGCCTCTGGCCGTGCCCTTTCCCAGTGCACCTGGGGAAACTGAGGCCCAGAGAGGGGCTCTCACTCCCTGGCCCTCTCCCCACAGAGGGCTGCCCAATCATGGCCTCATCTGCAGAGAGATGTTACCCAACCAACCTGAGGGCCCCCAAGGGAGATGCCAGGCTTGGAGCTGCTAAGAGGCTGTCCCCACTACCCTAATGGCCAGTGCTGTCCTCAATTATGCTGCTCTTTGGTGCTCAATCCAGCAGTCTGAAGTCACCCTCTGACCGAGAGGCCCAGCCTAGAGCTCAGGCCTCAGTATGGCCAGACCTGCCCATCCCCCAGGGCAGCACGTAAAAATCACCTAGGAAGCTTGTTTAATGGAACTGACCTCATAGCGTTGCTGCTATGAGGATTTAATGAGTTAAGGCACATAAAGCACTTAGACTAGTTCTTGGCACACAGTGAGTACCCAATAAATGTTAGTGACAATTGTTATTTTTGTTGTTGAGGAAAATCAGGATCTCTGGAGATGCTACCCACAGAGACCCTGATCCCAGGTCTGGGGCACTCTGCACGTCTCACAAAGTCCCTAAGCGGCTCTGAGGCAGGCGTCCACAGACCACGCTCAGAAGCACCGCCTGAGGCCCAGACCAGCAGAACACACTCGTGACCTGCGTCACGGACCACCAGGAACAGAGAGAGATAGCCCAGGATGGGGAGGCTGTCAGTCATGCCACGACCTCCCCCAGGTCCCCCCCGTCACTATTTCCTTCAGCTGTCCATTCCACTTCCTGTCAGGAACTTGGGGTTTGTGCTGAGTCGAACCCAGCAGTAGAAGCTGCTTCCAGAAGCAGTGCCTAGAGCCCATCAGAGGTGCAAGGGCTTTTTGAGATCATCTGGTCATTTTGTAGATAGGAAGACTGAGAGGGCCCCCAGGGCGGAGGGGACTTGCCCAAGGTCACACAGTCAGCTGGAGACTCCTGACACCCATTCACGGCCCCTAACCATACAGCCTGGTACTTCAGGACGTCGTTGTCAACCACGTGCCTGGAAGTGCCTGGGAGGTGGGGGGAAGGGGTTTTGCTCCCTCCATCTTACAATGACCTGTGGCGCATATACAATCCACCCTCCACCTGCCCAGCACTGGCCCCAAGGCCAAGAGCCTCTCCTGACTCCCAGGCTACACAGCTTCAGGGATTTTCTTCTTTAAGAAAGATCATCACAGCCAGGCGCGGTGGCTCACGCCTGTAATCCTAGCACTCTGGGAGACCAAGGCAGGTGGATCCTTTGACCTCAGGAGTTCGAGACCAGCCTGAGCAAGAGCGAGACCCCGTCTCTACTAAAAAAACAGGAAGAAATTAGCTGGACAACTAAAAACATATATATACATAAAATTAGCCAGGCATGGTGGGCATGCCTGTAGTCCCAGCTACTCGGGAGGCTGAGGCAACAGGATGGCTTGAGCCCAGGAGTTTGAGGTTGCTGTGAGCTAGGCTGACGCCACGGCACTCTAGCCCAGCAACAGAGTGAGACTCTGTCTCAAAAAAAGAAAAAAGAAAAAAGAAAGATCACCTCCTGCTCTGATGCTTGTTCAATTTGTTCAATTTCACCTGAGTGGCCTAGAGGAGTGGAAGGAAGGGGCAGAAGGGTTCACCAAGAGGTTGATCCCAGTAATCTCAACCACACATAGCGCCATTCACAGGTCCCTGATATGGAACGCTCCGTCCCAAACACAAAGCATCCTCGAGCCCCACGGCAAGACTGGCCACATCCTCACCCTCTTCCTTGCTAAGGTGGTGACCCTCATCTCTCATGGCCCTTCAAAGCCAAAATGATGTTCCTGATTTTTAAGAAGAAAATGAGCAAGAAAACGTGACCCCTTTCCAGCCTCTCTGTGGGGGATCCTCCCAGGGTTGGGGCGGTAGACCTGGGCTTCCTGCTGAGGCCGGAGCAGGACTGTCATTAGCCCGGCAAGCGCAGCGGCAGATGCCAACTGCCCAGCAGAACAGGGAGACCCTCCCCAAAGGGGCTTTTATGGGAGAAGCCATGGTCTACGAGCAGCCCCTTTCTCCGGCTAGCTCGGGGGCCCAAATCAGACAGAAATAGCTCTGTCCCTGATTAAAGCAATCTCTAAATTCTGTGTCCCCAAACCAAGAGAGACACTGAAACCTGAAGCTGCAGCCGCTCTTTCGTGGTCAGCATTTAGGGCAGCAAATTGCCATGTGCAGTCACAGCCTGTTTACTGGCAGGACCGAGGCAGGGCAGCTTCTCTCCATCTCTCCTCATTTCTCCACGTCCCGATCTACTCCCACCCTTGCCTTACCACCCCCTCCATTGCTGAGCAAGCAAAGGTAGTGTTCCCCAGCCCTGGGGAGAACCTCCCGTGCCCTGCCTTTCTTCGGGGTGGAAGCAGAACATTCCCCCACCTCCCCGCACCCCCTCACATGCCTGCCTCATCACTACCGAGCCCGCCAGCTGACTCAAGACCACAGGCAAATTGGGCTGTCTGGCCCTGAATTTACCCCAGATGTTCACTCGATACAGAGGGAAAGAAGCACCAGCCGTGAAATTTCTCAATTACAGGGCCAGTGGCATCGGCCCATCTGAGAACCGCCTGAGATAAGGCGATATAATCCCAGATAACCCTAAAGGAGAAGGTGACGCGTGGCAGGCGGCAGCCAGCACCTTCCATCTGAGCACGTGTCATCCCAGGGAGATGGCAGCTGCCCTGCGGAACATACTTGGCCCTGGAGGTAGAATGGCTCTCGCCCTTTGGCACTGGTGGGAGGGTCCAGAAAGTTCTGATTTTCCATTTTCCACAGTTGGTGTCTTGGCCCTGAGTCCTGGCTATACGTCCGAGCAGAGACATGGGTAAAGGTCCAAGAGTAATGACTTTAAATGCACACCACCCCTCAGCACAAACCCGCCTCCAGCCCTGAATCCCTGCCCAAAACTGTCAGCCTGCACCGAGGCCATCACTCCGGGTGGGCAAGGGGGGAAGCGGCCAGCACGGGGTCGCCTAAGCCACATGCAACATTAGAGTCCAAACAATTCTGAGCCCGAGTCCAAATTGGAACTGCAAGGCAGGGGCAGCACATCTGCTGAAGTCAAGTCCGTAGCAATTATACGGCTGGGCAAAGAGGACAGATCTCTGGCCTGAAAAAACCCCATGAAGGAAGGTCCAGCTTGGTCTTGGATCGATCCAGATGCAGGGCAGGCCACTGGCGGCCACCACAGGCAGCACAGGCAAAGAGGATACAGGCTCCTGAACCTTAAAAAGGGAAACGCTCCCCCCAGTGGATCTGGTACCCAGGGAGAGGTAAACCAGGTGAGTAAGGGGTGTGATAACGCAGTCAACTTTCAGCCTATCTTGCCGGTCTCCAGCATCTCAGCGCCCCAGGCTGACATCACCGCGTGGGAAGGGCAGGGGCGAAAGAGGCCGGCCAGGCGTCCTCGGAGGGGCTGGCAGTCCCTCGCGCCCAGGCAGTGGGGGGACACCAGCACCCCTCCACAGCAGGCTCTACCTGGCCCTGGCCCGAGAGCACCCCGGGCACCCCGCCAGCCCTGCCGCTTCTGGACTTTTTTGCAGGGGAGCGAGGTCAGCAGAAAAGGGGGGGCGGCTCACGGAGGAGGGAGGGCTGCTCACCCACTTACCTGCAGCTCCGGGCCCGCGACCAGAGGGAGCCCGAGAGGAGCACCAGGCGGCTCAAGGCTGCAGCATGAGTGCTGCTCCTCGGGGCGGCCCGTATTTAAACGATCCCGGGTGTGAGTCACCGGGGGCAGTGTCGGCGGGGAGGGGGACTGCAGGCCAAAGGGCAGCGCCCCACGTCCAGGACGCCCGCCAAGGGACGCACAGCCTGCGTTCCTGAGTGGAAGGGATTTTCTTCTACCACATTTTTAAAATAAGAGCACATTTTCCTCTTGTCTCCTCTGCCTCAGTGTTTCTTTTGGATTCCCTGGCTGCATTGGCCACTGTGGCTTTGGAGAGGGGAGCTCACCACCTGCAACCCCTCTCTCTCCCAGTGACTGGGGACCCCCACTGCTCCGCACCGCCCAGGGACCCTGGGGGCTGGGGAAGAATCAGAGGTTGTCACTCCCCTGCTACCAGGAATATTCACAAGTGCTTCTGCCTGTGGCTCTAGAAAATGCATTCCTTCTTCTCTTTCTTTCTTATTTTAAGCTTTTTACTTGGAAATGTTTTTAATTTACATAGAATTTGCAAGAATAATACAACTCATATGCTTAACCCAATTCACCTGTTGTTAACATTTTGGACAAAGCATTTATTCTAAATTCCAAGGAAAAATAAAATTACCCCACTGTGGCTCTTCTAAAAACAGTGTTTCCTCTATTTCCTTCTGCAGCTCAGGTCTGTGCCCTTCCTGCAGCTCCCAGGGGTGCATGCCTGTCTCTGGCCTGATGAAGGGCAGTCAAGGGTGTATTTGGGAAGGAGGGGCTCCCCTGTGCCCTTCACCCCTGCATCACAGCCCACACCCTGCTGCCCCTGCCTGCCCCTACCACAGTGGTCCCACCAAGAGGGCCTGGGGAGAGGATACAGAAGTCATAGCTGGAAGGTGGAGTGGCTGCCAAACCCCAGCTTGCCCTCCAAGACAGAGCCTCCACAAGGCCTGAGCTGCTCTGCGCAGAAGCCACCGGCCCTTCCCTGGCTCAGTTTACCCTCTCAGCCAAGTGGGGAGAGTGATACTTACACACAGAGCCTAGTGGAATGCCAAGAGCCTTAATTAATGTTTGCACTGTGCTTTGAGATCTGCGATGAAAGGAAGACATAAAAGTGCGTAGTGTCATTACTGAAATGGTCGTTGGGGTGGCCTGCTGCGGTCAGGGCCTGCGGCCTGAATCATGCCACATTCCTCCTCACCGTGGCTCCCTGATTCAGAGCCAGAAACAAAGAGTTTCCTGTCCATGAAATGACAGGAGCCCAAGGAGGGCAGGCACTGCCTGAAGTTTGGACCCCCGGCCTCCTTCCAGGTAACAGTCCACGTGGAGAAAACCTTCCCGCCTACCACCCTGCTCCCTCCACACCCCAAATCAGGGTTTTAACTTTCCAAGGAACCTGCAAGAATACGAATATCCCCTCTTTTCCTTCTTCCTTCCTCCCTGATCCTAACACCCGGCTTCTCTGTGTTAGGCACTGTGCTGTGAGTTGTGGACAACACAGGAATGAATCGGGTAGATTTAAAGATAGACATTCCAGCAGTGCCCACTGTGCACCAGAGACCCATTGGGCACTTACCACATTTATACATTATTTCATCTATGCCAGGTTTCTCAACCTCGCCACTATGACATTGGGGGCCAGATTGTGCTTTGTTGTGGGGAGCTGTCCTATGCATTGCCCGGTGTTTAGCAGCATTCCTCGCCTCTACCCTCTAGATGCCAGCCCCACCCCAAGTTGTAACAAACAAAAATGTCCCAGGGGGGTCAACACACACACACACACATAGGCTCACACATGGTTGAAAACTGATCTGCCAAGTAATCCTGTGAGTGGCAGAAATTACTCCCATTTTACAGATAAGGAAACTGAGGCCAAGACCGGTTAACTAATTTCCGAGGCCACATGCTAAGTGACAGAGCCAAGATTCAAATCCCAGTCTGTGGATTCCGTGCTGTTGGCACTACCACGGGACCACGTGTGCAGACACACATAGCCACTGCGTACTGAAGCATGGCTGTGCCCATGCTGGTGCAGAGTGGGGATTGTAAGAGGTCACAGACGGAACCTTCCTCGGGATGAGGTTGAAAATATGGAAGTATTTAAAGCGGTGGGCCTGGGGTTGCACGTAGCGAGTGAACTTAAAAGATGAGCAGGATCTGGAAACGTGGGGCGAGTGGGTTAAGGAAACCAAGTCAGAGCAAGAAGGAGCGTTGGGCTGGAGCCCACTGAGGAGGGCTGGGGAGCCACCCTGGAGGTGTGGTGTCCTCTGCAGGCAGGGGCAGCCACCAGAGCTGCTGGGGGGCGGGGGCGAGGCACAGTGACAGCCACGCTGTAGGAGGTGCAGTATGGCGGGTTCTGGGTGTCACGGAGGGTCCTCTCTAGCCCTCCTGACAGGATGTGGGTTCCAGTACAGTAACCAGGCCATGCAGGGGACCGGCTCGATTGAGGGAGCCACAGAGATGCAGCTGCAGGACCTGTGCGTTTCCACACATCGAGGCCCCCCTTCACAGGGAAGCATATTCCCTCCTACAGAGAAAGCAAACGGCACAGTGATAATTTCACTACTATTGGTGTAAGAGCCTGATTTACTGCCCACAGGCCCTGTCACCTGGGGGTTCACTTCCAGCCCCCCTGGGAGAACCAGAAGGGCTAGCGTTGCCTCAGGGGGACTCCCATCCCTCCCACCCTGCACGTGTCTCTATTCTAGTTGATAACACAGAATCCAGGGAACTGGGGGGCGTGGCGCCCAGCCTCCCCTTCGTGGGGAAACTATCTCTGGCACCCTCAATAGATGGAGTCATGGGCCCCATTAGTCCACCACCTCAGGGGCGGGGAGGTCATTACCTCCCCTGATGAAGTGGCAAAATAAAAAAGATGGGGCACGCCAGGTAGGCAAGGATGTGAGCAACATCACACACCATGGGTGGAAAGAGGAATTATAGAACAAGAGCTGTCAGAATTAAAATGTGTAAGCCACACATACACAGACACGGCAGTGTATGTGCACAAACATACGTATGCGCTCAAGAATAAGTGCATGGTGCTACACTGTTTGCAACAACAGATCACTGCGAGCAACTTAAATGTCCATGCCTAAGACATTGATTACACACAGCATAAAAATCCAAACCAAACAGCCAATGTTAAAAAATGAGATTCATCTTTATTTGCCGAAGAAGAATAACATATCAGATGTATTAAGCAAAAGAGCAAGTCACAGATTAATACATGTAATATGATTGAACTTACTGGCTTTAGGAAAAAAACTAAATATGTAACTCTTTGGCTGTACCTCAACATATGGGAAGCAGTGAGGAGAACAGTCTTAGTATTTGTCAATCACAATCACACAAAAAGCCAGAATACGGTACAAAATGACAATGTTCCCACTGAATGGCCTGCAGCTCCCACAGGGCTGGGCTGGGATTGACATCAGGCCTGTCACTCTGCCTGGCTCCCTCCCACGCCCTCCCGCCCAGGCCTCCCTCATCTGCTCTCCCCTCAGTGGCCTGTCTTGGAAACAGAGACAGCAACGAGGCCCTGAGGTCCTAAGTGGCACTTATTCCTAAGGCCCTGGCTGTTCTCTGAAGGAGGAATTTTAGGTTGTTCCTCAGAGCAGTGACTCTCAAAGACCAACAGACATCCTTCTTGCTCACGGGGCCACCTCTCATAAAAGGACTGTGATGGAATGTTCCGCCACCTCAAGTCTCTGCAGATGTACTCTGTTTTATCAAAAACTTTCTCCAACACAGCTGAGGAGGAACAGGAAAGAACAGTGCAGGTGAGAGTTTTCTCCTAGCTGTATGGTGTGTGTGTGTGTGGGGGTGTATTCACACACATATACACACATATGTGTGTCTTTATCTGTATATGAGTGCATAGAAAAATATCTAGAAGGACACGCACAAAACCGCCCAAGTAGTGCTGGGAGGGACCAGTGATAAACAAGGATGTTTTTATAATTACGTGTTGTTTTATGTTTCATTTACATAAACTGTGCATTCCTGAATTATATCTAATAGGTAATTAGAACAACTATTTTCAAATATAAAAATAAAGTTCTATTTTCTCATGTTTTTCCTTCTATTAAGCTGAAACCTTCCTCCTGGGGCCCTCTTCCAACAGGCTGTCCTTCACCCCATGGGGCCCGTGAGCAGGTCCCCCATCCCTGAGCCTTCTCCCCTCCTCGCCCCGGGCACACCGCGCTCAGGCCCTGCCCTCGACCGTCCTGACTGGTCACCAGGGAGACACACTGAGCGTGCCACAAGAGGCAGGCCCTGAGCAGGTGCGGGCGCGCAGAGCTGAACTCGTTCTGAGGGGACTCAAACACACACAGTCACGTTCAAGTGGAAGGTGTGTGGGGACGGCACCCCACAAGGGAGCCACAGAGACAGCCTGGGCCATGGGAGGAAGGCTTCCCAAGGAAGTGACACTCGGACTAATCCTGTAGGACGTGGAGGCACTTTGGCATTCTGGGAAGAACAAAGAACACTTGCAAAGGCACGAGGGTATGAAATGACCGTGAGATATTCGGCATGTGGCAAATCACGCAAGTACCACAGAGCTGGGTGCGTGTGCAAAATAAGCGCAAACACCATCCTGGGACGAATGCAAGACCCAATCTGTGAAGGGTCTCACCACTGGGACTCACTCTGCCGGGCAGGGAAGGCCACAGAAGGTTCAGCAGGGGGGAGAGACAGCCAGATCAGTGTGGAGCAGTGGTTTTCAACCAGGGTGATTTTCCCCTGCTCTCAGAACAACAACAAAAAAACGTTTGGCAATGTCTGGAGATGTGTTTGGTTCCCTGCTAAACAGGGAACTGTTTAGCAGCACACAGGACAGTCATCGACGATGACAGAGAATGATCTGGACTGAAGTGTCAGTGTGGCAAGGCGGGGACATGCTGGTATTCGGGATAGAGAGTTCTGGCATCCGTATAAGGCATGGGTTTCTAGCGGGAATGGGAACAGGGAGTCCTGATTTTAAACAATTTTAGCAAGACACACAGAGATGGGAGAGGATGATAACCCAAGCAGGACAGGACAGATGGAGGGAGGAAACTGAATCAGCAGGTTACAGAAGGAGTGGGTTAGGAGCCATGGTGACAGGTTGATTATGGTGGCAGGCAGGTGGCGCCGTGAGGCTGCCAGATATGGCTTAGGCTGCTGTAACAAAGGGAGCCCCAAACAGCAAAACCTTAAGCAAGGCAGATGTTTATTTCTCATCTAGAGCCAGAATGGTGGCTTGACTGTATCGGGGACTGAGAGCCCATCTATGTAATTGTTCTGCCACCTTCAATCCATGGTTGCCACCTCATAGTCCAAAGCGGCTGCACTAGATCCGGCTTTCACGTTCCTACTCCAGCCAAAGCAAAGGCAGAAGGAGGAAGTGAAGGGCTCGGTCCTTCCCTTTAATGGCATGACCTAGAAGCTGCACGCATCGCTTCCACTCATATTCCACTGGCCAGAACTTAGTCATGTGGTTGCCCCTACCTGCAAAGGAAATGTAGTCTTGAGCACCATGTACAAAATTAAAACTCTTACAATGATAGAAGGAGGGGTAAGCAGCTCCTGGAGGGCCATTAGCCATCCATGCCACAGGTGACGAAAGGTGAAAAATAGTGAAGGCAAATGGCCAGGTTTTCAGCCTGGGTAACTGAGCAGGTGGCTGGCACCATTAGAGACCATAGGAGAGGGGAGGTGCGGGCAGGACGGCAGACCTTTTTTGGACAGGCTGAGTTTGAGGCCAGGGGGACCACAATATGGACTGTCCGGTGGAGTCTGAAATCCAGGTCTGAGCTCAGGGGATGGGTCTTGGCTGGGGACAGAGGTGTCAGAGGGAGATTGTCCAGAAATCATGCCCCATCTGGAGTCCACCAATCCCATCCCCCTAAAACAGACTCCCCAAACCTAAAAGCCTGAGAGGGAGATGCAGCCCATGAAGTCCCCGAAAATGTGCATCAAAGGACGTGTAAATGTGCCATGGGTGTGTACTTTTCTGGGGAGACAGCTCATCACTTTCATCAGATGCTCGAAGAGTCTGGGTGCAGAATGAGGTAAGAAGAGGGTTAAGAAAAGCAGCCCCGGGATCCCCCAATATTAGAGGCAGGCAGAGGAAGAGGAGCCCCCAAAGGGACCAGAAGCAGCAGCGAGGCCGCAGAGTCTGGGACAGAGTGTGCTGCAGAGTGGAAGGGGGGTAGAGTTTAAGGGGAACTGGGGTCCCTAGGGCCTCAAGAAGCCCTTGAAGCTATTTGCTTCCTCAAACAGAACTCCTAACACCCACCTCGCGCTCAGGTGTGGTCCCCAGAAACCATGTCAAGGGAGTCCTCTTTACCTGGAGGGGGAAACAGGGAGCAGTAGCAGCAAAGTGACATTTAAAGACTGTGGAGCTTAAAGAATGAAGCTCCTCTGTCCCACCTGGAGCCTCCCAGGCCTCTCACTCACAGGACTGGTGTTTGGTTCTGTCGTCCGACAGGAGAGCACAGTGTCACTGGCCATCCAGAGACCCGTCACTTGTATTTTTTAATCTAAAGTTTAACAGAGAGCGGCCCAGCCCAGGTCTTCCACATTTCTTTGGGAGCCACTGGGCATAAGGCAGCCGGTGTTCTTTCTGATCAGCGCTTGCTAGCACAGAAGGAGGCATCGCTTCTCCCCTTGGGAGGTCACCTTCCTCACCAGGCGCCTGGGCCTTCACCGGTTCCCTGGGCGTCCCCTTGCTTTGACAGCTGTTTTCTTGAGCCGGGAAGAGAAGCGCTCCCTGTCACAGAAGAGCTCAGGCCCCCGGGTGTTTTCCAAATCCCAGCCTGGCCAGGCCTGACCTGCCTCCCTGACCTCCCTGTCCCCATGTGTGAATCAGATAACAACTTGCTGCGCTTGACTGATGAGAGGATTGGGAGGAAATCACGTGTGGAATGCCTGCACAGGGCTCATCACGGTGGGTGCCCAGCAAGTGGGAGTGTCCTTCTCACAGCACGTTGCTTCAGTAAGCAGGGAAAAGGCAGTGTTTGAGGAAATGACTTTATTCCTACTTGTCCAAAGGGGTAAAATCTGGTCTCTATAAAGTATTATGCACCATCCTCACGCGGGAAGAGTGAAGCCAGAAACGCTAAAAATATATAGAATAATAGCAATGGGACAAACAAGCAGACAGTCACCTTCTTAAAATCCTCAGTGACAACTCCCAGACTCATCTCCGTCCATACCCGGTTATTAGTGGTGTTTCTCCAAAGGCGAGTTGCATAAGATTGCTCTCTGTCCCCGGCATCGGCTCCTGATGACAATGATGTGTTCAGTCATGAGTGCGCCCAGGAGGCTGCTTGGTCAGAGTGTCACGCCTGGGAGCAGTGGGTGGAGAGTATTTTACACGTGAGAAAGCAACCTTCAAGCAAACAACCTGGTTAAAAATGGGCAAAGGATCTGAATAGGCATTTCTCCAGAGAAGATGTACAAATGGCCAAGAACACATGGAAAGATGCTCAACATCACTAATCATCAGGGAAATGCAAACTAAAACCACAGTGGAGATGCCACCTCACACCCATTAGGATGGCAACTATCGAAAAAACAGAGAATAACATGCATTAGCAAGGATGTGGAGACATTGGAACCCTCGTGTACTGTTGTGAATGTAAAATGGTGCAGCCACTCTGGAAAACGGTATGACATTTCCTCAAAAATTTAAACATAGAATTACCACATGATGCAGCCATTCCACTTCTGGGGATGTACTTAAAAGAATTGAAAGCAGGGACTCAAATAGATATTTGCACACACATGTTCATTGCAGCATTATTCATAACAGCCAAAAGGTGGAAGCAACCCAAGTCCATTGACAGACAGAGGGGTAAACAAACTGTGGAGGATACAGTGGAATATTATTCAACTTTATAAAGGAAGAAAATTCTTGAAGACATTATGCTAAGTGAGATAAGCCAGTCACAAAAGGACAAATGCTATGATTCCATTTATATGAAGTACCTAGAACAGTCAAGTTCATAGAGACAGAAAGCAGACTGGTGGCTTTCAGGGGCTAGAGGAGAAATGGGGAGTTGGTATTTAATGGGTACAGAGTTTCAGTTTGGGAAGATGAAAAAGTTTTGGGAGGTTGGGCGAGGTGGCTCACACCTGTAATCCTAGAACTCTGGGAGGCCAAGGCGGGAGGATTACTTTAGGAGTTGGAGACCAGCCTAAATAAGAGCAAGACTCTGTCTGTACCAAAAATAGAAAAAATTAGCCAGGTGTGGTGGTGCGTGCCTGTAGTCTCAGCTACTCGGGAGGCTGAGGCAGGAGGATCATTTGAGCCCAGGAGTTGGAGGTTGCAGTGAGCTGTGGTGACACTACTTTACTCTACCTGGGGTGACAGAGTGAGACTGTCTAAAAAAGAAAGGTTTTGGGGATGGATGGTGCTAATGGTTGCAAAAAACAATGTGAATGTACTAATGGCACTAAACTGTACACTTAAAAATGGTTAACATAGTAAATTTTATGTTTATTTTGCCACAGTAAAAATTGGTAAATTTTATGCCATATATATTTTACCACACACAGACAGACATAAAAAGCAATCCCTCAGATGAAATTTTACTCAAGAGCTTGGAGGACCACCATCTTACTGGTGAAAGCTTATTCTATGAAATTAAAACTTTGTCCTTTCTGAAAAGATTACAAAAACACAAAGACCACAGAGAGCCAGTCTAAGTAAGCCGGTCCCGGGTCCAGTGTGGACACGGACGGGTGGCAGAACCGCCCCTTCTGCTCTGGGCTGAACTCAGCGCCCCTCGTCTAGCAGGCGTGGGCTGAGCTTCAGGGAAGACTGTCTCTAGGTGACGGGTATATGAGCCATCTTTCCTTCCTTTATAATTTTGGCTTTTAAATTTATTTCACATTTTTTAGCTGACTTGATGATTTTTGTAATGGAGAAAACATTCCTTGAATTTTCTCTGGTTTAAAGACCTCATCCTCCATGATGGGCCCTGCAGTGTCTCTCAAGAGGAATGTCCTGGAATTGGCCTGGAATTAGCTCCTAGTGTCCTGCTCCTTTGCCAGGCGGGTCACGCTGGTAGGATCCTAGGCACGGCTGGACCCACAGGCTAGATGAACAAAAGACCCCGTAAACCTTGGTGGCCGTCAGCTGGGCTCCAGGCAGGCACGCTGCTGGGGGTCTGTAGAGACAAACTGGAACGAGCATCAGCCCGGTCCCCCAGAGCCCAGGCCCAGGGACTGAGACACTTAAGCAAGGAACATAAAGCACCCAGAGCAAAACCAGCCCTGCCCTTGTGCAAGCAACATGGGCTGAAGAGACAGAGGAGGGAAAGATCTGTCCAGCCAGGATTGATCAAGGAAGTCGCAGGGGTGAGGGGGACATACACACAGAGCTTGGAGGCTGAATGCGATTCTGAAAGGGCTGCAGGGCGGGTGGGCGTTCCAGATGCAGAGTAGGGGGAGCAAAAACCCACAAGCAGAAAAGGGAACTGGGGGTGGGGGAACAGCTGGATTGTGAGGCCCCTGTGTGCTGGTGGAGCAACTTGGACTTTTCTCCATAGGTGACTGGGCTTCAGCGTGGGTGGCAGTGGTGGTGGCAGAGGAGGTGGTGGTGGTCTCTTTACTTTATCACAAGACCAGCCCACCTGGACCACCGACCTGAGAGGCTGCCTTCCTGTCCCACCAGCCTCGAGGACACTGGTAATATTGCCAGATGTCTTTTAAAGCAGTGTGTTTTCAGAGAACCCTCCCATTCCTTTCGCTTGAGGGATTCAGGGAGTTTGGAAGCAGACAGTTAACAGACGGGGGCGGGGAGGGGACAGAGCTGGCAGCAGGAAGAAGGGAAAAGTTCTCTTTGGCCTAAAGCAATTTATTCAAGTCACATTTAATTGTACATTTTAATATGAGACTTCCAAATTTTATGCCACAATAAAACAGAGCAGCCTTTGAAATGATTAAGCTAACAACTTGGTAGTCCTCACGGCTGGAGCAGCTCCCAGCGCGTCACCGCACCTAATTAAAGGTCGGGATGGAGCTGCTGTGTTTTCCTTAATTATTACATGAATGAACAGGTCTGTTTTGAATGCCCTACATGACTGAAGTTTGCGCTGAACAGGGCACGTGGGCTCAGTCCAGGAGCCCCGTTCCCCCACCCTGCCCCCTCGATGAGAGACTTGCCTTTCTCATCACTCCCCCATCCTGAACTTCTCTCGGTTTGCAATCCAAAAGGAAGAGAAAAACGCCAATGGCCGGATAAACAGGTCCAAGAAAGACAGGAAAGCTAGAGACCCAGAACACAGACCTTACTTAGCAAGTCACTTCTCCCTCTGGGTATCAGTTTCCCTATCCATAAAGTAGGGACATGGCATGAGATAACTACTATGACAGCCTGTTAGTCTATAAAAAAAAGTCCTATCTTTTTCCCCCATCTCATCTGTTAAAGAAGGAGAAGAAGGAAGGGAGGGGGGGAGAGAGGGAGGGAGGGAGACAGCTGGGTAAAACTTGCTCATGGTTCACATCTGCATCCCCCTTGACTAATCTCAGACCCCGTTGTCCCACTGCCCACCATACCTGCCAATGTGGCACTTGATTTGCCCAGTCCAGATAGCTGTTTAACAAATGCAAAATGACAGTAAAGAGCCTAGGTTCCCCTGCCATTGCCTGAATCCTTGGAGTGACAGGCTTGGGTTTTCCCAGTATCTGCTATTTCCTTCCTGGAAAATTAAGAGACAAGACCTAGCCTTGCTCCTTACAGCAGAGGAGTCTTAAGACAGGAATGTCACGGTGGTGCTCATGATGGCTGCAGGACGGTGCAGGACGGATGGAGACCCGGATGACAAGTGAGGAGGAGGAAGAGAACCCCTAGGCTCACCTTGCTCTGACCACCTCTCCCATCGCTCCCGGGAGGCCTTTCCGCACACCTGGGCTAGAGCTGGGGTCCTCAGGTGGTTTTGGCTGGATCAGCTTCCTGGGCATGTCAGAGAACTACAGATCCACCCACCCACCCATTCATCTATTTGTGTGTTTATTCTTAGCCCTTCAGGCTCCAGAAAGGATTTGAGGCAGCTCAAATAAAACATAACAAGATAGCATAAATTAAAAGTGGGAAGAAAAGAAGGAAGAAGAACAAAATTGAAGGCTGAAAGTGAACACCTCAAAATTCATTTTGTGTTCATTCGTCCAGCTGCACATGTGCTTTATGCACTTGTCTGCATGGATGTTAGGCGATAAGAATGTCCACTTATCTTATTAAAAGGGGTAGACTTGGCTGGCATGCAGTTGTGCCCTACTCTTCTCTTTTCTCCCCTCTGAAATGCAGACATGAGGCAGAAAGTGCCACAGCCATGGGGACAAATGCCACAGGCCACAGATGGTGGAGGCATGGGCAGCCTGTGGAGCCGCTGCACCGCCTCTGCTCGAGTCGCAGGCACAGGACCAGAGCCATCCCGGCGTGGCCAGTGTGGGCAGCAGGTCTGTTCCATGTGAGTCTGTTCCAGGCAGCCAATGGCGATTGTGAGACAGAAGGCAACTGGAGCCCAGGCCCGAGTGCAACTGCCTGGGGAAGTGTGGAGTCTTCCCAGCATTTCGTGGCTGGGGAAGAGGCCGAGCCTGCAGGAGGAAGCGAGCTGCAGAGAGCTAGGAACGGGGAGGGGAACCTTGCCAAAGTGGGCCATACCTTTGCCTCTAAGCTTCCTAGGGGCAATGAGGAAATGGAACCCCAATGCATTTATGCCACCAGATACCAGGAGTGGCTGAAGAGGGAGAGCAGCCCTGGGCGTGGCCCAGATGAGCGTTTCTCCTCAGCGTCTTTGCACAGGGACGCTTCGTCACTTAGTCTAAAGATCCCCAACAGCAAGTATCCTAATGACAGAGCCATGAGGTCCACAAGGCTGTTTCTTACAACATCCCTCCATATGAGCTGAGGGGTCACCATGGGACAAAAAGCAAATTCTGCTGAAGGCCCCGGATGTGTGGTACAGGCCCCAGCTCTCTGACCTCTGGCTTGTTCGAGGGACACATTTTAGGCAATTGGGAGGGGTGGATGAACCACGTCTCTTCCCAGCATCTCTCCCCAAATAGTAATCCTCTGACCTGAGCTTTTAAACATCAGGTGGCCACGAGGGGCCAACCCTGCCCTTTCTGCCAAAATGCAGACCCACCCTGCTGGAGCTGACCTCTGCTTATGAAATCAAGTTGCCTGAAAGGAGAGAATCTTTAAATGCCCCCAAAATGAAGCATTTGGTTAATCTGAGCAAAAGCAGGAATTCCTCAGGAAGAAAGGAAGATGCAGAAATTGGATTCCAACTGGGCGTTTAAGTGACATCCTGTAACTTAGTCTATAAACCAAGCCCAAAGGGCTGGGCTCTGTTTAAGAGGATGACCGGGCAGACCAGTCAGGAGGACAACGTGCTCAGAAAAGCATGTCGCCTGTGGTGGGGACAGGTCCCTGGGAATCAGCCCACTTCTCCCCAGCGCAAGTAAGGTTGGGGAGCAGACCAAGCAGGGTGTCTGCTGCTCCACTGGGGCCGCATCCAGTCGCTGGGTTGCCCACACTGCCTCAGCCTTAGGGCCACCCAAGGGCTGAGTGGTCCAGGAGTCCCAGAGAAGCTGTTAATCCTTTAGCTCACAGAGCCAGGCCACAGTAGGGGTGCCCTGGGCGTGGCCCAGATGAGCATTTCTGAGTGGGTGTCTGTGGCCTGGAAATGAACCTTCTCGCTTTACGGTTGAGGGAACTGAGTCTAGAGAAAGGCACTTGCCCAGGGCCATGCAGTGAGGGGCACAGACAAGCCTTCACTCCCTGCCCCGTCGCCCCTCCAGTCTCCAGCTCCGATCCCAGACACAGAAACACCTGCCGACCTAATGCACATCCCTAAATGCTGCAGGGAGAAACCGAGTGAGTCCGGGAGAGCCTGCCTCACTGCGTCCTGTGGGTTCTCAGCATCCTGTGGGTTCTCAGTGAACCTTCTGAAGGGAACCGTTCCTCACACAGAGCTTGCAAGCTGCAAAGCACTTTGTCATCCATATTCTCACTGTGAGTGTCCCAAGAGTGCATCTTCCCACAGGGCTAACAGTAGGGTCCCCAGAGGACCTCTTATCATTGCACTAGGAAAAGGGAGATTCTGTGCTGAGGCGCCAGAGGACATGCCACCAAGAGAACCGTGCAGGCAGGAGTGGGGTGGCAGGTACCTGCCGAGGAGCACACAGGCAGTGCTCCCAGTTCACGGGAGCCTCGGGCCCAGACACAGCATGGGTGAACCAGGACTGTGAGAGGACCTCCCCAGGGCCCTCCTCCCAGGAGCCATGAGAACAGCCAGCCAAGGCTCATTTCTGCAAAGTGTGGGGAGGGCAGTGGGATGCATGTGGGGACAGGGACGCCTGGGCAGGCACCTGTAAGGGGACTTTTCCACCTGTTCTGGGAAAGGGTCCTTTCTCCAGCTGCTTGAGTGTTAGGCGGGAGTGAGCAGGGCAGCCATTCAGGTGTAGCCTTGGGGGGGGGGCAGCTGACAGGGATGTGTCTTTGAAAGGACAGCGGCAGATGGACAGAGAAGGAACATGAGGAGTGAGAAGAGCACTGCGATTCAGGAGCATCAGGGTGGAAGAGCCCTCTGGTCCAGACTCTGCTGTACAGATGGGGACACCAAGGCCCCAGGAGGGGACAGGTTCACTCAAAGTCACACAGCTTGTCAGTAGCAGAGTAACAATTTGAACCCTGCTGCAAACATGATGGGACTTGCATCAGGAAACGTCTCCCCACTTTTCCATTTCCTCTAATCCTGTATCTGAAGTGTGAATGCGGCCGGTTGATAGGTCGGGTCCCCGCCTTCCCCACTGACGGAGGACCCGGTGACCTGTCACAGCATTACTAACCTCTCGGGGGAGAGTCACCGCGCAGAGCCCTTCAGTGGTCACTTAGGACAGGAAGAGACTCAGAGAGCGAGTTGAGGTCAAGGACAGGGAGGAGGGAAAGGCCGGAGCCTGGAGGGGACGCCCCAGGGAGCGGGTTGCTGTGTCCAGAGGAAGGAGCCCAGGGAGGGGACCAGACCCACACTTTGGCCCCCTCGGTTTGGCAGGGGCCAGACCCGTAAGGACTATGTATGAAGCTGTAATTGAGCTTTTCTGAAGACAGCTGGGAAGATAAACCCAAGGAGGCAGCTATGGGCCAGTGACAGGCCCCCTCCCCTGGAAGCAGCAAGCTGCAAAACGCCTGTGACGGGAAGGCTGGTTCTCCATGTGTGTCTGAGGATGTGGACTGACCCAGGGCATTAGGCACCCAAACCAACAAAGCGCCTGCGAATCGATCTTGCACTTGGTGCAGGGCAGCTCAACAAGGCCATGGCCAGTGTCTCAAATGACCAATGCCTGGGCAGCAGGTTACACCCATATCCACCCAGTTCAACACAGAGCAGGGGTGACTGGCACAGATGAAGAGCATTTTCCAGCCTCACACCTGTCTCCACCAAACATTGGAATTCCTCTGTCTTATGTTTGCTTGGTCGAAGCCTGAACCTTCTCCAGGAGGCAGCTCATGGTGCAGGTGGGGCCCATTCCTACCCTCGATAGCACTGGCCAAGTTCTTCCTCGGACCCAGACAAAATCTCACTCCTGCCCCCCAGTATTTCCTACCAAATTCGTCCTCATTCTGTCCTTTCAAACCATGTGGACCGTGTGGAATAAGTCTCCTCCCTCTTCCTTGTACCACCACTGTAACTGGTTAAACACATCACCCAGCACCCTGGGTCTCTCTTTTGCAGGCTGAACACCCCAGCTCTTTCAGCCAGTTTCCACGGGGCTGCGCTCCAGTCCTTCCCCAAGCTGCTCCCTCCCCACCCTCCATCCTAGTTATTTTCCAGTGAACTCTCTCCCTTGGTCAACTGGTTCCCAGGATGGAGCAGAACGTTTGAATCAAAGGCCAGTATTCAAACCCCCTCCCTCTAGAGACGTAAGAAGGTGGCTTACCCAGACACCCCCCTTCCTGGTACCTGGTGTCTTCACTCCCTGAGCCAGGCTTCAGAGACCCAGGCAGGAAAGCCACTCTTGCTCAGAGAGAGAAAACTTATGGGCACCTGTGACTCAGAATAATTAAGCATGTGTGGCAAATCTTGATTTTTCAAAACCTTGATAAGAAAGAAGACTATTTAACTCTCTTAACCACTTCGGTACGAGTGTTGACTGTAATCGGTAGCCACAGATGAACGTGCACAGCGACTTTAGCCGATAGCCGTAATATGACTTTTCTAATTTTTCATTTATCAAAATAAAATTGTGAACATTTAAAAATAACGTAATGAAAACATATATGTATATGTTACCTATTCTGATTTGCATTACAAGTAAAGCAGCCTGTAAAGTAAAACAAGCTTTCAGTGCTTTAAAGCTTTCCTCACCACACGAGAGCAAAGGATTCCTCGTCAATGCACAGCACAGACCATTGTGCGGACGACGAGCGCCGGCTGTGGGCAAGGTCTCGTGGCCGGTGAGCGCCAGCGGGCTCCACAGAGGAAACTCCCCGACAGCACAGCACGTGTTGGAGGTGACACTCGTCAGGCCGGTTCTGGATGCTGGCTCACATGGGACACATCCCGCCATCAGGACAGCCTGCACCCTGAGCTCCTACTGCAGGCCAAGCCCTACTGCAGGCCAGCGCTGTGAGGGAAAAACTAATTAATATATAGCTTTTATGCCAAGGAGCCCAGATGAGGAAATCAGTACATATAGAATGAAGTAAAATGTGCCAAATGCTGTAACCGTCACGGAGACATGGAAATGGGAAGGTTGGCTTCCTGTTTGTCGCTGCTGTAACAAACGAGTAGAAACCAGAAATGGGTTTCCCTGGGCTAGCATCACGGTGTCAGCAGGGCTGTGCTCCGGCCGTGGCTCTGGGAAAATCCTTTCCTTGCTTTTCCGGCTTCCAGAGGCTGCCCACATTCCGTGGCTCACAGCCCCTTTCTCCTTCAAAGCTAGCAGTGCCATTTTCAAGTCTTGACTCTACCTTCCTACATATAAACAGATCTCAGTGCCCAGGAGTGACTTCAGTTGGACATAATGGGGTACTGTGCAGTGGGAGGGCCATGTTGCATGAGCGTCAGGTATACCCAAGAGGCTCTGTGAGGCTCCTCCTTGGATACACTGTGTTCTTTGCGATGCACCTGGGCAGGCCGCCAGGCCAATGGCTTGATGGAGCAATACCATACTCGAAGCTGAGCGGTCTGCAGGATTTCACTGATGACTTCTCCTCACCTCCTGTCCTGCCAATCAACTGAAAAGATTTTGAACTGACAATGAATTTAAACTTGATCTTGAAGGGACAAAAACTTAGAAATTCTGACATTTTTCCATTTCTCGCTGGATGACACTGGGATCATAAACTGCTAGAGCTTTGGAGCTAGGAGGAGGCCTGACCCTCTGCCTCCTTCCCGAGAGCAAGCTGAGGCTCTGGCAGCCTCAGGAGGTCCCCGCAGTGGAGGTCAGGAGGAGAGGGTGGGAGCTCTGGGCTGAGGGGCCTGTGAGGGAGGACCATGACATGGGAGAGGCTTGCCTAGAAGATGGCCTGCATCCTCATTCCTGGGTCTCTTTTGTGCCAGGTAAGACTGTTCTGGGTCACGCTCTGGAGGGTGGAAGCAATGGAGCAGACACCACCCTGCCCTCCTGCTGTGCCAGGAACATGGGAACCCTCCCTGCTGAAGAGCCCTTCAGTTTATAATGCACTTTTACATCCATACCTTCCTTGACCCTCGTAACAGCCTGGTGTGGATGGAGAAACTGAGTCAATGGCAGAGCCGAGATCAATTCTGCAGTTCCCACCACACCAGGATGCCTCCCGAGGGCTCTGGATGGCTCCTGCAGGGTCCTGGCCTGGCCTACAGGACTGTCTGCAGAGGCCCGTCCCTGCAGAGGGTCTGCGCCTGCATTTCTACCTCCTTTCCCTTATTTCCTTCCCTCCCATCCACCTCTCTCCTGGCCCATTGTTCTTCCACATTCCTCTCTTTATTCCCTCTTCTTTTCCCTCTAGGCATTGGCCTAGACCCCTAGAGATAATGTTCAGCTCCCAGGGAGCTTCCCCAGGCTGGAAGGACTAGAATCCATAGGTCAGGATGGTCTATGACCACGAACATGAGCATCCTCCTGGCACTTGCGTCCCTCTGACCAGCAGGCCCCGAGTCGGGCAGCTGACCCAGCCTGTGCAGGGAGAAGCCGCAGGAGGGGCAGTGCTTAGCATGGCTCTAGGCCAGAAGCCCAGAGACTCACGCCCATGTGACAGCTCTGCCAGTCATAACCTTAGGTGCGTTACTACCCCATTTGGACCTGAGTTTTCTCATCTGTAAAGTGAGATGATAATACCCACCTCCCAGGGTGGTTGTGAGTGTTAGCAAAATTGACCTCATGGTGCCAGGTATGTATTAGATGCTTAATAAAGTTTCATTGAATGTGGCAGTAGCTGAACACAGAACCCTTCCAAGGGTTAGACTTGGAAGTATCAGCATCTGTGCTGGGGTAATAAAAGCCAGGAAGCACCTGGAAGCTCGCACAGAGAGGTGGAAGGAGGCAGGATGCAGGTGTCGCTGGGCAGAGGCTGCTCATTGTTTTTTCCCCAGGCACCGCAGCCTCCAGTGCTCTGGACCCAGCCACTGAACTCAATTAATGTTTGTCTCCTTATGACATTGATGGAATCATCTTGTAACATTCCAGTGTCTAATGAGGGTGTGTGCAGCCACTGGAATCTCCCTGCCTTTGGTATGCCCTGGTGGTAATGGTGATTTTTAAAAGCTGGGAAGCCCAGATTGACTTCTCCCCAAACAGACCTGGTCACTTCCAGTATCAGCAGATTCACAGCCCGACCTGCTGTGGTTACAGAGAAGTGGATTACAACACACGGGGAGAGGGGAGAGGAATCCAGGACAAAGAAGACCTGATTCTGCCCAGGAGAAGTCAAGAAAACTTCCAGAGCTGGAGAATTCTATTCACCTGGGGAAGAGCAATGGATGGACCTTCAGTTTAACAAGCAAATTGATCGGACCCAGTTATCTCCTCTCCCTCCAAGGATCCCAAGTAGATGGTGGTAAAGGAAAGGAAACGGTGTCAACCCACAGTGTCCCAGGGAATGGGAGAGGGAGATTTCGGCAAGATCATGGAGCAGAGCAGTAGAAGAGTGGTAGGTGAGGAGGAAGCCACAGCCAGTGTGAGCAGAGAGATCCCATCTTTTTAACAGACCCCAGCCAGGCTTGAAGGTTGATTATCCCAGGCACAAAGCAGGACAGGTGTGAGCTGTGGGAACAAAAGTCAGGGAGTTATTTCAAAGCTAGTATATGGAACAGTCACCTCTGCTTTCATCCCTAGGAAAACAAACAAACAAAAGAGTTATTTAAAGAAATTACAAGGTCCTAGGGAAACAATCCTTTCCAAACATTCTGGCTTATAAAGGTTCCCTGTGTAACACTCGGCTTGCTACCCCAGAGCCCTAAAATGAAGCTTGCTGTCATGTGTAAAAAGCTCCCAAAGTCAACTATTTTTATTGCCCTGCTTTTAAAATATGAACCAACACTCAAGGAGTTAAGAAAAACAAGCAAGCTAGGAAAAAACAACAAAGCAATCCCAGAGAGAGAAGATATAGTTTAGAGAGTAAAAAGAAACTTTAAAAATTCAAAAATTTTAAACTCTAGTCTTAAGAAAAATCCAAAAAGAAACTGCATCCATAAGAGTCTATTTAAAAGAACATAAAGAACAATGATCTCAGAAATTAAAAATACAATCACAGAAATAAAAATTTCGAATTAAATGTTAGAAGACAGAGCTGAGTAGTCTCCCAGAAAATAGAAAAGAAAGATTTAAAAGATAAAAGAAAAGCAAAGGGAAGATTAAAAGAGAGAACAAAAGGCCAGGCCCAGTGGCTCATGCCTGTAACCCTAGCACTTTGTGAGCTAGGGTGGGAGGATTGCTTGAGCTCAAGAGTTGGATGTTGCAGTGAGCTATGATGATGCCACTGCACTCTAGCCCAGGAGATGGAGCAAGACCCTGTCTCAAAGGAAAGAAAAGAAAGAAAGAGAGAGAGAGAGAGAGAGAGGAAGGGAGGAAGGGAGGAAGGGAGGAAGGGAGGGAGGGAGGGAAAGAGAAAGAAAGAAAGAAAGAAAGAAAGAAAGAAAGAAAGAAAGAAAGGAAGGAAGGAAGGAAGGAAGGAAGGAAGGAAGGAAGGAAGGAAGGAAGGAAGGAAGGAAGGAAGGAAGGAAGGAAGGAAGGAAGGAAGGAAGGAAGGAAGGAAGGAAGGAAGGGTGAGAGAGGACAAAAAATGATCAAAAAATAAGAATTTCACAAAACTTAAAGACACAAGTCTCCAGAAGGCCCCAGAAGTGCCCACCTGTGACTGAAATAAAGAGCAATCCCTGGCACAGCAAACTGAATCAGGACACAAAGAACTTAGAGAAGATCCAAAACACTTCCACAAAGAAAAAAGAAGTCACCTATTAATAATGACAATAAATTCCCACCAGCGACTTGGGTGCAAGATGGTATTTTTATTTTAGAGTTCTCTTCCCAGCTAAACTAGCCATCAAGGATGAGAAAATAAAGAGTAAAGAAATTTGCAGGCCAGGGCTCAGAAAAGGGAACACTCTCTGTATGCCTTTTCCTAAGTAGTTATAAAGTAAGGGCGTCAACAAGAAAGATGAAGACATGGAATTTAGGAAATAGTGGAAGCAACCCAGGAAAGTGTGAAGAGGAGCCCAGGAGACAGCTGGGCAGGAGGCCCAGAATAGTTTCTGGAATTCTAGAAAAATGAAGGCAGTGCTAGCAAGGAAATGCAAGGGCAGTGGACTACTTGACACTATAGTAAACAATATTTACAAAGAAACACCACCAACAACTTTTTATTCATTTGCAAGTTTTTCAACAATCACCAAAATTTTAACTATAATAAGAGAATATGAAAATGACTAATCTTGACAGAAATTGGGAGGTGGAGGAATAGGAGAACATGAGGCAAGTAGGAACACTGATGTCAACTTACAGAGCAAGACATGAATAGACTGTCTATAGTTGATGGCACAAGACAAAAGGTAAGACCCCAAGTTACAAGACCCCAAGTTGCTATCACTGGAAGAATGACACATGTCAGAACTTTTAATTTGAATCACATGAAACTGTTGTTTTTTAGGTCAAAAAGATTGAACATCAGAAATGTCAGATGGTTCAATCTAATACATGAACAGAAATATATAACATCAGTAAATTAAATTTAACTACAAAAGAATTTTTAAAACCAATTTTTAAAAAGACAAACCAAAAGTTAAATAATAAGAGACTGAGGATGGTTGTCTGTATATTCAACAGGTAGTTAAGATACTAAAATCTATGTCCCGTTTGAAAAGAGAAGAGAAAGACTGAATACTTAAAAAATTGTTGAGAAATTTTATAATTAAGTAAGCATTTTTTAAAAAAAGATAACTACTAAAAAGAATTAAAAGAATAAGAGAGAATGATATAAACTTTTTTGACCCACCAAAGGGCATGAAAGGAGAGAGGGAATAGCAAAGACAGACAATGGAAAATAGAAAACACAAAACAGCTTTACAGTAACAATATATCAGTAAGCTAAAATAAATTGAACAGATCAGTTTCAATGATTACAGAAGGATGTTAGCTAAAGAAAATTTAGAAAAATCCAACTATATGTTCTTAACAAAAGTTACACCTAGGCCGGGCGCAGTGGCTCACGCCTGTAATCCTAGCTCTTGGGAGGCCGAGGCGGGCGGATTGCTCAAGGTCAGGAGTTCAAAACCAGCCTGAGCAAGAGTGAGACCCCGTCTCTACTATAAATACAAAGAAATTAATTGGCCAACTGATATATATATAAAAAAATTAGCCGGGCATGGTGGCGCATGCCTGTAGTCCCAGCTACCGGGGAGGCTGAGGCAGAAGGATCACTCGAGCCCAGGAGTTTGAGGTTGCTGTGAGCTAGGCTGACGCCACGGCACTCACTCTAGCCTGGGCAACAAAGTGAGACTCTGTCTCAAAAAAAAAAAAAAAAAAAAAAAGTTACACCTAAAGTAAAACTAAAGAGAAAAGGTGAAAATAAAGAATGGAAAAATGTATACCATAGAGATGCTAATCAAAAGAAAGCTGAGTGGCTACTAAAAAAAATCACATACACAGATGTTTATTAAAAAAAAAAAAAACATTACAGGGCTAAAAACTGACACTATATAATTATAAAAGGTCAAATTCACCATGAAAACATAATAATCTTAAAATTCTGTTTAAATAACAATATAATATACATTATATTATTTATATATTAATATATATGATTGATAGAATTATAATGAGAAATTGACAAATTCACAATCGAACTCTTTTCAGCAAATTGTGACAAGCAAACCAAAAAATTAGTAAGTTTACATAAGCCTTAACAACACAATTAAACAAGCTATACTCAATGGATGTATAACCTCCTGAGCTCAATTTAGAAGAAAATATATAAATTATTTTCTCAAGCACACATAGAACATTTACAAAATGACTGTGTACTGGACCGTAAAACAAGTCTTGAAAATGTTCAAAGAATTGGGATCATAGAGACCACAACTGAGTTAGAAATCAATAATAGAAAGGTAAAATAATAATAATAATGCATTTGAAATAAAAAGTGCACTGCTAAGTAATTTGTAATTTTAAAAAATCAAAGGAAATGTGAAAATACCGAACTGAACAATTACAGAGAATTAACATTAACAAAAATACCACATCTTAAAACTTTGGAACTACTGCCAAAGCAGTACCTGGGGGAAATATACAGCCTAAAAAAGAGGAAAATAAGAAAATTAATGAACAAAGTATCTGACCTACGAAGTCATGAGTAAAAACCAACTAAATAGACTCAAAGACAATAGACAAAGAAAATAATGAAGATAAAAGCTGACAGTGAATGAAACAGAAAACCATGATGGAATAGAGAAGTACAACAAAGCCCAAAGTTCGACCTTAGTAAAATAGAAAAAAAAAGCAAGACCAAGAAAAAATACAGATGCATGTAAACAATATTAAAGATGAAAAACAGGGACAACTACAGACATAGCATAGAATTTAAAGCAAAATAGCAATACTATGAGAAATGTAGGGCTAATAAATGTGAAAACTTAGAGGAAAAAATGAACAATTTTCTGAAAAATATATAATGTAACAAAAGTGAGGGAGTAGAAAAATTGAATGGATCTACAACCACTGAAAATAAAAATTATTTATTTATTTATTTTTGAGACAGAGTCTCACTTTGTTGCCCAGGCTAGAGTGAGTGCCCTGGCATCAGCCTAGCTCACAGCAACCTCAAACTCCTGGGCTCAAGAGATCCTACTTCCTCAGCCTCCCTAGTAGCTGGGACTACAGGCATGTGCCACCATGCCTGGCTGATTTTTTCTATATATATTAGTTGGCCAATTAATTTCATTCTATTTATAGTAGAGA
Source organism: Microcebus murinus (assembly GCF_040939455.1). Classification (NCBI taxonomy): domain Eukaryota; kingdom Metazoa; phylum Chordata; class Mammalia; order Primates; family Cheirogaleidae; genus Microcebus; species Microcebus murinus. Next base: position 70,436,014 of record NC_134104.1, on the reverse strand, counting down.
CGGGGTCTCGCTCTTGCTCAGGCTGGTTTCGAACTTCTGATCTTGAGCAATCCGCCTGCCTCGGCCTCACAGAGTGCTAGGATTACAGGCATGAGCCACCTTGCCTGGCCAAAATCAAAAATTAAATGAGCAGTTAAAAATAAACACACACACACAACTCACACATACTGGGGTAGCCAGACTCCAAAATGAGTCCCAGGCACCCTCGCCTCTACTCCCGGTATTCGCACTCTTGTGTGGTACCGCCCACATTGAATTGGGTGACCTGTGAAAACCAGTAGGATATTATAGACACGATGAAATATGATTTTTGAGACTAGACCACAAAAGATGTGGGCTTCTGCTTTGATCTCTCTCTCTTGAATCACTTGCTCTGGGGGAAGCCAGCTGCCATATTGTAAGGTCACTCAAGCAGCCCTAAAGAGGTCCCCACGGCAAAGTTCTGAGGCCGCCTGCCATGAGCCAGCAAGGGACTGCCAACGGTGTGAGTGAGGTATTGCAGAAGCAGATCCTCCAGCCACAGTCAAGACGACTAGTGCCCCACACAAAATTTTGATGACAACCTCATGAGAGACCCTGAGCCAGATCCACTCAACTAAGCTACTTCCAAGTTCTTGACCCCCAGAAACTGTGAGATAATAAATTTATTGTTTTAAGGTATTATTTGTTTTGCAACAATATATACCTCATACACACAGAGAAAACTATATAAGGTTTCTCTAGGGTATTATTTGTTTTGCGCCAATAGATACCTCATACACACAGAGAAAACTATATAAGCATCTTAATAGATAAGACAAAAAATCGATACAAATTTAATATCTACTCATGATTTTAAAAGGCACTTAGCAAATTAGGACAGGGATGTCACATTTATTAGTGAGACATGAGAAGCAAACCATTTGCAATCAAGCTTGGTTTTCAGGATGCTCACTATCACCCTTTCTATTCAACATTATAGTTGAGGTTTTAGCCAGTGCAAATAAGATGTTTTTTAAATAGAAAAATAAATAAATAATGGGTAAAAGTTTTAATAGGCAGAAGCAAATTGTTAGAATTATTGCCAGATGTAAGATAATGATGTAAAAATAAATTGTATTCTGGTAATAAACAATTAGAAACTATAATTCTTTTTTAGTGGTTGCATGGTATTTAAGTCTTTTTGTATTTCAGCATATTATGGGGGTACAAATGTTTAGGTTACATATATTGCCTTGTCCCCGCCCCGCAGCCCCCTGAGTCAGAGCTTCAAGTATGTCTATAATTTTTAAAAATATATAATCTACAATAACAGCAACAAATCAAGAAAGGAGGCAGATACCTAGGAATATATCTAACAAAATGTAGGCAAGACTTACGAAAAAAATTCTGAAACATCATTGAAAGGTTACAAAGGACCTAAATAAATGGAAAGATGAACATGTTTACTGGCAAGAACACTAAGTATTATAAAAAATGCAAATTCTTCCCCAAATTAGTTTATAAATTCACTGCAATTCCTATCAAACTCCTAGAAGGGTTTCTCAGTGGAGCGTGACATGCTGACCCTGAAATGTGCTAGAACTGCCACGGGTCAGGAATAGAACAAGGTGGAGAGGTAACTTCATACCAAAAAGTATTAAAGCTCCAATAATGAAAGCCATCAGTATGATATGGGACTAAACCAGCAGAACAATGATTTAGGCTGCAGAACCCAGAAACCAACCCCTGCATCTAGGGAAACTTGACAAATGACAGGCGTGGCATTTCAAATCCGTGGGAGAGGATGGACTATTTAATAAATGGTCTGGGACAACTGGATATACATTTGGAAAAAATATAATTGGTTCCCTATATCACACTGTATACAAAAATAAATTCCATGTGGATGAAAGATCTAAGTGTGAAAAACAAAACTTTTAGAAGAAAACAGAGGAGACTACCTTTATGACCTGAGAGTAGGAAGAATTTCATAAACAAAAATTTGGGGGCCGGGTGCACTGGCTCACGCCTGTAACCCTAGCACTCTGGGAGGCCGAGGTGGGTGGATTATTTGAGCTCAGGAGTTCAAAACCAGCCTGAGCAAGATTGAGACTCCGTCTCTACTAAAAATAGAAAGAAATTAATTGGACAGCTAAAGATGTAGTCCCAGCTACTGGGGAGGCTGAGGCAGAAGGATCGCTTGAGCTCAGGAGTTTGAGGTTGCTGTGAGCTAGGCTGACGCCACAGCACTCTAGCCTAGGCAACAGAGCAAGACTCTATCTCAAAAAAAAAAAAAAAAAAAAAAAAAAAGGTGGCTCACTCCTATAATCCTAGCAGTCTGGGAGGCCGTGGTGGGCGGATCCCTCAAGGTCAGGAGTAAGAAACCAGCCTGAGCAAGAGCAAGACCCCCGTCTCTACTATAAATAGAAAGAAATTAATTGGCCAACTAATATATATAGAAAAAATTAGCCGGGCATGGTGGCACATGCCTGTAGTCCCAGCTACTCGGGAGGCTGAGGCAGTAGGATTGCTTGAGCCCAGGAGTTTGAGGTTGCTGTGAGCTAGGCTGATGCCAGGGCACTCACTCTAGCCTGGGCAACAAAAAAAGACTCTGTCTCAAAAAAAAAAAAGGAAAACTTCTGTTCAACCAAAGACAGCATAAGCAAAATGAAATAAGAAGCCACAAACTTAAAAAAGATAATTGCAAAGCATATAACTTGTGGAAGATTAGTGTCTAGAATATATAAAGAATTTCTACAAATCAATAAGAAAAAGCCAAAATGCCTCATTATAAATTGGTCAATGTATATGCACAGATAATTCTTGGAAGAAGTCTGAATGTTCAACAAGTATTTAAAAATATTCAACATCACTACTTATCAGGGAAATATAAAACACCAATGAGATGCCATTTCACATGTATCAGATTGACAACATTTAGAAATTCTGACATTATCAAAAGTTAGGAAGAATGTGGAGTAATGAGGAATAAAAAGAAAAAAAACACTAGGAATGAATGTTCATCAACAAAAAAGCAGATAAATCAGGGTATATTCATTCAATCAAATATTACATGGCTAGTAAAAGCCAAATGCACTATGGTTAAATTTCACAAGTATTTTAGCTCAGAAAAAAGTCTAAGAACACTGTATACAGAATAACATAATTTATATAAAACTTTAAAATCTACAAAGTATTACTTCCATTTGTTCAGGGTCATAGACACATGTAGTAAGAGCATAAAAATATACGTAGGGATGTAAAACACCAGTTTTTAAAGTAGGTTACTTGTAAAGAGAGGAGAGGAATGGGATGAGGGAAGAGATACACACAGGAGACTTCAAATTACCTGTTATATTCTATTCTGTTAAAAAAAATATCTGAAGCAAATGCAGCAAAGTACAAACATTTTATAAAGCTTGTTGAGGTGTCCAAAGTTGTCCTACATGCTTTTGTGAATGTTTGAAGTCAATGGCCAAGAAGTTTGGGAGCGATGTCATAGTTGGAGGAGACACCAAAATGTAAACCCCATGGAAATGTGTACTTGTTTTATCCACTGCTCTGTCCCTCCACTTGGAAGAGTGCCTGGTACAAAGTAGGTACTAAACAAATACTTGCTGATTGAGTGAGCATGTGCAAAGGCACTGAGAAACGTAACAGCTAACTTCCATTGAGCCCCATATGCACCAGCCACTGCCTTAACTATTGGACATGGATTATCTCATTTTTTCCTTGCAACAATGTACGGACTATTATAACCCTCATGCTATAGGTGGGGGAAAACAGGCTTAGAGAGCTAGCTAGCTGCCTGAGAGCGTAGTGGTTAGAATTAGAGTCCATAGTCTATCAAAAAAGTCTGGATTTTATGCTGTAAATCATTTAAAATTTGGCAGTGGAAACAATGTCTAGTTAAACTGTGGTTGAGACAAGGTCTGGCCAAGGAGCTTACAGTGCAGGAGGCACATTAAACAGATACCTAGAGTGACACTCCGGACTGAAAGGTGACCAGGGCCAATGCAGGTGTGTGCCCAGTGCTCCCAGAGGGGAGGACGCAGCAGGGAACACTTGAGTATGCTGGGCAAGTGGGGAAGGCTCTACCAAGGAGGAGGCATTTGAACTTGGCCTTGAAGGAAAAGTGTACCTGCAGATGCCAGGATCCAGTGCTTTCTGCTCCACATCCAAGAGGTGCTGTTGGGAGGACCCACTGCTCTGGACAGCGAGCACGAAGCCGACCACACAGGGCTGGGACCACCCACAGGTGAAGACAGACTGATTTGGATGTACCTCCAGTTTAAGAAAATTTGCACTTACCTTTACACACAGACAAAAAATCAACTCAAAGCTCTTTAGAAATCATGATGCCAGCAACAATCATTCATCCTTTAAGAATATTATTAATACCTAACATTTATTAAGCATGTACTATATACAGGACATGGGGCTAAGTCATTTGCTTTATTGTCTTTATTTTTCACAACTCTATGAGGCAGGTACTGTTTTCTCCCTTTTCAGAGTGAGGAAACCCAGGCTTAGAGAATGTATGTAGGTGTCTTGCCCACGGTCCTACGCAGTTAGTAAGTAGTGAAGCTGGGATTGAACCCACAGTTGTCAACTCTCCAGCCCATATTTTAGCCACTGCCTCTCACAAGCACAGACATCCAGTTACACCAACAAAGGTTTTAGTGCTTTCAATTGGAAGAATGAATGTGGAGTGTTATGAGCTAAACTAGAACCAAGCTTATCATTACATTCATGAACACCTGTCATATGTTAGGTGCTCTGTAAATGCTTGCAAAATGAGGTGGCATTGAGTTCCAGGAAATGAAAAACAACTCAGTTTCCAAATGACATGTTTCGCTGATGTAAAGCAAGTGGAAACTCATGGGAGGCTCCCAGAACATCTGGGCACAACTGAGCTTGGAGGGAAGGCTCCGTGTTCTCTGTGTCTCAGCAGGGGCCACCCCGGAAATACTCCTGAATGAATGAAGCCCCCAGCTCCCAAACAGCCCACAGGGCAGGGATACGTGAAGGGAAGAAAGCAGGGCAAGGGCAAGAATGGGAAGATTTCTACTTTTCAAATAAAAGTAGATACAGAGAACAATCAACCCGCCCCCACCCCCAAAACCATCATCGCTTGGACACGTGCGTTGGTTTGATCCATTCATTCATTTCACAAGCTGCTACCGGACACTCTGTGCGGGAGTCCTGCCCCGCCGGAGTCGTGCCCTACTCAGTAAACGCCGAAGAGCCCTCCGTCCACCTGACGCCCAGCCAGGCCAGTGGGGTAAGGACGGGCCGCACGCAATCTGAGGTCCTCCAGGACAGCACGATAGACAGGCGGGCACAGAGGCAGGTCAGCAATCACAATTTACAAATGTAAAGGTCACTCTGAGCAGAGGAAGGAGGGGGAGAAAGGGAGGGGAGAAGAGGAAGAGGAAAACAGCAGCAGCCTATCTGGTTTCCTCGGAGCCACATCTGACAATGCTCTGGTCACGTTTTAATTAATTACAAGGTTTTCCTATTGACTCAAACAAGAGCTCTCTCTCTCTGATTAATTTTCGAAAGAGCCGGCCGATTTTAAACATAGCAAACACAATGACCCCGGTTATTATGGCCTGAGCGGCTAAAAGCAGAAAATAAAGACCCCAGAACAGCCTGTGGTCTTGACGTTTGACCGTGGCCACCAGCTGCGCCCACGCCCAGGGCTCTGGGCTGCCAGACACCCGGACAGGGTGGCCGGGGGCTGCCGGGGCGTCGTGCGCGGGAGTGTGCGGAGACCGGCCCCGGGTGTCCGAGCAGTCAGCGTCGCTCCCCGGCAGGGCCCAGAGCGGCAGGCCGGCGCGCGGTCCAGGGCCGCCGCACCGCGGGGGCTCGGCTCGGCCCACGAGGTCTAAGTGCTGCCGCAGCCAGCCCAGGAATGGCCACAGGCCACAGTCGCAGCGCCAGGGATTGTGCCCCAGCAGGACCTCGGTCAGCTGAGGCAGACCCGCGAACACGTCGCCAGGCAGGGTCTCCAGCAGGTTGTGGTCGAGCTGGACCTTCTCCAGGCTGCTGAGGTTGGAGAAGAGCGCGCGCGGCAGGGCCCGCAGCCTGTTGTGGCGCAGCGACACCTGGCGCAGCCTGCCGAGGCCGCGCAGCAGGCCGTCGGGGAGCGCGGCCAGGCCGTTGGCGTGCAGAGCGAGCACCCGGAGCTCCGCCAGGCCCCGCAGGGCGCCCGGGGGCAGCGCGCTCAGCCGCGGGCTCAGAGTGACCCCCAGCGTGCGCAGGCCGCTCAGGTTGCGGAAGGCGGCGGCCGGCAGGGTGCGCAGCCGGGTGCCGTTCAGCCACAGCTCGTGCAGGCCGGCCATCTCCCCGAAGAGCACCTCCGGGAGCTCTTCCAGCGGGTTCTCGAACAAAGTCAGCAGAGTCAAATTGTGCGAATGAAGAAAGAGCCCGGAGGGCAGAAACTCGAGGTGGTTTCTGGAAAGAGTCAAAGAACGCAGGCCTGGGAGCTGGTCGACTGCTCCGGGCGCGATGGAACGGATGTGATTTCTGTGGAGCTGCAGCTCCGTCAGGGCGCCCAGGCTGCTCAACTGCCCCGAATCCAGAGACACTATCTGGTTCGAGTGCAGCAGAAGTTTCTCAAGCTTAGCCTGCGTCCCAAGCAATCCCTTGGGCAGGTGGGTCAAGTTGTTTCCCGATAAATCCAACACTTTCAGGTTCTCCAGATTTGTAAACAGCCGCGAAGGAAGGAAATTGAGTTGATTCTGGTTCAAAAAGAGCTCCTGCAAGTTAACCAGTTTCTGAAACATGTTTTGGTCAATGCCGGTTAGCGCGTTGTGGTCCAAAAACAACTGTTCCAGGAGCACCATCTTATCGAGTAGTGCACCTGGAAGATGAGTAATTTTGTTGTTCGACAACCTGAGGGTTTTTAGCTTTATCAGGTCATTGAAGGTGCCGGGGGCAATGGCGGAAATGTGGCTGTCCGAGAGTAGCAGGCGCTGCAGGACGGTCATGCCACTGAAGCTGTGGTTCTGCAAGGCGCCGCGGCCCATTCGGAAGAGCAGGACGTGCGTGAGGTTGGTGGGCAGGCCCAGCGCCGAGATGCGCGCCACGTTGCCCCCAGAGCACTGCACCGAGTCGCGGAAGAAACACCTGCAGCCTTGCGGGCAGGGGAAGGGCTGGGCGCGCAGGAGCCCCAGCACCGCGCACAGCAGGGTCCTCCTCAGCATGTCTGAAAAGGCAAGGTGGGAAGTCAGTGGTCAACACAGGAGGTGTTTAGGCCCATATTGAATCCCGTAACCTTGAACATTTTGCAGAGCCACAGTACTTTCGCCAAGAGTCTCACTCCATCTTTTCTTAGGAGTGCGGATTTCCCTGGGTGGTGAAAAGACGGACATTCATTCTACACGGTGAGGTTTCATTCTTTTGTTTAATTGATTTTCTACTCACGGTTTCAAGCATTGAAATAAAAGTGTTTTCAAGCTACCGAACAGCCGATACTTTAAGATCTTTACCTGGATTAAAATGGTTATTAAAATGATCATTCTCACATTCAAAGCGTGAAGACATTACAAAGCAGTGCCCATTGTGAATAGAGCTCTGCTCTTGACTTTATAATTTACCCTGGGTCGGCTATGACCAACAGTCATGAAGGGGATGGCAGAGTCTGCAACCACCACCATCTAATTCTTTTTCTCACAATCATGCTATTTCTGCAGTACCAACTTGCTCTACTAAAATAATGAACACCTCACTCAAACCAGGGAACACCTTCATTAACAGCCAAGCCACGAAAAGCAGGTAACAATAATACCAATCACTTTATGCTATGTAGCGTTTGCAGTGCTTTATTTATTTACACTGTATTCATGTAATCCTTACAATAGCTGGATGAGGTAGGTATTATTATTATCCCCAATTCAAGGATGAAGACACAAAGGCACTGAAAGGTTAAGTAATTTAACTAGGGTCACATAGTTAGAACATGAAGGTAGCATTTCTGAATTAACCATAAATAAGGAGCTACCATTTCTAAAATGCTTAATAAAAATTAATACTCATGGCATTGAATTATCAGTGAAATGCACACAATACGAATCTGCCAAAACAATGTTTCCCAAATGAAATTTTACACAAATTGTTTCATATACCAAATTTTATTTCTTCCACATACATAGAGTTACTGAGCCCTCTAATTTCCTACACTAATTAAAAAAATATTTGGCCTTACCTGAAATGGTTCTGCACCCCAAAGCAACTGAAAGGCTTAGAGCTTTGCATGTGATTCCGCACATTCCAAAGGAAGGGGGAGGTATCCTTGCATCCTGAAGATAAAGACTACCAGAATAAGTCAGGGAAAGGACCCTATCTCAGAGGGCATGTTCTGGTCTTTAATGACAAGTATCTTCAAATTGAAAAGGACACCATATATAACCTCAGTACTACTCTTGAGGCTGACTGATAACAGCAAGAGGGAAAGAAGTTTTTTTCAAAAATGGCACAATATGACTCTGCGATGCTAGAAAAGTTTAGTGATACAGTCGGACCATTGCAGTAGCCACACTACTAGATGGGCCACACTTTTTTTGCGTCCTTTTCATGCTACATGGTTCCAATCAATTCTCCACTCAGTTTTTGGTAGGTTTTTAAAAATTCCTTTCTCCATTTAGGAATAAGGCTAAAAACATTATCAAATGTTCCACTCACTTTTTTTTCTTTTTAGGAATAAGGCTAAAAACATTCTTGAAAATGTTCAATAACGGCATTGCTGGGTTGAAGGGTGTTCACATGTTTAATTGAACTTGGGAATGTCAACCTGCTTTCTGAAGTGGTTGTACTGATAGGCACTGCCACCTACCACGAGAGTTCCTGTGCTTCGTGTCTCTGCCCACACTGGGTACTTTCTAAATTTAATTTTTGCCATTCATATAACTATCTCAGTATGGTTCTAACTTTTTATTTCCCTGTTTAATGATGAACTTGAGCACCCTTTCATACAATTAAAGGCCTCCTGTGCTTCATCTGAGAAATTTGGGTTTCCTTTTGCCTATGGTTCTAACTTTTTATTTCCCTGTTTAATGATGAACTTGAGCACCCTTTCATACAATTAAAGGCCTCCTGTGCTTCATCTGAGAAATTTGGGTTTCCTTTTGCCTATTTTTGCATATGCAAAACATGTCTTTAACAACTGTATTGTGGACATTCTTTGATAATACTGCCTACAAAGACTTCCATCAGAAGATACCAGAAAAAAGGCGAAAAGACAAACCAAGTGAATATATTGGTAACACCTGTAACTGACAAGGGATTAATACCCAGAATATATAAAGAATGCCCACATCATGGAATCTAATCAGCCTTTGATGTAATTGTTGCCAAATGCAGAGCCCAGTAAATGCTGAACTGACTGAAATTGTCTTCTAAGTCATGCAGGCCTAGACCACAGGGAAGAGCCACTGCCTCTCACCAAGGGAAGCAACTCCAGAGCCATGCATGGGCACATCAAGTGAAAGTGGCCCTACCCATGAAAAGGCCAGGGAGCCAACAGGACAGCCTGGGAAGGCAAGTTGTGAAATAGTATGAGAGCGAGTCAAATTCCAGTGAAGCTTCTTCAGCCTGTTTTCCCCAGGAAGACCTCCAGTAAGAATGGCCTCCAAGCTCTGTCCTCTGAGGAGAGCAAGACCTTCTGATTGCCCAGGAAGGCAGGAGTGGGTATGGAAGTCCCAGGCAGTGGGAAACACTCTTCACCCATCCATTGAGCAAGTTGATTAGGTAATGAAAAGCATCTGGTGCAGTGACAGCTCCAGCGTTTCCAGTCTTTTGGATTTCGGGATCCATTCAACAGGTCAGACAGAATCCAAGCTATCCTGAAACATGTGTCTAGGTAAAGAAAAAAAATTAATAAAATAAGTAAAATTTATTAAAAATAAATAAAAAATAAGCAGGTCAGAAATCTGATGTCCCAAGTGGCAGCTACTGTATAGTCAGACAGCCCTGACCTAAGGGGTTTGGCCATTCAGTAGCAGGTGTCTGCCTGCATATTTTTTTCTTCCATGGGGAGACTCAGAGGCCAGGGCACAGCAGAGATCTCTGCATTTACCAAGTAACCACAACTCCAACTTGGACTAGGGACAGCTTCATGCAAGTTTCTAGGACTCCCAGGACTCCCTCAGTCCTTCCCTGCAATATGCACTCAGAATACAGCACTTGACAGTGATGTAGGGAAAGGAAGAGAAACACGCAGAACTATGCCCACACCAGCAGGCTGTGGAGACATGATCATATGCTGCACAAACCAGTGACTGGAAAGAACTTGGGCTCAAACTGGGCCTTCACCCACCCAACCCATCACACCACACCACACCACAGCCAGCCACATACTCCCTAGCATAGGTTGCATGTCTCATGGAGAACCTAGGATACATGAAAATTCCCACCCAAACACAAAAGCCCAACAAAAGTCCTCCTATCTTCTGGGATTTCTACAACCATTTTCTCTCCAGATCCTCTCCTCTCCCTGGAGTGTTCGTTTGCACCCACAATTGCCACTTCACTTCAAACTTACCACATCTTATGTGGTATTAGCTTTTTGGTTTGATCCTCCCAACTATTAAGAAAGTCCTTAGTCTTATATTTCAATATTTCTCGTAGACCTCCTGATATTCAACATTTGGCTCTACACTGCATCTGACTAATGGAATTCCTAGGATGGTCACAAACAGGGCATGTGGAATGCTGTACTTATTTCCTTTAAAAGTCCAAAATTAAAGAAGAGGAAAGGAAAGAAAAGGAAGGAGAAAAAAGAAAAAGAAAAAAAGAAAAGGAAAGAAGGAAGGAAGGAAGGAAGGAAGGAAGGAAGGAAGGAAGGAAGGAAGGAAGGAAGGAAGGAAGGAAGGAAGGAAGGAAGGAAGGAAGGAAGGAAGGAAGGAAGGAAGGAAGGAAGGAAGGAGAGACAGGGAAGAGGGAGGAAGAGAGAAGGGAGAGAAGAAAAAGGAAAAGAAAGGAAGAAAGAAAGAAAAAAGGAAATGGGGAAGTACTAAAGCAGGAAAGTAAATCCAGAGAGGGCATATTCATGTAACTTTTAAAAAGCAAACAAAGGTATAAAAACACAGAAGAGTCAAGTGTTATTCATTCATTTAAATTTTTATTTTGAATAGCTTCAATCAAAAAGATTTCATAAGGTTATTTACAATGCTGAATGTACAATTATGAATGTATGCCTTTTTGACAACAGGGTACCATTCTTGAGCAGCAATTCAATTTTAAAAATATAAAGATGCAGTATCATTTCTGATATAAAGTTACTTAAAAAAATCTAAGGTCTTAGGGAATTCACAAATCATAACAGAAAGTAACTACTTTATTAATTTAATGTACACATAATTACCAAATTTTAATACATTAAAAATAAGTGTAAATGCCCACAGACTGTACAAAAATTAACACCCCGTTTTGTTAAAAGTTCCCAACCACCTCCCACCATAAATATACAAAAACCTATTTTTAGATATGCCAAAATTGCATGCATGAAATATTAGAATGTTTTCTAAAGCTTGAATTTTCCTCTTTGCAGGATGTTATCTATAGCTGTTTTTGGAACAGACTACATAAACATCGATATATTATTTACCATGCCTTTGAAACTGTGCAGTAATTTCATAAACATGGGAAACAAAATAAATAGAGTAAAAACTGCAACAGTTTTGTTTAAATGCAAGTGCAATTTGGAAAGCTTTCGAATTTAAGGATTATAAAACTACTATAAAAAGTATTTTTTTTTGTTGGCTTAGCCACTTTTATTCAAGCATTATTTGCAGCATTGCTTTACAGCAGTTGGTGCTCAAAGATACAAAACATATAGTTACCACTATTTATACTTGAGGGAGAAACAAAAACTTTAAACAACCCTGAGGGAGACACACATTAAAAATCTTGTTATTTATTTAAAAAGTTAAAAAGTTACATATCATTATTTAACAATTACTTTCCCAGACATTTCTGTCCTTTAAGTATGTGCATAAATAAAATTTAAATCAGCAATATTTATTCATCTTAATACATCAAAATAATATATGTACAGATTTTAAAATTTAGGTCTGTATAAACTCAAATAATTTAATGTGAAATTCGGACTCAAACTTACTATGTAATGGTGACCTACAGAAAGGACTCAGTCTACCTATGGCACTGAGTAGGACCCACACCTGGATTCACATTCTTCAAATAACATTCTCAACCTGAATAACCCACCTTTCTATGTTCAAATTTTCCTACAAATGCTTTTCTGCCTACCTACAAGCCTCATTCTTTTGAAAACAATATGGACAGATGAGATATAAAACCCTTATTAACTTTAAATTGTAAAAAAGGAGAGGTGCCAAAAATAGCTCTTTATGATCATGCTGTTAAAGATGTTAAATATAATCTGATAATTGGAATTTTAAGCTGCTACTTAGCAATTTCTTTAATTATATGCCTCAGTATTTAAACCCAAGAATAAAATTTACAGTTATGGAAATCACTAAAGAATAACACTTGAGCATATTTAAAATGAATATGGAATTATAAAATGATCAAGTGAACAAGTAACTCTAGAAAACAGTGCTAATTCACAGCTCAAGAGGTCTAAAATGCATAGCTTCATAGAACCATTCATGGAACAATTGTTCTTATCATCTAATGTGTATTATATTATACATTTTGGTGGAAAACTTCAATTACATTTTTGTAAGAATCATCAGTGGCAATAGTAATAACAGTGATCCTGAGTGTAACTTACATTTCTCTACAGTTACCAATCATCATTCAGGTTTTTGCAGCATAAAGAATGAGAACCATTTATTTGGCCCTACAATTCTGGGTAAAATTTGGTAAACTGGTAAATATATGCTGGGAAAATAATGATCAGCTAGCAGTAGAAAGAACAAGCACACTACTGATTAAGTCAGAACATAGGATAATGTCACATTGTTTAAAGAGTTTAGTGTACAAGTCACAGCAATATCAACTGCTGGAGCCTACCTATAAAGGCATTTAAAAAGTTACTTTTATTTTATTTAGAATTTAAACATTACTCATGCAAAACAGAAAGGTGAAAAATGTTTTCCACATTTCTTCTGGCTTAATGAATATCTGTTTTTCAACTTTATTTCCTCCATTTTTTCTCCTAGAAATTTCCACACCAAATACACTCATTTGTCACTCTCGAATTCAAAATAGGTATGCTCTGACCTCTGGCGCCACCTAATGGCATAAAACAAACTCTTCCCAAGTTCATATTGCTTTAAGAAACAGCAGTCATTCAAATCCAGTCTTTTTCAAGCCTCATTATTGACAGGAGAGACATAGACCAAACCTCAAAAAATCTTATGAGGTAAATTTCTAACTTAAAGAAACCCTTACTATTATCCTATGTCTTTGGGTAATTAAAAATGTAGAAGTAGAAAATAAAAAGACATTTAAAATAACACAAAGCCTGAAGGGGGAAAAAACAGGTTTGGGAGATATTAAAAAGATAGATTGACATCTACTGCCAAAAGAAATAATCTCTTTTCCTAGTGAACAATTCTACAACAGTTAATTGAAGCAAATTAGACTACTGACACCACACATAGCACAAGATCCATTTAATAGGTTTGAGGGATATCTCAAGAAGGCAGTGAAGCACCTTGCCGATTAGAAAAATAAAACCCAGGCGGTTTGTACAGAAAATATAAAACCATATATGGAAATTACCTGAGTTGTTCTATAAGCAACACCATACAAACTCACTCCTAACTCTAGACCATTGAAGGGAACTGGTGTATGTTTATATAGAATTCTTTGGAAGAAATATTAGAATCAAATGAAAATAGGCATTCAATCTGTTTCACTGGAGGCTGACAAATTTTATCAATCACAAATTTAGGGCCTCTATATAAACACAGATCTTTTCCAATAAGGGGGTTGTGAAAATAAATTTAAAGGGATAAACTAGTCTCAGAAGCTAATGTCTAAAAAACTACCTACCAAACACCAAATTTCTCCTGTGCCCAATGTAAAGAAAGTAACAATCAAGAAAATTCTGGAAATGTATATAACAGATTACTGAATGAAGATATAGAACTTTACTTACAGATTGTTAATTTAACTGTCAGGCCAATACCTTTTTTTTGTTTTGTTTTGTTTTGTTTTAAGGGAAAAAAAAAAACAACAAAGTTCTCGATTCAGCGACTATATCAGAAGGGACAGAAACTGAAATTGTGCCATTCTGACAAACAGGATCAGAAAATCATAAAACCACATTCTCCTGAATACTGCTATTAGCATGCCACTGAGACTGATTCATTGCTATATGCTATGTTATGGTGATGATTTGGCATGATCCATTCTCCTTAACTAAAGCTTTAGCTTCTGTTGTTGTCTGAGGTTTTGGTGGCCATTCTGGATCGACCAAGAGCTCCTGTGCCAGATACATGTACTTGGCCTTTGGTATCTTCTTTCTACAGCGCAGGGCCCAGGACAAGCAGCATTTTCCCCACCGATCCACTGATGCCTAAGAAAATAAAGAACAACAATTAAGAGCTCGTTTTTTTAACAGGTTATGAAAGCATACATTAGCACAGAAAATGACTTCTAAACACAACACATGAATGGGAAAAATTCAAGTTAAAAAAATGGCAGCTTTCCAATATTTAGGTACTGATTATTTTTTTAGATTTTTGGTTTATCCATGGAATTTACTTCATTTTATATAGTTTTATGTACCTATCCTCTTGTGTACTGATAAACTTTTTAAATAACTTGAAGATCTGGATTTTATAACATAAAATATCTAATGTATTTAGAATAACTTTATTCAGAAAGAGAAAACATTTTTAATATTTAATTTGGAAGCCCTCCTATATTTTATCCCAAACTATCTTTTGGTATTATTGCTCCTAGTAACTTAGCCACCTGATCATTTTGGAAAGAAAGCATTATAAAATATCCTTGTTGCTCTTAATATCTTTCAAAGCATGATGTGAATATTGTAAGGTCAAAATTAGGACTTAAATCATGTTTAAAAGTCACTCAAGGCCGGGCGCTGTGGCTCACGCCTGTAATCCTAGCTCTTGGGAGGCCGAGGCGGGCGGATTGCTCAAGGTCAGGAGTTCAAAACCAGCCTGAGCAAGAGCGAGACCCCGTCTCTACTATAAATAGAAAGAAATTAATTGGCCAACTGATATATATATAAAAAATTAGCCGGGCATGGTGGCACATGCCTATAGTCCCAGCTACTCGGGAGGCTGAGGCAGAAGGATCACTCGAGCCCAGGAGTTTGAGGTTGCTGTGAGCTAGGCTGACGCCACGGCACTCACTCTAGCCTGGACAACAAAGCGAGACTCTGTCTCAAAAAAAAAAAAAAAAGTCACTCATAGGCCGGGCGCGGTGGCTCACGCCTGTAATCCTAGCACTCTGGGAGTCAGAGGCAGACGGATTGCTCGAGGTCAGGAGTTCGAAACCAGCCTGAGCAAGAGCGAGACCCCAGTCTCTACTATAAATAGAAAGAAATTAATTGGCAAACTAATATATATAGAAAAAATTAGCCGGGCATGGTGGCGCATCCCTGTAGTCCCAGCTACTCAGGAGGCTGAGGCAACAGGATTGCCTGAGCCCAGGAGATTGAGGTTGCTGTGAGCTAGGCTGACACCATGGCACTCACTCTAGCCTGGGCAACAAAGTGAAGACTCTGTCTCAAAAAAATAAAAATAAAAAAAATAAAAGTCAATCATGTCGGCCAGGCTCGGTGGCTCATGCCTGTAATCCTAAACACTATGGGAGGCCAAGGTGGGCGGACTGCTCAAGGTCAGGAGTTCGAAACCAGCCTGAGCAAGAGCGAGACCCCATCTCTACTATAAATAGAAAGAAATTAATTGGCCAACTGATATATGTATATATATAAATAAAATTAGCCGGGCATGGTGGCGCATGCCTGTAGTCCCAGCTACTTGGGAGGCTGAGGCAGGAGGATCTCTTGAGCCCAGGAGTTTGAGGTTGCTGTGAGCTAGGCTGACACCACAGCACTCACTCTAGCCTGGGCAACAAAGTGAGACTCTGTCTCAAAAAAATAAAATAAAGTCAATCATGTCTTTTTAAAACCACATCCTTCCTAATATAAAAGAATACCTTTACTTTATGTTGGTTTCTCTTGGTGCTCCACAACTGGAAAGAGGTACATAGAAAGGTGCAAAGCAAGTACTACTTCTTAGCATTATTTCATTATAAAAAGCACTACTGTCACTGAAATCCTTCTGATCAATCCTGATGTTTATAATGAATGTGACCTTAGATAAATAATCCTTGGAGAACAAGAAAAGCGTCCCTGGCTAATGGATATTTATATATATATATTTATATTTATTGATTGATTGAGACAGGGTCTCACCCTGTTGCCCTGGCTAGAGTGAGTGCCGTGGCATCGGCCTAGCTCACAGCAACTTCAAACTCCTGGGCTCAAGCAATCCTCCTGCCTCAGCCTCCCAAGTAGCTGGGACTACAGACATGCGCCACCATGCCCGGCTAATTTTTTCTATATATTTTTAGTTGGCCAATTAATTTCTTTCTATTTTTAGTAGAGATGGAGTCTCACTCTTGCTCAGTCTGATTTCCAACTCCTGACGTTGAGCAATCCACCCGCCTCGGCCTCCCAGAGTGCTAGGATTATAGGTGTGAGCCACCGCGCCTGGCCCCTGGCTAATGGATAGAAATGTAAATTCAATAGAGGACCAAGAAGTGACCTCAGAATTTGTCTCAGCTGAAATTTGAAATAAATGAAATAAAATGTAATGACTATGCCAATGTCATTGGCTGTTGCTTCTTGAAGTGACATTTAAATCCTAGGTTGTTTTGTTTTGCCAACCAACATATATAACTCAGGCTACAACTAGGTTTAATCTCAACTGAGGTAATTCCACAAAGTGGAAGCACAACATAACTGAGGTACATATTCTAATGTTAACATCCAAAAAGCCTCATGATCAAGAAAGCCAAGTTTGCTATAATGTATTTTGAAATGTGTGTTTCTAAATGGACCAATGGAGAACAGCAAAAATACTTTTAAATGAAACCTCTTAAAACTTTTTTATTGGCCAGACGTGGTGGCTCATGTCTGTAATCCTAGCACTCTGGGAGGCCAAGGCAGGTAAATCGTTGGAGCTCAGGAGTTCCAGACCAGCCTGAGCAAGAGCAAGACCCCATCTCTACTAATAAAATAGAAAGAAATTAGCTGGACAACTAAAAACATATATATAAAAAATTAGCCGGGCATGGTGGCGCATGCCTGTAGTCCCAGCTACTTGGGAGGCTGAGGCAGAAGGATTGGTTGAGCCCAGGAGTTGGAGGTTGCTGTGAGCTAGGCTGACACCATGGCATTAGCCTGGGCAAGAAAGTGAGATTCTGTCTCAAAAAAAAAAAAAAAAAAAAAAAAAAAACCCAACTGATGCAGCGCTTTTAACTTTAAAGGTCTTCTAGTTTATTTGCCAACAAAACACAATAAGCTGTGTTGCTACCAAGAATTTAAAGGCAAAAATTATGGTCACAAGTAAGCTATTTTACATTCCAGGGGGGAAAAACACTGAAGATTATTCATCTAGTTGCCTCTTCATTGTCTTAACTAAACAGAGTTATCATATTACCGTCACCTTAAAAGAACTCTACTGGAAACTATTTAGCATTAGGATACAGAAGACACTATGGTATAGGATTCTTTAAGTGATCCAAAATAAGAGATAATAATCCCTTTCTAGAGTAGGCAAATAAAATAATATTTAATTTGAGATGATGACCCTACTTGGGGCTTTTCCCCCAAGGTGTTTAAATTCTTCAATCTAATTGTGGAAAATATTATTGCCCCTAAATCAATTTGAAAGCTGTTACTTTTTATTTTATAGCAAGTAGCAGGATCGTAGAATAAATGTGATATTGATTGTTGACTTTTAAAAAGTTTTACATTAATAGGCCGGGTGCGGTGGCTCACGCCTGTAATCCTAGCACTCTGGGAGGCCGAGGTGGGCGGATTGCTCAAGGTCAGGAGTTCGAAACCAGCCTGAGCAAGAGCGAGACCCCATCTCTACTATAAATAGAAAGAAATTAATTGGCCAACTAATATATATATATACAAAAAATTAGCCGGGCATGGTGGCGCATGCCTGTAGTCCCAGCTACTTGGGAGGCTGAGGCAGCAGAATTGCTTGAGCCCAGGAGTTTGAGGTTGCTGTGAGCTAGGCTGACGCCACGGCACTCACTCTAGCCAGGGCAACAAAGCGAGACTCTGTCTCAAAAAAAAAAAAAAAAAAAAAGTTTTACATTAATAGACTTTGTCTAGCCAGATGACTCTGCCAGGTTGAAGGGCAATGTATAGCAGGCAGAGTTAAGGAAAGTCAAAGCCAAGCGTATTCAAATTTAAGGCACACACATAGATATATAAATTCTTTGTTCCCTATATAAAGATAAGCAATAAAACTAAAACTAATTTAATTGCAAACAGAATCACAACTAAACAGGCTTCTTTTCACAGTAAGGGTGCTTTTAAAAAAAAAATCCTCACATCCCCATTAAAAACAATGTATATTTGTCACAATTTCAAAAGAATTAAGTCAGAAGGAATACTAGGGATATCCCTGCTTCATCATAATCAGAAACATATTTTTTCCTTACCATCTCCAAATATCACGCACAAAAAGTACACTGTATGCAAGCACAGGCTTATTAGTTTATAAACACAAACTACCACACACACCCTCAAAACACAATATAATTCACTGGAAAAACAAGAGGTGCTACCGGCATGCTGGAATGAGAAATCAATCAGGCAAGGGGATGGTTGCAAAGGAAGAAAAGCAAGCACTGTGCAATATGAAGGTGGTGAGGCAGGGCATGGGGGCTCAGAATGAGCACTTGGGTCTCCCCAAGACACCTGGGGCATAAATCCCTGAAGCAGGAGAACACATTAGCTATAGCAATCAGATCTGTCAGTTTGTTTCTGAAAGGAATAGTTAAGTAACCAAATTTATCCCTTCAGAGAAACAAAGAGGCAAAGAAACCACAAAGAACTTTCAAAGATATCTACAGGTAAAAATCTCCTGCTTCTTAGATCATTTCAAGCTGTTCATTCTTGAACCCAAATGCCAGTTTACACTTAGCAGTATCTTTTAGGAAATGTTTTCAAGGGTAGCATTTAAAATATGAAGCCATGCTTAACAGAAAACAATGTTATAATGGCACTGCTGTTTTCATAAGTCTTCTTCCATACCAATCCTGAATCTAAAACAATCAGTATTAGCATTCTTTTAATATCTAAATAACTTCAAATAACATTCTAAGTGGCAAAAGAACTACTTCCATTTTTCACCAAAAAGAAAATATAAGTCTGGAACAAATCCTCAGGCAGGATCAAACTACACACTAGTATGATTCTAGTTCCACATAGACTATTAAGTGCCCTCAGTTCACCAAACACAAGGTTGGTGGCAGAAATCCTTCTAAGGAGAATATATAGCTCAGATCACCTCAAACAGGAGTAAAGCTTTATAGAAAACCACAGATGGAGGCAGGGCGTGGTGGCTCACGCCTATAATCCTAGCTCTCTGGGAGGCCGAGGCGGGCGGATTGCTCGAGGTCAGGAGTTCAAAACCAGCCTGAGCAAGACCCCGTCTCTACCAAAATATAGAAAGAAATTAATTGACTAACTAAAAATATATATACAAAAAAAAAATTAGCCGGGCATGGTGGTGCATGCCTGTAGTCCCAGCTACTAGGGAGGCTGAGGCAGTAGGATCACTGAGCCCAGGAGATTGAGGTTGCTGTGAGCCAGGCTGACGCCACGGCACTCACTCTAGCCTGGGCAAGAAAGTGAGACTCTGTCTCAAAAAAAAAAAAAAAAAATTAGCCGGGCATGGTGGCGCATGCCTGTAGTCCCAGCTACTCGGGAGGCTGAGGCAGAAGGATTGCTTGAGCCCAGGAGTTTGAGGTTGCTGTGAGCTAGGCTGACGCCATGGCACTCACTCTAGCCTGGGCAACAAAGTGAGACTCTGTCTCAAAAAAAAACAAAACATTCAGCTTCAGGTAGAAAGACTAAAAAAAATAAAAAATAAAAACAAAACAAAACAAAACAAAACAAAACCACAGATGATGGGGACCTCCACTGAAAGTTTTCAGCAGGTCAAGGGTGGAGTAGAAGGTACTTTTGATGAATGTTCTCTTGAAAAATCACCGATATAAAGTCTCGTAAAGTTGTCATTACATTGAGAGAGAATGTATACAAAGTATCTACTATAAAATATTAGGCCATTAAATATGAAATGTCAAATTTCAAATCAAAAGTATAGCTTATTATATCTCAAACAAGAAGCAATATAATTAATCAAAGTATGTGCCTAAACTATCAACACAGTTTGCCATCCTGATAGTATAGCTTGTTTATGTCAGCAGCGAAGAAGCCTGGAAAGAGAGTGGTGATAAAGTTGCAAAGGGTGGTTTCCACAGCTTGTTGAGAATTGAATATTTTTCCTTGCAAGAAGTGGCCAAAGCCTGGAAGAAGCGGTAGTCAGTTGGCACATGATCTGGTCAATATGGTGGATGACAGAAAGTTTCCAAGTCCAGCCTCTGTAATTTTAGCAGCGTTGTTTGTGTGACATGTGGTCTAGCGTTGTCTTGCAAGAGGATTGGCCTGTCTCTATTGATCAATCTTGGCTGCTTCATCACAAGCATCCTCATCATTTCATCCAAGTGATTGCAGTAGACACCCGCTGTGATCGACTGACGGGGTTACATGAAACTCTAGTGGATAATACCAGTGCTGGACCATCAAACAGACACCATTAGCTTTTTCTGATGAATATTTGGTTTTAGATTGTGTTTCAGCACTTCATCTTTATCCAACCATTGTGCCAAACACTTGCAATTGTCAAAAATAATCCATTTTTCATCACACGTAACAAACAATACAGTGAAGAAATGGTTCACCTTTATGTAGTGACAGCAAAGAAAGGCAAGCTTTGAGACAGTTCTCTTCTGACACTTGTTTGATTCATGCAGAACCCATCCCATCCAGCTTCCTCACCTTGCTCATTTGTTTCAAATGGTCCAATATTGTTGGAATGGTAACATCAAACCTTGCTGCTAAATCATGTGTAGGTTGAGATGGATTCGCTTCCACTACAGCTTTCAGCTCATCGTTATCCACCTTGGTCTCAGGTCACCCACGTGGCTCATTTTCAAGATTAAAACCACCAGAATGGAACTTCTCAAACCATCGACATACTATGT
This sequence comes from Microcebus murinus, assembly GCF_040939455.1. NCBI lineage: Eukaryota > Metazoa > Chordata > Mammalia > Primates > Cheirogaleidae > Microcebus > Microcebus murinus. Next base: position 70,414,786 of record NC_134104.1, on the reverse strand, counting down.
GTTCATTAGCCACATCCTTCCCAAACACTTTGTTGCTATTTCGAGCTGTCTGTGCAGCACTGATTCCAGGACAGAACTTATATCCAAAAATAACATGGATTTTTTTACTTATCCATGTTTTCACAAAAACTGCTCTAAAAAAAATTTGATAATCACAAGCCAAACTGTGTGTTTGAAAGAATGAGGATGTATCTTCATAATAAAATTTTTCTTTTTACATGTATAGATGTCATTAAACATAATAAAAATTTTTAAAGCATCAAAGTGAAATGTCAGAGATATCAACTGTCAAACTTAGTTTTAAAGGGAATCGAACATTTCATACTTAATAGCCTAATATAATAGATACTGATAACAGATGTCTCCATTTTGTCATTTGATCACTGTATTAGTTTATATCTTCATGGTCCCACAAATGATATATGTGAGACAGTGTGGTATACTGATAAAAAAAATTCCTCTTAAAATCAGAAATGCGGCCGGGCGCGGTGGCTCACGCCTGTAATCCTAGCACTCTGGGAGGCCGAGGTGGGCGGATTGCTCGAGGTCAGGAGTTCGAAACCAGCCTGAGCAAGAGCGAGACCCCATCTCTACTATAAATAGAAAGAAATTAATTGGCCAACTAATATATATATATATATATATATATATATATATATATATACAAAAAATTAGCCGGGCATGGTGGCGCATGCCTGTAGTCCCAGCTACTTGGGAGGCTGAGGCAGCAGGATTGCTTGAGCCCAGGAGTTTGAGGTTGCTGTGAGCTAGGCTGACGCCACGGCACTCACTCTAGCCAGGGCAACAAAGCGAGACTCTGTCTCAAAAAAAAAAAAAAAAAAATCAGAAACGCTTGTTTCAATTTCCAACTCTGCCATGCATTAAATGCATAACCTTGGCAAATCAACTAAATGCTGTTTCTTTATGTATAAAATGGAGTTAGAAATGCATTAAGATTGGGAGAATCTTGGAGGTGGTATATAATGCCTTGAGGGTATTTTGGATATAGTTACTACAGATTTCCAAGTAAAGTGACTTCCTAATTCAACTGTCTAGGGCCTGAAGTTTTGAAACTTTCAACCCAACTCCCCTGTCTATATGATAAGGAAGGAAAAGATAGAATGGGATTTCTCTTCCCCAACAGCGACTCCCAGCCTTTTACATAATAATATAAAAATATTATGTAAATAATATAAATTATTATTCACATAATAATGTAAAAGGCTGGGAGTTGCTGTCTGAGAAGGCCTCATGGGCTTCTTGGTAAAAGAAGAGCATAGGAGGGGTAGAAGTCAACAAGGCCTGGGGTAGGGGAGAATCACAGCAGCCACAGAAGTCCTAAGAGTAGCAAGTCACTGTCACCTTTACTTTTTTACTGTATCGCAGGATTTTCCAAGCTCAGCATTACTGACATCTTGGGCTAGATAAGACTATTTCTCTACTAAAAATAGACATTAATTGGCCAACTAAAAATATATAGAAAAAAAATTAGCCAGGCATGGTGGCGCATGTTTGTAGTCCCAGCTACTTGGGAGGCTGAGGCAGGAGGATTGCTGGAGCCCAGGAGTTTGAGGTTGCTGTGAGCGAGGCTAATGCTACAGCACTCTAGCTGAGGCAACAGGGTGAGACTCTGTCTCCAAAAAAAAGACTATTTCTTTGTTGTGAGGGATTATCCTGTGTACTACAGCATGTTTATTTAACAGCATCGCTGGTCTCCACCCCACTATATGCCAGTAGCAACCCCCTTTCCCTCAAGTGTGACAACCAAAATGTCTCCAGACACTGCCAAATGTCTCCTGGGGGAGAAAATGGCCCCTGATTGAGAGCCACAGCCTTATAGTAATGTGACTGATTAGATCCTGAAGGACTGGGCGCAATGTCCTGGGCGCAGTGTCTAGGATTACACCTGTAATCCTAGAATTCTGGGAGGCCAAGGCGGGTGGATCATTTGAGATCAGGAGTTCAGGACCAGCCTGATCAAGAGCGAGACCACGTCTCAACTAAAAATAGAAAGAAATCAGCTGGACAACTAAAAAAAAAAAATGTAGAAAAAAATTAGCTGGGCACGGTGGCTCATGGCTGTAGTCCCAGCTACTCGGGAGGCTGAGGCAGGAGGAACACTGGAGCCCAGGAGTTTGAGGTTGCTGTGAGCTAGGCTGGTGCCACGGCACTCTAGCTGGAGCAACAGAGTGAGACTGTCTCAAAAAAAAGGAAAGATGAGAGAAGATTTCCAATTTAAATATTTTAAAGGGGCCTGATGATACCTACTTTTGACTAAACTGGGGCATACCTCCTCTTCCAAACATACGTTTCCTGTTTAGATCAGTAGTCAGAGATATTTTAGGGGGAAATAAAAACTCTACGTAAATGTTTCCCTAGCTTTGGGAATATAATACAAATATTTCACATGAGGACTGATGATATGAGCCCAAACTAACCCTTTGAAATAATAATGTAGTTAGGTAACCAAAAGGGAAAAAAAATTTTTGGAAAAAGACTTGAGACCCTCAGACAACTCTGGTCATACTGACTACCAGGAACAACTGAGTATTACATTGCTTTAAGGAAAAAAAAACTGAGGCTGACTCCAGACCCATTCCATCATTAAAAAACCATCATTATTCATCATAAAGCATTATATAACAGAAATGGCACTCTACAAGCCCTCTTATAAAACAATGATGTGGCATTGCACCAGGGTGTCAAGCCTGCTGAATTACCAAAACAAAGCTCAGAAAGTTGCCACTTAGGTAAAAGGTGGCTAAAAATAAGTGAATGACCCAACTCAGAAATGCCAGGGAATCCTCCTCAACTCTGTAAGGGTTTTATGGCTCGAGGATGAATGAAAGACTCAGAACTCCCATTTGTAAAGCACCTCATACCTACAAACAGCAATGGGTAAGGCAATGAAGGAGTGAGATTTTTATACTGTCAAGTTCTCTGTGCCCAAATGGCTGGCTCACAGAGCCTTGATTCAACAGTATTGGTTTGAAGTAAGTCTAACCAGTATCTCTATCAAGAGCTATATTTTAACACCCTACCACTAGGAAATGGGTTTTATTTATCTGTTTCTCTTCTCTTTTTACCACACAGTTTGTAACACTTTCCAAATAATCAGCTACAAAAAGTCAAACATCCTAAACTATTGCCCATCATTTTCTGCATGATGAGAGACATACACTGGGGAAAACCAAAAAGCCACACCAAATGAAGGCACAGTAACTGACAAGAAGTCAGAAATAATTCTTCAAAATATTGGCATTGGTTAGGAAGGAATGAGATAGTGAAAAGAAAATTTTAAAAAATTTTGGCCTAGGACTCAGTTCCAAGAAGAAACAATTTTCATTTCAAAACTTGTTTGCATGAATCTCATTTTGCTTTTATGGGACCCATGAAAACCAAAAACATAAAATTTAAAGGAGACAGAAATGGAAAAATTGACTCTCACCCTTAAGGACAAGACCTTTACACACATAGAAGAATGGGATTGGAATGGAAAAAAGAGACTTATGAAATTTCTGGTCCCAAAAAGCCTGTAACAAATGTTTGCCATAAATTTTCTAGGACTCCTTACAAGAAATGAAATGCCAGACATAAGCAAAAAGGTTGAAGCAACACACAACAGAACTGCCTACAAAATGCTCAGTACACAACTAAAAGAGCCTCAATACACACGAAGAATTGACAGTAAGGGCTGTTTTCCAACCTGTGGTGGCTGTGTGGTGCCGAAGCGATATTCTCCTTGTTTGTCTCGATTGAACACAACCTTCCAAAGGACCATGTCAAGGAAGAAGTTCTGAGAGATATTCCAGTGAGTTAAGAATTAATAATTACTAAGTAATTCTTTATTAATGTGCACATTTTAAAAGACTCATTACAATGCTGCATCATTAGTGAAAAACATAATTTGGTTTTCTTATAGAGAATTTCAGTTAATACTGCAAAAGGATAAAGAGTAAACAGGACTTTTGTAATAAATATAAATAATCGTAAAATTCTTGATTAAATGGGACTTCTAAATTTTCCACAAAACATGGCTTTTATGTGAATCCTCGGGTCTTGCTCATTATTAAAACAATGCTTATATAATTTGAAGTCTTTTTCTTAAAAATGAGTTGTTCTCATTGAATTAATATCTAATATTAATTCTATGTCCATATTTCATCAGCATCCAACACAAATAGTTCTTTAGATAGTAAGAATAATAAATAGCATTTAACTGAAATGATGAACTAACACTGTAGAAAAAGGAACACTTTTAGAATACAGTATCTTAGATGTGATTTCCAGCATCCATAAGATAGAAAAAAATACATTCCACTGGATACCATAAAAAAGTCAGTACCACAATATCCATACTGTTCATAATAGCCCCAATTTTAATGCCAAATCACTTTTACGGATATAATTAAAAATAAGTATAATTTCTAAGTCTGCAACTATTTTTACTAAAGCATACATATTTCTGGACAAATTACTTTAACTTTAATGTGAAAGCCTATGTTATGAAATCCTTAAATTAAAAATTACAATAAAAATATATCTTCCTCTTTTATTTCTTATATTGCTACTATAGGAGTGAATTATGATTACAGCTCTGAGAGCAGACATAAGTTTATTAATAAGTAGCAAATGAGAACTTGCTAGGCTCCTTTTCAAGAAGCTGACCTAAAAGGCAATCCTAATGGGAGGGTAACTATACAACATATAATGAATCAAAAGAGTACTTAAGACTTCTAGAGGTCACTCAAAAGTAAATACCAAGGAGGAAGTTCCAGTAATCAATGCTAAAATTAGTTAAGTCCATAGTGGTCCATTTTACACTTTCAATAAACTCTCCTGCTATTAATATTCACTATATTTCCTGGAGAAAGCCCTCTCCTTTTCCTTCCTTAAATGGGAGATTTTACTATACATCACAAAAAACAGATGGGAGATGCCCACTATGATTTCATGGCCACTAGTTCATCTGTTCATGGGCTGCCCATCACTACTCATCACTAATATTTGCTATATCTCACTGCTTACTTTCCCCTATCTGCATGAGTGCAACTAAGTCATATCCCTTAATATAACTACTATCAGTTCATGGAAAAGGTTAGAAGAGAAGGCTAAATAAAATCTGCCTAAAATGAAACTGAGTTGGATTTCCATAATGTCACCTGCCCTCTTCCCCCATTTACCATTACATTATCTAAGAATCCCAAAGCAACAAAGTAGCTAGCTATTTGACTATTTGAAGTGCTTACCTCCACGGTGATAGATACAAAGGCATTGACAAGAACAATGATGAGCATAGTTACACGCCACTGATACGGTACACACACTATCTGTGAGACAAAAAATTTAAAGTTAGAATTGTACGCAATTGATAATACAGCACTATATCATAATTTCTAAATTTACTGAATTCCTATTATATACCAAACACTTTTACACATTATATGTTTAATCCTCAACAATGCCACAATGTATATATTATATCTATCCACTTTTCAGATGATAAAACTCAAAGTTTTAAGTAACTCAAGGTAAAAGAAAATATTAAGTAGCTGAGCTTAGAGTAAAATTCTAGTCAGATTTAAAAGCCCATGATCAACTAGATCATAAATTTCTAAACTAGTCCCTATTTTTCAAATAAAAACCTATTTTTAAAATCTTTTTTTCCTTTCTTTCTTAACTTTTTTAGAGACAGCGTCTCACTCTGCTGCCCAGGCTGTGAGTTCAGTGGCCCTGATCATGGCTCACTGTAACCTCAAACTTGTGATCCTCCTACCTTAGCCTCCCGAGTAGCTAGGACTACAGGCACACCGTGCCCAGCTGATTTTTATTTTCATTTTTTCGTAGAGACAAGGTCTCTCTATGTTATTCAGGTTGGTCTTGAACTCCTGGCCTCACGTGATCTGCCCACCATGGCCTCCCAAAGTGCCTGGATTATAGGCATGAGTCTCTGTGCCTGGCCAAAAACCTGTCTTTAAACAATAAGGTAGATATCACTCTAATAATGAAGAATTGGTAAAAACTCATATTATTAGAAAGACAAATTCACAAGAGAACTAAGAAACATAAGTTTTTACTTTAAAATCTGATTATTTCTAATGCCTAAAACAAATAAAGGGGAAAAATATTAATGCATTAATCCTTTTATAGTCAGCAAATATTTATTGAGTACCTGAAACTGGGCTAGATGCCAAGTAGCAGCATGATCTAACACGATTTAGGAAAAACATTATTACTTTTTAAGGAAAACATTATTGTCTTTTTTAGGAAAAAGACAGAGATTCAGAATAAGAAAGCTGAAAGAATCTAACAACTGACTGGCTATGAAAAGAGATGGACAAGACAAGAATAGCCAGACAAACATGAACACTTCTGACTAAGATAAATAGTGGTACCAAGTAACAGAGTAGAAACAAGGTTGAGAGAGAACATTATAAGCTGAGTTTTTAACATGTTAAAATGGAAGTTACTGTTGGGTAGAGCACTCAAGAAATAGTCAATATGTCAGTGGTTATGCAGGTCTAATGAAGCTGAGGAGCGAGAACTAAGTGAGTTTTTAACATATAGATGGCAATTAGAGGGTGATGCCATAACTATAGGTGAGATCACCTGAAATATACAGGTGACAAGGATAAGAACAGAAATGTGAGGAACAGTAACATCTGAGGAAGAGGCAGAGGGATTGGAGCTACAACGGAGAATGAAAATGAAGAGTCACAGAGGTAAGAAAAGGCCTGGAGAGCAAAGCATCACACAATTCCAGGGGGGTATGTCTTAAGAATGATGACATGGGCCAGGCGCGGTGGCTCACGTATATAATCCTAGCCCTCTGGGAGGCTAAGGCGCGAGGATCATGTGAGCTAAGGAGTTCAAGACTAGCCTGAGCAAGAATGAGACCCCGTCTCTACTAAAAATAGAAAGAAATTAATTGGCCAACTAAAAATATATAGAAAAAATTAGCTGGGCATGGTGGCGCATGCCTGTAGTCCCAACTACTTGGAAGGCTGAGGCAGAAGGATTGCTTGAGCCCAAGAGGCACTCTAGCCCATGCAAAGTTAAGACTCTGTCTCAAAAAAAAAAAAAAAAAGAATGATGACGTGGCTAATTGTTCAAGTACTGCTGGAGAGCCAAGTAAGATTGGAAAGAAACATTTGGAGGAGACAAGTTCACAGGACTTAACCAACAAAAGGATTGTTAGTGGCCCTGGTAAGGGCAGTTTTAGTAGATTTGCAAGGCTAGTTGCTAGACTGGTTGATGAATGTGTGGGAGGTGAGCTGAACGTAGCAGTATTTCAAGAGTAAGTTTGGCTGTAAAGCAGAAAACATATGTGGCATATGGTGGAAGAGAAATATAAACGTTTTCTTATTTTGCTTAAAGTGGTTGTGTAAATCCCTCAATGATGCATGTAAGGAAACAGACATACACACTGCTGCTAAGACAATAACCTGGCAACCTCTCCGAACTTCAATAAAAAATTCTAAATAGCCTCTGATCAAGCAATTCCGTACATCGAACCTATAAGTAGATATAGGTGCAAAGATTCATAATATAGCATTGTTTATAATAGTAATACACTAGATAGAAACAATCTAAATATCCATCAAAACAGAACTAGTTAAATTTTTGAAAAAGCCCACGAAATGGAATATTCATTCCCTAAGACTCATATACCTGCCCAAACCTGTTGAAGAGAATTAAGTCTGACCTCATTCATGCAATGGAGGTGAAAACCCCAAACAAAATCCCAGCGACTCATATCCAGAGAGTTTAAAAGAAAGAACACATCATGACCAAATTGGATTTATTCTAGGAATGCAAAGTTAGTGCAATATTTGAGTACTAGTCAACTATAATTTACCACATTCTCCAGGAAGAAAAATTATGTGATCGTTCAACAGCTGTGGGAAAAGCATTAGATAAAATTTTAAAACCATTCATGTTAACAATACTATAGAAGGAAGCTTCCTTAACCTTCCTTAACCTGATTTCTATATACTAGAAATTTACAGCAAACAATATAGTCACTGGTGAAATATTAGGAGCATTCCATTTAGAGTCAAGACCAAGACAAGTGATAAAATTATCACTACAGCCGGGCGCGGTGACTCACGCCTGTAATCCTAGCACTCTGGGAGGCCGAGGCGGGCAGATTGCTCAAGGTCAGGAGTTCGAAGCCAGCCTGAGCAAGAGCGAGACCCCCGTCTCTGCTATAAAATAGAAAGAAATTAATTGGCCAACTGATATATATATAAAAAATTAGCCGGGCATGGTGGCGCATGCCTGTAGCCCCAGCTACTCAGGAGGCTGAGGCAGGAGGATTGCTTGAGCCCAGGAGTTTGAAGTTGCTGTGAGCTAGGCTGACGCCACGGCACTCACTCTAGCCAGGGCAACAAAGCGAGACTCTGTCTTAAAAAAAAAAAAACTGTCGCTACAACCAATATATTAATATATACAGACATGAAAAATATAGACAGAAGGTATATAAATAAGGACTATAAATGTCAGAAACAAATATTTTGTAATTAAGCCAAGAAGTAGCACAGAGGGGGGAAATATATATATATATATATATATTTTATAATTATTTATATATGATGACTGTCTAAACAGAAAGTCCTAGAAAATCTAAAATATATATCTAAAATAAATATATATAAATATAATTAATATATAATTAAATATATATAATATATAAAATAAATATATATCTGAATAAAGTCTGTCAAGGCTCCTGGATATTACATGAATATCCGAAATAATCACACTGAACATATCAGCATGAAAGAATTAGAAAATGTCGGCCGGGGCCGGGCGCGGTGGCTCACGCCTGTAATCCTAGCACTCTGGGAGGCCGAGGCGGGCGGATTGCTCGAGGTCAGGAGTTCAAAACCAGCCTGAGCAAGACCCCGTCTCTACCAAAATATAGAAAGAAATTAATTGACTAACTAAAAATATATATACAAAAAAAAATTAGCCGGGCATGGTGGCGCATGCCTGTAGTCCCAGCTACTAGGGAGGCTGAGGCGGTAGGATCGCTGAGCCCAGGAGACTGAGGTTGCTGTGAGCCAGGCTGACGCCATGGCACTCACTCTAGCCTGGGCAAGAAAGTGAGACTCTGTCTCAAAAAAAAAAAAAAAAAAAAAAAAAAAAAAGAAAATGTCGGCCGGGCGCTGTGGCTCACGCCTGTAATCCTAGCTCTTGGGAGGCCGAGGCGGGCGGATTGCTCAAGGTCAGGAGTTCAAAACCAGCCTGAGCAAGAGCGAGACCCCGTCTCTACTATAAATACAAAGAAATTAATTGGCCAACTGATATATATATAAAAAATTAGCCGGGCATGGTGGCGCATGCCTGTAGTCCCAGCTACCCAGGAGGCTGAGGCAGAAGGATCACTCGAGCCCAGGAGTTTGAGGTTGCTGTGAGCTAGGCTGACGCCACAGCACTCACTCTAGCCTGGGCAACAAAGCGAGACTCTGTCTCAAAAAAAAAAAAAAAAAAAAAAAAGAAAATGTCATTTTAAATAGACATCATTTTTTCTCCCCTTTTCTTTCCCCAACCTCACTTCCCTTCCTTCCCCTAAAAATAAATAAATGGATATCATATCATTTAGTTAACAAAACAATAATACTCTGGGGATAAATCTAACAAAAAATTGTGTATAAAAACCTTTAGGGAGAAAGATATTAAGTCAAGAAGACCTCAAGAGATATTAGATTGTTCATGGAAAGAAAGGGAAACTAACCAATTCTCCTCCAAATTTGATAAACTCAGTGTAATTCTAATTACAAGAGGACTTTTCCTGGTACTTGATAAACTGAACTTAAAATTTAAGAAGAACAGCCAAAAAGGTCATGATGAACAACAATGTGAGAGATGCCTAACCACACATCAAGATTCCTTACAAAGTTATAGCAATTTGGACAATCAAGTACTAGCACAAAGAATACTAAAGAGCAAAATATAGAGTCCCTAACAGGCTAACAGTCATATATATGGAAAACTGATATAGGATAGAGGGTATCACTGAAGATCAGTGGGAAAAGATGAACTATTTAATAAGTAATGCTGAAACAAATGGGTATTCATAAGGAAAAAAAAAACATTTGAGCCCTAGTCAACAGCTACACATTAAATTAATTCCTGATGGATTAAAGACTAAATGTGAAAGAGGAATATCTTTATTAAACTTTAAGACAGACAAGTCTGCCAAACTAAGACAAAAGAAGTACACAAAGAAAAATAATTATCACATATGACTATAAAATTATAATTTTAAAAAAGATATTATCAACAAAGTAAAAAGACAAGCCACAAACTGGGAAAAGATATTTATGAATATAAAGCCAAATACATGGGAACTCCTAAAAGAAAAGTAAGAACGAGAAAACATCCTACTAGAAAAAATGGACAAAAGGCATGAATTGGTAGTTCATGGAAGAAATAAAAATGACCAATAAACATGAAAAAATGCGCGACTCCATTAGTAGTTTAAAATTATTTAAAAGCAGATAGGCTTTTGGTAGGCTAAATTACTATTTTTTAAATTCTCTACAACATTGCACACCTCCTCATTTTTCGTGCCTGGGGTGAACTTCTCCCACCTTTACTCTTTGGCACACCATTATTTACCTCCCTACACCAAGAGACATGTAAAAGAAATGTTCATGGTAGCCAGTTAATACATGAAAAGACTAGAAAGACCCAATTATTTACCAACAGAAGAAAATGGAGCAATGAATTTACTATATTCCTATAATGTAATACCATGCAGCAGTGAAAGTGAAATACAAACAATGTTGATGGGAAAAGGCAAGTCACAAAAAAATACAGAGAGCAAGATAGCATTTTCATAAAGTTCAAAAGCAGGCAAAATGATCTTTTATGACTTCAAACATATATAGTAAATGTATAATGAAAAGAATGAGGCCGGGCATGGTGGCTCACGCCTGTAGTCCTAGCACTCTGGGAGGCCAAGGCAGAAGGACTGCTCAAGGTCAGGAGTTCAAAACCAGCCTGAGCAAGAGCGAGACCTCGTCTCTACTATAAATAGAAAGAAATTAATTGGCCAGCTAATATATATAGAAAAAATTAGCCGGGCATGGTGGCGCATGCCTGTAGTCCCAGCTACTTAGGAGGCTGAGGCAGAAGGATTGCTTGAGCCCAGGAGTCTGAGGTTGCTGCGAACTAGGTTGATGCCATGACACTCGCTCTAGCCTGGGCAACAAAGTGAGACTCTGTCTCAAAAAGAAAGAAAAGAGAAAAAGAAAAGAATAAGGGGAAAAAAAAAATCAGAATAGGGGGTTCCCTTGAGGTGTTTGAAGAAAGGTACACGAGTGTGACTTATTGACTGATAAGGTTATGTTTTGCCCCCCCTCCCCCACCCGTCACTGACTTGAAGTTCAGGTAACGTCACTCTTTTTTAAGGTTGGATGATGGATTCATGGTGGGTTTTTTTTTTTTTTACAATTTTATTATTATGTTTAATAACTTAAACATGAGTGCACATTCTTTTTTATGAAAAACAACTATTTCACCATTCATGGAGGTTTTTTTTTTTTCTTTTTGAGACAGAGTCTCACTTTGTTGCTCAGGCTAGAGTGAGTGCTGAGGCATTAGCCTAGCTCACAGCAACCTCAATCTCCTGGGCTCAAGCAATCCTTCTGCCTCAGCCTCCCAAGTAGCTGGGACTACAGGCATGTGCCACCATGCCCAGCTAATTTTTTGTATATATTTTTAGTTGGTCAATTAATTTCTTTCTATTTTTAGTAGAGACGAGGTCTCACTCAGGCTAGTTTTGAACTCCTGACCTAGAGCAATCTGCCTGCCTCTTGGCCTCTCAGAGTGCTAGGATTACAGGCGTGAGGCTACCACGCCTGGCCATTCATGGAGTTTTTAATGAAAAGAATAAAAAACTAAATGGCAAGGAAAGAGGTTAACATGTGTAGACTGCTCAAGAAGTAGACCCGTAAAGGACAGAGCATAATGAGATAATGGAATAAAGGGTTTTCTGTTTTTAAAGACCAAGAGGCATTTAATTTGTTTTTAGAGAAATGGACAAGGAACGAGATGCAGAAACTGAATGGGTATAGTCTATAAAAGCTGCTACTTTAATCATGTTCCTTATTCTTTTTAGAGTATCTTTGAGTTAAGATAACTGAATCTCAGAAAATATAAAAAGAAGAGGCCGGGCGCGGTGGCTCACGCCTGTAATCCTAGCACTCTGGGAGGCCGAGGCGGGCGGATTGCTCAAGGTCAGGAGTTCAAAACCAGCCTGAGCGAGACCCCGTCTCTACCATAAAAATAGAAAGAAATTAATTGGCCAACTAATATATATAATATAAAAAAAAAAAAAAAAAAATCAAGGCCGGGCGCTGTGGCTCACGCCTGTAATCCTAGCTCTTGGGAGGCCGAGGCGGGCGGATTGCTCAAGGTCAGGAGTTCAAAACCAGCCTGAGCAAGAGCGAGACCCCGTCTCTACTATAAATAGAAAGAAATCAATTGGCCAACTGATATATATATAAAAAAAATTAGCCGGGCATGGTGGCGCATGCCTGTAGTCCCAGCTACTCGGGAGGCTGAGGCAGAAGGATCACTCAAGCCCAGGAGTTTGAGGTTGCTGTGAGCTAGGCTGACGCCACGGCACTCACTCTAGCCTGGACAACAAAGTGAGACTCTGTCTCCAAAAAAAAAAAAAAAAAAAAAATCAGCCGGGCATGGTGGCTCGTGCTTGTAGTCCCAGCTACGCGGGAGGCTGAGGCAGCAGGATCGCTTGAGCCCAGGAGTTTGAGGTTGCTGTGAGCTAGGCTGACGCCACGGCACTCACTCTAGCCTGGGCAAGAAAGCGAGACTCTGTCTCAAAAAAAATAATAATAAAAAATAACTAAATCTATATAAAAAAAAAAATAAAAAAAAAGAAGAGATCCTGGGGGCGGGGGGATTGCAGAGTTTAGTCTCTTTCCCCAGTAATATAAAAGCACTGGAGGGGGATAAATCCTAAACCCTTGTACAAGACGATCCAGAAGTCTCATTTGGCTATTCAAATGTCATGCAATACTGTGTCACTTTCTATAATTACTGTCTTACTACTGCTATCCCAGTTACTATGAACCATCAGATAACCAGTAATAAATGATGTGCTTAAAGCTTACCTGAAGAACCTGGTCAATAGAGGCAACTGGATGTAACATGATGAATAATACAAAAACATACAAAATAATCACAGATACAACAAAAAAATCTGGAAAAGAAAGTAAAACAATTAGGAAATTCCTTTAAATAAAAAGGCATCCAATAACAACAATAACAATATACCCATACCAATAAACAACAATCCAATATACCATCATTCTTAGATCTGGTTTTTTTTTTTTTTTTTGAGACAGAGTCTCGCTTTGTTGTCCAGGCTAGAGTGAGTGCCGTGGCGTCAGCCTAGCTCACAGCAACCTCAAACTCCTGGGCTCAAGCAATCCTACTGCCTCAGCCTCCCAAGTAGCTGGGACTACAGGCATGTGCCACGATGCCCAGCTAATTTTTTATATATATATCAGTTGGCCAATTAATTTCTTTGTATTTATAGTAGAGACGGGGTCTCACTCTTGCTCAGGCTGGTTTTGAACTCCTGACCTCGAGCAATCCGCCCGCCTCAGCCTCCCAGAGAGCTAGGATTACCGGCGTGAGCCACCGCGCCCGGCTTAGATCTGGTTTTGAATACTTAAACTTACATTGTGAAATAAATAAAGCATGCACTCTGTTATTTCCTAGAGTATGAGACATTGTTTAGGGCCCCCAAAAGAGTAATGTAAGTGATGTGATATCACAGATATTTAAAGCCCATTAACATTAACCTTAAAAGTACTTCAAAAAATAATCAGCACTAAAAAATAAGATACAGATCCTTACGGACATGTGTATGTCCCTCAGATAGATAGCTACTTTGTAAGACAATCAAGCCAACATATAATTCACAAATAAGGAACTATATACGAAAAAATTAGATCATTTAAAACATGTATTTGATAATTATCGTTGATTGTAAAAATGTTGAATACATTTATTTTCAGTATAAGGCATACCATAATCCTAAAGAGAGGCATTCTAACTTCAATTTAAATATATTTTTGGTAAGTGAATCCCATTTTTTCACTGATTTACTCTGTGAAAATATTTATAAAGAAAATGTTAGCCAAAAGCCAAGAGACTAAAGCTGATCTACTATTTTAAATGTGTGCTAACCTTATGGCTTGCTATGGTGCCTGGGAATGGCAAATCCAACCAGCAGTACTTTGATTCACTTTCCTCAGTCAAAAATAGAACTCTCTGCTCATGGCCATTCTGCTAAGTGTGTACATACAAGCATGCCCATATATAAAAATAAGCCATAAGAGAGGTTCGGAAATTTTCCAATTACATTAATAGTCCCAAGTGCTTTTTTCCCTTTTTTACTTTGGTCTGAGCATTTATTTACAAGTTCCTATTTGAAGTCAGCTTCAAATTCAAACTTTACCAAGACCATGTATAACCAAAACCTTTTCATGAAGCCTTCAGATTGGTAAAGAAGTTAATGTCCTTTTTAGCGACTGTAAATGAAGGATCTTAATGCCATTTTAAAATGTGAGAGTTATTTGTAAATATAAACTTTGCTGATATGTTAGCGCAAAACAATAGGCCAATTTACCATTCTATAGAAACAATACTATGATATTTATTTTTTATGTTTATATATTTTATAACTATATATACCTCTGGGTTTCAGATCAATATTTAAAAAAAAAACTATGTATACCCTATATACACATGTGTATAATTCCAGCAGCTTAGGATGAAAGTTGTACTAATGCTCATGTCAAAAGTAGGGATTCTTTTCCCCTGTAAGCCACTGACCAACAGAATGAAAAAATTTGGGATGCATGCTGGGTAAAAAGCAATTTTTTCTAGATTTTTATTTTTAAAAAATTTTACTAAATCATGAATAGGAAATGTAACATTCTATTTCATAAATATAGCAACTAAAGTAATATTTACATTATCTAGTCATTCAAGTAGTTATTATGGCCAGTAAAAGAAAAAGTGCTTGGAAAAGTGTTGGTTCAAAGTAGAGAAACACAGAAATTAAAAAAGACAAAAATCAGAAAAAGGGTAAAAGGAAATGGTCAGAATACAAATGTGACAGATACCAAGGGAAACTGAAAAAGAATTTTATTTCAATAAATAACCCATACTGAATGCTTTTCAAACCCTACTGCATTTTTACAACTACAACAAAAATAGATTTAAGATCCAGTTCTTAACACATGCAAGTTATCAGAAAAAAAAAATTACTCAGGCTCAGAAGCTTCTTATATCTACCTAAACAGTGTTTCTCAAATTTTCATCTGTCTCTTTCTCAGAGCCATCCCTTTGATCTCACTTCTAAAAATCTGCCAAGATTTCCATGTGAAGGAGAAAACAAATAATGGAATCTATCTTTGTTTAGCCTGGACAGAAAAAGAGACACTACTGAAAAAAAGGTACCATGTGAACTGAAGGCTGGCAGACTTACATAACCACACAAAATTTAAAAATCAATTAAGAATTTCAACATGGAAAAATCAGGTATTCACTTTACAGAGGTATAAATTCTAGTAGACTATTCTCTCAGCTCCGGAATACTTCTGGTATTATCAGTGACCACTTAGTAATCCTATTAAAGTGCAAGCACTCTTAGCCAGAAGACAGCTATCAAAACAAATTCTGTGTTGATTGATGGTCACTTTGGACCAGGGAAGAGTATTCTTTATGTTAAAGTTTTAGATTCTGTTTTAGATTGGTTCTTCCACAAAGCTACATGATCCTGACTGGGCGTGGTGGCTCACAGCTGTAATCCTAGCACTTAGGAGGCCAAGGCAAGAGGATCACTTGAGGTCAGGAGTTTGAGACCCGCCTGAACCAGAGTGACATCCTGTCTTTACTAAAAATAGAAAGAAAAAAAAATTAACCAGGCAAATAAAAATAGAAAAAATTAGCCAGGCGTGTAGTCGCAGCCACTCAGGAGGCTAAGGCAGGAGGATTGCTTAAGCCCAGGAGTTTGAGTTTGCTGTGAGCTAGGCTGCCACCATGGAGCTCCAGTCTGGGGAACAGAGGGAGACTCTGTCTCAAAAAAAAAAAAAAAAAACTACATGAACCTGAACAAGTCATTGAGTGCCAATTTATTTTATCTATAAAATGCGGATGTGATAAGAATCCCATAGGAAAAAAACAGATTTAAGTACTCAAAATATAAAACAATATATAGGCCGGGCGCGGTGGCTCACGCCTGTAATCCTAGCACTCTGGGAGGCCGAGGCGGGCGGATTGCTCAAGGTCAGGAGTTCAAAACCAGCCTAAGCGAGACCCCGTCTCTACCATAAAAATAGAAAGAAATTAATTGGCCAACTAATATATATAATATAAAAATCAGCCGGGCATGGTGGCTTGTGCCTGTAGTCCCAGCTACTCGGGAGGCTGAGGCAGGAGGATCACTTGAGCCCAGGAGTTTGAGGTTGCTGTGAGCTAAGCTGATGCCACGGCACTCACTCTAGCCTAGGCAAGAAAGCGAGACTCTGTCTCAAAAAAAAAAAAAAAAAAACAATATATAAATTCAAGTTATTATTAAGTATGTTCCAGCTTATGCGAGGATAGATTTGTTGATGGAATATGGCATCAAAATAAGGTATCATAAAAGATTTTCTTCAAAATTCCCTAAGTGACTCAGAAATAAAACTTTACATAAAGTAAATACACATGCAATATTCATCCCCAGTATATACTTATCTTGTTCATTCCCCAAACAATAACTGGGGCCTCTGATTTATAACTACAAATTTCAAGCATTTCTATTTCCATCCCCCTTCCTTTACATAGTCACTTATCTTTGTTAAGGCCACCTTTTTCTGTACCACCTCTAGGTATCTGAACTGTGTCAACCAATTTAGTCATGGCAGATGGATAGGAAAATGATACATAGGCCCTGAATAGGAGAGATATTGGCAATTCAGTAATAATGCTTTCACAGACAGAGAAAGGAATCAGATTTCACAAGCAGTAAACTGTAGGGATTAAGCAAGAAACTTCAGCAAAAAATGAAGCGAAATCCCAAGAAATCATATCTAGTTAAAGGAGAGTATAAGAATTAAGTGCCCCTGTAATCCTAGCACTCTGGGAGGCCGAGGCAGGCGGATTGCTCGAGGTCAGGAGTTCAAAACCAGCCTGAGCAAGAGCGAGACCCCGTCTCTACTATAAATAGAAATAAATTAATTGGCCAACTAATATACAGAGAAAAAATTAGCCGGGCATGGTGGCGCATGCCTATAGTCCCAGCTACTTGGGAGGCTGAGGCAACAGGATTGCTTGAGCCCAGGAGTTTGAGGTTGCTGTGAGCTAGGCTGATGCCATGGCACTCACTCTAGCCTGGGCAACAAAGTGAGACTCTGTTTCAAAAAAAAAACAAACAAAAAACCAAGAACAGCAACAACAAAAAAAACCCAAAAGAATTAAGTGCCTATCACCACAACCCTTGAAGTGAGAGCACAGTCAAATGAGAAAATAGAACTGTACTAGTTGAAAATGGGTAACCACAGACTGAAATTAGGTACTTGGAAGGCTGAGGCAGAAGAATCTCTTAAGCCCAGGAAATCAACCTTACAGCGAGCTATGATTGTGCCACTGCCTGGGTAACGACACTTTGTCTCAAAAAAAACCAAAAAACAAAATGACAGACTAGACAGACAGATAAATAGAATATAATTGAAAGAGTAGAAGAAAGCAAAAAACTCTGGAGAGAATGACTTAAATATCTAAAACTGAGATTAATTTTTAAAAATAATCCCAAGACAAATGTAATACATTATATATACACTGTATATAAATAGAGAACCACAACTGGCAGGTCTTAGCAAAGAACTGTTCCAATGGACTCTAATGAGGTGAAAACTAGCAAAATGTGTATGTCAGCTGTACCATTCCTTTTGTATTTTTCAGGAGGCATATTTTATAACAGAATGTACTTCTGGTTATCCACTAGCAGAAGTGCACAAGCTGCTTATAGCAAGGACAATATAGTTTTGTGGTTATATTTCTGCTAAAATATAATTTTTAATACATGTTCTAAAATAATAGTCCAGTAGTCAACAACAAAGTAGTATTTATTCAACTGAATTAGAAATTAAATGAGAATATAAATTTCTTAAGCATTTAATTATTTAAACATTTCCCAAATCACATAAAAGATGCATTTAAAAAGCATGCAACTAATATTGTCCCTTTCTCTTTTAATTCTAAGAGTATAGATAAGATAGATTTACTTATTTCTCTATAACTAACTTTCTTGATAGAGTCAACTTGCTTAGGAACCAGTCTGAATATCAGTTTTCTTTTTTTGAGATAGAGTCTCACTCTGTCACCATGGGTAAAGTGTAGTGACATCATCACAGCTCACGGCAACCTCAAACTCCTGGGCTCAAGTGATCTTCCTGCCTTGGCCTCCCAAGTAGCTGAGACTACAGGCATGTACCACCATGCCTGGCTAATTTTTTCTGTTTTTGGTAGAAACAGGGGTCTCACTCTTGCTCAAGCTGGTCTCGAACTCCTGACTTCAAGTGAATCTCCCACCTCGGCCTCTCAGAGTACTAGGATTGACAGGTATGAGCTATCACGCCTGGCCTGTTTTCTTTTTTTTTTTTTTCTTTTTGAGACAGAGTCTCACTTTGTTGCCCAGGCTAGAGTGAGTGCCGTGACATCAGCCTAGCTCACAGCAACCTAAAACTCCTGGGCTCAAGCAATCCTTCTGCCTCAGCCTCCCAAATAGCTGGGACTACAAGCATGCGCCACCATGCCCGGCTAATTTTTTCTATATATATATTAGTAGGACAATTAATTTCTTTCTGTTTATAGTAGAGATGGGATCTCTCTCTTGCTCAGGCTGGTTTCGAACTCCTGACCTCAAGCAATCCGCCCGCCTTGGCCTCCCAGAGTGCTAGGATTACAGGCCTCAGTGAGCCACCATGCCCAGCCTGTTTTCTTTATATTAAAAAAGCAATGCTCTTTCATAAATGTTGTTAGCTATTTTTGAATGTGCTCAATATTTGCATGAAATTTAAAAATAATGAACTTAAAAATAAAAACATTTATATCGGCCTTAATTATTAAATTCACCTTATAGTGTTACCTTTAGTTATAAAATCCTCTTAGAAGCACAGTGATAAACTTATGGAAGGCTTTTTGTCCCACAGCATGGTTCTAATATCATTCTCAGTAACACAGTTACTAGCATAGTTATACAATACATATAACTAATAAATATATAATAATGTTATCTATTAGAGAAACAGTTCCAAGAGAAAAAACAGGAAAAATTACCAGTAAAAACGAATTCCGATCTCACCTGTCCAAACTATAAAGTAACAAAATTTGCACTACGAACCACATGAGGTAGAAGTAATAAATAAATAAATAAATAATGTCTGTGAAAATGCTTTGTAAACTCTATTATGAGACAGAGATGCTAACAGTTGTTACTCCTATGACATACTGAAATCTGACCTGGCATTCTGCCAACCACATGGGCATCTCTTCACAATTATAACAAGAGAGTAACTCCTACTCACTCCAAAATACTGCAAAGTCTAAAAGTTGTCCCATATATTAGTATATTCCTAATTTTTAAAAATTGGCAATTTATATATAGTAACTGATATTTTTCCATAGACCGTAATTTTGATCAATCAAAATGCTGTATGCTATTGCCATAAACAGGCACGTACATGGAGGCACAAGCCTCCATTCCGCAGTGGCATGCAAAGATGACAGAAAGCAAGAATTCCAGAGGTGAACACTGGCTGTCCCGTGTCGGAAATAAAGAAAAGACAACAGGTGCTACACAGACCACCCAGAAGCAAAGTATAATGCCCACAGTTCCAACTGAGTGAGCTCTGTTCCTGCTTCCAATTCTAACTCCCTCTAAAATGGGTTGCAGAAATACAAGTTGGAGCCAGCGACGACAGGATGTGAAAACCAGGAATGTTTAACGCTGGTGACCTTAATTTTAAATTTAGGGTGGCAACTACCATGAAAGGAAAACAACACAGTAAACATCTAAATCGTTAGGTTCGTTCTCTGTGAAGATCTAATTCTGTGGAAAGGACAGTTATAACTCTTCTCCTCTACATCAGTTATAAAGGGGAAAGGCAGGGTAAAAATCACAATAAATATCAAACTTACAATTCTTGTAGCAAGGTTGCCTGAAGGGTTTTCCTTTTGAAAAGGCAATTGCCACTATGAGGTACTGAAAACTGGAAATAAAAAACACTGTGGTATTTTCATAATTTTGTATATTGTGTTCATCAAGTTCAGTTTCATTATATGGGTGTGAAGAATTCCAACGTAGGCTTCTTGTTGTATTACAAGCACTAGAACACATACACACAAATTTTGCATTAGTAAACAATACTCATTTCCCAAAAGCACCAATTAGTTAAAAAAATCAGAATCAAGTAAGATATTTAATAAGTATCCCTTGGTTTTATGAATAACTTGAGCATGGTGAAAGTAATCAGACCATGGGTTTGACATCTCTAGCACTCTTTTTTTTTTTTTTTTTTTTTGAGATAGAGTCTCACTCTGTTGCCGTGGCTAGAGTTATTAGGACCTAGCCTGAACACCTTCCTACAACTAGGAGTTACCATGGAACAACAGCAAATCCAGGCCAAACTATTTAAGCGTTTAAATCAATCTGCATGCAAACTTTTATATAAATTTCTAGACTCATTTTTACATCACACATGTTGCACACATTTTATACAGATTTTCACATAGACTGACCAACTTACTCTGAATGTGGATGCCACATTTCATACCAAGGTTGCTGCTTGACCCAAAAAAACCCCAAAGATTGAAATCCAATGCAGATGATAATCTGAGACAAAACGGAGAAGAGAAGGGCCCCGGATATGAGACCTGATGGTGGTCTTTGTGCCACAAGTTCCTTCCAGGCAGGATTTAAACTCACTATATTGAAAAGAAAAGAGGAAAGGTTCATATCTGAAATAATTTGTCATAATAAAAGAAATAATCAGATTCATTTTGGAACTTAAAAAATTTGTTTTTGTCAAACAATTCTTTAATATGAAAATCTCCAAAAACCAAACCAGATTATCATACATGTTTAAGTAATCTGTGAAAGTAAACAATTTAGGCTGTTTCAAAAATGTCTCAGGAATAATCTTTACATTTCTATAGGAACTAAGAGGAAACAATAGTACAAATAAAAATAATACTAAATATAAGCACAAAAATACAAAATTATGACCCTTATAAATTTAACTAAGTATCCATTATTTTCTGAATCCTTAATTGCAAAGCTACAGTTAAAATAACACATATTTTGGCCGGGCATGGTGGCTCACGCCTGTAATCCTAGCTCTCTGGGAGGTCGAAGCCGGCGGATTGATTGAGGTCAGGAATTCAAAACCAGTGTAAGCAAGAGGGAGACCCCGTCTCTACTATAAATATAAAGAAATTAATTGACCAAATAATATATATAGAAAAAATTAGCCGGGCATGGTGGTACATGCCTATAGTCCTAGCTACTTGGGAGGCTGAGGCAGGAGGATTGCTTGAGCCCAGGAGTTTGAGGTTGTGGTGAGCTAGGCTGATGCCATGGCACCTACTCTAGCCTGGGCAACAAAGCAAGACTCTGTCTCAAAAAAAAAAAAAATACATATTTCAAAGCACAATTCACAACTGAAAAGATATGGAATCAACCTAAATGTCCATCAACTAATAAGCAGTTAACGAAAATGCAGCGTGTATATATACATACCACAGAGTACTACTCAGCAGTAAAAAGGAATGAAATGTCTTTTGCAGCAACTTGGATGGAACTGGAAGGCATTATCCTAAGTGAAGTATCTCAGTAATGGAAAAGCAAATACTCTATGTTCTCACTTATAAGGGGGAGCTAAACAATGGGTTTATGTAGACATAAAGTATATAATGAACACAGGAAGCCAAGAAAAGAGGAGGGTGGGAAGGAGTGAGAGATCAACAATTACCTACTGGGTACAATGTACACTATTCTGGTGACAGGTACACTAAAATCCCTAACTTCAACCTTCTACAATTCATCCATGTTAACAAAAACAACTAAAATACATATTTCTTCCTCTGAAGAAAGACAATTAACAGTTTGAAGCAATATAAAAACAGCAGGAACAGTACAAAAAAGAGGCTTTGATCACTTATGTAGGTGTTATCCTCCAAGTTTTCCACTGTAAAGTTTTTATTTTTCCTTTATAATTAATAACTTGTGAAAAGCTACTTTGGGATGGTGTAAAAACCCTGCTTCTCTCATCAAAATTCCATTCACTAGTTTAATCATGTACAATCTTAAGATTGTCTACGTGGTTCTCAACCAGAAATAATTTTGCACCCAAAGGGAACATTCGGCAATGTCTGGAGATACTTTTCATTGTCACAATTTGGAGACTGGTACTGGCATCTAGAAGGAAGGGGGCCAGAGATGCTGCTAAGCATCCTACAAAGCTCCCACAACAAACATTATATGCCTAAAATGTCAGTAAGATCAGAGTCTCTAAATAGTCTAACAACAGTCCTTCTGTACTTACTGGTTAGCATTTTACTGTAAGAGCTTTCCCTCCTCTTTCAATTATTTATTTATAGATGCATTTGTGAATTTTTATTTGATTCAGTGGGTCACATCCCATTATCATTATTAACTGTGATGTTAACAGTCCCAATATTAGAACAAACCATGTCTCTTTATATGATGCATCTAGAAGAGCACAGTATCGGTTCCGTGACATTCCCACCAAAATTCATAGCCTGAGTTTAATGAGAATAAATGAGACAAATCCATATTCATTGGCCTATACTGACTCATAAATGTTAATGTCAAGATGCCCCCAAAAAGGAAAAGGGACTATTCCAAATTTAAATAGACTAAAGAGACATGGTCACTAAATGAAATTTGTAGGCCTACATTACATCCTGGTTCTAATCTAGGGGACAATGGGCAAAACAGGTATAAAGCATAAAGGAGGCCCGGAGTGGTGGCTCACGCCTGTAATCCTAGCACTCTGGGAGGCGAGGCGGGTGGATTGCTCGAGGTCAGGAGTTCAAAACCAGCCTGAGCAAGAGAGCGACCTCGTCTCTACTATAAATAGAAAGAAATTAATTGGCCAACTAATATACATAGAAAAAATTAGCCAGGAATGGTGGTGCATGCCTGTAGTCCCAGCTACTTGGGAGGCTGAGGCAGGAGGATTGCTTGAGCCCAGGAGTTTAAGGTTGCTGTGAGCTAGGCTGACACCAAGGCACTCACTCTAGCCTGGGCAACAAAGAGAGACTCTGTCTCAAAAAAAGAAAAAAAGGTAAAGGACATTATTGGCACAAATGACAAAACCAGAATATAAACTGTAGGCTAAATAATATATATCAGTGGGAAACTTCCCAATCTCGATAAGTGTACTTAGTTACAGAAGAGAATGGCTTTATTTAAGGAAAATTAAAGAAATTTAAATTTAAATCAATGTTAAATTTAAGGAAAAAATATAAACAGAACAGTAAAACAAATGGAGAAAAATAAGAACAACTGGTAATAAAAGACAAATTTATAGGGAATCTGGAGAAGTATGAGCCATGTTACAACTATTGAGGTAAATTTACCAAAGTTTAAGAAGTCATATAAGAATTTCATATGCTTTAAAATCAAACAAAGCAAATTTACTCACTTGTAAATACCACTACCAAAATGATTGCCAGATCAATGAAGAGAAACTGGAAGTCTCCTAGGTTACTTAAGATCTACAGAAGTAATTTTTAAAACATAATTAGTTTTCAGGAACTATTTTTATAGCATTATCCCAGGTTTTTGTGTTTCTCCCCCCAATGATGACTTCAAAATGACACTTGGACCTGCTTAAAATTGAAATGCATTTGCCTTTTAAATTAATCAAATATAACATATATTTAAACATTCAAGTTAATATATTAGTATAAATGTCATCTCCTTAAAAATCATTTCAAAAAAACCTTTTAAAAGTTTTCTGGCAAAAAGAAAACACAAATACTTTACTCAAAATATTCAACCTTGTAAATTAGCATCTTGAAGTTATCTTAACACATAACACCATCCCTTCTGATACTTCTTTCTAATGGTAAAAAGGGATAGTTTCACAAAGATTCTTTGGGATGCCACCAAAGTTCATTTAGAGAAAAATCTACAATGAGAACACTTCAACGATAAAATCCAACAGAATACCTATGGATACCACTGCTTAGTTTTTTTCTCTAAATACATAAAGTCCTACAAACTATTAGTGAAACATCTTTTTTCTTATTTTTTTTTAATATCATTAATTTTACTCTTTTTTTCTTTTTTTTTTTTTTTTACACCTAGCATTTTTTAGAAGACACAGAAACATCTTTTTTCATTCTGGCCATTTCCTATGAATGTATGGCAAAGCTAATTACAATTCTGAAATATTCCATAGCTTGACATTTTGAAGTGTTCTAAGAAAGATGTCCAATCTGCACTAAACACAAAAAAGAATACAATCATCTATTCCCAAGGCTGAAAAGCCACAGTTATTGGCCTTAAGAAAGATGCTATTCCAGATGAGTGAGATTTTCAACCTACTACTCAAACTACATTAAAGCAAAGGCAAATTTATAGACATAACTCACATAAACTCCATTTTGATGGATGTATTCAAAATCAAACATATATGCTCAACATCTTAAATGTCTTAACATCAAGTACCATCCCTGTACACAATGTTAATACTCACGGAATACAGGAGAGTAACACTGAAGTACTGGATGATGCTGTACAATGCCATAAATTTGAACACACAGAAGGAAGTTATTAAAGCAGCACGGCCTTCCCTGTGAAAAGAAATGATGGTACATGAATAAAAGCATTTTAAACTCCTCCTTTAAACCATAATTATATCTTGACAGATGAACATCAACATTAAGCAGCTACAACAAAGTGCTTGTCCACTGAAAGAACTAAGCCAAAGTAGAACTGGAAGAGATGAGGAGTGGCAATCAATCTGTTACCATAAGTTACAGATTGGACATCTGCTAATACACCATTAAAACAATTCACAGCCAGGCGCGGTTGCTCACGCCTATAATCCTAGCACTCTGGGAGGCCAAGGCAGGAGGATCGCTCAAGGTCAGGAGTTTGAAACCAGCCTGAGCAAGAGCGAGACACCTGTCTCTACTAAAAATAGAAAGAAATTAATTAGACAGCTAAAAATATATAGAAAAAATTAGCTGGGCATGGTGGCATATGCCTGTAGTAGTATCAGCTACTCGGGAGGCTGAGGCAGAAGGACTGCTTGAGTCCAGGAGTTTGAGTTTGCTGTGAGCTTGGCTGACACCACAGCACTCTAGCCCGGCCAATTGAGTGAGACTCTGTCTCAAAAATAAAAAAAAAAACAATTCACATTACTTTTTATGATCATTTTCCCTTCTGTACTATTAGAGCAAGATACAAAGAGGTGAGAAAATTTTAAATTTGTACTACCTGATAAGGTTTGGCACACAGGAAATACTAGGAGTTTTGGAGGTAAAGGGAGATGCCACCGAAGCTTCAAGCTCTGACAAGGAAATACCTCCGTGTGCTCTCTTCAAAGCCTAATAATTTCAAGAAAAGTGGTTAAGTTTTGTGAATATGATATAGGCTAAAATAAGAACTACAAAAGTAAATCACAAAAAGTATACTTACACCACAATCATTTGCACCATCACCACACATCCCAACAAAATAGCTAGGAAACAAACAGTTTTTAAGATTTTAATAAGTCCTTAAAATGCATGACATTTAACTTACTAAGATTTATATACAGAGCTAATAAACCAATTTCCTCCCTGAAACTAAAGAATTCTTTCATTACAATGACCACATGCATGTTGCTGTGCAAACACCACCAACCTGCAAGTGAAATACATGAACTATTGTCCTCTGTCACAATATAGACAAACCATTTCTCAATTTCCTCATCTTTAGTGCAAAAAGGCTTGTGCCTACACAGTCTTTAGTATACTCATTTTTAAAGTTATCAGCAAACATTTCTCCCTCCAAAACTTTAAGTATAACCATTTACTAAAACTATATATATGGTCACTTCTATCAAGATAGAGCTCCTGAATGAATGACCTCTACACCTCCACAGGTATTACCTGGAGAAAGAATTGCAGAAACCATGCTTTAGCAAAATAAACAAGCACACAAGCCTCTTATTAAGAAGCACTTAATGTTTTCACCTATCTCATTATAGGGGACAATGACATATATATATATATAAAATATAAGTTACTTTTCTGGGATTGAAAATGAAACTAATTCATAAAAAAAACAAAACAAAAATCCAACAATACTTACTCAACATTTTGCAATGCTTCTACCAACTGTGTCTTCTGATCAGGTGCCATTCGAGCATACACAGTGCCATGCAACATCAACTAGAAAAAATATGAATTTCTTAAAAATATTGCTCACAACACAGCCATGTGAACACATACATAAACCTAAATCACTTACCTTAGGAACAAGGTCTTGAAAATGCTCCAGTATCACAGAAAATGATTTTCCATTCATTGCAAAATGATAACGAGTCACCTGAAGGTCCTCTAAGCTTTCATGGACCAATTTAATTGGAATAGCCTGTGTATGAGACATTCAGAACAATATGTAGGCACCCAAACCAAGTAACACAATTCTATTTTAAATATGCTTGTGTTCTAAACTTAAAGATTAAATATCAGCTTGAATTTGAAATGATCCATGACTGTTATGGACCACTAGCATCATTTATCAATAATTACTTTAAAAATAAGATAAATATTTGGGATTCTGATACTTGAAAACTATGGTTCTCAATTATGGCTTAATATCTAAATTTACACATTGTGATTCCTGGGTCTACCCAAGTCCTAATGAATCATAATCTGAGAAGCTAGTTCAGGCTTCTATTTTCATCTAGTTTTTGTTTTACTGTGTTTTAATGAACTACTTTTTAGTTTTCAAACTAAATTTAAATAAGCAAGCTTCAAAATGGAGAATTAATCTTGACATTACCTCTGAGTTAATTGCTGATGAATTACTGCACTGTGTCAAGGAGTCTGCATAATGCCAATTTATCTTGGCAACTTTCCCATCCTTTGGAGGTAATGCTTCAGCAATAATAACCTTATCCTGAGGTAGAATCATCCCACAGTCTCTAGCCACAGAAACAGCAGTCAGCATGTTGTCACCTAATTTTCAAAATATTTTAAAGGCATTAAAATTAAAATGGAAACATGAATGTATCAAACAAGCACTTACCGAGAACCTACTGCAGTTCCCACAACTAGGCTTAGCAAAATGAGGATAATTTATAGTCCTTACCTCCAGAGTTTAAAAGTAGCAAAATCTGGGCATACTTTAAAGGAAGCCTCAAATCATGCAAAGCATGTATATGCTAAATAGACAAAATATCCTCACCCACAATGTTTAAAGCCAAATACAATTTTCAATCTTTTCCAGTCATGCACTATTTGTACCCACATAATACATGGCACAGTGCTATATACAGAGCAGGTGTTCAATAAATATTTGCTGAAATAACCTAGGAGTGAGTGACTGGTAGTCTGTATATACAAAAGGATGAATTACAAAAGCAAGATTACACAAAACAAAAAGTTAAGGAAGCTAATGAGAATAGATGCAACAAAAAGCAAGAGAAACAACTTCTCATCTTGAGAAGGAAAGAATTGAAGAGAAGTAAAGACAGGATCTTAAGGAAGAGAAGTAGACAAAGGTTTGGGAATACCATTGCTACCAGAACCAAAGTGTTTCTTTCCCTAGTTCTCACACACCATTTCCAAGGGCGTCTTCCTGCAACCATAGAGACACAGAGATATATGTTCTGGCAAAGAAGGATAAAGAAGAGATACAGATGAAAAGTGCCTTGTGATCAATGAGACTTTAGAATTACTGGGATGCTAATGGACTTGGTTACCTTGAGATATATGGCAAGAAGTATGCTATTAGATGGATCTCATAGTTTAAAACATAAAAATGTACACAGGCTTTTTTCATGTAAGTCTTACTGAACACATAAACGCCATAAACATCTTAAATCTGATTGTTTGCTAAGGAAAAATCCAGAGCTACCACAAATTTACACAGCTAAGAAATAGAAGTTATCTGAAATTATCAACAGCTTAGTAACACCAGAAGAATCATTCAGAAGTACTACTCAAAAAACAAAAACAAACAAAAAAAGAGGCTATTTTCACTATTATGAATTTAATCTAGGAGAATAAATATAATATCTGACATATAAAAATTTAATTCAAATAAAAATCTATTAATCATTTTCTATGCACTTGATGGTTCTAAAAATGGCAGACGACCCAAAATGAGTAAAATACTTCTAGCCCTCAAGAACCTTATATTCTAGTAGAGAAGGCAAATCTATAAATAACTAACACAAAACAAGGTACAGTAAGTGTTATAAGAAATATACGAATAAAGAGAGACAAGAAAAAGTACAGTGTACCTTTGTTATTTCACTATACTTTCTTTTTTTTTTTTTTTTATTTATTTATTTTTTTTTTTGAGACAGAGTCTCACTTTGTTGCCCAGGCTAGAGTGAGTGCCATGGCGTCAGTCTAGCTCACAGCAACCTCAAACTCCTGGGCTCGAGTGATCCTTCTGCCTCAGCCTCCCGGGTAGCTGGGACTACAGGCATGCGCCACCATGCCCGGCTAATTTTTTTATATATATATCAGTTGGCCAATTAATTCCTTTCTATTTATAGTAGAGACGGGGTCTCGCTCTTGCTCAGGCTGGCTTTGAACTCCTGACCTTAAGCAATCCGCCCGCCTCGGCCTCCCAAGAGCTAGGATTACAGGCGTGAGCCACAGCGCCCGGCCTCACTATACTTTCTATAAATAGAATTTCCTAAACCTCAAAGAGAGTATTGCAAAGTTATCTTATACCTTTGGAAAATATCTGGTGCTAAAACAGGACAACATAGGACAGAGCTACTACATAATATGCTTTTGTAACTAATTGACCATTCCTCAATAATATATAACTTGAACTCTAAGAGTCATGCTCAATTTTTTCCTGTGTTCTTTTATAAAGTCTAACCTGTGACCATGACAGTGCGAATGTTGGCTTTATGCAAATCTTCAAGTACTGCAGGGGTTTCTTGCTTTAATTTGTTCTGCATTATAATTAATCCCATAAAATCCATGTTGTTTTCAATGGTATCTCTGCAGAAAAAGAAGTTTTAACACATAGTAATTCAGTAAAGACAGTAAGTCTTGTTCCCTTCATGCTGATAAAGCAATTTAAAATGCCTATAAATTATAAATTCAAACACTTTATATGCTGAATAAACCATGTGTGCATTTATGAGTTAAATATCTCAAAAAATTTTAATCTGAAAAAGCAATTTCCAAGAAATATTTTTGAAATTAAATTTTAACCTTTGAAATATGAAATATAAAAATCATTTGGAAAAGTATATCTTTGTAAAACACTAGTACTACAGAATATTCATCTTATATTCTATGCAAAAATGCATAAGCATAAATCTATTCTTTACTGTTCCCCTACAATATACCCTAACTTAGATGTTAAAAGAAAAGGGAAAAACTGTACCACAAGCACATTTGATACAGTTATAGTAGATTCATTATCAAGTCTTTGATCAATTCTATAAGATAATTCTGGATGCTGGAAATGTGATATAAGAATCATTAGCAGTACAATGAGATCTACTCAGGACCCAGAGATGACTCTGAAAATATTGATAATCGATATAGTGATCAAGATGCTATTTTTCAATAACTGAGTATTCACAGTGCATCAAGCACTATACTAGTCACTGGGAGGTCAAAGATGAAAAGGCATGATTCTCAACTCTCAAGACCATTTTGTGGGAAAACAGACATGCAACCAGAGAGGCATACAAAAATATTAATAACACATGCTTCTGCATGGTATTAAAATCTGTTCAGTGATATAGCTGCATTTGTAAGAAACCTCAAACTACCAAAATTATATCAGAGTGTTTTTTTCAATGGGGAAAGGAGGCTTGAGGTTAGGGACCAGAATTTCAGACTTGCAATAACCAAGTGATTTTTCTACACAAAAATTCCACAAAAGGTGTTTCAAGTGCATACCTATGAAACCTAAACATCTTTGAAATAAGTAATATATAACAATAGGTGGTAAAGGTAACAAAGAATAGTCGAGAAAATTAATATAAATGATACTGATGGTGGTAACAGGAGAAAAAAGCCTTGAAAGCTGAAACTGCATTTCAAAGCGCAAAGTGGCACCAATGTGAAACTACTGTGTCAAAGGCACAGAGTCATTTTGCTACAGGACACTAGTTTCTGGCTTCGGTTGGTTTCCTAAGTCTCCTGTGAATGATACAGCTCATGGAAATCTTGCCCCCTAATTAATGAATAGTCCGACATTTGAGATATGAAGGTTGAAGCTATAAGAGAAATGCTAAAACTTGTTCCTACAAGGTAGAATGGAACCACAGAGAAGGTCTTGGCTGAAAGATGAAAAAGAAGAAGAAAGTTGACAGGAAGGGAGAGTGTATTCTGGACAGAAGGAACAGCCTATCCAATGGCATAGAAGAATGTCTGAATGAAAGGCTCATAAACTACAGGAAATTTAGTAAGTCTTTAAGGGGGAAATGGCAAAAAGTGAAGCCATAGAAAAGAGACTAATGTGCCCTTTGGAGGAATTAGGATATAATATTAATACAATACATCTGTGGTTCCCAACCATGCATATGAATCAGATCACTTGGGTAGAGGTTTTATTTTTATTTTTAAACACTCACACTCAGAGTATGACCACCACCCCCAAATAGGCAAAATTAGCATAACAGCCAATGGATATTCCTTTCTGCTTATAAAATATAAAAATCCCTAAACAAAAATGCTATCCTCAAAGGTCTAGATAAGTGACAGTAAAAGTGACAACCACTGAATATGAAACCCATATTTATACACAGGTGGAAATGTGACACTGGTAATGCCATTTGACTTGTGATGGCGGGGGGGGATTTGGAGAGAAGTGGGGTGGGAGGAGAGTGGCTGCTGGGATTCATGATACTCTGACCAAACTAGTACTTGAATCCAACCTTGGGCAAAAGTGAGAGGTCATTCAGAGAAAATAAACCTCTGTAAAATTATGTTTACTATTCCTAGAATGTGCCTGCCACACAATAGGTACTGGATATTTAAATAATGAACTGAAAATGTTCCAAAGAGGTCTAAGAAAAAACACACCATGTTACAATAGTATAAGTAGTCAATACAGAAGCAGAGGAAATTAGTGGGAAAAAATGTACTCTTACCACAATCACCTAAAACCATACTGTATTGTGTATAATTTGCATACATTCAATTACTAGTCAATAAATGCCTAACCAGGTGCAAGTTATTGTGCATGACTTATATAAACTTAAATGATGCATACTGGAAAAACTGGAGGAAAGCTGCTCATCAACCTCACCTGCTAATATTTTGTACTTTATGCCATGTCAATTTTGACTCCAATTTTCTGTGTGCAAGAGCTATCACACGGAAGCCCTGTTTGGTGAAGTCTTCCAAAACTTTTTCAAAATCAACAGGAACTTTTAAAAGAAAAAGTAAATTTCATTGTTACAATTGCTAATACAAGCTTATACAAATACCAGAATTTTAGCCAAAGCATAGTTATTTCCTTACCCGTTTCGGGTTTACAAAGACTGGCAATGATCTCAGGTGCTCCTTTCATGTAGGCGTCCATTTTCTTATCCCCCAGCACCCTTGCAACCACACTCATACGTTGCAACGCAGAAGAAAATGGGAACTGGCGAACAATTCCTATCTCATAAACAGCCTATATAGTTTCAAAAGATGCACAAAGCATTTATTATTCTTTCAAAATAAAAACAAACATACCCAGGTAACAAGTAAACATTCTTCACTTACTGGAAGTTCAAACAGCTCCTAAAAACAAAACAAAACAATAATTAAGAAAGAATACAGATTAAGTCTACTAACATAGCCAAGTTGGAAAAAATTTACTAAGCACCTAAAAAACATTATCTAGAAAAAAAGCAAGGAACTTTATTTCAAAGTCAGGCTTTAAGATTCTTTCTATACTACCTCCCATTTTTTGAAAAGTATGTTCTTAAATATTTTCAAATATTCTAGTATCCTGAAAATATTAAGTACTAAAATAAACTAAGGGGAATATATTTTATAATTTACCTAAAAATAAAGCCTTTCATATATTCTTTTTACTAAATTCTACAAATTTAGATGCTATCTTAAAATACTAATCACAAGACATTAAGCTGCTCAGTAAATAGGAAGGAAAATTAATGGTACTAAGAATTAAATCTCAACATTTTTACAAAGAATGCCTGCAATACACTGCAGGTGTAGTTCCTGATAAATGCAGTTAAAATATCCATATCTGTATACAAGTTAAATAAAGGACATGACTTCCTCTTCCAGGAACATTTCAAAATAAGAATTAAATTTAAATTTAAGTAAGCATCAACAGCATTATCCAGCTTTACATGATTTCATACCATTTCTTGGTTTCCTGTGGGTATAGATTCAGGAAGCAACTGTTTGGGAGGACGAACTACTGTGGGCATAATTCGATTATGAAGTGCTGTTTCTTCTTCAGTTGCTTCTTCCAGAATCTGAAAGGAAAATATTTGATGACTTGCTTCATAAAATTCAACTTACTAGTTCCATTTTCAAATGGAACATCATGGCCATTTTCAGTGAATTTAAAAAAAAAAGAAAATTCTGTCCAAGGAACAAATGAGCACTACTAGACTAGTAACACAAATGAAACAAAATATAAACAAAGATGGTTAGTTAGATGCCTAGCAACCCATGGGAGAGGACACAGACATTAGAGGCAGAAGAAAGAAAGAGACACAATTCTCTCATTTCATTCCTGCAAGTGTTAGTTTTAGAGACTAGCTCTGCCAAAAACAGAAAGTTCTAACAGTTCCAAAAATTTTCAGTCTCATCATCTATGGACTCCTTTCTGCTAACAGTAGAAAATTCAGAAGTATGTGAAGATCAGACATGGTTAGTAGAACCAGTGGGTTGAGAATAGGCTGAAGGAAAAAGATATGCATTTAGAGTTTCAGCTTGACCACTTCTGGTTAAGTTACTACTATCCCTAACCCGTTGAAATTTACTTTAAAAACATTTCTTGGGTGAAAAAAATTCAAACAAAAACCTATATTAAATACACGTACAAGAGAAACAAATTAATTGGAGGGATCAATCAATAAGAAAATAATGGGGAGGGGAACTGTGAACAATTAGCCAATTTTATATAATTCCTAGACATAGTCTTTTTTTTTTTTTTTCCTTACCATGGTGGAAATAGACATAGTCTTTTTTCACGTTAACATCTCTAAAATTGGGATGCATCTAATATATGATGTCAACCACATCAGGTAGCAGTTGTGACTAGTTATGTAAAACCATTCCATTGATACACAAGATCTAGTAAGATCAAACATCAAAGCATCTCAGAGAGAACAAAATATGTCATTATACCAATTTACTTTATTTAACCAATTTTTTAAAAGATCCAAAATCACTGAACTCTAAATCTGCTGAAAAGTTGGAGACAGGCTTTAGAGAACAAAGATAATCAGTCAATTTTACTTTTCTCTCTATAAATGAAGTGGGGCCTCCTTTCAGAAATTAAATTTCGAGAGTATTTATTGTGGGCTTTCAGAAGATGGCAGATAGAGCACTTGTGCAATCATCCACCACCTTCCCTTTCAAAAGGCTAACAAAATACAGAGAGATGGAGATGGAGACAGAGATGGAAAGAGAGAAAGAGAGAGAGAGAGAGAGCGAGAGCGAGAGAGATCCTGTAAAAGTAAACAGAAAGCAAAGCAGAGAGAGGGAATTTCTAATATGGAGATAAAGGGTAAACTGAAACATGATGATTGACATAACTATGAAGTAAACAATAGCCCAGAATAAACACAACAGGATATCAAGAGAAGTAGGAACATTTCTTAATAGCCAGAATAGCCGAGGTAAACAAAACAAGCAAGCACTTAGAAGTTAAAAATTACCAATGGCAAATACAGAAGGAAGCTGTAAATAAAAACAGAGGAGGGGGAGAAAGGGGAACAACAGAAAATAGAGAATGGGTACGAAAGAACACTGAAGACACATGACTACTTTATAGTTTTCTGCCTGTGACACTCAAGACATTCTTACTGACTTCTGGCCTACTGCCCCAAATTTCTGATCCCTGCTTTATCTTATAAACATAACCAGAGGCCTAAACTGCTCAGCCTCTATTAAAGGTGTCTAAATGAGTTAATTTAACACATACTTTTTGGCCAGGCACCGTGGCTCATGCCTGTAATCCTAACACTCTGGGAGGCCAGGGCAGGAGGAATGCTTGAGCTCAGGAGTTCAAGACCAGCCTGAGCAAGAGTGAGACCCTATCTGTACTAAAAACAGAAAAAATTAGCCGGGTGTGATGGCACACACTTATAGTCCCAGCTACTCAGGAGGCTGAGGCAGGAGGATTCCTTGAGCCCAGGAATTAGAGGTTGTTGTGAGCTAGGCTAAGGCCACAGCACTCTAGCCCCAATGACAGAGCAAAAAACTGTCTCAAAAAAAAAAATTTAACACTTTTTACACAATTTTTAAATTTTTCCACTGCTATATCTTTAAGAAATTACAGTTTCTTTTACAATAAAGTTACTCATACTTTAAAATACTGAACTTACCCATCCAATGGCTTCAAACATTTTCAAATCAAGTGGGTCACCAGAAAGCACTCCTCCAATCTTTGTAAGTGAATGACAAGTAGCCATACAAGCAACAAACTGGGATTTTACCAACATCGCATTGCAAACGTTTTCTTCTGGTAAAAGAAATCTAAACAGAAAATAAACTGAATTAGTTTCATATTCTAAAGACAATATTCTAAAAAGGCATTTTCAGGTTTTGTAATTTAAAAAAAAAAAATTTCTAAATCCAAAACTGAGCTCCTAAGTAAGGGAAATTTTCAAGTACCAGAAATAATGGAAAGGAAAACCAGAGCAGTGTAGATCTGAGCTGATGCTAAGGCTACAGGGGGCAGCAGGGGGGGTGGGGGGGAGGGCATCATAATACCCAAAGGAATTAGAGTTTAATGCTCACAAACGAACAGGAGAAAATGTCCTGGCCCCATACATAGCTGGGGAGTGGGTACTGAGAGATTCCCTCTGACCCAAGAAAGCCAGTGCTCTTAAAGAACTATATACCCTTGGGAAAAGGGGTAGACTAGAAAAAATTTACCCACAGACTCAAATGCATAACTAAGAATAAGCCTGTCTCTTTTCTCTCACTCAAGGTTTAAGAAAACAGGTAGTATCTACATATTATTTACTATGTACCAGGCATTACTCTAAGAACTTCTACATATATTGACTCATTATATCTCATACCATAGGAAGATGTTTCATTATCCCATCATAGATGAGAAAATTGAAACAGGGTGGGGTTAAGTAAATTGTCTAAGGTTACATACACAGCCCCTAAGTAGAAGAGCAAGGTTGAAGGCTACTATACTACACAGAATCAGTTTTGAATTTGAATATATGCTACTGCCTGGTTCAGAAACCCACAAATTATAGAGCAACATAAGTGTGTCTGGCACCACTGATACCACTGGTATGCTTGGCCAAGTAAAGTTGAAACTTCTCTAGAGGGGAGCTCCCCACAACACAGCCTCAAGGGAGTCTCAAAGAAAAATCCTGCTAAGGATGAGTCTATAATTTAAGCATACACTAGGAATTAATTCACCAGGAGAGTCAACAGACATAACAAAGACACAATTAGAATGCCACAAATCTGAGATAATACAAGGGCAATTTCAAAGAATGCAAAACAGGGCATTTTTGAGTTAGACTTAGAAAAAGACTAAGACAATCATAGAAGGAGTGGAGGTAGGGGTAGATTGAGAAAGAACCAAGTGAATTTTCTTGTCCAAACATGGTTAGGATTCTCAGATGGAAAAAAAACAAAGTATGGGTAAAAGACCACAGTGGAAGAAACAGAGGCTGAAAAATTTCCAGAATTTATGCAAAACATAAATCCTTGCAATCAAGAAGCAAAACACATAAAAACATCACAGTGAAACTATAGAAATCAAAGATAGAGAAATATTTATAAAGCAACCAGAGAGAAAAGAGATTACTAAAGAGACTAAGATTTCTCAATAGTAACAAAAGATATCAGGAGAAAAGGAATAACATCTTCAAAGTACTGAGACAACACAACTATCAACTGAGACATCTGTATAGTTACACCATCACTCAAGAATGACAGTGAAATAAAACTAATAAATGTAGTTACAGAAGATGGCAATTTAATCCAGAGAAATGGAATATAAGAAGCAATGGTTAAGATATTTGTAAACCTAGGTAAATATAATCATGTAGACTATATAAGTACAAAATCATAATCATAAATAATATATATAACAAATACATAAGAAGGAGGGGGAGGGTAAAAAATTAAATAAAAGACAAATAATGAGAAGAGGAATAATCAAAAGTATTCTGTAGTCCATAGTTTTTGGGTATAGAAGATAGTATTAAAACCCATGAACTCTGTATTATAAGTACGAATATTAATAATTTAAGGACAAACCAGAGGCGGAGCACAGTGGCTCATGCCCGTTAAACCTAGCACTCTGGGAGGCCAACACGGGAGGGTCACTTGAGCTCAGGAGTTTGAGACCAGCCTGAGCAAGACTGAGACTCTCATCTCTACTAAAAACAGAAAAAATAAGCCAGGTGGTGGCACACACCTGTAGTCCCAGCTACTGAGGAGACTGAGGCAGGAGGATTGCTCGAGCCCAAGAGTTTGAGGTTGCTGTGAGCTAAGGGGATGGCATAGCACTCTAGCCTAGGCAACAGAGGTAAACTCTGTCTTTTTAAAGAACAAACTGTAAAAGATTAGGATGTATAAATTCAGAAAATGAGAGAAATAAAGAGAATATGTGTATGCAATTTGGTGTGATGGATGGCAAAAGTAACTTCAAATGTATCTGAATAAATGTGAACACAACAGCACAAAAAGATTCAAAAGTAAACAGATGACAAAGGTATACTATATAAACATTAGGCAAAAGAAAGCTGGTATGGAGCTATATAAATATTAGATAAAAGAGAATTTAAGGCAACATGCATTAGTAGAGAGAAATAAGATTACAATGTGACCTACTACTTAGCAAGAAAATGTAACAACTCTTGAAATCATATTAATTGTACAATATTGTCTTTCAAACTATATAAACCAAAAATCTAGCAGACTTCTTAGAGGGAAAAAATGACATAAACACAACTATAGTAGTAAAACATCTGCGTTTCAAAAGGCAAAGAGATGAGTCAGAGACTAGTGAAGTATATTTGTAATACATAGTACTGAAAAGATTACTACCCCAAAAATAGAAGGAATTCTAACAAATGAATAAGATAAAAACTTAACACAAGAGAAAAATTAGGATGTATTTAATAAACAGACAATACACACAAGAATACTAAATGACCCTTCCCCTCCAAAGTATGAAAAGATGTTCAACTTTATCAGTAACAAGGAGAATATAAAACAATGAAATACTCACTTTATATCCATTCGTTTGGCAAAATTTACAAGTCTGACAATAATACGCTTGGCAAAAAGATCTTTATCGGCCAGGCACGGTAGCTCACACCTATAATCCTAGCACTCTGAGAGGCCGAGGAGGGCAGACTGTTTGAGCTGAGGAGTTCGAGACCAGTCTGAGCAGAAGGGAGACCCCATTTCTACTAAAAATAGAAGGCGGGGTGGGCCGCAGAGCAAGATGGCGGACGACAAACACAGCCAGACAGAGCGTCTCTGCAAAAAAGACAGTTTCTAGAAGAAATTAGAAGAAAGCTAGCAGACGAGCATACATTGGCTGAGGGTCGGAAGGAGGGGTACCGGAGACTACGGGAGATTCCACAGGAGGAGGTTGCGGAGAACTGGAAGCAGAGGCCCAGGAGAAGCCGTGGAGTTTGGGAGGGTGGAAAGGAGTGGGACCTGCTCCAGCCTGCAGGTCACAGACAGCCTCACCCCCACAAGGAGACTTTCTGACTGAATGGGGCCATTCCAGCCCCTTCCTGACAGCTTTTCCCTGAAACAGAGAACAGAACTATGACCCCTGCTACCAGCATTTATGGTGCCTGAAGGCAGGCTTAACCAACCCAGCAAGACCAGCCCTCAATGAGGTGGATAATAAGGACACACCTGGAAGACCCAGAGCCCCACCCACCACCTGAGGCACTAGAGTGCCTCTCCAGAGGAACAAGAGTGGTTACAGGACACAAAAACAACAGTGTAGACTGCTCCTCCAAGTAAGCGCCACCTACTGATGGGGAGGACATTCTGCACACCCTTTTAACAGCACCTACTGACTCATCATACAGGGTGTAGTCGAATCTCACCCACAAACACCACCTACTGGCTCAGAGACTAAACAGGGTGTGTCATTACCCAAACGAACACCTAAAGGAAAGAAGCAACAACTGATCCAGATGGGAAGAAATCAGCGAAGGAACTCTGGAAACATGAAAACTCAAACGGAAAACACACCCCCAAAGAGGAACACCAGCCCCTTAGAAATGGACACCAACCAAAATCAGATGACTAAAATGACAGAAGAAGAATTTCAAGTATGGATCCTAAGAAAATTCAACGAGTTGCAAGAAAAACTGGATAACCAACACGAAGAAAACGCAAAAAGACTCCAGGACCTGGAACAAAAATTCACTAAAGAAATTGAAACAATGAAGAAAAGTCTAACTGAACTCCTAGAAATGAAGAATCAATTCAGGGAACTACAAAACACAGTAGAAAGCCTCAAGAACAGGGTAGATCAAACAGAAGAAAGAATCTCAGACATTGAAGATAATACCTTCCAATTAAATAAATCAGTCACTGAGAGCAGAGAAAAAAGAGCAAAGCCTACAAGAGATGGGGGATTATGTGAAGAAACCTAATGTGGGGGTCATAGGGTTACCAGAAGGGGAAGAAGAAAACACTCAAGGTATGGACAAGCTATTCAACGATACAATAGAGGAAAATTTCCCAGGCCTTGCAAATTGGACAATTTCTTAGAAACACACAGCCTCCAAAGGCTCAACCAGGAAACAATAGAATTCCTGAATAGACCGATATCAAGTACTGAAATTAAAACAGCAATAAAAAAACCTTCCTAAAAAGAAAAGTCCTGGACCAGATGGTTTCACATCCGAATTTTACCACACCTACAAGGAAGAACTGGTGCCTATCCTGCAGAAATTATTCCACAACATTGAGAAGGATGGAATTCACCCCAACACATTTTATGAAGTGAACATAATAACCCTGATAACAAAACCAGGAAAGGATGCAACAAAAAAAGAAAACTATAGACCAATATCCCTAATGAATATAGATGCAAAAATTCTCAACAAAATACTAGCCAATCAAATCCAGGTGCTTGTCAAGAAAATAATCCATCACAACCAAGTGGGCTTCATCCCAGTGATGCAGGGATGGTTAACATATGCAAATCTATAAATGTAATTCACCACATAAACAGAAGCAAAAACAAAGACCATATGATCCTCTCAATAGACACAGAAAAGGCATTCAACAAAATTCAACACCCTTTTATGATAAGAACGCTCAACAAAATAGGCATAGACGGGGCTTACCTAAGAATGATACAAGCCATATATGACAAACCCACAGCCAATATCATACTGAATGGGGAAAAATTGAAAACATTCCCACTTAAAACTGGAACAACACAAGGTGGCCCACTATGTCCACTTCTATTCAACATAGTGCTAGAAATCCTTGCTACAGCAATCAGACAAGAGAGCGGAATTAAGGGCGTCCAAATGGGAGCAGAAGAGATCAAACTCCTACTCTTCACTGATGGCGTGATATTATACCTAGAAAACCCCAAGGATTCAACCAAGAGACTCTTTGATCTGATGAATGAATTTCATAAAGTCTCAGGATACAAAATCAATACACAGAAATCAGAGGCATTCATATACGCCAACAACGGTAAAAGTGAGAACCAAATCAAAGACTCAATCCAAAATAGCAACAAAGAAAATAAAGTACCTTGGAATATATTTAACTAAGGAGGTAAAAGACCTCTACAGTGAAAACTATGAAACACTGAAGAAGGAAATAGCAGAGGACGTAAACAGATGGAAGA
This sequence comes from Microcebus murinus, assembly GCF_040939455.1. Classification (NCBI taxonomy): domain Eukaryota; kingdom Metazoa; phylum Chordata; class Mammalia; order Primates; family Cheirogaleidae; genus Microcebus; species Microcebus murinus. The sequence goes on along the minus strand of NC_134104.1, from coordinate 70,374,447 downwards.
ATATACCATGCTCATGGGTAGGCAGAATCAACATTGTTAAAATGTCTATACTACAAAGTGACCTACAGAGTCAACGCAATCCCTATCAAAATACCATCATCATTTTTCACAGATATAGAAAAAATAATTTTACACTTCGTATGGAACCAGAGAAGACCCCGTATAGCAAAATCAATCCTAGGCAATAAAAACAAAATAGGAGGTGTATCAATTTACCAGACTTCAAACTATACTACAAGGCTATAGTCATTAAAACAGCTTGGGACTGGCACAAGAACAGGGACGTTGGCCAGTGGAATAGAACAGAGAACCCAGATATAAAACCATCTTCATATAGCCAACTAATCTTCAACAAAACAGACAAAAACATACACTGGGGAAAAGAATCCTTATTCAATAAATGGTGCTGGGAAAACTGGATAGCCACATGTAGAAGACTGAAACAAGATCCACACCTTTCATCTCTCACAAAAATCAACGCACACTGGGTAACAGACTTGAATCTTAGGTGTGAAACTATTAGAATTCTAGAGGAAAATGTTGGAAATACTCTTCTAGACATTGGCCTAGACAAAGAATTTATCAAGAAGACCCCAAAGGCAATCATAGCAGCAACAAAAATAAACAAATGGGACCTAATCAAATTAAAAGGGTTCTGAGGCCGGGCGCGGTGGCTCACGCCTATAATCCTAGCACTCTGGGAGGCTGAGGTGGGCGGATTGCTCGAGGTCAGGAGTTCAAAACCAGCCTGAGCAAGAGTGAGACCCCGTCTCTACTATAAATAGAAACAAATTAATTGGCCAACTAATATATATAGAAAAAAAAAAAAAAATTAGCCGGGCATGGCGGCGCATGCCTGTAGTCCCAGCTACTTGGGAGGCTGAGGCAGGAGGATCGCTTGAGCCCAGGAGTTTGAGGTTGCTGTGAGCTAGGCTGATGCCACGGCACTCACTCTAGCCTGTGCAACAAAGAGAGACTCTGTCTCAAAAAAAAAAAAAAAATCAGTAGTGGGAACTCTAAGGAAAGAGAAAAAATAAAAAAATAAAAAAAAATAAAAAAAAAAAAGGCTTCTGCACAGCCAAAGAAACTGTCAAGAGAGGAAACAGACAGCCCACAAAATGGGAGAAAATTTTCACAAACTACACATCTGATAAAGGGCTTATAACTAGAATCTATTTAGAACTCAGGAAAATCAACCAGAAAAAAATCAAACAACCCCATCAAAAAAAGGGCAAAGGACATGAACAGAAACGTTTCAAAAGAAGACAAAATTGTTGGAGACTAAGACCCTTCATATTCCAACGACTTGCCCTATGCACGGGCCTCCTCGTCCTGGAAAATAGCACCCAGCTCCCCAGCTGTAGTTCCAAGAAGAATGCATTCCATGCCATGCTTGCTCCAGGGCATGCCACCTGCAATTGTTCCCAACCCCCTGCCAGGTTGGGGTTGAGAGATCCATCACAAAGAGCTTCCGGTGCCATTGGGATGCTGATTGGGGCTGATTAGCCCACAGGAAAGCCTCATTATTCCCCCACTCTATTTTTCTGTTTCTACTTCCTTGTTTTCTGTATATAAAACCTACTAAAAATCCAAGTAAAGGAGACCTTGACAATCATTCGCTTGGTCTCGTTTCTTTCTCTCGCTCATCTCTTTCAGGCACGCTCATCTCTTTCAGGCACGGTCCCCCTCGCCCCCACGAGTAACAAGGTCCCGCGGGTCGGGACAAGTGGCGCCCAACGTGGGGCTCGAGGTACGGACTTTTGTCGGGTGACGCCACGGAGTGCTCTTCGGCCGAAGGAAACCCTACAGAGACCCTCGTTCTGCGGCTCACAGAGTCGACGGTCTGGTGAGTAAATTTTTACATTGTCACCCCATCGAGATGGGCCATTCATTGTCTAAAGAGGCTGTTTTTATTAAGGATCTTAAGGCCTCACTCAGAGAGAGAGGAATTAGAGTTAAGAAAAAGGATCTATTAAAGTTTTTTGTGTTCATTGATCATGCTTGTCCTTGGTTTATTATTGGTGGACCTGAGATTCACCCACGCAAATGGCAAAAAGTAGGTAGAGATTTAAACGATTGGAATTAGAGATTTAAGAAAAAAGACTTAGTAAAGTTTTTTGTGTTCATTGATCGTGCTTGTCCTTGGTTTATTATTGGTGGACCTGAGATTCACCCACACAAATGGCAAAAAGTAGGTAGAGATTTAAACAATTTACTTCTAAGTCAGGGCCCAGATGCCGTCCCTGTATCTGTTTTTTCGTACTGGGGACTAATCAGAGATATTGTTGAAGGGGCAGATTCAGACCCCAATAAAAAGCAGCTGCTCTCAGTAGCAGAATTCTGCCTCCGACCCGTGTCGCGGTCCGCTTCGGGAACGTCTTTAAAGACAGCCGAAGGGCCGGTTTCTCCTAATAATTTTAAGAGACCAACATGTCCTTCCCCTTGTCCTCAGTTTGTATTAATATGCCCCCTCAGGACCCCTCAGCTGAGCTCCAAACATCTAGAGAGGAGCCCCCGATTAGTAGGCCAGACACCAAGACCCTCTATCCTCCCTTACCCCAGGGTACAGCCCTTCATGCATTTAATTACCCGGTATTCAAAAAACAACCCCTCCGAGAGTCCCTCGACCCCGCAGAAGAGGCAACCCTCGGAGAGGAAGCAGCCCAATATCACAATCCCGAATGGCCTCCTCCTTACGTGCCCCAAATTTGCGCACCTTCGTTAATGCCTCCCCTTACAATGCCCTTACTTTTGCGTACCAAAGAAGACTTAAGTCAAAGGGTTACGCAATTAAAGGATGTTTTACAACTTCAAAAAGAGTTTGCCCAGCTTTCCAAAGACTTGTCCTCCCCACCCCCTTTTCGCCCACGGGACTCTTTTGGCAGGGCAAGCCTCTTTTTTGGGTTCACCTATCGGCTTCCCCTAAAGTCCTTCCCACCTACCCTTACTTAGTAGCTAAAATTATTCGATTGGGGCGAGAAAACTCCCTTAAGCTCTTTGGAAAGGATCCAGATATCATAATACTCCCTTACAATGCTTCTCAAATTCAGTGGCTAATACAAAATGATGATGATTGGGCGGTTAACTGTACGTCTTTCCAGGGCAAACTAGATAATCATTACCCCCCTGATAAACTAATTCAGTTCCTCTATCGGACACCTGTAATATTTCCCAAGAAAACAAGAGTCTCCTCCATTCCAGGAGCCGTCTTAGTCTTTACCGATGGATCCTCCTCAGGCACCGCGGCCTATAGCATTAATGGCCAGGTCCGCAGTTTTCCCACCAGATTCTCCTCTGCTCAACTCGTTGAGTTAGCAGCCTTAGTCGCAGTCTTCAAATACGTAGATCAGTCACCATTTAACTTGTATACTGATAGTTCTTATGTTGCTCATGCTGTCGCCGCTTTAGAAACTGTGCCTCATATTCGGCCCTCCAACAATACCACTCAAATGTTCCAGCAACTACAAGGACTCATTCACTCCCGTTCTGCGCCCTTTTTTATAGGCCATATTCGCGCCCACACTGGCCTTCCTGGGCCTCTAGTAGCTGGAAATAATCTTGTTGATCAGGCGACTCGAGTTGCAGGCGCTGTTCACACTATCACTATTGATCCTGTCTGCGCTGCACACCAGGCTCATGATTTACACCATCTCAATGCCCATACCCTCAGGCTTAAATTCTCCATTACTAGAGAACAGGCCAGAGAAATCGTCCGCCAATGCAGGGCTTGTTTTACCCTTCTCCTTGAGCCACACCTAGGAGTCAACCCTCGCGGCCTGATCCCTGGGGAGCTCTGGCAGATGGATGTCACTCATTACCCCCCTTTCGGAAAGCTTAAATATATACATGTCTCTATAGATACTTGCAGTGGATTTATCTTTGCTTCCCTACAAACAGGCGAGGCCACCCGCCACGTTATCAACCATATTATAGCCTGTCTCACCTCCCTCCCTCAGCCTAAAGTTATTAAGACTGACAATGGCCCGGGATATGTCAGCTCCAATTTCAAAAGTTTTTGTGCTCAGTTAGGTATTAAACATGTTACAGGCATTCCATATAACCCTCAGGGCCAAGGTATTGTAGAGAGAGCTCATCAGACGTTAAAAAATACGCTCTCCAAACTACAATCGGGAGGAGGAATTTTGTACCCTTTAACAGGTAATTCCAAAACCCTGCTTAATCATGCCCTCTTCATTTTAAATTTTCTCACCTTTGACACTGCCGGCAAAACAGCTGCCGACCGCCTTTGGCACCCATCCACCTCGGATACTTATGCACAGGCCTTATGGAAGGAGCCGCTTACAGGCAAATGGCTGGGGCCTGACCCTGTCCTCATATGGGGAAAAGGACATGCCTGCATCTACGATACCCAGGCAGGAAATGCCAGATGGCTACCAGAGAGAGCGATTAAGTTATATAACCCACCCAGGGAATCCCCTGAGAAGAATTCTTAATTCTGTTCTCTTCCAGAAATACAATGACTCCCCGAGAGAAGACGCTGATCCTCCTGTGCCTAGTTCTGGCCACGGTCAAGAACACCGCCGCAGCCAACATCCACCAGGTCTACAACTATACATGGCAAATAATTAATGAGGCAGGAGATGTTGCCAATTCCTCCTCGCACCTCTCTGCCACTACGCCATGGGATCCACTAGAAATTGACCTATGCGTGTTGGCCCTTGGAGCCCATGACTATTGGGGCACGCCCTCACATTTTGCACCACAGGTAAAACCCATTAACACGGGAGAACCAGACACCAGTTCTCGGCCAGGCTGTAGCTCTGGGGTTCGAAGAACCTATCTAACCATGGCCCCTATATATGTTTGCCCTGGGGCTCATCGAGACCGTTCTCTTGCTGAAGCATGTGGCTATGCCCCTGACTTCTTTTGTGCCTCCTGGGGCTGTGAGACTACGGGCGATACCTACTGGAGCCCCTCCTCCTCCTGGGACTATATAACAGTTAAAAGAAAATCCCCTTCCCCATACCACCTCAACAGCGGTCCGGTCCCCTTTAAAAAAGAGTGTAGCAACCAGTGGTGCAACCCCCTGTTAATTTCATTCACTGAAGCTGGAAAAAAGGCTTCTTGGGACCAGTCCAGGGGATTTGAATGGGGGCTCAGACTTTACATATCTGGGAGAGATATTGGTCTCACATTTAAAATCAAGTTAATTAAAAGCCTCCCCAGAGGTCCTACAGTCGCATTAGGCCCTAATAACAACCTTCACCCACCTCGACCTCACGGTCCCTCCAGGGACCTACCCTCCTCCCCAACTGTGTCCCCTCCTCCGCTCAGCACCTCCCTATACCAACCTACCCTGCCCGAGGGGCCACCTTCCTCGGCAGAACTAATTCTCTCCTTAGTCAACGCCTCTGTCAGGACCATCCGAGAGGCCAATAATTCAGAATATCAGGAATGTTGGGTATGCTACTCCCCCCGGCCTCCCTTCTATGAAGGCGTCGCTACTTTTGGTGAGCCATTATTTACTAATGACACCAGCAGACTCAGATGGGGTCTAGAGACCCATGATGGCCTGACACTCAGCCAAGTCACAGGCCTAGGTCTTTGCCTTCTTAGCCCAAGGATGCTCCCTCCCGCACCCTTAGAGAAAATATGCAATCAGTCAATTACTGTCAACTCCACTTTTCAGTATATTCAGGCATCTAACACCTCCTATTTTGCTTGTTCTTCTGGCCTTACCCCGTATGTAGTCTCTGCAACGTTTCTTGAGCATAGAGAGTATTGTGTGTTAGTCATGCTCTTTCCCAGACTCACTGTACATCCTGCTAATGAGTTACTTCAGTTTTGGGAGCGAGGCACCACAATGCCCCGGGAAAAAAGAGAGCCCATCACGGCCGTAACACTCGCAGTTGTTCTAGGCCTTGGTGCCACAGGGGCTGGAACAGGCATAGCCTCTCTAGTCACCTCCAATCAACAATACCTACAGCTCTCTATAGCCATCGATAATGACCTCCGAGAGCTACAGCAAGGTCTAAAATATCTTAAGGAGTCCCTCGCTTCACTCTCTGAGGTAGTGTTACAAAATAGAAGAGGCTTAGATTTAGTGTTCCTCCAAGAGGGAGGTTTGTGCGCAGCACTCAAAGAAGAATGCTGCTTCTATGCAGACAAAACAGGCCTGGTAGAAGATAGTATTGAGAGAGTTAGACAAAGCCTTGAAAATAGAAAGAAACAGAGGGAACAAAGTGAGGCATGGTATCAAAATTGGTTTTCCACATCCCCCTGGCTATCCACATTGCTTCCCAGTGTCTTAGGGCCGTTTATAGGTTTCTTGTTGCTTCTCACTTTTGGGCCTTGGGCATTCAAAAAACTAACCAACTTTGTCAAGTCGCAGGTAGACGCAGCCACACAAAAATCGGTCTCCGTATTTTACCAACGGCTAGAACAAAGAGGCTTCAGAGAAGACCTCCATGAAGAGTCTCCCAACACACCCACTGAAGGTCTAAATTTCTCAGACCTTGCCGCAGACATGGAACGCAGTTGGTTCCAAAAGCTGTGGAGACGCCCATGACGGGATTATCGCGATGCCGTGTACCAGGTGCACACCCCCGCCAGCTGTGAGGTAACTCCATGACGGGAATATTGTAGGTCCATGCCCGGGGGCACACTTCATAATCAGAAGTGCCGGAGCTGGATGCCACCTACATAGCCTAAGACAGAGGCCTCACCGACATTTCGATCGCCAGATCGATCTTATATTTGGGGTGCTGGTCGCGGAAGCCCATCGCGTAGCCTAAGACAGGCTCTCCACCAACCTGTGTAAATCTCCCTCATATTAATAAAGATAGGGGGAGATGTTGGAGACTAAGACCCTTCATATTCCAACGACTTGCCCTATGCACGGGCCTCCTCGTCCTGGAAAATAGCACCCAGCTCCCCAGCTGTAGTTCCAAGAAGAATGCATTCCATGCCATGCTTGCTCCAGGGCATGCCACCTGCAATTGTTCCCAACCCCCTGCCAGGTTGGGGTTGAGAGATCCATCACAAAGAGCTTCCGGTGCCATTGGGATGCTGATTGGGGCTGATTAGCCCACAGGAAAGCCTCATTATTCCCCCACTCTATTTTTCTGTTTCTACTTCCTTGTTTTCTGTATATAAAACCTACTAAAAATCCAAGTAAAGGAGACCTTGACAATCATTCGCTTGGTCTCGTTTCTTTCTCTCGCTCATCTCTTTCAGGCACGGTCCCCCTCGCCCCCACGAGTAACAAGGTCCCGCGGGTCGGGACACAAAATAATGGCCAACAAACATATGAAAAAATGCTCAACATCTCTAATCATCAGGGAAATGCAAATCAAAACTACAATTAAATATCACTTAACTCCAGTGAGAATGGCCTTTATCAAAAAGTCCTCAAACAATAAATGCTGGCATGGAAGCGGAGAGATAGGAACACTTCTACACTGCTGGTGGGACTGCAAGCTACTTCAACCTCTGTGGAAAGCAATATGGAGATACCTCAAAGCAATACGAGTAGATTTACCATTTGATCCAGCAATTCCACTACTGGGCATCTACCCAAAAGATCAAAAGTCACTTTATGTAAAAGACACCTGCACTCGAATGTTTATAGCAGCACAATTCACAATTGCAAAACTGTGGAAACAACCCAAGTGCCTATCAATTCATGAGTGGATTAATAAAATGTGGTATGGTATGTATATGTATACCATGGAGTACTACTCGGCTTTAAGAAACAATGGTGATATAGCACACCTCTTGTATATTCCTGGATAGAGCTGGAACCCATTCTACTAAGTATCTCAAGAATGGAAAAACAAGTACCACATGTACTCACCAGCAAATTGGTATTAACAGATCAACACCTAAGTGGACATATAGGAATAACATTTATCGGGTGTCGAGCAGGTGGGAGGGGGGAGCAGAGGATGTATATATATAAACACAATGAGTAAGATGTGCAACGTTTGGGGAATGGACACGCTTGAAGCTCTTACTTGAAGGGGGAGGGAGGGCATGAGCAATATCCATAACCTTATTAACACTTGTACCCCCATAATATGCTAAAATTAAAAAAAAAATTTTAAATAGAAATTACTTGAACAGCTAAAAATATATAGAAAAAATTAGCTGGGCATGGTGGCACATGCCTGTAGTCCCAGCTACTTGGGAGGCTGAGGCAGAAGGATTGCTTTGAGCCCAGGAGTTTAAGGTTGCTGTGAGCTAGCCTGACGCCACAGCACTCTAGCAACAGAGTGAAACTCTGTCTCAAAAAAGAAAAAAAAAGGCCGGGCGCGGTGGCTCAAGCCTGTAATCCTAGCACTCTGGGAGGCCGAGGCAGGTGGATTGCTCGAGGTCAGGAGTTCGAAACCAGTCTGAGCAAGAGCAAGACCCCGTCTCTACTATAAATAGAAATAAATTAATTGGCCAACTAATATATATATATAATAAAAATATTAGCCGGGCATGATGGTGCATGCCTGTAGTCCCAGCTACTCGGGAGGCTGAGGCAGAAGGATTGCTTGAGCCCAGGAGTTTGAGGTTGCTGTGAGCTAGGCTGACGCCACGGCACTCACTCTAGCCTGGGCAACAAAGCGAGACTCTGTCTCAAAAAAAAAAAAAAAAAGAAAAAAAGGATCTTTACCCCTTATGGAGGAGAGTATAAGTAAGCAACACCACTTCGATGGCAATTAGGCAATACCTAGTAAAGCCGAACCTGTACCCATGCTATGACCTAGCATTTATACTCACAGGGACCTAGATCACTGAAACCACATGCTCACAAGGAGTTGTGTGTAAGAATTTTAATTACAGCACTATTTGTGAAAGTATGGAGAAAAAATGAAATAATCCCTTAGTAGCAGAACAGATATTATGGTTTAATCATATAATGGAATAAGACAGAACAGTTAAAATCAATAAATTATATCTGTATATATCAACATGAACAATCTTGAAAGCAATGTTAGGAGAGGAAAAAAGCAGCAGGACATATGTATAGTATATTCCTCATATATATTTATTTATAGATTATATATGTAGTGAAAATATAAAATATGCAAACATTTTATAAACTTCAGAATGGTGACAGAAATAAGGAAATAATGGTGATAGGAATAAGGAAAGGGATAGAGACTTTAGCAATTCTATAATATTTTAATTCTCTAAAAGAAGAGATCTGAAGCAAATATGGCATAATATCAACTATTTAACCTTAGTGGTAGGTATACAGTTGTCTTTTATATTGCATCCCACATGTTTGCATGTTCTTTATTAAAAATCAACTAATAGGCCGGGCGCTGTGGCTCACGCCTGTAATCCTAGCTCTTGGGAGGCCGAGGCGGGCGGATTGCTCAAGGTCAGGAGTTCAAAACCAGCCTGAGCAAGAGCGAGACCCCGTCTCTACTATAAACAGAAAGAAATTAATTGGCCAACTGATATATATATAAAAAAAAAATTAGCCGGGCATGGTGGCACATGCCTGTAGTCCCAGCTACTCGGGAGGCTGAGGCAGAAGGATCGCTTGAGCCCAGGAGTTTGAGGTTGCTGTGAGCTAGGCTGACGCCACGGCACTCACTCTAGCCTGGACAACAAAAGTGAGACTCTGTCTCAAAAAAAAAAAACAAAAAAAAAAAAAAAAATCAACTAATAAATTATCAAATCTAGCTAATACTTACTGTGCATTTTCCACTCGTTGAATCCCCCAAAGATCTAAACCATCTTCAGTAAGAGTTCCAGTCTAAAATAAACAAAAGAAACAAAACCAACCACATAGCATTAAAAACTATGCTGCATATAATACAATGGAGTAGTATAAAGAGTTTAAAAAAAAAAAAAATGAAAGAAAGAAAGAAAAGAAACAGTCCAAGATCTCAGTATACTGACAGACTCCTAGGATATAGGGCTAAAGTGGGGAAATCAGTGCAGAACTTACTTAACAGTATAAGTCATCTATATAAGGGGGAGGCATATGTATCTAACTATATATTTATGTACTTATATTACCAAAAAAAACAATGAGGATGCACCAATCAACATATCTATCAACCAATAAAGGATGCCTATTAAAGGAGGAAGGAATTAGGGTACAGGGAGCAGAGAGGAATAAGTTAAATGGTATCAATCAGGAGAAAGGAATCAGCTGCAAATGACCTGGCTGCTTCAACAAAATGATTGGGGGTGAGGGGCAAATAAAGGCAACTGTTAGAGATTACTTGTAACCAATGTAATCCCTATTTGGATTCTAACTGAAAAATCAAATAGTAATGAAGCAGATGTTTGGTATGAAAAATAAAAAAATAAAAATAAATAAAAATAAAATAAAAAAAATCAAATAGTAAAAACTAGAGATAGGCAGAGAAATATAAACCTGAACTGGATATTAGAACTCAGGAATTGTTAAATGTATTAAGAGTCACAGTAGTTTTGTGGTTGTACATGTTTTTTAATGCCTTATCTTCTAAAGACACATGCTGAGGTAGTTATGGGTGAAATAATATAAAGTCTAATGCTGCCCCTTCAAAATGAAGAGTAGATGAAAGACTGACAAAATGCCGACAACTTAAAGCTGGGTAATGAGTAAATGACAGTTTATTATGCATGTACCGTTTCTTCACTTCTGGGCCTGCTTAAAACATTTAATAATTAAGTTGCTAAAAAAGACCAAACGTAAAGTGATATTTCCAGGACAGATAAATATGAAATAGTTATGGGAGCATAAGACATTTTCTTTTTTAACAAAAAAAATGATTCATATTTTTCTTCTGTAATAATGAAATGTGCAAAAATCAAGTTCTTATCAAATCAGTTACCAAGAAGAGCCTGGACCAGATTTAATTCTCAAAATAGAACTTTCAGGAAAACTAATTTTAGCTCAGGAAATGAGAAGCCTTTGTAAAAGGTGAGCTATGTTTCATATAATTTGTCATTTTTACATAAAACCATAAAACTGGTGACACCCTTGTAATTTTGAAACATATATTCAATGAAATCATATAGCAGACCCTAAACATAAGCAAAAAAAACCACAAAAAATATGTGCATATGGAGCCTATTCTGATAAGTAAGAATTACTATCTAAAAACATGAAGGATCATATGATCTTTACTACTACTTATTCCTCCTACAAGGCATAATTCTGGATGTGAACAATTAGTTATTTACAGATTTGAATAAATAAGGAATATCCAAAGCATTGACAGCTGAAAAAATAATTCACTTCAGTGCCCTTGTATAATAATATATATAAAAAAAAGTAAATAATAATAATAATGATGATGATGATAAAAAAAGAGGGCCAGAAGAAGTGGCTCACGCCTGTAATCCAAGCATTCTGGGAGGCCAAGGCGGGAGGATCGCTCAAGGTCAGGAGTTTGAAAACAGCCTGAGCGAGACCCCGTCTCTACTAAAAATAGAAAGAAATTGGCCAACTAAAAATATATAGAAAAAACTAGCCGGGCATGGTGGTGCATGCCTGTAGTCCCAGCTACTCGGGAGGCTGAGGCAGAAAGATTGCTTGAGCCCAGGAGTTTGAGTTGCTGTGAGCTAGGTTGATGCCACGGCACTCTATCCCAGGCCAAAAATTAAAAAACTTATAAAAAAAAAAAAAAGAAGAAGAAGAAAGAAAACTGAGAAAATTAACAAATTCAGCAAGTCCTCAAATAATGTCATTTTGCTATAACGTTAATGAGGGGAAATAATCTGATTCCTAGCCTGGGCCAATGTCCGTAAGGAGTTTGCACATTCTCCCCAAGTCTGTGTGGGTTTTATTCCAGGTACTTCGGTTTCCTCCCACATCCCAAAGGTGTGGGTGTTAGGTGAATGGGTTTGTCTAAATAGTCCCAGTCTGTGAGAGAGAGAGAGAACACATGCAGGTGCATGCGCATGCGCAGCCTATAATAGGATGGTTGTGTCCTATTCAGGGTTGGTTCCTGCCTTGCACCCTGAGCTATCAGGATAGCCTCTGGCCACCTGTGACCGGAAAAACTAATAACTGTGTAAATAATTATCGATTTTTATTAATCTTTCTTAAATGTGTATACAGCTCATGTTTACTTCAATGTTTAATATTAGTAGTGTTTTAGATCTTTATTTAGAAGTTTGGTAATGTTTTTGTGACCAGAAATATGCCATAGGAACTTTAAGTCTTATTTGTATCAATTAGCATATGATGAAATTGGTTTCATTATACTTCATTTTGCTTAAAGTCACAGTTTTCAAGAACCTACTAATGATGTTAATTGAGGACTAACTGTATATAAAAATGATGCATATGTCAAATAATTTGAGGAAGAATAAAATCAGAACATTAAAGAATGTGTACAAATAAATTGACAAATAAAATGGAAAACATTATTCTAAATATAATTAAAAGCTACAAAGTAATCTTTTGAGGATGATTATGAAACTGAACTAACCTTGTCAAAACAAACAAGATTCAGCTGTCCACAGATATTTATCCTTTGGGGACTAATACAGAAAATGCCAATCTTTTTCAGTCTTCTCTGAGCATACACAATACCAGCAGTCATCGCAGCAGGAAGTGCAGGTGGCACAGTAATTGTAATGATATCAAGAGACTCAATAATTATTACCCCAACTTCTACCTACAATTAACACAAAAATAAGTGTCAAGCCCCCAACATTAAATATATATTAATTTAATGTGACCATTACCTTAGTGAAAATCTACAAACCATTTTCAATTTTATATTTAACTGTGTATGTACACATCTATTAACCATTTAAAATGTTTTCCCTTTGGAGAGTCTGCACAATAGAAAACTCAAATTGTTAATGGATTACAAACTGATAGCTATTTTTAAAAGACATTTCTTTTTCATAGTCCTACGTACTTCACACATGACACACTTCAAAGCAAATTCAACAAACTTTATCAGATACTGATTCGTTCCACAAGCACCATACTGTGCCAGTCTCTACAGGTGAAAGAAAAGCGAAATTTGACAAGGTCCCTTACAGATGCCTTCAGTTAAGTAATCAAAAATCATTTTAGGCCGGACGCAGTGGCTCACGCCTGTAATCTTAGCACTCTGGGAGGCTGAAGCGGGCAGATTGCTCGAGGTCAGGAGTTTGAAACGAACCTGAGCAAGAGCAAGACCCCGTCTCTACTATAAATAGAAAATTAATTGGCCAACTAATATATATAGAAAAAATTAGCTGGGCATGGTGGTGCATGCCTGTAGTCCCAGCTACTTGGGAGGCTGAGGCAGGAGGATCGCTTGAGCCCAGGAAATTGAGGTTGCTGTGAGCTAGGCTGACGCCACAGCACTCACTCTAGCCTGGGCAACAGAGTGAGACTCTGTCTCATTTATATTTAAAAAAAAAAAAAAATCATTTTAATACTATATATTCTATTCCAGAGGTCAAACAGAAAATAAAGCTTTTGGTGAGTATGTGAGGTCTTTTTTTCCTCTTTTTTTTTCCTTAAAGTCACAAAAGAGCAAGTAAAAGACAGTACGTAAGTCAGAGCCATCCAAAAGGACTGTCTGCTATGATGGATATGCTCTATAACTGTGCTTTCTAAAATAACAGCTATCAAACTCATGACTTTAATATTAAATTAAAATTAAGTTAGCTTAAGAACAAAAAAACTGCTTAAAATTTTAGTTCCTCAGTCTCACTAGCCACATGTGATAAATAAGGATCAAACCTTGTAAGGGGAGTCCTACATACATACCTCATTTAAAATGCTATTGATAATAGTGTAGACAAATCCAATGCCAGCCACTGCCACAAGACATAGTAGAAACAAGTAGGCATCTCTGTAGAGTTTAAAATCAGTTGGTTTGGGATACAATATGGAACGAACAAGCTGTCCTTTGGAAGTACTAAATCCTTTCAAAAAATTAAAGAAGAAAATTATTTATATTTGTATAAGAAAGTAAGAATTATCTCCCAGCAGAATCTCTTTTTAAACAATCAGTGTGTAACAAATACGCTAAAACATGCAAGAAGAGACTAAATAAAATGTTTTCTACCTGTTCTAACTACCACGGCTTTGACAAGTTCTCCGGTGTAGAAACGAGTCTGAATAACAGTTGTACCACAAAACAAAGTGTGTCGTTTATGTGTTTCTGGATTATACAACTCATCTCCCATTCCTTTTATGTCCACTGAAGGATTTGGCAAATTGGTCTTTGTCACTGGAACACTTTCTCCTTAAAAAAATAAAAGTTCATAAATTATTAAATGAAAGTAACCATCAAACACAAAAGAAATCTAAAGTTTTAAAAATCCTAAAAGTTACATTCTGTTTACAACTGTTATTAAGTGCTCTATATGTGGATAACACAGCTTAAACAATTAGCTTGTTTTTTTTTGCTTTTTTTTTGAGACAGAGTCTCACTCTGTTCCCTAGGCTAGAGTGCCATGGTGTCAGCCTAGCTCACAGCAACCTCAAACTCCTAGGCTCAGGCGATCTTCCTGCATCAGCCTCCCAAATAGCTGGGACTACAGGCATGCGCCACCATGCCCGGCTAATTTTTTTTCTATATATTTTTACTAGGCCAATTAATTTCTTTCTATTTTTTTTTTTTTTTTGAGACAGAGTCTCACTTTGTTGCCCAGGCTAGAGTGAGTGCCGTGGCATCAGCCTGGCTCACAGCAACCTCAATCTCCGGGGCTCAGCGATCCTACTGCCTCAGCCTCCCGAGTAGCTGGGACTACAGGCATGCGCCACCATGCCCGGCTAATTTTTTGTATATATATTTTTAGTTGGTCAATTAATTTATTTCTATTTTTGGTAGAGACGGGGTCTCGCTCAGGCTGGTTTCAAACTCCTGACCTTGAGCAATCCGCCCGCCTCAGCCTCCCAAAGTGCTAGGATTACAGGCGTGAGCCACCGCGCCCGGCCGAATTTCTTTCTATTTTTGTAGAGATGGGGTCTTACTCTTGCTCAGGCTGGTTTCGAACTCCTGACCTTGAGTGATCCTCCCGCCTCGGCCTCCCAGAGTGCTAGGATTACAGGCATGAGCCATCGTGCCCAGCCAAACAATTAGCTTTTTGTATACCCATTTCCTCACCCAGAAATACCAAATTTTCTGTCTCCCACAATAATTCCAGGAAGTGATTTGTGACTCAAAGGTATCACTAGTTTATGTTATATATTTGGAAATGACTGTGTTGTAGAATTTGAAATAATTTCAAAAAGAGACCAAGTAGCTGCCATAGCCACTGTATGTGTGTTCTCTCATCTCTAATAACTAACGTGGAAAGCATTCTTGTTAATGAAAGCACACAAAACAAGTGAAGGCCTACTTCTAACCCCTCCCCCACTCCGCCCCCCCAAATAAGGAAGAGAAAAGGCATCTGGGCAAGGGAGCGAAGAGATGAACAAGTAATATGGAGGTTCTCTCAAACTATCACAAACAGCCAGATTCTTACTGAAATTTAATCCTCTGTAGTAGTCACTCTTCTTGCTTCAGAGAAGGCAAGTACATAGGAATAAGTAAATGTGTAAGTGTATGTTTTAAGACAAGACACTTAATAGTTTCAAAATATATTATGTAGGAATCATTTTCTAGCCAGATTGACAATAATTTTTTTTAAAAATCACATGACTAAAAAAGATATAAAGCTCTATCTTCAGATTGTGAATTTCCAAAGGGAAGTCATTTTACAATTTTTTTTTTTTTTTGATACAGATCTTGCTCTGTTGCCTGGGCTAGAGTACATTGGCCCAATCATAGCACTGCTGTGACCTCACACTCCTTGCCTCAAGTGATCCTCCTGCCTCTGTGTCCCAAAGTACTGGGAATACAGCTGTGAGCCACTGCACCTGGCCAAAAAGTCATTTTAAAGTTTACTTCTCCTCAGTTCAAGAAAAATACAAAATATTAGGCTGGGCGCAGTGGCTCACACCTGCAATCCTAGCATTCTGGGAGGCCGAGGCAGGAGGATCATTCGAGGTCAGGAGTTCGAAACCAGCCTGAGCAAGAACAAGACCTGGTCTCTACTAAAAATAGAAATTAATTGGCCAACTAAAAATATATATAGAAAAAATTAGCTGGGCATGGTGGCGCATGCTTGTAGTCCCAGCTACTCGGGAGGCTGAGGCAGAAGGATTGCTTGAGCCCAGGAGTTTAAGGTTGCTGTGAGCTAGGCTGATACCACGGTACTCTAGCC
The DNA here is from genome assembly GCF_040939455.1 of Microcebus murinus. Lineage (NCBI taxonomy): Eukaryota > Metazoa > Chordata > Mammalia > Primates > Cheirogaleidae > Microcebus > Microcebus murinus. Next base: position 70,358,322 of record NC_134104.1, on the reverse strand, counting down.
CAGGGAAAAAGTGAGACTCTGTCTCAAAAAAAAAAAAGAAAGAAAGAAAGAAAGAAAGAAAAAGAAAAGAAAGAGAGAGAGAGAGAGAGAGAGAGAGAGAGAGAGAGAGAGAGAGAGAGAGAAAGAGAGAAAGAGAGAAAGAAGAGAGAAAGAGAGAAAGAGAGAAAGAGAGAAAGAGAGAAAGAGAGAAAGAGAGAAAGAGAGAAAGAGAGAAAGAGAGAAAGAGAGAAAGAGAGAAAGAGAGAAAGAGAGAAAGAGAGAAAGAGAGAAAGAGAGAAAGAGAGAAAGAGAGAAAGAGAGAAAGAGAGAAAGAGAGAAAGAAAGAAAGAAAGAAAGAAAGAAAGAAAGAAAGAAAGAAAGAAAGAAAGAAAGAAAGAAAGAAAAAGAAAAAATATAAAATATTTATCTCACTTTTTACACATCAAATAGGGAAACACAAATACTGTATGTTGCATTCAGTAGGTAAGAGACTTACCTACTGTAAGTCTGTAGGTAAGAGACTTCTCTGTAGGTAAGAGACTTCTTTTCTCTTTCCCCACTATAAACCATTTTCTCATGTCAAAAGAGTGGCCAGCGGCAGGCCAAGAGATATGACCAACACCAGAATAATACTTTAAGTAGCATGGCTGAGTATATATAATGCAGAATTTGGTCTACTCAGAATTCAAAAATCTTCAAAATCCATCACATTATTACATTCATGAGTAAAGATACAAATGACATAGCTAATTCTGAAAAAGCTTAATCAGTAACTGCTTAATCTTAATATTCTTATAAATAATTTATGTGATATTTACTCATTTAGTTTACCTGTTAACATGCTTTCATTTACAATGCAGGTACCATTAATAAGTACTGCATCACAAGGCATGATTGTCCCATTTAATGGAATGACCATGATATCTCCAGGCACAAGGTCTGTAGAAAAGATCTCTTCTATTTCTGAATTTAAAGAAAGAAAGAAAAATCTGAAAAGAATATTATTTAACTTGGAATAAAACTATAGCAAACAATCTATCCAAAGGTCACCTGATCTCAAGAATAAGTTAATAATATAATGGGGTTAAGTAGGAAAATCCCAATAAATGGAAAGTTTTGACCAATAAGATTACTAGGCAAACAAAGCATGGTGTGTTAGCTACTTTGTGCCCTGATGGGATGCCAAGTGAGCACAGGTAATGACAAGTACCCTCTGACCAAGCAAGTCAATAACTTGAACACTCATGACAACTGTCAATGGTCAATTTTAGCTATTAGGAGTCTCAGAAAATAGACACAATTGAGTCCACACGGGAGGTTCCCCTGAAACAGGTAAAATAAACTCAGATTTCTAACAGTCCCACAGAAACAACAAGAAGCACTGAAAAATTTAACATTCTTTCGGCAGCATTTTTTATAGTATTCTTTTTCTCACTGTCACTGTCTCATTATCTTCTCAATATTCCTAAGTTAGTTTTTTTGTTGTTGTTTTTTTTGAGACAGAGTCTCACTTGTTGACCAGGCTAGAGTGAGTGCCGTGGCATCAGCCTAGCTCACAGCAACCTCAAACTCCTGGGCTCAAGCAATCCTGCTGCCTCAGCCTCCCGAGTAGCTGGGACTACAGGCATGAGCCACCATGCCCGGCTAATTTTATATATATATTAGTTGGCCAATTAATTTTTTTCTATTTATAGTAGAGACGGGATCTCGCTCTTGCTCAGGCTGGTTTTGAACTCCTGACCTCGAGCAATCCGCCCGCCTCAGCCTCCCAGGGTGCTAGGATTACAGGCGTGAGCCACCTGGCCCGGCTCATAAGTTAGTTTTTTTAAATGATTTTAAATATGACTAAATTTATTAAATAAATTAAACATTATAATATTTTATCTAGTTCATTATTTCTCTGTAAATTTAAGTTAGCTAAACACTTTTTGAAAAGATCTTGCCAGGGATAAAAGGTTTTCTTTAGGATCACCTTATATTTAGGCATTCTCTCTCTTTTCCTCTCATTCTCCCTTCCTCTCTCACCCCCCACACCCATCTCAGGTTAACACTGTGCTCAGAAGACAGTCACACTAGTTTATAAATGCAGAGGGGTGAGGAGAAAGCAATTGTTTTGTTATGTTTGCCTGTAAGACAAATACTCTTCTATTTCCTTTCTAAAAAAAAGAAAGTCATTTACTAAATTATGAGCAAATAACTTTTATAGACTATTTAGTACATAGTAGGTATATTAATCTTCATTCTTTTAAATAAGGCCCCTATTTTAAAACTTCACTTTCCTTAAAGCTTTAATGCCACTTGAAATTCTATTCCTTTTAGGTGTACCAGAAAACAAAATATCAATGATACGTAAGACTATACAAAGGGGGTAAGGAAGATACAAGTTGAAAGGTATGTCTGTTCTAGCAACCCAAATAACTTCAGCCACAGCAGAGCACGAAAAGGAGAAATACAACAAACCACATATCTCCAAGACAGCAGCTAGGGGAGGAAGATCTTCCCAGCTAAAGTAGCAGGTGGCCAGGAAACACAGGGAAGGAAGAAATCCCTTGCGTGTAGTCTACTGAGTTAAGAGAATGTAGACTGAGTTGGTATTCTGTACAAATGAAAGTGGCTACTGCCTCTCCTTTACCTCTTCAACAACTCACCAGACAAACTTACATAACTAAAACATTATCCTTCCTACAATCTTCCTCCTCTTCCAGGTTTCCCTATTTAATTAAATAGCACCAACATCCATCCACCCAGCCTGATACCTCTCCATAATCTAATATCCAATGATTCACCAAATACTGTTCAATACTCACATTTATTATCTTTTAAATGTATTCTCACTTTTCTTCATCTTTACACCCCCTACCTTGATAAAGAGGCCATGCCCTCAGTATTATTCCCCTCTAACGAGTTTGAACATGGAAGCCAAATGATAACACTCCCTTGCTTAAAAAACTCTTCAACGGCTTTCCATTGCCTTTGGATTGAATCCAAATTCCTTAACATTTATTGCTTTAGAAGGCCCACTGTCAATTAATTGCTGCATCCGCCATACTGAATTTCTGTTGGTTCTTACAATGACCACATGATTCCTATTAATAATTTCCAGGCCTTTGGCATTTAAAACCCTCTTCTCCCCACTCTCACCTTCCCCTTACCAACCTCTCACCTACCTTTTATCTGCCTAATACAAATAGTCTCACCACTTAAAAAAACTTCAAAGAAGCTATTCCTGATACCAATAGTAAATGAGCTCTCCCTAATATGTAAGTACCCTGACCTCTCCCTATCACAGCATTTGTCACATTTTATTGTTACTGTTTATCATCTGCCCCTAGAAGGAATCCCCAGAGCCTAGCACAGTGCCTGTCACATAGAAAAGAAAAATACAGTTTTAAATAAGTGAATGAATTTGATACACACTCAGGAATCCAAACATATATTTTTAGTTCTTAAAAAAATAAATGCACTAATATATGTATAATACCTTGGGCTTACTTCACACATTAGTGCTTAGTGGTTATCTTTTTTGGTTTATTGCTTCCAATGGTCACTTCAAGTACTTACCTTCATTTACTCTACAAACTGAAACTCTCACAGTACTGTGAGCTGCCACCATGTCATGCAACATAACATATTGCTGAAAGAGGAAAAAGAAATTAAAAACAAGCCCATAAGAACCCATTCCTCCCTAAGTTAATACAATAAATGCATACTATTCTGCTGCTATAAAATGTCAAAGAGTCAGAGATTATTTGCTGTTTTAGCTCAAGACAAAATAAGGACTTTAATGAGACTGTTTTAATGAAACAGTAGAATCAGCCTTCCAGTATTCCAGTCTGTGAAAAGCAACAATAGATCTCTATGTCCTCTAAGCAGTCAAGTGGTAGTCTGACTCTAAAACATAACTGCCTTCTCCCCAACCTCCAAAAAAACCCAAACAAACAAAAAAGGTAAGGGGAAAAGGTAAGAGTATATATTCATGCAACGAATGCAACTAAATGCAATCATTTACCTTGTATCAAGCTATTATACTCAGCTTACATGTTATTACAAAATACAAATACAGTTGTGAAACCCATAATAAATTTGGACTTACTTTTCTAATAGAATATAGTGAGCTCACAATCGATACTATGGACATAATCACAATGGCTAGAGCATAGTAATAGTATTCATCAGTGCACCACAGTATAACACTGAACAGCTGGAAAATGTAAAATGGGTTGAGAACCTAGAAAACAAGATTTTTAAGTCAAAGTGAATGAGATATAATCATATAGATTCTACACTTTTTCACTGATAAGTAACCAAAACGATACTTATAGGATACATTAGATAGTACCCAAATGGCAACATGTACTATCTTAAAGAGTAGAATAATATGTTAGCATATTCTTTTTAATCACTGAACTACTATAATTTGGCTAAATAATCTTAATTTAAATTATTGGCACCCATTTAGATTCATACCACCCAAATATAGATTCAGCTAGAAAAGACTAAAGTGTATAAATTTAGCTGTTCTGCATTCTGCTTTAATAATAAAGTACATTCATTTCTAACGCACTTTAGGTTAGTAACATGCAAAACATTTAATCAAATTGAATTAATGTTACCTATGATGAACTCAAAACACACATTTACTTATATGTCAAAAGTTCACTGAAGTCCAAAGGTAAGATAAAAGTTAATGGGTTATATGTATTGTTTTGCTTTCTCTAAGAAAACAATTATTAAATCCTGAATGAAAAAGAGATAAGGGACAATGAATTTTGCTTACCCAAATGTCATTACATTTTACCAAGTTCATTAATAACCCCCCATAATGTCTTAAAATTATGGCTTCTGTAATTATCAAAGCACTTTCATATACACAGTCCCATTTTACCTCAAAACCAAATGAGAAGGCCGGGCCTGGTGGCTCACGCCTGTAATCCTAGCTCTCTGGGAGGCCGAGGCGGGTGGATTGCTCGAGGTCGGGAGTTCGAAACCAGCCTGAGCAAGAGCAAGACCCCGTCTCTACTATAAATAGAAAGAAACTAATTGGCCAACTAATATATATAGAAAAAATTAGCCGGGCATGGTGGCGCATGCCTGTAGTCCCAGCTACTTGGGAGGCTGAGACAGAAGGATCGCTTGAGCCCAGGAGTTTGAGGTTGCTATGAGCTAGGCTGATGCCACGGCACTCACTCTAGCCTAGGCAACAAAGCGAGACTCTGTCTTAAAAAAAAAAAAAAACCAAATGAGATAATCAGCCAAAAACCAGAACAAAGACTGGAAAGCCTAACTCCTAGGCAAAGTCACTTACTCCCTCTTCCTTTACATGCCCATAATCCTGTACAGCACTTACAACTGAACAGTCCACTTATTACAATAACTCCTGACACATTTCCTCCCAGACTACAATGTAAGTTTCTCAAGGGGCATCATCATGTCATGTTTAAAATTCTAAACTTATGGGACAATGCCCAATCTCCTATAATGTGCCACAAAATACCATGTGAAAAAGAAAATATGATAAACTGATTCTTATTTATTTTATTTTATTTTTTTTGGAGACAGAGTCTCACTTTGTTGCCCAGGCTAGAATGAGTGCTGTGGCATCAGCCTAGCTCACAGAAACCTCAAACTGCTGGGCTCAAGCAATCCTATTGCCTCAGCCTCCCGAGCAGCTGAGACTACAGGCATGCGCCACCATGCCCAGCTAATTTTTTGTATATATATATTAGTTGGCCAATTGATTTCTTTCTATTTATAGTAGATACGGGGTCTCGCTCTTGCTCAGGCTGGTTTCAAACTCCTGACCTCGAGCAATCCGCCCGCCTTGGCCTCCCAGAGAGCTAGGATTACAGGCGTGAGCCACCGCGCCTGGCCAATGAACTGATTTGTAAAAAAGGGGAAAAAAAGACAGGTGTATATGTCTGTAAGATAAGGAAAGACTTAAATATGTAATTTCTTGAGAGTAAAAAAAAAGTCAACATGGGGGGAGGGGAAAAAAAGAGTCAACATTTAATAAAAGCAAAATTAGACAAAATATTTTTAAATCCATGCCCCGAATTCTTTCTCCACTTTTACCTTTCAAGTGAAGTAATAAGAAAAGTTAGGAAACAGAAAACAAATAATATATTGTTATTTAATAATAACTCTTTCCAAACTGACAAATCTATTGATCACAACTGTTGAGTTATATACAATAGTCTTACCTCTTTGATTAGGAGTTTAAAAACAGAAGGCACTTTCACAGTAATTTCATTTACTCCATAAAGCAATTTCCTATAATAGGAAAATATAGTAATAGTATTACATTATATTATCTAATTATAATTTAGTAAAGGCACTGCATTAAAGCTCAAACCACAGATTACTCTTAAATTCATGTTTCTAAATACTTGTCTTCAACAATTCAAAATCTCTTCCTACAGTATTTATTTTTTTTTTTTTTAGAGATGGGGTCTCACTCTTGTTCAGGCTGGCCTGGAACTCCTGAGCTCAAACAATCCACCCGCCTCGGCCTCCCAGAGTGCTAGGATTACAGGCATGAGCCACCGCGCCCAGCCTAACCTACAATATTTAAATCAAGAAGTCAATACTAGATAACTACAGTTAGCATTTTATTTCATTTTGTCTGACATCTTTATATGTGGCAACTATCTTTCCCATTAGTCTATAAAACCATGTCAGCAAAAAGTTCTCTTCTCCAACCTTGAAAACAATTTAATAATTTTGAACTAGAATTCATTTTTGTAAGAAACCAAATATGAGAGATATTTTTCTAATAAGAATATTGTACTGAGAGTGTTCATTGTAAAACACTATACATTAGACTTTCAGAAAAAATGCTTTTGGCTAGGCACCGTAGCTCACTCCTGTAATCCTAGCACTCTAGGAGGCTAAGGTGAGAGGACTGCTCGAGCTCAGGAGTTTGAGACCACCCTGAGCAAGAGCAAGACCCCATCTCTACTATAAATAAATAAAAAAATATCAGTGGGGCGTGGTGGTGTATACCAGTAGTCTCAGCTACTCAGGAGACTGAGGCAAAAGGATCACTTAAGCCCAAGAGTTGGAGGTTGCAATGAGCTATGATAATGCCACTGCACTCTACCAGGGCAACAGAGCAAGACCTTGTCTCAAAAAAAAAAGAAAAAAAATGCCTTTAAAACCTTGTTTAAATCCTTCTATTCAATTCCTTTTCATAGTAATTTCTATATGATATAGTAATTCTTGCCTTTTATGAAGTATAAGTCTGAATGAGTGATTTTTTGGTGCGTTCCAACCATTTGAAAGAACATGCTACAAAAGTACAAGAAAATGTCTAATTTAACTTGAAAATGGCATTTATCTTTAAAATATGCAATACAGTGGTATATTTTTATGCTTTAACAAAGGATAACAGTTAAAAAGATTATGTCTCCCAATTTACAAATTTTTATTGTTGTAAATTTGAGCTCATGCTTACAATTCCAAAAAGGTATTTCAGAAAATCTAAGATGCTATCAATTGTAAGACATTCCATTACTTTCTGTATGACCAAGAAAGATAAACATGCTATCAAGTAAAAGATAACACCCCACCAACTGTAGGACACGTGCCAATTTCAGAAATGTTAAAATGTGAGAAAATGTGCACCTTAGAATTGATGAAATATGGTATAATTTCAGGGGTATCGACTTCAAAATATTAGCCTTAACACTTATATAGTTCTTAAAACTGAGATAGTCTTACCCAAATAAAATATCAATACATTCTCAACTGCTCTGTCTATAATATTTAAATGCCTATTCATATGTATAAGTATATGGCAATGGGTTGACTGTATATACTAGTGATTTTAGGAATTTTGAAAATAGATCTAACTTTAGTTGGATAAAAATTACCTGTAGGCATGCATCCCCTTTGTCAGTCCTGCACTATGCTTTTCATAAATTGACGTACAAGAAACACCTTCATCCAGTCCCCTAAATAAATCCAAAGTTTTTACTTTAAACAAAGTTTAAAATATCCAAATTTCTTAACGCCTCATTTTTCTAAATGCCTGATTTTAAAAGTGTGACTTCCTTACAAATTTCTTAGAAACTTTTACAAAAATTTAGATATAGTGAATCAGAATTTTAAAGTCTCAAATTAAGATAAACATTATGTCTAAGTCTCAAACACAACAACTTCGCAGTTATCCAATGCATTCATCACATGATCAGATGGTTCTAAATACTCAAGTTATTATCATTATCCTTTACCAAAGGTTTAAGAACCAATAATTAAACTAAAAAAATTTAAGATAAAACATAACTAACTTGAGAATTCCAAACTAAAAATGAACAAGTTTTACTTTTTATCTATCTGTAGTTTCTCCTTTTCAGTTTTTTTATTCAAACTAAGAAATCCTATTCATTTCCTTCTATCTCCAAAAAAGCACCAATCCAAATCCTTCCCTAAGCTAATGCACATTTAGGTCAGAAATATAGAATTTATGAAGCACAGACCATGCCTAAAGTCTGTAATAATTCTAACTGGGATTCAACTAACATGTCTACCTTTTCCAAAAAATGCCTTAATTATGCTTAACTGAGATACCAGTTATAGAAATCTAAAGCAAAGAGAATCTTACACATACTTAATTCAAATCCTTTCCCCCTTTTTTCAGGTAGGAAAGGTAAATGTCATGATTCAGTGCTATCACTAGGATAAGTTTAAATTTTGTAAGTTTCTATGGCTGGTAAAAGCCACACAGCAAATATGTTTGACATTTCTTCCCACTGAGGTAGATGACTTCTCCAGAAGGCAGCAGGTACCAGTGCCAAGTCAAAGAAATTTTAACAAAAAAGCGATTCACTAGCAGTTTTCTTTAAGGCAATGGTTCTTAATCAGGAATTGTCTTTAGAACTAGGCATGTGGAAATGCCCAGATAAATTCCAGAATGTTCCAGTTCTTTAGTGTGTCTGAGAAAAGATCCAGGCATGAATATTTTGAATGTTCATAACATGATTCTTTTTACTGCTACAATTAAGAAATCCTTTGGCAATCTAAAGCAATGATATTTAAGTGTTTATAATAATCATTTTAACAACAGCAATAAAAATAGAATTCTAATTTAGTACTTATATAACTTGAACCCTCCACATAACATAAATTTTAAGGAATTACTACAATTTGTCCTACCCAAAGGTGTGACACATTTCACAATGTCCCATTCTTTATCCACATAGTAAAACTGGGTTTCAATTTGTCTACTACTCCATTCCTCAAGTACACCTGTCAGCAAATTAAAAGCTGATGATTCAGATTTGAGGTGAAACTGAAAAGAATTCAGACTCAGTAATTTTGGCATCATACTGATTCTTTTATGTAAATTTTGCTGCGGTACAAGTTGCACATGGGACTTGCTTTAAAGCGGTTAAGGAGCCTTCAAATAACACCAAGGAGTTGTTGGTTACGTGAATAAAGTTATGAAATAAAAACCTCTTCAATTTTATGTAATATTAAAATGGATTCTTTCTATCTAGAACATTTTCAAGACATTTACAATATAACCCAAACAAAAGAAAGATACTTACTTTAAGAAATCAAAATTGTGAATGGTATCATTCCAGAAATACTTTACACTATGGTGGGTGAAATAACGAATCTGTAGAACATACACAAATGCATCAAAAAGCATATCATTCACTTGTGATTGTAATCTATTACTTCTATTAATACCTAAATTGTTTTATAAGTGTTTTAGATTCATGTAAATTTACTCAAGCAATAATAACTAAAAACAGAAAATTATAAGCTATACATGATAGCATAAAATGAAACAATTTTGGTTTTTAACAAAACTTTGACACTAAATCACTATACCTGTTGCAACTGAGTCTGTGGGTATTTACTCAATTCATGCCTATTCTCTTCAGCTGGATTCTCAATTAAGTGAACTGCATGGCCATTAGAAACCTTATTAGCTGTAGATTTTGGACTCAAAAATGGGTGAGTTTCCAGAGAAAGTAATCGGATTTTTGCGCAAAACCACACTCTGAATTCATCCTTAAAAGAGAGAAAGGGAGAGAGGTAATGAGTCAATTATGTATATTATTTAACAGCATCTATTTTTATTTCCATTCTTTACATAATATTATTTACTCATCTCTAATTAAGAAAGCATCATTTCCTACTCACTAAATATTAACATTAAACTTTTTCATAAAGATGTTTAAATTCAAACACGAAGTGCTTTCCACCGCTCACAATTTTTATGACATATTTCACCAAAAGACACATCAATAACCCACAAAAGTTCATAAGTAATTCTTTAATTTACCCATCTGTATCCTGACACTAGATATTAAAACCTGTTATAAAATGCTTCCAATTAGGATTAAAAAAAAAAAAAAAAAAACCTGAGATGCAGGAGCATCTCTAGCAGTTAGCCTAGTAAATGAGAGATGTTAATTATAGTCCTGAAGGGCCAGTACCTTACACAACTATCTAATCTCTCAGGGAATCAAAAGCTATAAAAGGAAGGGAGTAAATCTGATCATCTTTAAGATTCCTTTAAACTCTAATTACTGTAACAATATTCATTTAAAAGAGAGGTATTTTAGAAATACAAGAATTAGCACTCCACATTATATCCTATACATGTCTACATACAAAGACATTCTTTTACTCCCCAAATAATCAGCTACAAGTAAATATATAGACTTACAGTAGTCCTCAGCAACACCACTTCACAGTCTTTAATTGCAGCTCTAATACAAGTTGCTTTCACCCGCCACTCGGGCATCCAATAGAGAAGGAGGAGGAGAAACCCGCCAGTGCAAATCACTCCTAATGAAACTATGGCAATCTTCCAGCGACTCAAATTATAACCATAAATCTCCTGCATGGACCATGATCACACAATTAATTATCAAATGATATAGCTGATAAATTCCAAAATTCTTTTTTTCCCAAATGGGTACTATCGTCTTGTCAAATGAACTGTAAATATTTTTTTAATCCATAATTTACCTTTAAATTCTGGTTTTGACAAGTTCATTGTCAAAGTTATATTTTATGGGTTTTTTTATATTTAATATTATGCTTAGTAGTTCTTTCCCACTGACATAGTATGTCATATTTATTATATTTTCCTAGAACTTTTAAAATTTCATTTTTATATACCTTTTTCATTCTTCCAAAATTTATTTTGTAATGAGGTAGTGGGTTTTTTTAAAATAAATGTTTCATTTTGGAATAATCTTAGGCTTATAAAAAAGATGCAAAAATATTAGAGTTCCTGTACACTCTCTGTCTAGTCTCCCCTAATGTTAACATCATAGTACAGTTGTCAAAATTAAAAGATTAACACTACTGCATTAGTATTAACTAAATTCAGTCTTAGAATTTCACCAGTTTTTCCACTAATGTCTTACTTCTGTTCCAGGAGATAATCCAGAATATCATACTGCATTTAGATGAGATCGAGATTTTAATTTTTTTTTCCCCAAGTGATTCGCTAATTGTCCCAATACCACTGTGACTTATGAATTTGACCCATTGACCTAAATTACTTCAAATCTTTCAAGTTACTTCCTCCTGGCCCCAACAAAGGTTGCCAAGTTTAAACATGAAAATGCAAGGGGTCTAGTTAAATTTAGATTTCAAGTAAACAACATTAATTTGCTTGCTGTACACAACATTTGGGACATACTTACACTAAAAATTTATTCCTTGATTATCTGACTTTACATTTCACAGGACCTCTTAGATTTTCTCTGACATACCTCTGGCTCCACTCCAACAAAAAATGGAGAAGCTTTTTTATTAAACTGATTTTTAAAATAATTTATAAATCAAATCAGAAATTTTTATTTGGGATTATATTTAAATATTAGCTAACACAATCTCTCAAATCACCTAATGCAAAAACATACTGCTCCCTAAGTTTTTAAGAGTTCACATGTGAAAAAAATTATACTAAAACCAACAAATAAAGATATATGATCCTAATTCAAAAACACAGGCTGAGAACAGAAGCTCATTGAGTTAGATGGTGTTTTTTAATTGTACTTTTCTACTCCCTAGAATAATAAATTGCAGAAATATATTCTTTATATTTCACAGTAAATAATAAAAACTGCTTACCATTTCATCTTCTTGACCCTGGTTGATAGTCTTCCTTTCCTCTTTGTCCATATCTATAGTGGTTTAAAGGTCTTATACCTCAGAACAGTTGAAGATAACTGATGGAAGAAAAGAAACCAATGTTAGTGAATTAATTTTACATCTTAGTAGACTGTACAACTTCATTCTATCAATTGTCTATTATATTATCAAAATGTTCTTTTAAAATGTTTTGATTGGCCGGGCGTAGTGGCTCATATCTGAATCCTAGCACTCTGAGAGGCCGAGGCAGGAGGATCATTCAAGGCCAGGAGTTCGAAACCAGCCTGAGCAACAGTGAGACCCTGTCTCTACTAAAAATAGAAAAAAATTAATTGGCCAACTAAAAAATATACAGAAAAAATTAGCCAGGCACAGTGGCACATGCCTGTAATCCCAACTACTCAGGAGGCTGCAGCAGAAGGATCGCTTGAGCCCAGGAGTTTGAGGTTACTGTGAGCTAGGCTGATGCCACAGCACTCTAGCCCAGGCAACAGAGTGAGACTGTCTCAAAATTAAAATTAATAAAATAAAATAAAATAAAATGTTTTGATTGAATTTGAATTCTTCTAATGCGATAATGAACACTTGCTGATGAGAGGTATCTTGTGATACATGTATCAAATTTTAATTGACATTTAAGTAGTCACTAAAGTTGCTAATGACATTTTCAATAGTATGCCAATTACTGAACCCATATTATCACCATAAACCTGGTATATTTCATTAATTTATACTAGTAACAGCACTGACACAGAACAATTTAAATTCTGAGAGAAAGTACAAACATCTTCCTTTTTCATTCCCCAGATTCAGGGCAATAGCGTAGTTTAACTATCTTAAGCTAAATGTACTTCTCGCAATTCAGATTTACCCACTGAAATATGGTAAAGAGGTACAGCACCAACAGTGAGGCCAACCCCAAAACTACTCAGAGATTATTAAATTAATCATGTCATAAATACTTACTGAGCACCTATTATTTGAATGGCAATCCCTATCCAAGAGTCGATTGCTATGGTAGGTGTACCCCTACTGGAGAGCACACAACTCAGTCCCCCATTCTGATGCCAAGTCTACTAGGCCACCTGCTGATTGCTTCTGAATACCCATGAAGTTTATAGAGAGAGAAAACTCACTGAGCCCACTGGCATTTTTCCTTTTTTTTCTCCTGTATTTCAAATATCAGACACTCAGTTATATTTTACACATTATAGAGATATGTAAAACAATGCCAGTTTTCTCAATAATTTTTTTGAAAAATATTTTCAGAAAAATGTTACTTAACATGTAATAAGATTATGCTTTACTAATATCTAAAATATCAGTTCAAACTCATCACATGGTATCAACAGATATAACACACATAAAGAAAATCTCGGCGACTTCTGGGGCCCCCCTCTCTTGGGGCCCCAGAACCTCGTCCAAAAAAAAAAAGAAAATCTCTTTAGTGTCCACAACAATTTTCAAGAGTGTAAATGGGTTTGAGACCAAAAAGTTTGAGAACCACTGTTTTAGACAAGGCTGATTTCTGCAAGACACAGTGGGAATATTACCTTCCTCGTTTCAGATTCCATACCTCTCTATTCATCTATTCAGTGCACCACAGGCTTGAAACATGGTAGGCACTCAAAAACTTACTGAATACACAACATAAAAAATTTGTGCTAATAGCAATAGTTATCTACTTTTACATGATATGAATTAAGAGCCAAGTAAAAACAAATGCAGAATTTTAAAGCAATCCCACACATGAGACTGTTGAAACATCCTGATGTTATATCATCAACAAAATAACCAATAAAAATACTGTTGTAGAAAAGAAGCCTTAAAGGTATCAGGTCCAACTTCTCTAAAATAAGCCACATTACCATACAAAACCCTTTGAGTAGTTTAGTAACAAGTTCTTCTCCATCTAGGGCAGTGTTACAGTCCCAAAGCCAGAGATATTCCACCACGGTAATTAATGATCCATCAAATCAATACAACTTGAGGTGGCAAGTTGGTAAGCTTGCTGCTGTAGACTATGGAGGAAATAAGTCCAAACTCTTTCCCTATACAAAAGAGTGGCTGTCTTGCCTAAATGTGTAAGATATGGTCTAATCCTGCACAGGCCTACCTTTATAGGGTAAGGAAAAGGCACTCTGCTCTAACACTATTCCTACTAAAGAATACTTACTAGTCTGAGGTTCTTAGCCTTTAGTCTGTAATTCTCCCTTAGGCTCTAGAATGAATTGCAGGAGCATCACTCAAGATTCACTGAGGCCATTTTTTATAACCAATTCTGATCATCATTTCCTATTACTACCACATAAAATATGTTTCCTGGGGGAAGGAATTACTTCTGACTTTTATTGGAGACCTCTGCTTCCAGTCAAGTTGAAATAACAGGGACCATATTTGCCCTACTGCCTAAAACAACAACAAAGCAAAACTATATAATGGTTTTCAAGGAATTGGACATCAGATAACAAAGGAAGCTGATAATTGGGAGATAGGAAGCAAACTAGGTGAGCTCTACAACTGTCCCAGTTTACTAACTGAAAAGACCTTACAGATCACAAAAAAACAGAGGACAGGAAATGCAGAGGGAGTCCAGCAGTTTCCTTGAGCTGGGGAGAGGAACCTGGGAGTCTGCAGAGGCACCAAAGCAACTAGGTTTGCAGGTCAGATCACCACAGGAGAGATTTCTACAGAGGAAGAACACCAAGACAGACAGCATGGTGCCCCTCAAGTCTTCAGCTGTGTAATGATCAGTACTTACCTGTGAGGAAACTGCCAAAGGCCAGGGAAAGAACCTCGCAAAACAATTAATAGGAGAAAACCACCAGGGCTCACATAGCTGGGAATAGTGCCTGTTTCCACCAACCACAGTGGAAAACTCCATTAGTCACAAGGAATAAGGGAGAACATTCAGAAAGTTTTTGCTTCAATAATGGGCTAAAATTAGCCCGAACAAAACCTCTTCTACTCTTAGCTAACAAAGCTTAAGACCTGAAAGAATAAAATTGTTTCCAAGTAACTTAATTGCCTAACAGATAGGACATTTACTACAACACAAAATATCCAGTACCCAGTAAGTCACAATGTCTGACATCCAATTAAAACTTAACTCACGCCTGTAATCCTAGCTCTCCGGGAGGCCAAGGCAGGCAGATTGCTCGAGGTCAGGAGTTCAAGACCAGCCTGAGCAAGAGCGAGACACCCCCCTCCCCGTCTCTACTATAAATAGAAACAAATTAATTGGCCAACTAATATATATAGAAAAAATTAGCCGGGCATGGTGGCGCATGCCTGTAGTCTCAGCTACTTGGGAGGCTGAGGCAGTAGGATTGCTTGAGCCCAGGAGTTTGAGGTTGCTGTGAGCTAGGCTGATGTCACGACACTCACTCTAGCCTGGGCAACAAAGTGAGACTCTATCTCAAAAAAAAAAAAAAACTTTAACAATGAAGCAAAGAAGCAAGAAAATACAATACAACCCATAATGAGAAATCCAATCAATACAAAAGGACCTAGAACAGACATAATAAAATTGGTAGACAAGGACATTAAAATAGCTATTGTAACTGTATTCCATTTATTCAAAAAGAAAGTACTAAGATTAAACATATTAAGCAGACATGAAAGATATAAAAAATAACCCAACTGAACTTAAGAAGTCAAAAAGTACAATGTCTGAGATGAAAAATACAATAGGTAGGATTAAAAGGAGATTAAACATTGCAAAAGAAAATCAATGAACTTCAAGACATAGTAACAGAAACTACCCAGAAGGGAGAGAAAAAGATATGGGGGGAAAAAAAATCCCAGCAGTATCAGTAAGCTATGGGATGTCAAGCACTCTAATATACAGGTAAGGACAGGGGAGGCAGAAACCATAATATGTGATGATATAATGGCCAAAACTCTCCACATTAGAGAAAAACTACAAGCCCACAGATCCAAGAAGTTCAAATAATACTAATCAAAGAAACATAAGAAACTATATCAAGTCATGTAATCAAACTGCTCCAAAAAAAGTGATAAAACAAAATCTTAAAAGTATCCAGAGAAGGCCAGGCATGGTGACTCACACCTGTAATCCTAGCATTCTGGGAGGCTGAGGCAGGAGGATTGCTTAAACCCAGGAGTTTGAGGTTGCTATGAGCTAAGCTGATGCCACAGCACTCTAGCCTGGGCAACAGAGTTAGACTGTCTCAAAAAAAAAAAAAGAATAACATTAGGGTGCTTACCAAAAACAACGAAGGTGAAAAGACCATAAAATTCACCCATTATAAATATATAATTCAATAGTATTATTGGCCAGGCGTGGTGGCTCAGGCCTGTAATCCTAGTACTCTGGGAGGCCGAGGGGGGCAGACTGCTCGAGGTCGGGAGTTCGAAACCAGCCTGAGCAAGAGCGAGACCCTGTCTCTACTATAAATATGAAGAAATTAATTGGCCAACTAATATATATAGAAAAAATTAGCCGGGCATGGTGGCGCGTGCCTATAGTCCCAGCTACTCGGGAGGCTGAGGCAGTAGGATTGCTTGAGCCCAGGAGTTTGAGGTTGCTGTGAGCTAGGCTGATGCCACTGCACTCACTCTAGCCTGGGCAACAAAGTGAGACTTTGTCTCAAAAAAAAAAAAAATAGTATTATTAATAATAAATTTAGAGTTGTGCAACTGTTACTGCAATCCAGTTGCAATGAAAAGACAATGAGGCAACATCTTTGAAGTACTGAGAGGAAGAAACTTGAGAGAATTCCATACCTAGTAAAAATACCTTCCAAAAATGTGAAATAAAGGCTTTTTCAGGCCAGGCGCGGTGGCTCATGCCTGTAATCCTAGCACTCTTGGAGGCTAAGGCAGGAGGATTGTTCAAGGTCAGGAGTTTGAAAACAGCCTGAGCAAGAGGGAGACCCCATCTCTGCTAAACATAGAAAGAAATTAGCCAACTAAAAATATATAGAAAAAATTAGCCAGGCATGGTGGCGCATGCCTGTAGTCCCAGCTACTCAGGAGGCTAAGGCAGGAAGATCACCTAAGCCCAGGAGTTTGAGATTGCTTTTAGCTAGGCTGACACCACGGCACTCTAGCAGGGGCAACAAGAGTGAGAGACTGTCTCAAAAACAAACAAACAAAAAAAAAACCCACTTTTTCAGAAATAAAAGCTGAAAAAAATTCATCAGCAAATATATACAAAAAAAAAAATAAAGTCCTTCAGGCAGGAAAAAAAAATAGCAGATGGAAATATGGATCTCCTGGAAGGAATGAAGAATATCAGAGCTAGTAACTATGTGGGTAAATATACATGACAACAATAGCACAAAGAGCAGGGAGAAATACAAGTAAATAGTTGTGAAGTTCTTATTCAATACACAAAGTGACTGAATATCACTTGAAGGTAGACTAAGATAAAGATGTATACTGTAAACTCTGAAGTAACCATGAAAATCAAAGACTCATTGCTAAAAAGCCAACAAAGGCCATCAAACAGAATTTTTAAAGTACTCAATTGATCTAACAACCAAAACAAAAAAGAAAAAGAGGCCTGCCCAGTAATGCCTGTAATCCTAGCACTCTGGGAGGCCGAGAAGGGAGGACTGCTTGAGCTCAGGAATTTGAGGTTGCTGTGAGTTAGGCTAGCACCAGGGCACTCTAAGCCCAGGCAAGAGAGTGAGACTCAATCTCAAAAAATAAATAAATAAATAAAATAAAATAGAAGAAAAAGGGAAACAAGAAGTAATGAGACAAATAAAACAAATAGCAAGATGGTTGATTTAAACCTAATATCAATAATCATATTAAATATAAGTGGTCTAAAACACAGCAATTAAAAGGCAGCAATTGTGACCGTATTTTTGAAAAGCATAGTCTAATGATACGCTGCACACAGGAAGTGCATTTTATTTATTTTTTTGTTGTTGTTGAGATAAAGTCTCACTTTTGTTTCCACGGCACTCTAGGCGTCAGCTTAGCTCACAGCAACCTGAAACTCCTGGACTCAAGCGATCCTCCTGCCTCAGGCTCCCGAGTAGCTGGGACTACAGGCATGTACCACCATGCCCGGCTAATTTATTTATTTATTTATTCATATATATATATATAGTTGGCCAATTAATTTCTATTTATAGTAGAGTCGGGGTCTCACTCTTGCTCAGGATGGTTTTGAACTCCTGACTTTGAGCAATCCACCCACCTCGGCCTCTCAGAGTGCTAGGACTACAGGAGGGAGCCATCACCCCCAGACAGGAAGTGCATTTTAAATATAAAGACAGAGCAAACTAAAAGCAAAAGGAAGATATTTACATAAACACTATTCAAAATTTAAAAAAATAAATTTTTTTGAGACAGAGTCTCACTCTTGTTGCCCCGGCTAGAGTGCTGTGGCATCAGCCTAGCTCACAGCAACCTCTAACTCCTGGGCTCAAGCAATCCTTCTACCTCCGCCTCCTGAGTAGCTGGGACTACAGGCATGCACCACCATGCCCAGCTGATTTTTTCTATATATTTTTAGTTGGCCAATTAATTTCTTTCTATTTATAGTAGAGACGGGGTCTCTCTCTTGCTCAGGCTGGTTTCAAACTCCTGACCTTGAGCAATCCTCCCGCCTTGGCCTCCTAGAGTGCTAGTATTACAGGTGAGAGCCACCGCGCCCGCCCTAAAATAAAATTGAAGTGACTGTAGTCATTTCACAGTAATAAGGAATCAGCCGGGCGTGGTGGCTCACGCCTGTAATCCTAGCACTTTGGGAGGCCGAGGGGGGCTGATTGCTCAAGGTCAGGAGTTTGAAACCAGCCTGAGCGAGACCCTGTCTCTACCAAAAATAGAAATAAATTAATTGACCAACTAAAAATATATATACAAAAAATTAGCCAGGCATGGTGGCACATGCCTGTAGTCCCAGCTACTCGGGAGGCTGAGGCAGTAGGATCGCTGAGCCCCGGAGACTGAGGTTGCTGTGGGCCAGGCTGACGCCACAGCACTCGCTCTAGCCTGGGCAACAAAATGAGACTCTGTCTCAAAAAAAAAAAAAAAAAAAAAAAAAAAGAATCAAATGATGAAGATCAAAATAACATCCCTAAGCACATATGTACTTAGATCTTCAAAATATATGAAAGCAAAACAGATAAAACTGAAAGGAGAAAAAGAGAAATTCAGATTTATTGCAAATTTGACTTTAATATTCCTCTCCCAATAACTGGTAGACAAGCAGATTACAAAAACAGGACATAGAAGATCTGAACAAGTGAACCTAACTGACATTTATAAAAGACTCCACCTAACTACCGCGGAATACACATTCTTTTAACATGTACACAGAACATTCACCAAAAAAGAACACAATGAGACATAAAAAAATATTCAAGTTATACAAAGAACATTCTGAACACAATGGAATTAAATTAGAAATCAATAACAGAAAGGTTAAGTAGAAAATTCTTAAGCATTAATATTAGGAACCAGAAATACATACTTCTAAAAAGCCCATGGAAAATAAATAAATAAAATAAAAAGACCATGGGTCAAAAAAAGCAAAGAGAAAAATACAAAGTATTCTGAACTGAATAAAAATGAAAACATTGAAATTTGTGGGATGTCACTAAAACAGTATTTAGAAGAAAATATACAGCACTAAACTCCAGTATCCAAGAGAAGAAAGGTCATAACCTTAGTCCTCACCATAAGAAAAGTAGAAAAAGAACAGCAAATTACACCCACACAGTAACCACTAAGGGAAACTGAACAACCACTAAAGAGTTTATAAAGTCCAGAGAAGAAGTCATTGAAATAAAAAACAAAAAAAGAATAGAGAAAAAAGTGAAACTAAAAGCTGGTTCTTTGAAATAAATAAAATGGATAATTTCTAACTATCTTCCTCAAAAAGAGAGAAAGAAAACAAGGAGAGGAAAGATGCAAATTACCAATATCAAGAATAATATCACTACAGGTTCTGCAAGTATCAGAAAGATAATCAAGGAACTTAATAAACAACTTCACACCAATACGCCAACTTTTTTGAAGGTTTTGTTACTTACAAATAAAAAAATTGTAAATTAAAAAACCCATCTTTATTGGCTAGGGAATGGAGATGAGTTTAATAACTGTTAAAACTGAGTTAAAAGCTAAGTGAATGGACACATGAGAGTCCATTATGCTAATCTTTCTCCTTTTTAATACGTAGAAATTGTCCATAATAGAAAGGTTTAAAAAATAAAATAGCTAGGTACACTGGCACACACCTGCAGTCCCAGATACTTAGGAGGCTGAGGTGGGAGGACTGCTTGAGCCCAGCCTGAGCAACATAGCATCTCTAAAAAAGTAAATACATATATATAAATAAAATAAAAGCCAACAATCTGAAGCTCTGAGATAAAAGGAAATTTTCAGAAGACGTTCATTTCTGACACAAAGAACCATAAAGTCTTCAGCACTCTGCCCAAATCCACTAACTCAATCTACTATGAACCAGGCATTATCCATAAACTCTTAATTCACCTAACTTTTGCTACTGGTTTTTGAATCTTACTATTCTTCACCTTTTTCTTGTTTCCACTCCCTAGAAACATAAACTTTTCACCTCTGTAAATCCTAATTTTTATATGTACAATGTATTAGTAGATAAATAAGCATGTTTTATAATTTTAGAAAGGAATTGCCATTACAATTCAGTGTTTCATTAAGCCCATGCACTTATAACTATTTAAAACCTTTTCCCTAAGTATCTCTTGAGTGAGTTCACTTTAGTCCAGCATAACTAACTTTTCATCTCATATTCTACAGTTAAAAAGTGATCACAGCAAAAAACACTCTAATTATTTTTAATGAACTATTAATATTATACAGTTTACTGCCTATAGCAACCTATTTTCACAATTTTCTAAATACAATTCTTGATCATATTATATCATTAGTCTCTTTACAAGTATAATTGCTCTAAAATTTAGTTACTTTTTAAAGTAAAATTCTTAAGTCTTACCAACTTTTACCAAAGTTAAAATGCTAAGATAATTTAAATTAAAAGTTGCTCTATTCCTGCAGTACAGATCCCAAATAAAAAAAATAAAAAAAAAAGAAAAGTTGCTCTAAAAACCACCAATTATTATTCACTTTAAACACATATCTCATAAGAAATTACCAAGAATTCATTTTTCACATAAACTTTTAGCAAACTCCAATAAAACAATTTCAACAGCTCTTACATTTAAAATACATGTATAAAAGTCCTTAAACATTATTTCAGTGACTCCATGAGGATTAAAAAAACCAATAAATATATTTTAAAATATACTGCTCAAGATGAAAACATATATTAAATACTATTCTACCATATATCCATTTACACATTTAAAGCATTAATAGCAAACTTCTAAAATCCATTTAACTTATACAAATATAACTGTGTTGGTTTTCTGGAGCACATGTGGTTTTTAATCAAGTCAATTTCTACAGCACAGAAAACAAATTAAAGACATTTTTCTTACCAATAGCACTATATCATCATTCCTCCCAACTGTTGATATTATTAGCAGGGCTTTCAAAAGCTGGCTCTTAACAAAAATAAAATAAAACTAAGCATAAAAATCCATTCAAATTAGAATGTTATGCCAAATATTTGTTTGGGTTCTGTTTGAACTGCTTTCAAAGTGATTAAGACATTAAAATTTAGGATTTTTTAATTCACCAATTTTAAAGGGATTTACAGAAGATACACCCTTCTGCCATCTGTCACTGGAAGAGCTCCTATAATGTGAATAAATCCTAGCTAGCTAGCTCACTGAAGTCCCAATTCCACAGTGCATGCCTGAGTCTTGATGTTATCTAAATAGTAAGGAGCTTATAGGCTATTGTGCTTAACCAAACCCTTCCTTGAATTTATAATAAACTTGATTTGCTATGCAAGAAAAAAAAAAGCAGCACAGTACAATGTGAAGCTATTGGGAATAAAACTCAGTAAGTTTCATATAATGCTAATTTTTAAATTTTACTTTTTTCACATTATATAATTATCAAGAACAATTAAAATATAATCTTTAGCCTAAGCTAAAAGTTAGATCTCATTTCCTAAAACAAGATGAGTTGGCTTCAATAGGCACAGAAATCTCCAAACCTCTAAGACATCCTTTCTTCAAATCTGAGTTTCTCCTGAGCTGTAACAATACTATAATAGTAAGTATGTACATACCTACTAAGTTTTCTTAAGGATATTCTATGTATGTGCCTAGAACTTAACAAGTAGGTAATTTCACAAGGGGATTTAGAGAACGATCTGTAACTCAAGTAAAACTCCAGGTAAAGCCATTTTGAATACATTTTTTATTTAATTTTTTACTTCAGTCAATATTTGCCATCTTCAGCAATATTGAAGTAAACAACAAAAATTAAAAATGTATTATTCAAAATTCACAAAACTGAGGCCGGGCGAGGTGGCTCAAGCCTGTAATCCTAGCACTATGGGAGGCCGAGGCGGGCGGATTGCTCGAGGTCAGGAGTTCGAAACCAGCCTGAGCAAGAGCGAGACCCCATCTCTACTATCAATAGAAATAAATTAATTGGCCAACTAATATATATAGAAAAAATTAGCCAGGCATGGTGGCTCATGTCTGTAGTCCCAGCTACTCGGGAGGCTGAGGCAGGAGGATCGCCTGACCCCAGGAGTTTGAGGTTGCTGTGAGCTAGGCTGATGCCACGGCACTCACTCTAGCCTGGGCAACAGAGTGAGACTCTGTCTCAAAAAAAAAAAAAAAAAAATTCACAAAACTGAATAAGTAAAAAAGAAATTCAAGTAATTAAATTTTCCAATGGTGTTTTTTTATAAGTATATAACATATATACTTCTGGGGTTTAATTTTTTAAATTAAAGCTGTACTAAGATTTTAGTGACAACTTGTATTATTGAATGAAAAGGACTCACCCCATTTGTTTTTTTTGTTGTTGTTGTTTTTTATTTTAGCGTATTATGGGGGTATAAGTGTTAAGGTTACATATATTGCCCATGCCCCCCTCCCTCCTGGAGTAAGAGCTTCAAGCGTGTCCATCCCCCAAATGTTGTACATCTTACTCGTTGTGGTTGTATATACCCATCCCCTCCTCCCCCTCCCACCCTCCCCAACACCCGATACCCATTTGTTTTATAGTCCCAGATTTTATGAGAATTAAACATACCTACCAATGTTAAACAAAGATTTGATAAACCCCACTTTAAGGACCATACAAACAAATACTTTAAAGATCTATAAATAACACAGCCAGCATTCTGAATATTATTTTATTTTCAAATTTGTAGTATCCACAGCAACTAAGAAGATAATCTTCTGCTTTTTGTAAATGCAGTTCTACTTTTTGCAATTGAAATAAAATATGCCCTAATAAACATAAAATCCTAACTATACTCACTGAATAATCTCAATTTTACATATTACAAATATGCAGTATTTTACACATTTACAAATTTACAAATATGTAAAATTTTTTACAAGTATGTAAAAAAATGAACAAAAACCAGAATCTTCCAAGTCTAATAATCAAATTTTGACAACTCTTTAATGAGGGCAAATCTTAAAACTTCAAATCACTCTTAACAATAAGAATGACATAATATAATTTAATGAATACATGGAAATTTTACAAGGATACCAGCTCAATTTTAACAAAGCTCTACTCAATACCCATTTTATCACTTCCCATCTTGGACTTTCTCTTATAATACATGCTTTTGTTTCTGTGTTTAGGCTTAAGGAAGACCATTGTATCCAATATACACCAAACCAGGACTGTATTTACATTGGTAAAGTGGAGTCTTTGTATAATTAGGCTTTTTTTTTGTATGTTACAACACAATGTAATAGCTATAACAAAATAAGTTATAATTAGGAAGATAACATAATTACCTGTATTAGGAGCAATATGAAAAATGAGTTTAAACTTCACAACACAATTCTTACATGCATACATCTTTATCATTTATATACACTATTCTAAAAAATCAACTTTTATTCAGAGAAACCCCACGTTGTAAGACTGTCATCGTTATACAAAATAGTGGCTTTTTGTCCTATTGTATAGTACTTAGTAAAAAAAAAAAAAAAGGAAGACCTTATTTTTGGACTGACAAAAATGTATTATTCAAAATTTACAAAACTAAATAAGTATGAAAGAAATTACTTCCTCTGCATAATAAAGGAATGTATAAAAATTTATATGCAACATAAAACAGTTCGCATTTTTAAAATGTCTACTTATGTGAATAAGAAATTTTCTAGGCCAGGTGCAGTGGCTCACGCATGTAATCCTAGCACTCTGGGAGGCCGAGGCGGGCGGATTGCTCAAGGTCAGGAGTTTGAAACCAGCCTGAACAAGAGCGAGACCCCGTCTCTGCTATAAATAGAAAGAAATTAATTGGCCAACTAATATATACAGAAAAAAAAATTAGCCGGGCATGGTGGCGCATGCCTGTAGTCCCTGCTACTCGGGAGGCTGAGGCAGGAGGATTGCTTAAGCCCAGGCGTTTGAGGTTGCTGTGAGCTAGGCTGACGCCATGGCATTCACTCTAGCCTGGGCAACAAAGTGAGACTCCATCTCAAAAAAAAAAAAAAAAATGAGAAATTTTCTATTTTAAATATTCAAGCTACTCTAGTCTTTAAACTTTCATAGTTTCCCTTAAATATTTCTCATGTATATGGACTATTCAAAACTCCACATCTGGTCAGATATCGTGGCTAATGCCTGTAATCCTAGCACTCTGGGAGGCTGAAAAGTAGGAGGATCACGTGATCTCAGGAGTTCTTGAGACCAGCCTGCGCAGGAGTGAGACCCAATCTCTACTAAAAAAAAAAATTAGCCAGGCATGGTGGCATGCACCTGTAGCCCCAGCTAGTTGGGAGGCTGAGGCAGGAAGATTGCTTGAGCCCAGACATTTGAGTTGCTGTGAGTGAGGCTGATGGCCATGGCACTCTAACCCAGGGAACAGAGCAAGACTGTCTCAAAAAAAAAAAAAAAACCTTCCACATTAAAGTTTAAGAGTTATAAAAGAGTTATAAGTGTCAGATATATTTCATAATCCTACTATCTATCATGAAAAATACTGCAGCAGGCAATATGAAGTAGTGATAAAATCCACCCTATAGACCGAATACTCAAAACTGGCAGAATCAAAATGGCCTAGAGAGAAAACTGGCACCTACCCCTAAAATAATCAAAAGCCAAATATACCAATGAATTGATGACAATGGCAACCTCTGGGCTGAAATGAGAGTGAGGAAAAGACTTCAATGCTTTTTGAATGTTTCTACCAGAAGGAAGACTGAATAGTTGTTTAACCATATGTATAAACTTTTAATTCTACAATTTGTAGGAGCCTTTAAAAGGCTTCGTGGTACTCTATCAGATATTCCCTTTGCCTGGATCTTACTCTTAAGTGATTTTACCCCAGGCAACAAAAAGTAGTGATTTTCAAGGCTCCTTTAACAAGTATTAAGCTACAGTTAATTATATTTATTTCTGTCCTCTCTACATTTTAGTCCACCTGAGGGAAAGAATTAGCCCATAATATAGCATAAGTAGCAACAAATTCTAAATTATTTCTACTAAACCAATTCATCTAAGTAGTAAGGTGTGTGTATATATGCCAGGATCATTACTATATTAGGGATAGGAAGATATACAATTTCCCCCACCCCCAAAAACAAATGAAAAAAGCACATAGCAAGAGTCAACTTTAATTTGTCCTTAAATGACAATT